>NC_054063.1:22111986-22732165 GCF_017639655.2 Falco naumanni | reverse complement strand
AGACTTTTAACCGCTATTTCCAATATGACTTTACATTTACTAGGATTCAACTTGGCCATTTTGAAGTGCAACTCATGGTACAGCCCGGGATACTCTTGTACCTTACCGACAAGAGCAGAAAAAGAAGAGGGCATTAACCTACTTATCACACAATTCTTGTTTTAAAGCAGCAACGTTTGAATGGCTTTCTTATATAGCTCAAGAACTGCATTAATCAATAACCTTACATACAGAGATTAAAGAGTAACATGGGTGAACTTAAAGCAGTTTCAAAACCCATGAATATTCATCTAAAAACGTTGTTTCCCCACCATTCCCTGTAATGGGGATCTCAGAGTAGTTTCCCTTGGAGCATCTAACGTCGTTCTGGCACGTAACAGCACACAGGCTAATTTCCTAGTCACACCCCACCCACAGACACAACCGAAAGGAAAGCAGTCTCTCAAACTCATCCCTTGCCAAGCAAAGAACTAAACCAACAGATTTATCCTGGATGTCACCTTTTCCCAAACAGCACAGAACACGGGTAGCGGTACCGCCTCTGGCTCTCGTTTGCTGCCCACAATTCGGTTCCAACATCAGGAGACTGCAGAGCGACTCCAGGGGTGTTACACGGAGCCACAACCTCCCGCCAGCCTTCCTAGTTCACTGGAAGTAGCCCAGAGGGGTTATGAAATAAGAATATCATTCCAAATTAACACCGACGACCAGCCCAGAGCATCAGGGGTCACAGCTGCTCCGCAGCGGAGCAACCACCGAAACCGGCTTTGTGCCACCCATCTGAACGAACATGGGGCCACACGGTGTAACTAACTACAGCATGCGGGGCAACAGCCGCCTCATTCTACCAAGTCACTCCGATCAACTATGCTCATCTACAAAGCCAAAAAATCCCTAACTCTTTTTATTTATTTTTACCAAAAACCTAATTTGCACAGATAAGGGCGATTTTAACCAGTGAGTTTTCAGGGGACACAGCCTGCAGATACTCCAGCATGCAATTCAGCATCAAGAACAGGCTTCAGGCAAAATCTACAAGGACGCCCAATGTGACATTAATTTTTTAAGCCTAAAAATTGCTCTTCATTCCAAGGGGTCAAACAAAGACTTTAATTGAAGAAGGACCTCAAGCCAAATCATCCACGACTGTCCTCAAGACCACCCACGAGAGTTTGCCAGACTGAAAGAGTTAAAAGTATCTTCCAGTAAACCACCAAGTTTCAGGTCTAAAACAATGACTGACAAGGAGGAAATGACTTAACTGTGCTGCTGAAATCCAGCCAGTGAATTAAAAGTAACATTTCTTTCTGAATTTTCGGGACCCAATGTGGCAACAAAAGCAAGCTTATTTGCAACAAGCTCACATGCAGGCAACAATCATGTGCTCGTACCAACGGCTACTGGAAAGCCTGATTTTGCAAATGTCCCTCACTTCACATTGAGACCATACTGAGGACATTTTGTTCTACCCAGAACGTTTAACATGGTTTCACAGCAGATTTTACGTGCTCCATCATTTCAAATCGCGCAAAGATAGCGTGAAAATATAATCAGAACAATTCTCTGGCAGGAAAGTCCCTTCCTTTTCTGGTAGTTCTCTTATGGACCAACCAGGCTTTACCCCTTCAAAAGTAACACAGGGTCTTACAGGAGAGCAGTGCACAGTGGCTGTAAACAGCCTCTTGACAGAAACAGGTGAAAAACAGAAAGGGGAGACGGGGGATACAAAGCACAGTAGAGGCATTGTGATATAAAACCATAAAGATCAAAATGAAATTGTAAATAACCATTAAAAGTGCCAAGTGTAGGTCCTCTGGTAGCTGTTCTAGATCCTGACTCTGTATCGTCTAAAGCAGGATTATTAACAACAAAATATACCAGCAATTCAGCAGCTGCCTAAAACGCCTTTTTAAATAAACCACAGTTTCTAGAGCAGTGTTCAAATATGATTTGGTTTCAACATAGTACAGGAAACCTTTCAATGGTTTCCCCACAGTTGTTCCGAGGAAAAGAAAAACACTGGTGTAAACAAATCTAAATGCAAGACAATATGCAAATTCTACAAAGCAAACACAAAGAAAGGTGTTTTGTTCTTAAAAAATCCATTTAAGCACTCCACAAGCATCTTCATGAGAAAATTAAAGGGCTAGTGTATTACAAAAGCTTTAAAAAAAGACATGTAATATCCCATTTGTCTATTAAAACCTCAAGGTTTTAGAACAAGTTTTTAAAACCCCACTATTTTCTTTAAACATTTATGCTGTTGCCTACTGTCTGCATTTTACTCACTTGCTTATGAAAACCAATTAACCAGTTTCACTGTAAGATTCTCAGGCATTCAAAAAAAGCTGCACTATTTGGTCTTTAGCATTTCAGGACAACGACTGAACTTAAACCAAAACAGAATTGTGCTTGAAGTTAAAATCCCACTGCCACCACCAAGTAAGCCCATTCACAGTTGCTTTTGTGGCAAACTACAGTTTGCGGTTACATTGTCACCGAAGATCACCTTACACACAAAGAGCTGTTCAACAATTTACTGTTCAAAGATCGGAAACTCTCCCTTTTTTTTTTTTTCCAAGGTAGATTTATTTAAGCTGAAAACCAGCATTAGAGAGAACTCCAGCTCTGCAGGATTGGCATTTTTTTTGGTTCTTGGCTTTGTAAACTTGCTTAGATAACAATCAGGAATCGAAGGAAGAATAAAAGAATTGGTTTGTTGCACTCAAGTGAAAATCACAAACTTTTAAAGGTCTTTGACAGCTCAGCTGTACGGAAGAACGGTGGCTTCTTTTAAATCTCATTTTTAGGCCAGTACCACTGCTTAAAATGCAGAATGTCTCCATCACACTGATATTGTGACAACTCAATACATTACACCACAGACAGTTAACATAACTCCATACATGCTATAAAAAAAGAGATGGGGTGGGGGGGGGAAAAAAAAAGAAAGGAAACAAATAAGACCGTAGCTAAACTGCTTTAAATACTGCATGCTACAGCACTTCATGTATCATCAAGATACGACACTGAGAGGTGACAAAAGGCTGAAGGGATTACAAAATATTTTCGGCAGGTTGGAAAGCTGCCTTCTTACTGTGGCAGAATTATTCCCCCTCCCCATTCTCTACATCTAATGTTCATGATTCTAGTGTTGAGTTGGCCATGTATTTTTTTTTTATCCATTCTAATTACAGTGTTTCCTTAACTTAATTAAATCCGTCAGTGTGGTAGCTGGGGTGAGAGTCAGCTGTGAGCTGGGTTGTCTCTGTGGCTGATGCTGGCTGTATCACAATAGGTGCGTCTGAGGCCTCTGGAAAGCGAAGACAAAAGTCTTAGCACATCAAGGAAAAGAAACAGTGTCGTATGTTTTGGTAAGCAGAAAGTTACATCTCCCTACAACACTCTGATAATGTAATTTTACGCTCCTCTAAGAGTATGATGTTAATTTACTGGTTTCCAGTCTGCACACAGTACCATTAGGCTCAACTCCACATGTGGAACATGTAGCCCTTACACCCACAAGGCTCTCCAGTTTGTCAAATGATCAGAACAGCGTTGTACCCTCATCCTCATACATCAGAGGATCAGATCAGAACAGACCAGTATCAGAGACAGCTGGCAGGGCAGCAGCCTTACCCTTTGGGTGAGAGCCCTTTCCCAGCCACACTGGTCTGGCTGGCACGTTACCCAGCGCTGCGGGACGGAGGCCAGACGATGGTCACCAACCACTCCGAAGCTAGCCACACCAAGTCCAGTGAAGACCCTCTGGGTGTTTTCAGCAACTCTTACCCCTGGTGTCAGCGTTACCCCCCTAACTCTTGTCCCACCGCTATTCCCTGACCATCACCTACAAGCCCCGCGCTGATCTCTACACAAGAGCTGCTCCCAACCAAGCGCCCAGTCCGAGACCGACGGTCATTCCAGAAAGCTCACAGCGTTTCTACCTACCCCTTTCATCTGACTGCAACTGTGCCTCCAAGTCCTCTGGAGAAACGTAGTATTCCTGCTCTTCCCCTTCAGGAGGTTTAGGTTTACACTTCCCACAGCAACAATTACAGCAGCAGCACAGACAGCAACAGCAATAGCAGCCCGTGATGAGCCCGCAGAACACGAACAAGGCCTGCAAGAGGACACAAGGCAGAAGAAATATTCAGAACCTGTGCCTACCGCAGCGGGACCACGGTGTTTGTGACACTCAGGTAGGGAAACTGGAAACCAAATGTGGAACAATGCAGAGACACAACTTCCGAGCTACAGTTTTATAGTTCCTCACCAAGATATTTTTAAAAACGTGTGTGAAACTGGCTACATTTTACACTGAGGTGAATACTGCCAACCTGGTTTACTTGGAAGAATTCCTACAGTTTAGGTTTAAGTGGGCTGTTCTGCTATACCTGGAAGAAGATATAGGTCTAAGGAGTGCCTCTGTATTAAAATCCTGTGGTGCGACGGTTTAGGACAGATTGTAGCTTGCATAAAAATAACCCCGAAAAAGATTTACACCAGCTAGCTGACACACAGGCGGTGATGTACCTACAGCAGGGACGTCATCCCACCCAAGGCTGCAGGCATGGCTGCAAGGCTCACCACACCGAAGTTCGGGGCACTGAGGTTAGATGCAACCCATATGTGAGCAAGGCACCCCGAAGCCAGCCAAGTCTGCCAGGGGCTTGTCACAGTGTCAGCGGGCAAAATTTATAATTTTCATATAGGTCCCTGTGCAATCGTTCGGAAAAAATAGTTTTAAAGATGGCAAATCAGCACAGTGATATAACTACTCTCTTACCGCAGGGGAGTTGAGAGATGGAGACAATGCTGGTAAAGGTTAGAAAAATGAACACACGAAATGAAATGCCAAGACTAGGAAAATATTTTCGTCAGCCATAAAGCACTGTGAACAATGTCATGTCACTGAAGAAGTCAGCTGCTGCAGTTAAGAGGTTTCATACTTCAGTTTCACAGTCGTGCCGTCTTTTACTTATTACCTTCGCTCCAAGCAGAGCAGCCCGAAACGCAAAAGCCTGGACAATTTCAGCATGAGAAACGGGTAACGTACAACGTAGAGGGCTTTTTCACTTTTGAGTAAATGAGGTGTTTTTAAAATGTGTTACTTAAAAAAGACCGAAGCATATTACGCTTAAAAATAATTCCAAGTCCAGTGAAATGGAGTAATTCCTTGGTACTGGCAGCAGATTCCTAGAAGGCATCTGTACAACAGTTCTCACACCTCCTGCACACATGCAGTGCCTTCTAACAGCTTTTTGCACACATTTGTGAGGAAACGTGAGCTTGCAGCGTAGTATTGGTATAGTGCTGACACTCTCCTGCACAACCAACAAGGATGGGTAAGCGCTGAAGAAGTGGCATTTGTTCGGGGTAGCCTCTGAGGAAGTTGTAAGCATCCTTCTGAACGGATCTCCCATGTGAGCTCAGGTTCACAGTCAGGACTTCTTTTGCAAAATCATTTTGCCAAAAATTTAGCAGAAAACACAAAGAGAATACACCCCAAAGCCTCATCACTTTTAAATCCACTAGAAAGGTCCAAGTTTCTTTCAGCAACCTAAGTCTGGCTTACTAGGCCTGTATCACTGGAAGAAGATAGAAAAATTCCACTGAACCAGAAGCTGCCACACAGTAAGAGAAGCTTAATTAGCAGGTGTCAGAAATTCAGCAGTTTCCAAAAGAAAAAAACCCCACAATTATCAAATGGAGCTCTCTAAGAGTTTTAAATGCCAATCCAGAATAACTTCTCTTTGCACTTTTATTTACCTTTGCCCACCAGCTGGATAGCACGAAGTATGTGTTCACATTTTCTTCACCAAACTGCTCTGCCACATAGAGACCCAGGGAACCATACTTATCATAAATGTTTCGCTTTGTGGCATCGGTCAATATTGCGTGTGCATTATTGATCTCTTTAAATTTTTCTGCTGCCTCTGGATTATCAGGGTTTTTATCAGGATGATATTTCAATGCCAGTTTCCTGCAGAAAGAATAAGAGACGGTTATAGATTAAAAACTGGGATTTGGGTTTCTGGGTTTTTTTGGTATTTATTTTTTTTTAATTCCACAGCCTATCACTCAAGGCAGACTTTCAAGTTCCAGTTGGTTTCCTTCATCTGTGATTCAACTTCCCTGATGACTCTCCTTTAGATGATAACAAAAGGCTGCAGCAGTGCCGAGCTTAGTTCACAGGACTGACTTCAGACTGTTGGATTTGGCCCTCAGAAATCCAAAGGAAAAAAGACAGACATTGAAGAAAAGTAGTACTCCTCTTTTTTTTTTTTTTTTACCCCTTACTTCCAGCAATTTCCACCAATAAGTTTTGCTCCTGCTAAAGCAAAGACCAAGCTAACAGCAAAAAGACACACCAGAAGTCTAAGTATATAGTACCAAAGACAAAATAAAAGCAAGCTGCCACAGCTAATCTGCAGCGTCTGAACACAAAAATAGAATAGACAATCACTTGTGGTTAATTTGCCAATTCCTGTGCAGGAACAAAGTACTTTTCAGTTCAAGGCTTGCTAGAACAGAAAATGCTTCAGAGTTTTGAGACATCAGGAAATCACAACGTACCTCCCTTAATCATGCTAGATCTCTCAGAACTAAACGACAGCAGTTTACAGTCCCCAGAGGTCTCTGAACTAGCACAAAAAGATCAGATTAGGCATTGATAAATTTTCTAGTTCTGACACAGCCCAGGCTATTTCTAGAAATCAGTAGAAATAAGTGGCCAAACACCTCCTTATAAACAGAAAAAATGTACTCCCAAGTAGAAAAACAACACAGTATGCCAAGAGTTCTCCTCCACCAAAAAGGTATTTGTCCTCCTAGAGAAAACTGCCCCAAAGTCTGCTATTTGAGAAATACACAGAAGCCTGCAGATGTTTACGCATCTCAGTTTTGCAGTAGGGAAATGTTCAGACATACATAAAATAAAGATTTGTGCAAGCACACATTTGGATGTGCATGCAAGTATATTGCAGTGGTCAAACAATAAACTGAGTGAAACGTTCAAACTGTGAATGATGCTGTTCGGGTAAATAACATCCACGGCTGCCACTAATGCCACAGCCTCAGCGAGGACTGAAACAATCACTGATTTTATAATTGGAGGGAAATTGTATAAACCTAGAAAGGGCTTAGCTACCGTTGGGCGCAATAGAAAACCATTTTTCATTTCCCATTTCCTACAGGTACACAAACCCCATGCCCCCCAGGCCAGCAAAGGATGTTCAAACAGAGTGAAAGCAAGAGACGGTCAGTCCAACTTCTGTGAAGGAGCAGCTGATGAAACAAGATTCGATGAAGGTTCAGGTAAGTACGAAACAGCTACTTTTCACCCTAGGATCCAACTGAGTCATTCCTCCAAAGGAAAAACTGTTGTAGTCTTTCCCCTGCAAGAAGGTAAAATTATTTTCCAGTTGCCAAGGCTTGAGGATTACAGATTCAAGCTTCCACTTCAAGGTTTTAGGAAGACACAGCTAATTTCGAAGAGTCCGTGCACCCTGTTTATTCATACATTTCACCATGCAGTTGCCATCAGTATTAAAATGTAACTTTGAAAGGGAAAAAGTTCTGGTAAATGTTAAAGTCTAAAAGAAAACAACTTTGAAAAAGAAGAGTATCCTCATGTAAAGATTACTGCTGACCCCTAGTGTAACGTTAAATACATTGTCACTTGTCAAACAGTCTGCAGGACCCTAGCTCGTGCTTAAGGTGAAACAATGGCATTTAAGCCAATTTTGGGGGAAATGTGGAAAGGGGGAATGTTACAGGACTCTTCCTTTTCTTTGTTGTTGTGTTTATTTGTCAGTATGAAGCCACTTCATGTGTCTAACTTTTCCAGAAAAGAAAAAAAATAATCCTTTTTTAAAATAGTAACTCCACACAGAGTAAAAAGTTTTGAATTCATTTCTAGAAAAAAAGGCATTGTTGATACTCAAGTTTTTATCCTTATTTGCACCTTTAATCTACACCTCACTGTGCCAGAATTGGAAGTGATGAGCAAAAGGGCAGTACTGCACAGCTGTGGTCCCCGAGCCAGACACAAGGCTACGTAACATGGAAAATTTAACTGATCACAGACTTAAAAACTCTGTTCAACTTTATCTAAAGACCTTTTAGAATGATACTGCATATTTGAGAATTTAACTTACTAGAGAGGCAAGATGTAAATATTTAACAGCACTTACATACAAAGCCTAGGTGTGTTTTCACACCAATTTTTGCAAGAAGCAACCATATTTTCACCTGTTTTCTTACACGTTTTTCTTCCAAAAGGTTTAAGCAAACCAAGGCAAGCCTATACATAAACAGCCCATCTGCTGAATGCTTAATTAAAGCTATTTGTGCTATTTGGGCAACAGATGTAAAAACTTGAACCTTTACCTGTATGACTTTTTGATATCATCTGAAGTGGCATTCTTGTCCAACCCCAGCACGTGGTATAACGATTCCCCAGAGGTAGAGAGCGAACGTTGCCTCTGGTCTGCCATCTCGAACTAACCTGAAGAGAGAACTGGCCCCTGCCAAAAAAAGATTAAGAAACGCTTAAACAAAGAAGAACACGGGTCTCATTGATCAAATCATCCTTAGAAACAGAGTTTGCATGTGAAAATCCATCTTTTGTAAGGTTTAAATGTGCTTTGTAAAGAAAAGGCTCTTAACACGTGGAAGTTTAAAAGTTACAAAACTCAGTGAATTATCAGTGAAAACAACTATTACATTGCCAGCACAGCAGGCACCTCAGAGTCACTACTGTATACACTCTTCTTTCCAAAAACCCCAAACCAACAGCTAAGGTATAGCTACGTACTACGTAACATCCCTAAAGCTACTCCATCTTCTTTCATAGTATTAAGATAACTCACTTGTGATAACACCTATAGAAACTTGACAGCACGGGGGTTGCTATTACATGGAAGCTGCCTTTTTGCACCAGGTTTGCACAGGGGTAAATGATTTCATTCGCATTTTCAATTGCAGACACGCTGTTGCATTTAAAATAAAAAAAAACCCAAACCCAAACCCCAATCTCCACGCACCTCCCAAGACCCCAGCCTCCCACCTTACCACTGACACTAAGTCAAGCAGAATCCTTTAGACAAATCCAGGGTGAGCAGGCCCGTACATCCCACTGGGGAAGAGGAGACGCCCGCCCACTTAGGAGACCTCCGCACTCATCGGAAGGCGCGGATCAAACATTTGACATGTACCGTAATTAAAATCACGCTACTTGAACATGGATTAACCCCCTGCTCCCAAACCCAACGTGCCAGCCCCCAGAGGTGTCCCCTGTGCCATGCCAGGGGCGGGTATGGAGTGTCCCCTCACACCTTGAGCAGCTTAGCATCTGCCATTCTTTAGCTGCAGAACCGCCGCAAGGATGAGCATCCTGGACTATTGGCTATTTTTGGATTATGTCATTACAGTTAGCCTACACCAGATTATGTAGTCTTTGAAAAAGATATTTAAAGCCCCGGACTTTTCTAATTTAACTCTTTATCTTATATAACAAAGTTAGTAACTTCAGCTTTTAAAAGGTTCCATGGAAGGGACGCTCCCAGGCTCCGCACCCTGCCCTGCCCGGTTCCCGGTGTGACCATCACACACAGCACCATTCTGTTTGTACCAGCACCGGGTATCTCCCTGCCTCCACAAGTGTGACTAGGTGGCAAGGATGTGGACAGAGACATCACAACTGTCTTGCTCCATCAGAGCCTACTGTTAACTACCCTGTCACATCTGGCCGCCCCAGCTTTACATCAGTCCAACCCTGGACACTAGTCCAGTTCCTTCAGGTGGAATACGCCGGTTAAACTACTAAACACTCATCCAATTTCCTTCAAAAAGTCTTTGGCAGCTCTGGTAAGTTTAATTAAAAGCTACCTAATAAGGAAGCTATAAATTATTAACAATAAAAGGTGCTTTGCCTGAGAATTCAGAATATACCCTGAATCTGGCAGGTGAATGTGTGGGTAGGGAAGGGAAATCTTTCCCTTTCTTTCAAAAGGATCCAGCTCAGCTACGAGAAGCTTTGGTTACAACAGGAAAATCGCCGAGTGCTGCAAGACACAACACAACTCATTCACTTGGGCACAATCTGATTCACCAAAAGTAAAAAAAAAAAAAAACCACAAAAAGTCAGAAAAGAAATCCTCCATCCAGGAGGAAAACACCAGGCACAACCCTCTGCCTTCTCCCTTCTGCAGCTACGGGTCAAGCTGGCTGCAGGCTCCCAGCCCCCCCCACGCTGGCAGTCCCAGTGCTGAGGTCAAAGACCTATGATCCTGACGTCTATCCAGTAATCTAGCTAATCACACAGGGCTGCTCCGGCGCTGCCCCGGCATCGGCTCCTGCTCCCCCGCCACCACCACCACCACCCGCAGCCTCCCCAGCAGCTCCCCACCACGCCGGCACTGCGCCCTGCCACGGGAAGGGTGTCTGTCCCGACTCCTTGCCAGGGACCAGTGGGATTCATCTGAAGTCACAGGGGGGAGCATCCCAGTTGCGATTTGGCACGTTAATTTAGCTCTTCCAAAGAGGGCATATTGCCTCACGCTGGAGCTTCCAAGGTGTTACGAACACCTGCATTGCTTTAAAAGCCTGTAGCTCTGTTTCAAGCAGAACAAGCTTCCTTCGACACCAATCCAACGTGCCCTCGGTGCACAGATGCTGCAGATCACAGGTATACACCATGTTCTGCTTAATACCATCTCCACTGTTAAATTAGGGCCAATTTATTAAATAAAAATTAATTCAATTTGAGCCAGGTGATATCTATCAGTCTGCAGGCTGCCTGTCAAGGATAAAGACAAGCACAGGAATAAAAGTCCCCGCTGCTGCAATCTTTGATCGCTTCAACCTGAACAGCTCAGGCTGTCTGGAGTTGGCTGTAATGGGGTGTTGGCATTTATTTTTCAAAATAGGTATGAAATGGACACGCTGCCCTTGGCAGAAGAGTGGAAGACGAGGTGGTAATGGGAATTCAGCTGGGAAGCTTGTTATTTAAGGGAACAGAAGCGTATTATTACCAGGAATGCAACCTTTGGCATTTCAAATATGAAACAGAATAAAGGTGAAAGTTTTTTACGTTCAGAGTGCTTCATAAGCCAGGGTATGATCTATCCTACTGTTTTCACAAGTGGCTCTAATTCACAATACTGAAAGCAGCTCTGTATTTTTAAAAAGTGTTGTATTCAGCAGCAACAAGCCATCTGCTACACATTCTAACCAAGCAGGATGCCCTGAAGAGGTTTCTCTGGAAAGCTCTGAAGAAAGGTAATCCCCTGGATTAAACAGCACAGTTTTTAACCACCTGTGTACCGGAATATCCTGCATTAGCCAGCTTCACCAGAAAACACAACAGTTTTCAGCATGACCAGGTAAGTATAATTGGTACCACTGTGCTGAAAAGACTTAGATTAAACCTGACAGGTTATATATGGAAGCCAGCCTTAACGTTTTAAATACATCAATGGTAAATTGAACCTTAGAAAGACTAATTTTCTTTTTATCCTCCCAAAAGCAGCCTATCAAGTTTCCTGAAACTGGTGATATCTTAGTTTCTGCCAGGTCTGCTGTCCCTTTTGTAAATTGTATTTAACTCCTTAAAATGGCAAACTATTATTACAGCCAAGAGAACTGAATAGTTCTCTGCCAGTTTAGGGAATTAAACACCCACAGAACATCCCAGTGAATGCCAACCCCAAAAAGGGTGGCAGTAGGCCCGGTGCATGGAGGGAGGGCTGGAACTCCACCTGACCCCACTGCAAGATGCTGCAAAGAACTGGACGGGAAGGGGGCAGCGAGGGGGGACCAGTTTTTCCAAGGAAACATGCCCAGCTGTGCGCCAGGACAGAGCACGGAGGTTACCGACAACACTCACGCAGGGAGCAGACGCTCTTAACGACACCAAATCACATCCCTGCTGGACAGAACCACCTTGTTCTGAGGGATGCAGGGCTGATTTGACACAGGGTATCAACAAAATTTCAGTCGTTCACATCCAAAAGCAGCCTAACAGCGGATCTTTTCACTTCGCTGCATTAAGTATTTTTTGTGAACAAACCTCTGGAAACCCTAAAATACCAAGTTGCCTAAAATATCACTTTTCACACTTCCCATTAATTCTGCACGTTTTCCCACGTCTGTGAGAAAGGCACAGCTGCCCACCTGACTGCTCTTGAATGGAGTTACAGCTGCTCAGTGCCACTGATGGAAATCAGAAGGGGCAGAGGAAACCAAAAAATATTAACTCAAAAATACTACTACAGCAGGACACTGGGGTCCAATCTTCACCATAATTTTAAATGTTCTTAATACCTGTACATTCCTAAGTTTAAGTTACTGTAAAAGGCAGGGCAGGGGGGATAAATCACACCATGCACCAATGCACAGACCTTTACACGTGCTGTTCACAACAATTTTAGTGAAGTGTTTATCTGCAATGTAGGGAATCTGCCTGTCAACAGTTGTTCCAAAAAGTGAAATCCCGCTTTAACAGACAAAATCCGCCACCTCCTAACCCAGTAAATGATACTTACCCACTGCACACGGGATAACGGCAGGTCATTAACCTCAATGGATACCCTCTATCCAAACTGCACATTTGCAAATGAGTTTGGTTGAAACCAGATGAACAAACCGGCTTCCCAGTCTTTCCATACGTAGCCAGTAACACAGAGAACAGAGAAATCCCCGAGAGGGACAAACAAGAAACAAGAGGCATGAGAAAGACAAACTCACAGCCACGTTGGACAGAAGCGGTGGGCTGCTGCCCCAGCACAGCCCAGCACCACCACGGCACCAACCCTGCAAGTGTCTTCAACACAAACTATCCGTAACACTGCCAAGCTCTCTGCAATTGTGGTTTGAAGAGCATATTAGCAGATGATTAAAGAGCCTAGTTTGGAAATGATGTTTTGCCAGCTCTTAACAAAAATTACGTCTAGTTGATGCTTTATTATACAACTTCAGGAAGCGCTGGAGTATTTTAGGAAAGATTTGTATGCGGCGAAGCATTTCTGGTTACTGACTACATGGTAAAATATAATGCCAATTAAATTTAAGATTACTACCTTTTCAAAGATTTCCAGTGCAGAAAAATAACTATAGGTATTAATCTTAAACTGAACTATCTCAACCAGTATTTACTAGTAAAAGTCTAAATAAAAACACCAAGCCAGAAAACACTTCAGTAAATACTGTTTTATCACCAAAACAAAGCAGCACCACTGGCCTCTGCATCCTGTCCGTCTGTCTCAGATTCATTTAGAGTCATTCTCACAATCTGGTATTTTTCAAGGGTGAAAAAGAAATAAAATAATTTTTAAAGGGGAGACAGAGGGGAAAAAACCCCAACCAACAAAGATTGTATTATCAAGAAAAATACGAGTCCTTTTAAGCTTGGCTTCATGAGGTACTAGATATTTTTATAAGGAACTTCGTTTCCTCGGCATTACTTTACATTTAAATGAGTAGCTACCAGAAATCAAAAAAATACAGTACTCACCTGGTGTCGTTTGAATACTCTAAGGTAAGTGGTAACAGCCTCCACACACCTCTAAAACTGAATCTCCTAAAGACAAAAAAAAAAAGCAAATCAATCGTTCAATAGCTCTTACGTTGAGGGCTCATTACAAAATTATCATCACGTTATTTTATTCTGACAATCCTTCGTAATATACTAAAGACAGGAAAGACAGAAGGTTACATTTTTGTTATTTCATTTCCATACTTATATAGAATTTTCACTTAAAGCAAGTAAGTGTTGAAGCCACCAGGAGCGTGGGGGCACACTGCCATCTGGGTGCATTGAGCGGGCACACACCTTCCTCCAACACCCTCAGGGCCATTGGTGAACACGTTTTAAAGGCTGCATTTAAGCATTTTCATGATGCTTCCACTCAAATGCCACCTTGATATGAAAGTGCAGAGTAAAACACAAGTCTTTTCACGATCCAAAATATTTTATACTACAGCAAGTCTCCACAATGTAAATACTTATCTTTAGAATGGATTAGCTGTCGAAGTAAGTTAGAAATATAAATTCAAGGGCTCTCTGCTTTTATCTGCAGCTTCAGCCTCTTTTCCCAAACCTTTCCCCATGTGGAAGACGCACACTTATCTCAAAGATAGGAGCTGCACAGAAACTCTAACAACCGTTATCTGTTTAAGACTTGGGACTTTTTCAACTTGGACATTTGTGAAATATCTGTACTTAAAACAAGAGAAGTGTGTTTTCCAAGCCTTGATAGTCTGCAGCGTTGTGAGAGTGCGTGCTACAGAAACTGAGCCGACGCATTCCCCCGACACACTGCCGGGCTCCGGCACAGGGAGCCCCATGCCGCAGCCCAGAGCGCCTTCGTGGTGCTCACACACCTTTGTGACACTCAAAAGTCATTTTTTAATGTATTTATTTCAATAGAAAGAACAGTATCGCCGCTACAGCACCTTTCTTCACAAGTTATGCACAGCACCGCCACCAAGATGAAGCAGACGTGCAAAAGCACGCAGCAGCGGAATGCCACCGTGCCGTTCCTAACGCCACTCCACCCGGCAGCAGAACTGGTTCGTGGAACTTAAAACTGCACAACAATACCAGCTCATTTTGCCAGGACAAATTTCCATCAAGAAAAACCCAGTGTTATCCCATCCCCACTCCCTCTTCCTGAAGGAGATCACCCAAAGAAGACACAAGCCTCACCGCGGCACGCAGGGAGGAACAGAGCCCGAGATGACCCAGCAGCACAGCCCCCCTCTCCCAGCAGCCAAGGCACAGCAGGACAGATTGCTCCAGCCCACCGGCCACAGGGAAACAAAAGAATGAATGGGCAAGAGGAGCCTAGGAAATGCTAGATGATCCTATGGGAACATTTAGGGGAAAATCACTGCAACATGTTAAAATACCTTTCTGATTAATGGCATGGGTTAGATATATCCTGTACCTGCTTAATCACAAACTTACTTACGCATTAGATTACCAAACAATAAACTTCACGAGTGGAAGCTCGTGAATAATAATAATAATAAACTTCAGAGCAGCTTTTACCCGGCAAGTCATTGCTTAATCATCAACCAAACCCTTTCAACAGATTCCAAAGAACAAGCTCCGAAGGCATTTGAGAAGTAAACTCCCCATTCAATTAAAAAGTACGCCTTTCATGAACTTGCAAGTTTGGTGCAGCAAACAGAGATGTTGGGAACACACCCAGCAAGCTGTTGGCATTGCCGGCCGCAGGATTTGTTTTACGCCAGCTGTAAGAAGCTGCTTCATCTTAGCAGCAAACCCATAAATGACTAAGAACGAACCAACCAACAACTACATAATCGGCTTACTGTTAATGGATCTATTTAGTTTATTTGAGAGATACCATCAAAGGACTTTTCCTGAAAAATGAAAGGCAGGGAGTGCACCAGCTACAGGCAGAATTCAAGCTTTCCCACTCAGACAGAGCGTACGCAATGTTCAAGGGCAGGCTCTCGCTCAGGTGAGAAATGTCCTGTTTTGTGAACCTGTAGAAGCTTCCAGGTGCCCTGCCCGCCGCTCCCTTCATCACAGAGGCACAGCTCCAAGAACACTTCCAGAGTGATCCCTCAGAAAGCCGTGGGCATTAGCGGGGCTCGCAGTTGGAATTCCAGCCCAGGCTCCCAGCGCACCGGGACGAGGAGGGACACACGCAGACCCGTCCACCAGTCGTGCCTGCGCTTACTGTAAAACTTCTCCTTCAATCTCTAGCTAGCAGACGCACCGTCATTTATTTCCCCCCCCTAACAATAATAATCTCTGCCTTCACACCAAGATGAAGACCATCTTTAAAACTACCGCTAATTCCGTTTCAAACGGCAACCGATGTTTCAGAAATGTTGATGAACTGAGAAAACAGCACCAGTGCACTCCATTTACCGCTGCACACAGCCGGAAACCTGTGAGAGAAACAGGGCAAGAAAGCAAAGACCAAATGTACTTTGGAGGTTTGATTGTACTTGCTCACCTCTGACAAAATAAGCCATCCTGCTAAAGTCGGCATTTGGCATATCACGAAGTAAACGAAGATATAATGATGCGGAGATAGAAGCTTCGAATAGTTCTGGCTCAGGCCTCATCAAAACTCCATCAGAAAAAAAGTCTATTCTTTACAGCATACATAGGTAATAACGTACAGAACTTAGAATATATAGAAAAGTATTTTTATCTTAACATGGCTGCAAGCAGCAATATTTTCCTCAGTCTCCCAGCTACCCCAACACAAAGTTTCATTAGCCGTGCAAAGCCTGATTTAGAGCTGGAAATAACTGAACAAGACGAAAATAAATTCCAAAGGAAACTACTACTTATAAAAATCTAAATAGATGAGAAACCCACGCCAGCTAGTTCACATCATCTCTTCATCACCGCATCCTCCCCGCCAGCACAGCAGCCATCTGCAGCACATCTTCTGGGGGTTTTGCTCGTGCAATTTCTATTGCGACTGGCAATTCTAATTTAGTGACTCAGGAATGTTTTGATCTACCCATCCAATCTCATTATTCAGCAGGCCAGATCCACTGACCCAGAGCTCTACATAATACCCTGCTTATAATTACTCGTAAATATCTCCCCTCCTTATTACATGATATTCACAACACAAACAAAAGGAGAGAAAATGAAAGGATAGATGCCAGAAAAGAAACAGAAGCATTGAAAATTAAGATTTATAGATGTTACCTGGTTCCAAAAACCACAAAAAGTCAAAGGAAAAAAATACCTGGGGAAGGGAATAAGTACTAGTTAAAGAGACAGAGTACCATATATAAATATGAAGATAAGAAAAGATTAAAGAATGATGAAGATAAAAAGCAAGCAAAGCGACACAAACGCAAACTACATTCAACAACACGTTAAAATTGTGGTAAGTTTTGTAACACAAATGAAGAAATACGCTCAGGAAGTCTGCCTGTTCTTACCAGCATTTTGCTCATACCAAACCCAGCTCTTCCAACCTCTTTTGTCCTGCAAACTTGAATCCCATTTAGCTAATAGTGCATTTTCCCCATATACTGTGACCATAAATAGTGCTCAGCACCTTTTCTTCCTCTAACCAAGAGACATATACTACCTTTTTCCTTACAGAAATCAGACATATTCTCAGATCTTTTTGATAAAAAGTATGTATCTTTCTTCTGTCCATCCTGACCTCCTCCAACAGATGCAGGAGAACCGTTTTTATTTAACAATCCTGCTAACAGAATTGTCATCATCCTGCTCCGTATGTTGTTAACAAAAAATATCTTTAGGATACCTTGCTTCATAATCCATCTCTATCATGTACATGAGCTATATCATAGTTATCAAGTACTTAAAGAAATAATGCTGCAATTAAGGCAAATAAAAAAAATAATCAATAGACAAAACAAAGTCCCAAGTCTTTACTTTCACATCCTTGCTTGCTCACATCACTTGCAAAATGTATCACTGGAAAAATGATGTGAAAGGGCTGAAGGTAAAGCAAACTGGCTAATGAGTGCACTCAGACTACTACTATTTTGAAGCACTCTTCATGAACATTCCCCTAGCTGTCTTGAAATAGGAATTTTTAAGCTATTAATTGAAGCACTAACATTTACTATCTCATTAAAGCATCCAAGAGTGAGTGTTTTGATGTTGCTTGCTTTTTTCTTTTTTAATATTGCAGCACAAAGGCCTTTTAGCTAAATTTTGCTATTCGGTTTGCAGCCTTTTGCTAAAGGTCATGTGAGAAATTTGATATCAATAAAAACATTCTGTCTTAACATATAAACCCTGATGTAAAGCTAAACTAGTATCCAGGGAATTAATTCAAACGCAGAAAAAATGAACCTTACTATGGCCAAATTCATGTGCCTTGGGAACAGAAGACAGGTCTCCAACAGTGAAAGACTGCAATGCTAAAATCTTCATTAAATTCTCTTAAGCAGGAATTTGGTTTTTATAAATAGAAACACAGAGCTTTTAAATAGATTAAATCCGGGACAACACAACTTCTCTGCTAAATTCAAGCCTAAATTGATGCAACATGCATCATTAACAACCAAAAGAGAGGTTACACTGAAACTTGTGAGAAACTTAACTACAGGGATACAAGTGTTGTTTCTCTAATAAGCTTAGCAGATTAAAATTTAGCCATTTAAGTCTGATTGACCAACCTGTTATAAAGACTTGTGACCTTGTACCCTATACAAGAGTAAGATTCAAACCTACTAAAGAAGTTGTTCAATATGGGGGGGGTGAGCAAAGTATTAGATTCACATTTTCTATCCTCTCTCCTCAGCTACAGGAGTACCTCTCTAAAACCCTGGCTTTTTTAATGGATTCCCTACTTAGGATTTCATGGCTCCTACGTAAATCCTTCAGCAAAATTAAATTATTGTTTATACGGTAGCTTATATGGCAAAGTGCAAGTGTCACAAACAGCATATAGCTGTGAAAAAACCCTACATCTACTTACTCAGCTATTTAAAAATTTATGAAAAATCAGTAGTTCTGTTTGCTTGCCTCATTATTACTCTTAATTCTTTCTCTATATAAATCCACGCAGTGTTTGCATCGCTGTAACTAGCATGCAAGTTCACTAGAACAAATCAGAAACCCCACAATGTTCAGTTGCAGGTAGTGTGACACTGATGCCACTTATTTCTTCTACAGAAGGATCTTAAACTTCTTCAAAAGCAGCAGCGCAAGGCGCAGCGCCATTTGTGCGAGGCAGGTTGAATAAACCGTACCAATAAAAAAATAATTGTTGTTAATGGCTACAGCAACATAGTCAAAGTATTAAACCTTTAAAATATAGAAAAAGTCTTGAACAAACAGATTGGTTTACGCACATAAAAATGGGATTGATACTATTATACCACACCTGTAAGGAAGGCAACTAAAGGCTTTTAAACAACAAGAACAAAAAAAAAAAATGACAAAAAGTATCAGCATTTAGATCAATCGTCAAAATGCAACCACCGACCTCTGGACAGCCTGCCCCAAATGCTTTGCCACTCTGGGTAGGTAGGGACGAGTCCTCTGCGGCACAGACAGTAACTGTACAATAAACACAGAGGAATGCACAGCAGCTTTAGCACCAGGCTACGGCGCCTTGCTGCAGCACAGGCATCTGCCTGGTCGAAAAGAAGGAACAAATACAGGTTACAGAGTACATCTAACACAGCCGTGTCAGCAGTCCGAGAGGCAAAAGAAACGGTGCAATGATCTTCCCGGACCTAAACACATCCTTCACATTACAAGTTGGTTGGCAAAGAGATTTATCAGAAATTAAACTGGACGGGCAGGGGAAGACTACCCTCTGCACTTGTACACAGTAGCAGGAGATGGGGGGGGGGGGGGGAAATCCTATCTTCTTCTGCTATCAAATGTGGAGGCAGATGAGAAGGTAAATAATGGGGTCTCCCCCCAAAAAAATAATTAAATAATGTAGAAGTATGGTTTTACAAATTGCAAAAAAATTTAGAAAGAGCAAAATTCTTTTACACTACGTCATTACTGGAATAGCTTTGTTGTCAAATAAACGCTCTTGGCAGTTTCAGTCATGAATGGTCTTTGCTAATGACTTTCAAATGGATAGTTTATTTTTTTAGTGGGTAAAAAAACAAAAACAAAGACCAGTTTGTACCAACAGCAGAAGGTAACTCATGTATATATTCAACCTGATCTAAAATGATCAGGTCTGGCGTTTCCCTTGGAGAAACCATGTGTTTTCAGGTTATTCATCTCTGCCACGCAGCTCTTTAACAGCTATCTTTTCCCTCACCAAACACACAAATCTTCCTCTTAAAAAGTTATGAATAAAAAAGCAAGATGAGCAGAACTGAACAGCAGAATTTATAAAGCCAAGTTTCTAGAAACAAGCACCTACCAAGCACCCAGCTCAGGAAAGCAAAAACGGCTTTATAGGACCACCCGGCACCCAGCGGAACTGTCCCTGCAACGTCTGAACCCTTCTCTCTATTCCACAGAGTAGTCTTCAGTAGTCTACAAGATTTTACTCTAAAAATAAGCTTATTTATTTAATATTACAGGCAGAAAAGCATTCTTTTTCCCCTGATTTACTTTTACCTCATGTATCTGATCGGGTCCTCCCAGCCCAAGACGATGCACAATTATTCAAGCAGCACTTGTATCCGCTCAGTTAAGTCGTGAAGGCTTTAGCTCCAAAGATTTTTTTCTTTTGCAAAGTTTAAAACTTAAGCATAGCTAAAAATCCTTTCTTCTAATTGCTCAACTGTGTTTCCCCAGTTTTTTGTGAGGAGTGGGGAAGATACGTCACTGTTTCATTATTTCACTTCCTCACAGAAACTGCCAGAAAAATAACATTTTCATTTCCTCCCATAAAAAACAGAAAACATGGGCTTCTAACACACATTTCAAGCCTTTTTTATTAGATTATAAAGAAAAAAAGGGCAAAACCAGCGCAACGGATTTGCCTTTTCAGGTAAGATTGAATACTAACAAAAATGTTAAAAAACAACAACAAAAAAAAAACCCAAAACAAACAAACAAAACAAAAACTAAAAACCAACCAAACAAAAAAACCCAACCAAAACCAAACCACCACTCCTTGTCCTTTCCCAACGCTGCTTTCCGGCAGCGCCAGCAGCAATGAGAGGAGCTGTGCTGGGGATCAACCCCCATGCCCAGCAAGGGCACCTGCACACCGATAAATAATGAGTTTTGATAACGACCCGGTGGCCGGTGGGCACCAATTGTCACCGTTCCCTGTGCCACACATCACAAACACAACAGACAGTGGCTCCCGCAGCCCTGCCGCTGAGAAAAATGTGCCAAGACGGAGCAACTGGTGGTGTAAAATATGTTTTAAGTTTGAAAATAACATTTTCGCTAAAAAGACACCCCCAAAACCACTGCTTTCGAGAAACTACTGATTAAAATCATAATCACCCCAATCAATGCAATAAAATGCATGCTCTTTTCCATCCTACA
This sequence comes from Falco naumanni, assembly GCF_017639655.2. Taxonomy (NCBI): domain Eukaryota; kingdom Metazoa; phylum Chordata; class Aves; order Falconiformes; family Falconidae; genus Falco; species Falco naumanni. The sequence goes on along the minus strand of NC_054063.1, from coordinate 22,711,191 downwards.
ATCACAAGACTATGCATGAACTGAAGCGGCGGGAGCAAGCTGCAATACTGACACAAGTACTGCCTGCCACCAGCCAGGTAAACCTCAAAAAAGAAGGGGAAAAAAAAAAGAAAAGGAGAAAAAAAAAAAAAGGGAGAAAAAAGGGAAAAAGGAAAAAAAGAAAAAAAAAAAGGATAAAAAGAGAAAGAAAAAAAAAAACCCAACATACCCAAAAAACTCAAACAAAACCACCACACACATCACCAGGAATAAGTGGTCCCCCAGTTGCAAATTACACAGTCTGGACACAACCCCCCTGAACACTGTATGAGGGGGTGAGCACCCCGCCAAGCAGCCCAGCCCCCCCAAGCAGCCCACCTCCAGCCCCCCAGGGAACATCTGCCCAGAAGTCAATTTGCCAACTGACAGAGAAATCGTAAAAAAAAAGTTAAAAATAATTCCACGGCCAACCTCATCCGAACGAAGGCCAACACTGCCCCAGCACCTTCAAGCTCTCTGTCCTGGAGATGGGAACTATCAACCACGGAAGGGGGAGAACAGACCTGAAAAAACTGCAAGTGAAACGGCAGGTCAAAAACACAGATTTGCTAAACTAATGGCTACAAACAAGAAGTATGTATATATATTTTTTACATGCAAGACATCCTTAGGTCACCGTCACCCCACAGATCCCTCCCCACTGGCTGTGTCAGACATCGCAGAAAATGGTTTGAGAGGCAGGAGGTGCTGAGCTTCGTCCCTGCCTCATGCAAATCCCCAGCAATGGGCACTTAGACCCGTAAAAGCAGTTAAGACTTAAGATTTTCACGATAAAATCCGAACTGCCCAGCACAGCTTCTACCACTCAAATTTTTATTTGTTGTTTAGGCAGGAAAACACCACAAAATTCCTTTTCTTCTGAAGACCGAGCAATGCCGGAGGGGCATGACTTCAGGGCAAGGATTTTTGTTTTTTCTCAGGTCGGCTACAACAGAGCCCACGTCCCCAGGCACACACACAGCAAACCAAGCACAACACACCTGGGGACAGATGACAGTTATTCCCCGGCGACCTAAAGTTTTCATGGCACTGAACGACGACGCTGTGAACGCACTGCTAATGGAGCTACATCCCCACATATGCTCAGACTATATCAACCAGTATAGAACTCGTGTGTTCGTGTCTGTCTGGATCATGAGGTGCTCAATACATCATCTCCACCCAGCTCATTTGGCTAGAAACATCCGAACAAACCACAGGGCTCGATTAAAAGTGGTTTTAATTTAAACCACTGTTTTCTCACAGGAGATAAAACTCTTTGGCCCCTTCTAACAATAGTGTGGTTTCACCACCAAAAAGATCTATTTTACACTAGTTTATTTCCACCATTCTCTCTGCACACATCTAACCTGCAAATGGCATGACGAAGTGTGTCCTCAGTTCCGCTGTTCAATCTGGCAAAAGTATTTCGTGGCTGCTTAACACAAAAAAATAAAAAAAAAAAAAAGAAAAGAAAAAAAGCCAGCCCACAATATAGAAATAAGGCAGCAACGCAACTGAGAGCGGTGTTAGTCCTACTGGCTTTCCCACTAACTCGCCAGCGGTTACAAGAAAAGCCACAGCTTGAATTTCAGACCCCAGACTTGGTTGCAAACCTAGCACTTAAGGAAATACCATGTCCCAGACTTTAATTACAACAGAGGTTTCTAACGTTATTACTGGGATAAGAAATAGAACATCCAACCACGTATGGATTTTATAAACTACGTTTTTAGGCTGGCATCACACTTCAGAGGACTCTGAGAAGACCACTATTATATCGATGCATCATTTAATCCCTGCCATTCCCAATGCACATGCCTTGTCGTCTCAGTGTGTAGAATTATCATATTTAGTCTTTTTTCCCTCCCAAAGTAGTAACTCAGAACAAAGCCAGAAAACTCTTGGGTTTTGTGACTGTGACATTTTTATTCCTCCCTCTGATCTCAACCAACACCAGGCCATGATAGATGTCTCTTCAGTCTGCCCGTAGACATGATGTGACGCTGTCAATGCGATGTTAAACCCGTGTTATTCTTACGCACATTCCCCAAAACAAGAGTACGCCACCTTGAAGATCCTTAGCAGAAACAGAAATAGTCACAAAATAGCACTTTTCCTCATTTAGGGTTATTTTTAAATGATATTTTATATGTCTACACATTTAAACAGCCTCAAAACAGCAAGGAAGGAAGAGTGAAAGTCATCATAGAGAGAAAACTTTTAGACTAGATGGACTAACTGGGCTTCATACAGAAGACGTCAACAGAACAAGTCACTGGAAGAAACATGATTTTAAGATAAGATGCAGGAAACCTGGGGAAGGAGTTGCACGTTAGAGGACAACTATGGAAGATGCTGGGGTTTCCTCATCCAAGATACTTCACTCAACTTATATTCCATCTAGGACCAGTAATAAAAAATAAAGCCATGTTGATTGCTGTCCCTGCTATCCAAACCACTCGGTGAAATAGCAAGGCATGCTTTGGAAATTATAACTATGCACCTTCCAAACACCTTCTGATTAACTCTGCTTGCCTGGTTTCCCCAAGTTAATTGCCAATAGCAAATGTTGTGCCAAAGTAACTTTTAGAAGTGCAACAAGAATGAAGCGAGCATGTATGGGAATTGGGAGCTTTGCAGGAAAAGAAAGAGCGAGACAGTTATTAAGGAAGATAAGTATTTTCACTAATTACCATTGAGACAAAATATTTCTGTTCGCTATGCGTTTATTTTCCTTGGAGACAAAAATGGTCTACTCAAAGCAAGAACGTTATTTCCCAGCATTAATGTTAGGGCCTTCAAAAGAATGACTGACTGACAAGTGATCCCTCAAACCAAACCCCAATGACAATAAAAGAAATTTTCTTAAAAAAACCCACATGGTTCATACCCTATTTTTCTTTCAGCACTCAGACCAGAGTAACTCCTCAAGACACACATCAGGACCATGCACATGCAGAGAAGCAGCATCCCTGCGCGATGGAGCTTGTTACTTATGAGATGGAAAATAGTAAGTTCACAGAGAACCGCAACACAGAAATAACCTGGAACTTAAATCAATTCATTGCTCTGAACAGAAACTGAATCTGTTTTTTTAACACAATTTAGAACAGGAAATCTGGCTGGTTATGGCTTCCGAGACACAGGTCACTGGAGGCACCCAACAGTTTCATGGTCCATTCCCTTCCGCTCAGGGAGGAGCAGGTGAGGAGATGCCAGCAGCACGGGGAAGAACACAGGATCTAGAAGCAGCGAAAGCTAAACCATGCAGGTGAAGAGGGAAAAGAAACAGGCGTCTGCTCCCACCGAGGTCCCACGAACCACTCAACATCTCACCCCCTTCCAGAGCTCACAGCACGCGGCGAGGCGCCCAGCCCCAGGCATCACGTACTTAAGTCAGGTGAGGTATGTGGGATCAGCCTGCTTCGAATCAAAGCAGTTATCAGCCTGACCTGGAACTGCATCAGGATAACTCCAGTCCCTGATGGAGCTGAACTAGAGCAGAACTTTTAACAAACAACAAAAAAAAAAAGAAAAAGGAAAAGCACTTCTTCAATTCCCTGTGCAGATTACCAGACGATTTCACAAGGATCCCACATGCCCTTTGCAAAAGCACACGAACACTCAATTAATTTTATTCCCCTTCTACCCACTTGTATCACAACATCACATGTCTCCCAAAGACACAGTGCCACGCTCCAGTATCTGAACAAGATCCTAACGTGGCTCATTTTTTTCCCGATCCCCCGTTCTCTTAGTTCTAAACATCAGAAGCAGGACCACCAACCTCTCTGCTGACCTACAGGGAAGCACAGAAAAATTAAGACATCTCTCAACACATTTTTAAATAAATTCCTGCAATTGCATACCATCAAGGAATGCTAGATGCAAGCTGAAATTGTAGACTTCTCACTTGATGCAACCTTGTCTGGTAGGATAAATATCCTGCACCTGCACGTTCAAGATTACTGCAGACACTGGCACTGGTAACTGCCCACAAACACCCTTGGAGTTGGGCTCCCATAGTCCTTCTCCTCTCTACAAGCAGCTTTAAACCTCATTATGTTTTTCCAGTAAGTGTCCCTAAATCCTCATGCCACAAGAAACAAGATTCCTAAGGAAAATTCTGTAATGGCTGACCCAGTTTAGGAGGTGGCCTGTGCTACGCACCACACACTGGAACCGAGACACTAAATTACAAACTATTTCTGAGCATAAATAAAATTGCTAAGGTATTACCATCACAGTAACAGAAAATCCTGCTAAGACATAAAATATGTAATGACAGATGGAAGGGAAAAGAATATTTTCATCTGAAATACAGCCAAAAATTTAGACATAAAAGGGGAAAAGCAAACAGAAAACCTATGCGAGTTCCTAATTTTGTAACTGCGTAGTTGGCTACTGCAATGACATCAGCAAACTTTGGGCTTTTTCTATCTGCGCTGCAAAACGTTATCAACCTATAGGTCCTATACATTCACTTTTTCTACAGATTGTTCTTTAAAAGCCACAAACGCTCCGGGATCCCTACCACCGCAACGTAGCGCAACTTAAGTAAGACACAGATGCAACCTGGTCAGGACTGGGAAGTCCCGTGTGACAAAAGCAAAAGCAGGATGGTGTAAGTCAGTGTTCCTAGAGCAAGCAGTTAAAAAACGGTTCTTAAGAGATATATAAATACATATTCTTGGAGGGAAGAGGAAGCCTGGAAGGCAAGTGGGGGGAAGTGTGGGGTGCTGCCTGGATCTCTGGTTTGTGCTCTTCTATCAGCTTCTCCCCACTGCTACGAGGTACTGCCTGTCGTTGCAATCACATCTACAGAACCACTCACTTGCCTCATTCATCTGTCAGAAGCAACCAGACCATCACATAAACACCAGTTAATGAAAGCTTGTGTGTAATGAAAATACTTGTATCACATCACAAGAATAAATAAATAAATAAATAAATTTAAAAAAAGAGATTAATTTGTGGTGCTTTGGTAAGAAGTAACTGAATGCCACTGCGGTTTTTGTTTTGCTCAACCATTCACCTAACAAAGTTTAGATCACGGTACTGAAGTATATTAAAAAGAAGAAAGTAAAAAAGTATTTTTCATGGGAAAAATCCTATTCTCATCACAAAATCCTTGACCAGATGATGAAAGAGGAGATAGCAGCTGCTGATTTAAGTTAACTTGGGCCAAGAAGACTCGTTCCATTTGCACAGGAGCACTGCTGCGCACCACGCGCCTTCCATTTCCTTCTATCACTGCACACACAAAAGGATAAAAAACCTGCACCTGGAAGAAAACCACCCTGAAATTGTACAGTTGGCCCTACAACGTGCTGGCACTGAAAGTGTTTCAGCACTACTGAAGGCGGCAGAAAAGGACTTGAAGAAGGCACGTTTTAGTGCAATGCAGATACAAGGTAAGTGCAATAAGGAGAAGCTGCCAGGACAGAAGCAATGTGAGTGGATGCTCAAGTCATCTTACTCACGTTCTTCCAAGAAAAAACTACACATTAACGACACACTAAACCCCCTGCAATCTAACACAAATTATTATTATTTAGCTATTCCATGCACACAAAAATTTTTCTTTTACTTTTTTGGTAGCTAACATCACTTCATTAAAAATACTCCAACAATCTTTTGAGGCACTTTTGTTCTGGAGTGCAGCTCTTTGGTATCAGTTTACACTGCCTGAAATAGGAACCAAAGCGCATCTGAAGCTAAAACACGTACTTTCTAGCAACTGTGCTTTGTATGTTTTTATTAAGAAAACACTTTAACTGAACTTCTAGGTAAATCTTAAGGTATAGCACCATTCAAACTCCTGTCTTTCAAGATTAAAAGCGGTCACTGGTTAACCAACCAGCATCAAGACATAGTAGTTGACATAGTAACAAACCCCTAAGAATAAAAACCACATTAAAACCAGGGTAAGAATTCCCAAACAGCTATTGAGGGACTGTAAGCACTGGCAACCTGCTGACAGCAAAAGCTGGCCAGGTGCACGATGATCACTCCAGTTCCTCCTCGTCATCCAAGTCTTTTCCTGTGCACACGTCCAGTCAGTCACCATGTCACCCTAAATGCGTGGAACAGCTTTGAGTGGCCAGCACAGGTAGCTAGAGTTAAATATGCAAAAAATATTTACATGGACACTTCTAAACCAATATTGCTTAATTCAAATTACTTCAATTATTGGAGTACAAGGAAAATAACTTTTTCACGTAAAAATAAAATAATAGTGCAATGCACCACTTTGGTCCTCAGCATCAGCCACGTTCCTCATCCCTCCCTCTGCATTTTGCCACGACCCATCTGCCTTACGGCACGGGTGGCCACACAACCATTTCCTGAGAGCGTGGACTGGCCACTGCAGCCCTCGGTGCCATCTGCTGATAGGTTGGGGGTCACCTCACGGACACCAAGTGGCTGGCCAACCTGCACACACCCGCTCCTTGAAAATGCCTTTTCCTCAGACCAGTGGGTAGCAACAGGAGAGCCACATCTTCCCCAGCGGAGGCAATCCTCCCTCCCTAGTGCCACTTCATCTCCTACCTCGGCAGGTGAACCTGGAGAAGGGAGGCTGTGAGCAGAGCTGCAGCAGAGCCCCAGCTAGAACTGCAAAGAGCAAAGCCAAACAAGGAGGACTTGCACGGCTCTAGATCAGACTGTGAAGGCAATCAGTCAGTGTACAAAAATCACCTTAAATTACTCCCCATACTTACGTGTGTGTGACCGGAGAGCAGTGAAAATGCTGGCAGATGCCATTTTGCACATTCCGGGGAGGACACGAGTGCTCAGTCCTACGTATAAGCTTTGCAGAAAAGTTCTGCCAACCCCTTCCCTTCCCAGACTGAAAAAAATATTAAAATATTTTGATCTGGTTATTAACATTAACGATACTTAAAAAAAGAGAAGGTGCTGGCAAAGGGATCAAAAGAGGGAAACAGGGCAATTACCACAGGCCAGGTAGAGCGTTGTTATTCTACGTCAAGTCATTCAATGAACAGTGGGGATTTGCAGAACCATCCCCCAGTCTGAAATTATGCCCACTTTCCCAGAGAGGATGAGTCTGGCAATTGAATTCATAGATTTTTTTTTAAAAAAAAAAGTCCTATCAGCAACTTTTACATTTAAGCTAAAACATGATTTCTTAAGCAATCCAGTTAGGCCTCCATTAGTACCCACTGTCAAGATACTTAAACACAGACAAAAATCCTTCTTGAAGCTCATAAAGAGTAGAAATACGATGACCGACAGCATCATTGCTGACCACCAGCTCCCCAACAGCGTAACCTGCTAACGAGGCCAACGGTCTCAAATCAGCATCCCTGCTGTTAGGTTCCCAAGTCACATTCTGGCACTGCCCAATTTTTTCTTAAGTGTGAAGATCCAAACGCCACCGCCGACGTGCCCGATGCCTTCCCGTGGCACAGTAAGAAAAGCCTGTCCATATCACAGCTGGATTTTGATCCCTGCTCCGACCACCCGCTGCAGACCAAGTCTCCGGCAGGTTCCGACCACCCTGGGCAGCGTGATGACTGAGGTCAGGTCGGTGACAGTGCCACCTCTGCCACCAAGCACACCACCCCATCACACCATGATCCAGCAGCAAAACATGGCGTGCTACTAACCGGCCGGCCGGCGCGTCGCTTCGCACGCAGGAAAGGCTGAAAGAGCCTTTATACTCCTCCAAAATAACCAACACAGGTATCAGGTCTGCGCTACGGGACAAAGCATGAAACAAAGACATTACTTTTTACAGATGCTCGCTGGTAGAAGACAGTTAATACGGCACACAGCAGCTACCCTGTGAGTTTGAACAATCTCTACTTTGTTTTCACTTTGGCGCTACAGCCTGCAATTTATCAATCCATCAAAAATTTAGGAGGAAAATGACCACGTTGCAGCACCTCCCCTTTCATTTAAATGCCACGGACAATCACCAAAATGAAATAAAGCAGGGAGGGAAAGAAGCATTTATATATGCTTATAAAAAGCTGTTTGAATGGAAGTCTCCTCTCTAAACTGGGGGTTATCCACAAAGCAAGAACCCACACAGCCAGCATCGTGACAACTTTCTCCAAAGTCCTTAGAGCACCAGCAGAAAACCACAGGAAGCTGCTCAATAAAAATAAACTCCTTTTCATCCTATGCTCTATATACTAAAGTCAATTTCTCTTCCACTCTAGTTTTTGCTTCCCCTCTGTTCTCCCTCCCAGAGCACAGCGTACTTGAATTATTAGAGCTAATTCATTAATGCAGATGAATTTGGCATCTATTTCTCAGGATCTCTTAGTCAGATCAGAACTCTCATTTTCTAACAAAAGCAAACCAAAATGCAAACGCTGATCCTCGGCAGCCTGAAACCGACTGACGCCTTAGAATTTGGAAATGCCTCTACTGAGATTGTGGTGAAAATGATGAATTCCACTTAAAGGTGGCTGCTACTAGTGAAGAATTAGAACAGGTACGACCCTGACGCATTCCAAAGGGAAATCCTTTTCCGATGTGCGGAGTTCCAATGGCTCAATTTACCCAACCGAACAGGTGAATCACCAGCGGCCAGCCACGGCGACTGCGGCCTGTGAGTTTGTGCTTCAACAGCAGCAAACTAATACGGTATTTAAGCACAGATATAACATCCCCGTCTCTTTAAGCTAAGCTAGCACGGGGGCATCAGGCAGCCATCAGCCGGGAGAGCTGTATTATGTATTATTCCATACTGCTGCAAGACGATGTGCCGAATTTATGCTGGATTTTTACGCTTTACCGCAGGAGAGAGACTATTAAGCACACACAGCCCTGCCAACAGCATCTTACCACGCAGGAAAATGAATACCCTGAGAAAAGCAAACCTAGGAAAGATAAAAACGCTGGGCACGGCTGGCTTCACCTTGCTCTCCGGGGGAAACAGGGCTCCACCGGGGAACATGCTCCAGCGATACAGGCAGCAGCAGCGTGTCGCTGCGTGCACAGCACCAAGGTGCTGGGCAGGCACAAAGCAAGAGCGAGGCGTTAGCGGTGATCCGTGCTCCGGCCGCCTGCATTCGGTCCCGCTGCATCCCCCCTCCCTGCATCCCCCCCACCTGCATCCCCCCTCCCAGCATCCCCCCCAGAACTACCTGACCCGCATCCTTAATGCCAGATCCAGGGAGACGGCACAAACCCATGGAATTATGCTGGAATTATGCTGCCGGTGCAAGTTTCTCATTGGAAAGGCTGGATTTACTTCCCACCGCTAATACGTCATTCATTAAGCACATCATAATCTGAGCAGTTACAAATTGATTTTTTTTTTTTTTTTTTAAATTAAGCAGAACAATGTAAGGAAAGGGAAGGGGGGGAAAGCCAACCCAGGTGCCCCCAGCACTCCCGGCGAGCCGCAGCTCGCATCAACGCCAATGACTTTCATTTAGAATCCACCTTCCCAGGCCCTGGGGGGGGGTCGGGGGATCAGGGGGTCGGGTGTTCCCCTCCCCCCGCTCACAGCCCGCAGCCCCGCGGGAAGGCGCCCGTGGGCGGTGGGAGGGGGCCGGGCCGCCCCCCCGCGGCGGAGGGTCCCGGGAGGCACCGTGCCCTGCCAGGCGGGGACCCCCAGCCCCCCCGGGGCAGCGCGTCCCCCCGGCCCCCTTCTCCTCCTCCTCCTCCGCGCCCCGACCCGCCCCCGGCGCCCCCCCCGCCGGCGGCGGCACCAGCTCCATCTTGGCCTCCACCCCGCGGGGCCGGGCCCGCCGAGGCCCAGCCCCGCCGCCGCGCTCACCTGCGCCCCGCGGGCGGGCGGGGGCCGGGCAGCCCCGGGCGGGGGCGGCCCCTGGGCGCGGGCGGCTCCTCCCGACGTCGAGCGGGCCCCGGTCCCGGCGCGGTCCCTCGCCGCCGCCGCCGCCAGACACCGAGCGGGACCCGGCGACGCCGACGGCGGGCAGGGGAGGGGCCAGGCCGCGCCTGCGCAGGCCGCACGCAGCGCCCCCACCGCCGCGGGCCGCGGCCGCAGCGCGTCCTGCGTGGCTGGGGGGGGGCGTGGGGGGAGCCCCGGCTGGGCGGGGGCGGGAACGGCGGAAAAGCGGGCAGAGCGCGGCAAAAAAGGAGCTTCCCTGACCGGGAATCGAACCCGGGCCGCGGCGGTGAGAGCGCCGAATCCTAACCACTAGACCACCAGGGAGCGATGACAGCGCCTCTCGCCCGCCGCACTCGTGCTCTGCCGGTGGGGCTGAGCCGGGAAAGTGGTGCGGCTGGGGGCTGCGGAGCCAGGGGCTGCAAAACGGAGGTTGGGTGCTGTGACACAGAGGCTGCAGCAGAGCCGGGCGCTGTGGCCCGGGGGCTGTGACACAGAGGCTGTGACACAGGGGCTGTGACACGGGGGCTGTGGCAGGGCCGGGGGCTGTGACACGGGGGCTGTGACTCGGGGGCTGTGGCAGGGCTGGGGACTATGGCACAGGGGCTGTGACACAAGGGCTGTGACACAGGGGCTGTGGCAGGACCAGGGGCTGTGACACAGGAGCTGTGACATGGGGGCTGTGGCAGGGTGGGGGGCTAAGGCACAGGGGCTGCGACACGGGAGCTGTGGCAGGACCAGGGGCTGTGACACGGGAGCTGTGACTCGGGGGCTGTGGGCAGGGCTGGGGGCTGTGGCAGGGGGGCTGTGGCAGGGGGGCTGTGGCAGGGCCAGGGGCTGTGGCAGGGCCAGGGGCTGTGAGTCGGGGGCTGTGGCAGGGCTGGGAGCTATGGCACAGGGGCTGTGACAAAGGAGTTGTGACATGGGGGCTGCAGCGGGGCGAGGGACAAGGCCCAGCTGGTCACCTTGGGGCTGCAGCCCCGGGGGGCTGCCCGGCTCCCCGTGCTCTGGCACACGGACCAGGTTCACGTCAGGTTCGTGCAGCACCCCCACCACCCGCGCTGCCCCTCGGGGGGCTGCCCCCCCAGCTCGGGGCTCAGCCGGTGCCTCGTCGTGGACAAACGAGCACTTCGAGTTAGAGGAAAACTGGGAGGTTTAAGCTCGTGCGGGAATGGTTTGCCCAGTTGCTCAAGTTTCCTGGCACTCCTGGCTGCTGTTTCCCACCGTGGCTGAAAGCCCACCTTCCCCCCACCCAGCACATCCCGGAGCGAGTGGCCCCAGTGCCGGTGTGGGGACGATGCCTGGGCACCACCACTTGCCCCGGCCACCCCTGCCACCACACAGCATGGCCCCGCTGCTGTGACCTCCCTGCGCAGTGCTAACGGCCTTTCCCGGCTGCTGCCTCTGACTCATGTTTTAAAGACGAGAAGGATGATGATTCCCATTTACCAACGGAGTCATCGCCATTAATCACACGCCTGTGCCCTCTCCTCGCTCCAGCCCAGCTTCCTTCAGCAGCTGCCCAGTCCCTGTCCCCAGCCCAGCCCCGATGCTCCGGATGATGCCAGTACCTCTCCCCTCCCCAAACACCAGCTACACGCAGGGCTGCCCAGCATCACCTCGCACAGAGCCTGCACCCAAGAAGAGGTGCTGAACCCACCCCAGCACCCACAGGCACACAGCGAGTGGGCCCCGGCTGGGAGCCCTGGGCCAGCGTTTGCCTCCAGCTACTGCCCGCTGGCCAGAGACCAGCAGAGGCTCCCGGCTGCTGGAGCCCTTGTGCAACCCCGCTCACGAGACAGATGTCAAATTCCTTAAGAAACACTTCGGCAGAGGGTCAGGACACGATGCCAGCAGGGAAAAGCGGCTCCTTAGAGCGTTTTGCAATTAGTTACTTTTCGATTCTGCTGTTTATCTGCTTGTTCGCACATTATGGGATGGAGGGATCCAGCTTCCCCCCACCTTCTCCTCTCCTGATGAAGCCCCCGCACCTCACACTCCTCTGCCTGGGCCATCCCACCTTCGGTTATGGGTGCTCACCCCCTCCTGTAAAGCGATGCAGGTTTCTTTTTGACGGTTCAGGAATTCCAGTGCCCTGCACTGGACTTCTCCCGAACTCTCCTTTCCAAGCCAGGCGATTCCAGCACACAAACCAAGAGCGAGGGTGCGGGATGCTGCGCTTCCCCGCTGCCGCACAGCACCTCACGCTTTGGGGCTGCAGAAACTCCCAGTGATGCAGGAGTGAAGGGTTGGTGCTTTGCTGGGATGAGGGCTCCCATCCTCTCCCCCATGGGCAGGAGACAAACATCACAATCCTCCGGGAGGTTTTCATTTCAAGCCACGAGGGTGAGCCTGTCCCTGGGTGCTTGCTGCCTGGGGACAGTGTTGACTGCTGAGTCTCCCATGTGCCAGCACACCCCAAAATATGGCTTCAGGCTCCCTCAGGAGCACCAGCTGCTCTCCCTCCCCCAGTGAATCTCCTGTTTGCCGGGTGCTCACCCAGTTACGGACCTAAATTATCCCTCCAGCCCACCCAGCCCTGCCCACTGCCGCAGCAGCCGAGGCCAGCAGTGGGACCGGCTGTGCAGAGACCGCTGCACGAGCAGGCAGCTGGGAAACGTGTCAGAAACGGGCAGCCTGTGCCACCTGCCCCCTGCCTCGCACCACGGGGCTGGCAGAGATGAACAGTGGGAGTGGGAGGTACGGGGGGAGATGAGCATCCTCCTGGGGAGGAGGCAGCATGGGAGGCACTGCCATGGGAAAAGCCCCTTGGCAGCTACCGCATCACCAGTCAGTAACAGCCGCTCAGCACAGACCCCGCAAAACACAGGATCCATCAGAGAAGGCCCAGTAAGTTCTCAGTGATGAGGAACAAAAAGGAAAATCACGTGGTAAAACCAGAGGAGCAGGAAAGAGGAGACACTGATGGGTCTCATGTGCTGGCCTCATTAGCGTAGATTTAATACCAGGATGTTTCATTGAAGGGCAACAACAGGAAAAAAAGGGAGGAGAGAGAAGTGACTCTGAAAAAGCTCCAGGATAAACCCGCTCCAGGCTCCAAGGCAGCTGGAGAGCTGCCCGCGGACACCGGGCTGCCCTGAGCCCCTCTGAGCAGCTTCAGCCCACCGAGGCTGTTGGCAGGGGATGGACAAGGAGGAATATTGCTGTGAAAGCTGCCTCCCCAGTTACAACAGAGCAGGCGGGTGCTCGCAAGGCTGCCAGGGCCTCATAAGCTCCTGGTCCCAGGTTTCTGCAGAGAAGGAAGCCACATCCCCACGTCCTTTGGGCAGGACGCCCAGTGGCGAAGGAAACCGGGGCTGGCACCCGTGAGAGCTGCCAGGAGCACACAGAAACTGGGAAGTGACAAAGCCAGGCAAGCCTGTAGCCAAGAAGGGAAGGCTTAATTAACCTTCCTTCAAAACACCCGAGATCGAGATCGCACGCTGGAAGGGACTGGGGGCGTGGAAAAGCATCCGCTGCCCCTGGGGCTGTCGCAGGGTAGCTCACAGCCCAGCAGCCTGCACCCTCCCTGAAGCATCTTTCCTGCAGGCTCCAGTACCCTTTGCTTCCAGACCCAGCTGCAGAGATGTAGTTTACCTACGGAAGTCAAGTAGCAGAAAACCCCCTGACCTTCAAAACAAACAAACAAAAAACCCCAAACCTCACAAACCCAAAACCAAACCCTCACCACCAAGCAGATGCTTTAGATGTGAGCAGGCATCCTTCCTCTGCAAACACAGCACAACATGCAGGCACAGAGCTCCACTGGCCTCTCTCACAACCTATGTGCCTGCCCTCCGCTGCCCTTTTACATTTCAGAGGGCAGCTCCCGACTCCAGCCATCCACTCACTGCTGGCCCCGCACCGTGCTGTTCAAGTCAGTAGCGACTGCCAGAGCTTCCAAGAAGGCGATTCCCTGCGGTATCCCACCGTCGATCTGAGCCAGCACCACAGCTGCTGCTTTTCCACATTAGAAGCTTCTCCAGCCTCAGCCCCCACCACCGAGGTTACCGCTGTGCCTGCGGTCCCACGCTCCGCGCTCGGAAGCGCGAGGCACAGCTGGGTCACTCGGCACCGATGCGATGGCACTCGGAGGTGAGTACGCGCTTGCGGCTCCCCAGCCCTTGGCTGAGCACAGGTGTCTCGGGAACCAGCCAGTGTGTGGCATCTTGAAGAGGAAGCATCAGGCTGTTGGTTATTTAGTGCATCCCTTCATGAGAAAGCACCCGGAGAGCCGGCGGACGAACAAGCCAGAGGGCTGGGACAGAACAACAGAATTATTTCAGCTGCCTCCCGCCTCAGGCTGCTGCAGGCAGTTGGTATTTGCCTGGGAAGTTCATAACACGTACCCAAGAGCAGACTTCAGCACTGTTAGAACAAAACAAGAACATCCACCCCATTCTCTCCCAAAGGAATGCTTTATTGACAAGTTTCCTCAGACTTTATCTGTAAAGAGAAACGGTTCAATACCCAAGCGCCAGCAGTCCCCGTTTCACTGGCTCTGTCCCTCAAGGGAGACCAGCTTCAGTCAAACAAGGAGCGCCACTACGTGACACTCTACACTCCACCTACTGCTAGCACACCTGCCTTCTAGCATTTCATCCTGTGTCCCCAGGTCTGCAGAGGAAGGGGAAGCAAGGGTGGGGGAAACAGAGATTCATTAGCAGGTAAGTGTCAAAACTTGCTTCTCTAAAGGGTCAGAGACTGTTCGGTCCCTCCAGGGTGATAAACCACTAAAACTACCCAGATATGTACACAAGCAAGTCTAAAGACCTGAGTCAGTCCCACTTCGCCTCTAAGGCACAGAATTGCTCACTCTAGGTATTTCTATGTGGAGGCACCTTGCCTAGAATAAGATCAGGCCTCTAAAAGAAAACTCAGATTTATTTTTTTTTTTTCAGCTCCTGAGCAACAAAGCTGGACATCAAAAGAGCAAAACACGCAGCCCCTGGGGGAACTGGTTGAACTCTGTGACTCTCTGCCAGTTTTGTAAAACAAGATTAGAGCTGGGGCTTTCAAATGAAAAAAAAAAAAACAAAAAAAACCAAACAAACATCCAGTCAGAGTCAGATGTACTAGATGGAAGAACCTCCAGAGAGCAGAGTCCCTCCAACATAGCGTCAGTATTGCTAGAGACAGCTTTGGCCTTTCTCATCTGGCCCTGTTGCTAGCAGCCTTCAGGAATTCCTCCTCCAAGAAAGAAGGCATAAACTGAGAAGGGAGAAGCAAGTTTCATACACTCAGGAAACAGAGTGTACCACTAAATTTAACACAAGAACTGGCTTATAAGCATGCTGCTACTACTGTATGATGCAAAACTCCAGTGCTCAACATCCAGCTTTATAACCCTTATGGTCTTCTCTATAGAAAAAAAATATCATAAACAAGTAAAGCATAAGGTGATATAAGGCTTGCAATTCAGTTTCAGAGTCCAAGGGAGCATTTCCCTAATATGATGCCAAAGCTTTTTGTTTTTATGCTTTATTTCTTTAAAGTTCATTGCATTTAAAAATAAAAATTTTTAGTTTTGTTAAAGCTAGAGCATTAGTGTAACAACGAGGCAGCTGCTAAGTGAAGTTTCCCTTTTGGAAGCCCAGAAAAAAAGCCAACTGTTTACCCCATTTACCAGACGACTCCAATGAGAGCCAGAGAAAACAGTAATAGGAGAAGCCTGGGAGCTCACAGAGTAGCTGCATGGCATGCCCTGAACAGAGAACGGAGCCAGAAGCTGAAGCTAAGATGCCCATGCACTTGGCTTCTCCAGTAACTGCCCTCCTCACACTGCTCAGGGTGATGTATCAATAGTTCCAAGTTATGTCAGACAAGGGAAAACTGTTTTGGTTTTTCTTATCTACACCAGTGGCATTTCTGAGCTACTTTAAGGAAACTCCATCTTACATGCTCTCCCAAAAGGACAGCAGTGATACATTTAATCTACAAACTTTAGTGTAAAATATTATTTGTGTACAAAACTTTGCATTCTCTTTATTTGACTTCAATCCAGCAGCAGTGTCTATGAATGAATGATGGATCTCTCCAGACTGGTGCTCAGCCCCTTGTTGGGTTCGCATGTTGTTGCTGTTGTGGAGATTCAGGAGGGAGGGGGCTCACTCTTACAGTCGTGCACAGCCGTGCAAAACCACGTTGCAGGTCTAGAAAGGAGCGTTATCTTGTGGAGGCTTGTCTCCAGCTCCCGAGGGGGAGTGGAGGCCATCAGTGCTATTTTCCCTGCTGCCCACCACTCTGGACTGAAAGGAGAGAAGACAGTTAGGATACCAAGCCAGCACCGAGAATACCAACTCAATTCCCCCTTGTCAAGGTCACCTACTGTAGCAAAGACTTCACATATGAGAGGTCATTTGCCCGAATACTAGTCTACAAGAAAAACATTGCAGAAATTAAGTTTTCTGCGTAAGGCTTCACACTCTATGTTCACAGACAAGGCAGACTTACCTTTATGGTCCCAACTCTATCTTCAAATGACTTGAAGGTTGCAGAATTCCTTGAAGAAAAGAGAGGGGAAAAAATAAAGAGCAAATCAAAACAAGTCAGTTAAGTAAATCAAATCACACAGCATGACCAGCCCCTCTGGCTGTTCCCATGCAGCGACAGCGGCACCCAGAACACTTTCAGCTCCTCACAGCCTTTGGCACAATCTCTCAGGCACACCACATACAAACTCTGAAGGAAAACATTTATACCACATGCAATCCACTCAATTGCTTAAGCTTAAATGTTGAGGGAAACAAGTCCTTGTTCACTAGGGAATCAACACACAGTGAGTAGTGAAGAAACTAGCTCTTAGTTTTACAAGGCTTCCAACTAAAAGCCATCTTAAATAATGGAAAGGAAAAACTGAAAAGGGTTTAAAAGCAAATGCTGCAGTTTCCCATGTTACATCCTGTGGGCAAGAAGAGGAAGGGCCATGTGCCTGTACCTATGCGCAGGTTTATTACTACAGGAGCAGCCATCTGCATCGGGAAATGCTCACAAAAACCAAGGTGTAATAAATTAGAGGATTTCATATTTCTAGCAAAGGAAACCAGGTCAATGGTTTGACAACCTAACAAGCTTCCTTGCTTACAAATGATTCCCGGGGAGTGCTTTGTACCAGGCATTCAGACCAGGCAGTTACTCATACAGAGCTGCTTTCCCCAGGCTAGGCTGCAGGAGCACTGGGAGATGACTACCCTCATCTCAGTTTTTGTTTCAAAGAATCACTTTCTATTTGCAGCCATAAAATAACCTCCATCTATCTGGAACGAGGATGAACAGAGAAAGAGAGGGCTTCTGTGGGCCTCATCCAGCCCTGGCAGTCCTTTCTCCTGCAATGCACCCAACTGTACCCCAACCGCATGCCGGGAAGGGTGCTGAGCTTCCAGGCTGGAGACAGAGGGTTCAGGTCAGGATTCATCCCAGTATTAGCAACGGCGATGCTGTACATTGCAAGAGGAGGACTGAACTGTCCCAGAACACCACAGGTACCAACAGCCCTAAGAAGAGATTGTGTGAGAAACCCACCCTGACCTACTCAGGCCAGAGACTGTGGTTACCCCATACTCTGAGTGGGGTCTGCTTAAGAAGGGAACCAGTTGTGCAAACCAGGACAAAAAAACCCCACAGCAACAGAGTCAGCTGTACGCTCCCACCATCCCACTCAGGAGACACGGGTACTTGCTACATTACCTCATCGCTGGCATACTTATCGAGTGGCGGATGGAGTAACTGCTACTCGGAAGCATTCAGAATAAGGAGGAAAAGGTTAAATGACAATTTTATACTGACACCACGCAAAAGCAGTGTACCTCTGGTTCTTAAGCACTTACTGTCCACACACAGGCTGCTGTGGAAACCAAAGTGGTAAGAGCCAGCCCTCTCTTCCCTTATTTAACAGCTGCAGCCCAGAACTTAGACACAGGACAGTAAGCACAAGCATTTAACTGCAAACTGCAGCTGTGATACAAGAGTCAATTGCAAAGCTTTGGTTTGTGGTAGGTTTCTCAATCTGTCAAAAGGGTAGGCAAGGCTTAAATAATCAGCTTCCCCTGTAACATCTGCAAGGGCCTGGCACAGAAACAAGTGCTCTTTTAGCGGCCTTGACCAGTATCTTACCTAAAGGAATGCGAGAAAGGGTGAGCCCTGGGAGAAGCCACCAGCAGCAGAAAGAAAAAGGAAGCAACAGTCAGACACTTGTACAGATCCAAACACTAAATGCAGGGCAACTAAGCAGGGACATTGCTGTCCAATGATTCTGTGACAAAGTCAGCTACTCAGGAGGAAGCCTCTCAAAATAAATTACAGAAGCAAGCAAAAAAGTAATTGCTTTTTATTAACTCAAGCCAAGCTAAGACATTTTTCAGAGAACAATAACAGCACCTACAGCAACTTAGAGCCAGAGTGCTGGGGAGGGAAAGGAGTGGGTGTGCAACAACAAATCAAAATATTTTACCTACCCCCATCCATTGCTTTCATGTTAATTTTTTTTTAGGAGTATGTTTTCCTAAACTGAGGGTTTTACCAAGCAGTAGCTAATTCAATAAAGATACCTCCTTCCCCCATTCCCCTCCCCATGAACTCTCACACAAAGACAGCATTGCCAGGACTTCTGGTTGAGAACTTCTGTAACGGGAACCTGCAATAGATACCTGCACATTATCTTGCCCAGCCTCAAAGTTACAGCTCAGAGAACAAACACATCTCAGCATAATAAAGATAAGAGCATCTGGATAAGAGGCATCATGTTTACTCCATAACCTAGCTGCCCATTTTTAGGTTTCAAGGCAAGCCATTCCCCCACCAGGTTACCAGATTTCCATGTGTGATTCTGCAATAATGCAGTAGCACCTCAGTAGTCTGAAATAACAGACCAAGGTTTCTTACTTCTAACAGTAAGATTACCAGGATGCTCCAGAGGAGCTTCTCCTACCAGCAGGAGTGTTTTATTGCACTTAAATATAACTTTCACTTCTGCAGCAGGAAGCAGTCATGGCAAGTTGGATGTGAAGTACTTGGCAAGGAGCACAAGGGCTTTTCCTTACAGCCAGAGCTAAGACATCAGAGATTGTGGTTTCATTTCATGCATCCAAGTCAGCTCTTTGGCAGGGTAGACTCCTTGAAATGCTGTCTTTGCACGCAAAATAAATTAACTTTCTACTTACTCTTGCTTAAAGGAGAACACCGCAGATGACACGTGTCTATGCACCATGCTACTCTGTATGCAACACCACAAGCACTAGGTTGTTTGTTCAGTATCTTGGCCTGGACTTAGCAGTAACCCTTTTCCTCCTTTCATAAGGATTTCAGGTTTATGTAAATTCAGGAATTTGCAGGCACCTTTGGGGCTCAGGCCAACATTTCATATAGTAAATGTGCTTGTAGTATTATGTACAGCAGCAAACCTCAGACAACATGAAGTGTATTGCTAGACACAAAAAACCACAAAGCAAACTGATCAACAAAAAGAAAACATTTTCAATTTTGCAGTTTACTGGGATCAGTAAAATGCAGGAACAGAGTATCTAAAAGCCAATTTACTTTTTAACTGTAAGTGGAGATAACAGGAGAAAGATGAATTGGGCAAGATTTGAAAAAATCCCACCCACTAATTAAGCTCCATTTTCTCCCCTCAAGGCAATCTAATAGAGCAACAGCATTAACAGAGCTAGCACAGTCACCACATTAACTTCACAATGTCTCCTTACAATCCACACCTATAACATTTAATATTTTTTTTGACCAGACTACAGCAACCCGAAGACTTCACCCAGAGACACATTACTTGTCTTTAATAGCATTTTGGTCCAAGCATCTTTAATGGAATTATGACTATGCCTTCTGTGTATAGGAGGCATTTGTCCCACTCATCATGCCTTCCTCACATTTATCAACCAGTGAAGGCTGACCAAACAAGGAAATCCCTTCTGTTATCTCAACACTTCCAGTGATGGAAAATAAGCCTGCTTTACAAGTGAATTTGTGGTGCAAGAAGAAAAAAAAACCAGGAATACAGTAACAGAGGTTGCAGTGTAGGCTACAAGGCCTGTAACAGATTCTCTGGGAACACAGATCATCTCCACTTGTTCAGAGAAGTGATCACAACAATGCAACAGACTTCACTCCTTGTTAGCTCTGATGACATATCAGAACAGCAATCAGAGAGTTTCACCTGGCAAGGGTAAAAGTGGGATAGTTCCTGCAAAAACTCATGCTCCAAGTTAAACCTTATTCAGAATCAGAAATATCAAGACTTGAATGCAGCACAGGAGACAAGTCTGTTTATACACACACTGAAAAACCAGAAGTCTTAAAAAGAAAAAAATAAATCATTACTGTGTTCCCCACAGGGCCACGTATATAAAGCAAACCCTGCTGAAATAACTTTGGCAGGGATTCTCGAGTGTAAGACAGAAGCTGCCTCTATTTCATAATACATCACCCAAGGTATGAGCTATAAAAAGGAATGCAGACATTTAAATTGGTGATTAATGCTGAGCAATACCATTGCTGCAAAGGTCTGACTTGTTTGTAGGCCAGCTGACTACGCAGCTGGTTTTCACTATGACCATGACAGGCCAGCTCTGTCACCAGGAGTGATGGGCACACTCTTCACTCGGCCAGGCATCCCTTCCCTCCATCATCTGCTCCTGGGATGGCGCAAACATTTCTGCAGCTGCACGGTGAACTGAATTCCCCCAACCAAGAGAAAACAGGCAGGACCAGGTCTGTCAAAACAGCTTCTTCTGGTGGCAGCACGGGTTCGGGAGTTCCCCGTTTGGTCCGAGAAGCACAGTACCCATCCCCTTGCCACAACTCTCTGACCAGATTGCAGAAGTCGGGCACCACATTTGCTTATCAGTTTAGCAAAATGTGTCACCACCACATCTTGTACCAGTATCTGATCTACTGTGATTACATGTAATCTCTTCTTCCAGCAGAGTATACAGTTTCCAGGAAAGAAGTTAAAACTTCAATACTGGAAAGGGTAGGAAGCCTTTCCTGGGCCAAATTCAGAGAAGAGAGCTACTGAAAACACCAAAAATTACCCTCCAGGAACACAGTAAATAACTCACTGAAGACAGAACTGGAATAAATCAGTGCTATGTGATCAGAGGCCAACAAGTTCTTACCACTTGGATATTCCCAGCCACAGTGGAATAGGAAATTCCCTACAAAGAATGACAGCTACCCATTCAATCCAAGGTCTGATACATCATGTTGTTAAATACAAGCTCTAAGAATACTTCCTTAGTAACCTAGATAAGTTGTATATTTGGAATTAGCTCTCAATTCCAAGAAAAATGTGGTCAAGTTATTCTGCACAAAAAACCTGGATGTCACCGTTAACAGGGAAGCAATCTTTACCTGACCTTCAGAAATTTAAGCTAAATCACCAATTCTAACCCTGAACTTTGCAGGGCTGAGAAACTCACAGAGCAAGAGCCTCAGCCATCAACCAAGGGAACCAGCCCTCCACTTTCCAATGCAGAGAGGTTTAAATTTGCAATTACTTCAGCAGTCATCTGCTTAAGGAATCTAGATAACCACCAACCACAAGAAAAAATTTAACATTGCCACAATCTTCTGAATCAATACATATCTTCTAATCAACATAACTGTGCCTGGAAGGTATGTTGCCCTTCTCTGCAGAAAGTCAACACACAGGGCTCAAAACTACAGCCATCCAAACTTCACCCCATTTCAAAGCACAACAGAGCACAGGAGTGATGACCCCTTTTAATTCTAAGCAGTAACACTGAGAAAACACACCCATAATCCAGTAATGAATGGAAAAGGCAAACTTTTAATACGTTTCTTATGTATGATTTAAAAGCTGCACTTGTAACCATACGACAATAAAAGGGGGAAGGCTGCTAAAAACATTCTGTCAGTTCTCCTAAGCAAATCAAACTTGAATGCCTTTGAGCAGGTTTTATCCCATCAAAAAGTCTTTAAGCATTTAATCTGTCCTAAACTATGATGTACAGGGCCACAGAGAAGAAGGTAGTCCAACAGTAACATGCTGCCAGCTAAGCAGAAAAGTGGAAAAAACCTAGTTATTGTCTAAAGTTTCATTATTGGTGCTTTGATCTAGGTTTCAAACAGAGCACAAAACAGAAGTCTTACCTCATGTCACCAAGTTTCCTGCTGATAACGGAACCTACATTGGAAAGGGCTGCTGAAGTCTTCTGTCCTGCCTGGGAAAGGGTTTCCTGGGTCTTCTTATAACTAAATAGAAAAAAAAAATATATTGCACGTTGAACTGGTAAGATCTGGAAGCAAGAAGCATCCCCCTTCATTTTGCAAAAGGAACCCATACCAAAGGAAAGAAGCTAGGTTAGTGAGCAGCACTGGCTTCACTGAAAGAGCCCCTTCCAGTCTTGCATATATTCAAAGGTTTGAAATTTTTAAAAAAGGCAGCAAGTGTAGGATTAGCCTTTCCATACACTCAGTTTACTGTTTTGACCATATGTTCTTCAATCTGACAAACATTTGGAAAAAAATTCCAGCCAAAACAAAACCCAATTTCCATGTGGAACCTCTAATACCATAGTACAGTATCCTCTTTGCTGTACAACTATCTGTTGGTCTCTGAGAGGAAAATAAGACCAGGAACCTATTCCATAATATCCTTGCAGCCTTGAAGAAGCTATAGCATTTGTTGTAGTATTAGGTTATGGAGGAAAAAGGCAAGACTAACATCACTGTGTAGAAAAAAATATGCAGGAATTGGCACTATCTCTAAAACCACAGTTTAGAAATACATTGGTAGAGAAGTTTCCTATCAGTTACCATTAACCACAATACTTCAGAAATGTCTGACAGCCTGTATTTCTCAGCTGCTTACATCTGAGCTTATACCAGAGCTGGAGAAGACAGACACCTGAGAACCTTTGTTTTCTCCAGATGAGACTAATCACAGGAACAGATTCTTTGAGCCACTTTCATTCACTCATCCTCTCTAAGCTATTCCACAGTTGGCAACTAACATCTAGATCTATGGCATTCTTCAAGTTATAAAATAAGACAGACTCAGGCTGGAAAACTAGTTCAATAATTTAAGGCAAGTTTTCTTACTCCAAGTATTTCAGCTTGAGGGTTTTTTTTGCCTGACTAGGGTATTTCAGAGCAGGGCATTATAAACAGCCTAACACTCTCTCACACCTGACCTCCCAAGGCTAAAAGCACCATCATGGCAGCTGACTTACTGACATCTCATTCAGCACTACAGCACCTGAACTGGGTTCAAGCAAAACCAATTACAACATCCTGGTTTCTTGTTGGTTTTTTTTTTGTTTGAATTTTTTTTTAAGACCAAAATCAAGTACTTCTGAATGAAGAATGCACACAAGATTTAGGCAGAACAGGGCAAAGCCACACCAGCTTTACCTTCCCTCCTCCTGCTCCTGAAAGATAATTCCCATAACCTACACATTTTTCAGACCAATTCCTCTTGAATTCAGCAACCCCAGAAGAACCTGCGAGCCCCAACAGCCTCAATACTGTTCTCCCCACAGCACAATCTTTTGCAAGCAGTAATCATCCTGGAACAACTTAGGAGTGAACTGGTCAGCATCAACACTGCTTGCTCCTACACATGCCTGCCTACTGCAACAATGATGTTTGAAGAACCCTAAAGCCAAAGCTGCTTTGGAAGAGGAGGATCTCAATCCTGCCTTCAGCCGCCAGGCTACTACCTGGCCAAGTCTTGGCACGGGATTTGATTTACAGCTGCCTAACAGAAACATCCAAGCCCTCGTGCTCACCAAAGTACATTGTGCCGACTCTGCGTCTGCTTGGCACTCAATTCGAACCAGCACTGAGCACCAGAGCAGCACTGAGAGAAATGGTTTACAGACTCAAAAGACACCAGCATGCCGTGCACACACTGCAGACTTCCAGCACTTCAGCAAAGGCCGATTTTCCAATTGTGTTTTCCACACTTGACAGCAGTCTTCTTAAGGTAAGTGAAGATCCAGCTACTCGAGTGCTGCTCCTTCCGCCTCAGTGTGCTCCTTCACGATGCCAGCACAACTGCTTGTGCTGACACAGTAATCCAGATCAAGGAAACAATCCAGCTGAAATATAAACTTGGAAGAACAAAAAACCAGACAGCAGCAGCCAGATCAGATCACCACTCTAGCCCTGCATCCACAGCTCACACACCCACACCCCTCCACTGCTGCAATGCGGGAGGCAGAGCCAGGGAAGTGCAGGGAAGTGAGATGAGAAGCTCTTTAGCCCAGAACTGCCATCAGACACACATGTGGAACTGCATCTGTGACGACCAGGGATCAAGTTATACAAGACTTTAATGCAACTTAACCATGCCCAGCCCTGACCTAGAAGTTGCAACTACTCTCCTGCAAGTGACACTGCCAGGTTTACCATGGCTTTAAATTCACACTCGCTCACTTTCCTCCCTTAGCACCAGTACAAAGTACACCAGAATAATCCAAACCCGAGTGTAACAAATACAAGCTCTGATTAATACCTTGCTTTACTAACAGGCAACTGGCTGCAGCAGAGGCTGCAGAAATTCTCTGCCCTGTGGCGTTCATTTTGTGATAATCAAATATTTTTTTTGCACCCCTCTCCTACAAACCCTGGGAGGGAGGAGCCAGACCTGCACCCTCAAACCCTCCTTTATCCATTAACATCAGGTTCCTCTCACTTGCTTTCACCCAGCCATCACTTGTGCTGCCTGGCTAAGTACACAGACCAGCTAAGTCACTCGCATCCCGGTTACAGTAAAACAGGAGCTGGGGATGGATTGTGCTGATTGCTCTGTGGCTAGGAACGGGAACTACCAGGAAATTCAGCAGCGCTTAAAAGCCCCGTAAGGTCATGAGTTAGGCCCATTCCCAGTTCAGTCAGGATACTTGTTAGTTATAATGCAAAGCAGCTCTGAAACAGGAATGAGGACACATTTGCATAAAAATCCCAAACCACATGAATAAAACCTCATCCTTGGATTTCTTGAACTTGGCTCTGCATTTACTGAGCTTCAGACAGAGGAAGTAGAAATTCTGATCGTTTTCTGAACCATTGCTGGAATTTTACCTTTCAATCCCCCTCGTCTCTCCATTTTTATCAGCATCTACCTCGTTAGCATGAATTGTCATTCTGTCTAGTGCCAAAGCAAGCAGGAAAACTAGCATGCCACAGCTATTCAGGCCTTAAGTGCTCCACAAAAACACGCTTCCGCCACATTTCTGGTGCTTATTAAGTACAAGGAAACAGATCTAAGGAGAAGTTTTCTATTCCAGCAGGCACACCCAGGGAGGAACTCTGATTAAACGCTGCTGGAATCCATCACACTGTCAGCAAGTGTAAAAACCAAGGTCATTCTATTTAGCAAGTGTAAATAGTGACAATTTACATCATCTTAATCTAGAAAACATACATGGAACATTGAAAGTAGACCTGCATACTTTGAAGTTTTTTCTGTTACTCCTACTTTTTATCTCTGCTCATCTTTCACCCGTCCTATGAAGAAAATCTATTCACACACACTGACAAATAACAAGCCAGCTCAAAGGATTGGATTTCATACCCACTCCAGAGAACAGGAAGAGCTGGCTTACCCAAGACCTACCTTACCATGGTTTAAATCAGCTCAGAAGACAATGACACTACCTGCCTGCTCCCACTGCATCACTGTGAAAGACTGCCCTACATACCGTGGGAAAGATGCAGACAGAAGGACAAAGGCCAACTTCCATAATTTAGTCCAGATGAGAATCTAATTTCAGGCATTTAATGAAAACACAGCTAAGAGACCTTCACAGCCAACAACTGGAGTTTAACAGCTGTGAGGTTTAAACTGTTAGAGTCCATTTGGGGCTCCCAACATGACAGAACAGCTGCCTTGGACACTACAGCTTTATTTTTCTCATCAGGTACTGCAGCAAAAGGAAAAGCTCCTGCTCCCCACAGAGCTTGTTGAGGGTAACAAGTAAAGGTCAGCCTGGCTTTCACACAGCTTGCCAGCTGAAGACAGAACATGTGGCACACAGGTCTCAGCTACCCAGTGGTTTCAGCCAGCTCTCCTCTGACAGCAGGTAGGCATCTGAAGAGCATCACTTGGACCGCAATGAAATCATTCAAATAGCGACCCGAGAGAAAGCTTCCTCTCCCAGAAGAGGCCCTTACTGGGTTAAAAAAAGTGAAAGCTAGAAGAGAGAAATGTTTAAATAGATCTAGTCAAAGCAGAGGACTGAACAGGGGCACAGAACATTAGTGGCAGCAGACTGTCACGAAAGCATTTGTTAACGCTGAAGGTTAAGACACTCACGCTTCTGATTGAGTTAATTTTTCATTCCAGTCCTCCAGTGTGCTGCTGGCTGAAAGATATCTACAAACACAATGGAGGTTAGATACAGTGCCAGGATTCACTACAGGTGCTTCTTTTGACACTTTCCACATTATTTATGTCTCTTTAGACTTACAGTATGATAGGCTTTACTTCTCTGACAATAGCTTCCCCCCTTCTCTGTTACAACCAGAAGGAAAAGAGTGGCTGTTTGAGAGGTGGGGAAGCACCCAAGCCCCAGTTTCTTTCTTACTTAAGCACGTTCAAACACAGAGCATCAAGAAACAGAGCAGTTAAGAAGGTGTCAGGAATTGAAAGACTTGGCATCTTCTGCTCCCTTCCTACATGACGTGTGGTGGCTATGTATTAAAAGCACAGAGCAGTGAACTGAGTTCAAGGCCAAAAAACAAAAGTGACTACCACACCCAGAGCTGTATTTTACCAATATAGCATGACCTGGACAAACTTAATTTCATTTTCTAATCTTCAGAAATCATGTTTCTCTACACACAAAACAGTACCTTAGGCATTGTGAGAATTAACACTGGAGGTACAAAACAGATACAAGTACTACAGAAATTGTCTGCTACCACCTCAGACAACACGCAGAAGTGCTCAGCAGGTGACAGAGGCAATTCACGTCACCCAGGAATTAATTCTCCCCAGTTAGGCCAGTGCCATCTTGCCTAATGCTGGGATGCTCCTAATCCACATTTTCCTCTTCGCTAAATAGCTATTTCCTTCAACAAGACATAGAAGGGGGGGAACGTTCAGTGCAGAAAACATTCAAGGGCTCCCTCACGTTCAGCTATGCACCAGGAATTTAAATGATTCACATCTAATATAATTAAAGAATATATTTTAGAGACAAAATTGCCAGATGTTCTTTGTCCACATTTGTTACCTGATTGTATATACAGCAAAGACTAGAACTCATGGCTTTCTCATGCTGACATCAGCACAAAGGTTCACACACACTGTGCAGGAGAGCCACTGCATGGTGGCTTTCGAAAGCCAATATGTTTATTTGCATTTGTACTGTCCCTATTTCCAGCTACAGGTAAATGCCTTCAGGCACCTTCTCTCCTGGGTGGCCATAGAGAACCAAACCAACTCCTACTACATCCAGTGGTAAGAGAAATAATTTCACAGTAAAGATAGAGGTTGACTAATATGGCATTTGGTAACAGCAGGCTAACCTACCAATGATCAGCTAAAGGGAAACTGTGGTTGATTTTTTGCCCCCTTTTTTTTTTGATAAAGTGTGGTCTGGTAACTGATTGGAATTTTTCTTCTGCAATAGCAAGACTATGAAAGAGACAATAGCAGTAACATTTACTCATCTCCTCTGCAACTGAGGGATACTTATAGCTGGAAGCCAAGCATGCTGCTAATGACAGTCCTGCTTCACCACGCCTCCAGCTCCCAATCAACCCCTGATGCCTGCGAGAACAAGCAGCAGCACAGATCAGGGAACGCAGCAAGGAGGTGTTGCTGAGGAGCCCGAGGCACTCACAAGTCAGACTGTGTCACTTTGTCATTCCACTCTCCAAGTTTCTCAGATGTTTTCACATAACTATAGAAACAGAAAGTGTTAATGAATATAACTTTAATATTCATTTTTTAGAAGACAATGACACAGATTTCAGTTACAAAGGAATAACAGAAGTTGGGCGGGGATATGGGAGGGAAGATGAGGAAAAGGAAAGAATAAACAGCGAGATGAACAGCTCAACAATCTGCTCTGCAGTAGCACTGTCAGTAACTCCAAATTCCAGTTAAGTTACACAAGATTTTTTAAACTGAATGGCATCTCTATGGGCCTCAAAAGTCCCTTACACCCAGGCACAACTGCAGGGTCAAACTTACCTCTTCGGCTCTCCTTTTGGCACTGTCAAGCATTGCAGGGAACACACCCTTAACACAGGAACAGTCAGGCTAATTTCATGGCTTCCTCAGGCATAGATGACTACACATAGTGCACACTAATATTAGGTTTTTTCCTAGGAAGTGCAGGGTTTTTAGTTCAAGCTGTAAGACTCAGGAAACAGCTTCTGAACTAGCACCATGCAGCAGAGCTCTGAAACTTCTTGCTCCTCTTGTTGAGCCTGAGCTCAGAACAAGGCAGCAGCTGCCTATGTCTCAAAGAATGAGCAGAAATGGGAAAACTGAACTGTTAAGTGACAGTCTAAATCTCTAACATCATGGGAAAGAGCATCCAGCAATAATTTATCAACATAATAGATATGAAAGTTCTGTTTATGCTGACAAAGACACTGACATACAAGAGAAAATTTTTTAAGCGCCTTCTACTCTATATACCCATCAAGGAAAAAGCCTCCAGCCACTTGGAAGCACCCTGGAACATGCTTCTGGGAAACAATTACTACAGGGTCCTATTTTAAATAAACATGCATCCCAAGCAACACTTACGCATTGGAGACTTGAACATCATGCCAGCTTTTTGACAGGTTTTGCTTTAACCCATCCAAGGGAGTCAAACCTAGCTTCCTCTTCAGCTCTCCACAGTGCCTCTCTTTAGCAGCCAGAACTTGCCTGAGAGTACCAATTTCTTCTTCAACCTGAGAGAGAGGTAGTTTTGTCTGAAATCATAGTTTAGCAAGATTCTGAAAATTAAGATGATTTTCCACCTCCCTCAAAACTAGCAAGATTTTGTTAGCACTGATTTAAAGAATTGGTGGGAATGTCAGGTACACACAGACCACAAACGGTGCTGGAACAGGAGGTCTACAGATGAGACTGGAATTGGGAAAACAGCCACACTGTACTGGCGACAATGGCACAAAGATTAACAGAACTCATTCCTAGCATTGTAATTTCAACAGCAAAGATCTGTTGCAAGTTTCATTAAACTAAGGCTTCCATTTTATAATTCTTTTCCTCTGATGTCATTAAAGCAAGGAGTTTCTCCTCAGGGATCTTTTGTACAACATTTACAAAGTACTCTGGTGTTCCTTCCAAGCAGAGAGAGTTCATTTCTACTTTAACTGCAGCTCACCCAGATCTGTGTGACCACCCAGAGCAGCAAAGTCCTCCCTCACTAAAACTTGCAAGTCAGAGAACCACCACAAGATTCTCTAATGAAAGAAAGGACAACAGAACAGCTGTGATCATCTTCAGCTACGTTTCAGACAGAAATCACAAACTCACCTTTAGACCCCAAAAGGTGCCCAAAGTGTAGGCTATCACACTACAAACCCTCACGTCTTCAAAAGCATATAGGCACCCAAAAAAGTTGCTTATAAAGCATAATAAATATTTAAGAGAAAGAGGTAGAAAAACAAAGCCCATTAAGGCTCCGTTGTTTCAGCTTCCTAAGGAAAAATGAGTTTCTTTTACATATCGCTTGCCTAAAATGTTTTCTCCCTTCAAATGGAGCTAAAAGCCTAGATGAAGCTCAAGGCATCAAAAGCCACTTACTTCCTTAGAGCTCTTAAGTAAGTTGTTCTGGGAAAGAGCACACAACATACCGCAGTGTTTGAAGTATCTGCCAGCTTTGTGCATTTTAACAATTAGCTGAGAGATCCAAAGGTAACACCACTGCAAAATTTAAAAAAAACAAAAGAAACAAAAGCCAGCAAAAAAACCCACAAGCCCTGCTCCTGTGACTCCTGTTTGTTCCTTCCCCAAAGGACACAAATGCGGTCGTCCACAGCAAACACGGGCTCCCCGTTACCTTGGCAAGCTCAGATCTCAACTCCTCCTCTTCAGCCAGAGTCAGCCCCTCGGGCACGGAGGTCCTGCCCGAAGCCACGCTATCCACGGGAACATCTGTCATGGCATCCGACAGCAGACCTTTGTTGGGAGAGTTAAGGTTGATATCTGTCACAGACAAGGAGCAGAGGGCAGAGAGGATAAGCAGCCAGCAAGCGAAGCACGTTATGCAAACCCGGGCAGTCTGACGGGAAAGGTGAAGGAAGGGGGCTCTGCAGAAAGAGGAAGAGAAACCCCCGGCGGAGTTTCCTCCGTGCGCATCTATCAGGAGCGACAGAAGCACCGACCCCAGCGCGCCCAGAACAGCTGCTCCGCCCGGCGCCAGGCAGCGGGTGCTCAACTCCCCGGGGCCCGCGACAGCCCGGGGGGGGCGAGGGGGGCGGGCCTAGCTACCGGGGGGGCTCACCCGCACGGCAGCCCCCAGCCCCCCGGGCCCACCCCCTCCTCACGGCGGCAGCCCCACACCCCGGGCCGCCTACGACCCCCTCGCAGGCCAAGCCAAGGCCAAGCCAAGCCAGGCCAGGCCAACCCACTCCCCTCAGGGCCGCACTGCCCCGGGACCCCCCGCCACACAGACGGCGGGAGGCGAAGGCCCGTCCCCGGGGAGCGGCGCGCAGCCGCCGGCCCTACCCTGGCTCGCGCTCTCCATCACGGTGCCCCAGGCCCCTCCGGCCGCCGCTGAAGAAGCCGCCGCCGCCGCCGCCCCCCCGTGACGCAATCAGCGCCGCGCCGCCCGCCCGCTTCCGGGGAGGGTCGCGGGCAGAGCACGTCACCCGCCGCGTTGCCGCGGCGACGGCGCCACGTTCCCGCCCCGCCACCGGAAACGGCGGCCGGGCGGGGGTGACGTCATGGGGGCGGTGCTCCGTGCCCCCGGGGGTCAGCGGGCCGGGCGGTGCCGGCGGTGCCGTGCGCCGGGCCGGAGGGAAGGGGGCAGCACCGGCACGGGGCTCCCGGCCCCTAGCAGGCCCCGCCGCTCCCGGGCGAGCCCGACCCCGGGCCCTGCCCCCCGCCCCCTGCCGGTGCCGGCCGCCACTTCCCACCGGTCCCGCCCGTTCTCCCGGGGGGTTCGCCGCGATACGGGCCGCGCCCCCGCCTCTCGGCCTCTGCGGGCTCGGCCTGCCCGGGGGTCCGAGGGCGGTGGCGGTGCCCGGGGCCTCCCCCAGCGCCCCGGGCTGCCCCCGCGCCTCCCGATGCGTCTCAGAAACCGGATTTTTCCCCGGGGTGCACGGCTGCGGCGGGCGGCGGCGGCGGGGGGACCCCCACGCCCCCCGGCAGCGGTGGGGACCCAGAGCTGGGCCCCGGCGAGAAACCGGCCGGCCGTGGCGGGGGTTGGCGGCCGAGCGGGAGTCGAAACCCGCCGGCAGCGCCGCCCCGGCCTCTGCCTGGGCTGTGGGGAGCGGGCCCGGGCTCTGGGGGGCGGCTCCGGGTGCGGGGATGCCCCGGCGGCGCCGCACGGGGACCCCCGCTGGGCTGGGCCTGGAGGCTCCTTCCCCGCTGCTGTCGCTTTCCCACCGGCCTCTTCGCGTTGGCCGGGATGAGGCGTGAAAAGGGAAGCAAATGCAGATGGAGAAACGGGTATGAATTTTTCAAAGGACAGGGAGCATTTAGCAGCTCGGCTCTTTGTTCTGGGATTTTTTGCGGGGTTGTTGTGGAGTTTGGAGCCCCGGCGCAGGTCTCATTTCAAAGCTGAGCTCAGTGGAAACCCAGGGAGTGGCCGAATGCTGAGCCCATGTGAAAAATCTGGATTTTTCTGGGCTCTCCAGAGCCCAGATTCTTGAAAATCCAGCCCGGTTTGGTGGCTGCAGCGGAAGGAGCTGGGAGGGCTGTGGCTGGCAGGGAGCTGCGCTGGCCTCTGCCAGCTCTGCCAGGCGTGAAATCCCGCTGCCAAGTCCAGTCTCACCAAAGAGCCAGGGATCAGGCTGTGCCTCGTGGGGATGAGGAGGATCACCCCCTAAAGATCCACTGCTCCAGTGGCTAATTGCGCTCTACCTTCAAGCGCTGGCTTTTAATTAAATGCATTGTGCTGCCAACTTAATTATTCCCCATCTCAAGCCCTTGAAGGGTGCTGGGAAGTGCAGAGCAATGCTGCATTTGGAGAGGGGAAAAAAAAAAATCCTCTTTGTGGAGGATCATGGCTTTTGTTCGAAACTGCTGCGGCTTTGCTGGGGCTGGGCGGTGATTTGGGGGCAAAACGTCTGCGCTGTCTGCAGAAGCATTTGTTTGCCCTGGGAGCCGCAGCTTCGCACCCTCCACATTCTCCCGAGTTCCCCTTTTGCTGCCACTGGAATTTTCGTTTGGTTGGGGCTTTTTTTTTTTTTTTTTTTTTTACCATTTGCTGGCGAAGACTGAAATGTCAGGCCTGGGGCAGGTTCCCTTCACTGATCCCTTTCCAGGCGTGTGGAGGCGGAGGGGAGGGAAGGGGCCAGCCTTGACAGATGAGGAGATGTCTCATTTGGGAGGTGAGCGGCATCTCCCTGTGCCTGGGCATCGCTCTGCATCTCTGGGAAGTGCATGTCCCTGGGCAGCACGTTGTTTTCCGACCCTGGCAGAACCAGTGCTACAAATCATGGCTGTTTCCCAGCAAAGCAAGGAATTGTGTGAGTGGCCATGTAGACGGGAAGCAACACCCATGGACATCCTCAGCTGCGCAGCTCCCAGGATGGGGATGCTCCGGGTGAGCACGGACGTTTCCTGGCCACCGGTTCCCTGTGTCTGCACCAGGCTTGGTCAGACGCTGCTGCTCCGTGGCTTCGCTTGGAAGCCAACACGCTCTGGGCTCCATGCCCCCTTTTAAAGCAAGCCCTGACCTAGATTTCCCTGCCCGCTGCAAAGCCGGCTGGGCTCTGCTCTCTCCATTGCTCCTCCCCACGGCTGGGAAGGCCCAGCAGAGCAGTCCTGGCTGCTGCTTGTTAAGCCAGTGGCTATTAGCCCCGTCGGGAGCGAGCCTGCTCTGGCTGATAGAGCTCTATCACATTTTGCTCCACCGAACGTGATTCCCAAGTGCGAGGCACCAACGGAGCATCCCCCTTGTAGGAGGGGCAGCTGATGGGGCTATCTCTGCTCTGCAGATGGGCACCAGATGCAGTGGTGATGGCCCATGAGCAGCCCTCAGCCCTGCCTGCTCTCCCCACGGCAGAGCCCCCCTCCCTGCCAAGAGCCTGGCATGTCCCAGCCCTCCGCCCTGGCAGGACACCAGTGCCTGGGCTGACAGGGGGCACGGCATCGCCAGGCGGTGCAGTGGGGTGGAGGCTGCCTGCATGGCCTCCGGCAGTGTGTGGGTGCAGCGTGACCGTGCTGCCTGTCCACCCATCATTTCATCCATCCGTCTCTCCATGAATCCATCCGTTCATGCATCCATCTGTCCGTTCATCCCTGTGTCCATCTGCCCATCCATCCGTGGCTCCCTGGCAGAACCAGACCCCGCTCACAGCTGTGGCCCCAACCCTTCCTTGGAGAGCTGTTGCCCACACCAGGCAGCTGCACAGGATGGTGGTTACGTGGGGACTGGTGGCAAAACACTCATTAACCAAAAAACAGCACTAAAACACAGCATGTGCACCAGGCCCCCTCTGCTCCTCCTCTGCTCCTGTGGTCTTGGGACATGAAGGTGGCAGCTGGGAGCATCAGGGGGTCCCCCAGGTGCATCAGTCCCCAGGCATCACCCCAGGAGCTGCCTGAGCCCCCCCTGTATGCCCCCAACAAACCCTTTAATGCTCCAGGTGAGACAGATCCTCTTTCCCCATCCCCCAGACAGGAGCGGGGGCACAGGGTGGTGTTGGCGTTCCTCTTTCCCGTCTGCCACTGTCCCCTGCGTGCTGCAGGGCATTGCCCACCCGCCACCACAGCAGCCACCCGCCCGGTGCTGCCTTCCGCTTTTCTCCAAACCCAAAATAGCCCCCAGTTCGCGGTGGGGGGATGCTGGGGGTGACGCTTCCTCTTTCTGCACCGTCACTGCTGCTGCTGGGGAAGGTACGGGGACTCTGAACAGGGTTGAACTGAGGGGACGTGGGCGCAGCTGCTGGGGCCAGGGTACAGACAGCAGGCGTGGGGCCCGTGGGCTGGATCTGGAGCATCCTCCGCAGGCTTGTTGTCTGGACCAACCCCACATTGCCATCTCTCTGCTGGTGCGGATGGCTTGTTGCAGCCTCACAGATTGCGTGGTCCCATCCCTTGGAGCAGTCTGGGGTGGGCTGGGGACCTGGCAGCACCTGGGGGTCCTCATGCCCACCACCCCATCCTGAGCAGAAAGCCCTGTGTGCCTGCAGGCTCCCCGAGGGGTTCCCACCACGGTCCCACTCTTCCCTGGAAAGTGTCAGTGACTCGTGGCTGGTGGCTGGGCTTCCCTGCCTGCCCACAGAGACCCCCAGCTCCCACCCCCAAACCCCTTGGGAACCATGGGACTGATCCTGGCTGGGGCCAACCAGCCTCCTCCTGCTTCCTTTGGGGATGGTTTCGGAGCCCCTATCGCACCCCTCTGCCTGGAAATGGATCCCTTAATATCTGCCTTGTTACCCAGCTCATTTGGCTGCTCTCAGCTCCGAAGCAGCTCTTGGGGCTGCCTGAGCACACCGTGCCACCCCCCAGCGCTGCCCCCTTGCCACGGGGTTTCTCTCTGGTCCCCACCTTCTAAGCTGGTCTCGAACCAGCTTACGACCACTCATTTCCATCCTCGTCACCAGGAAATCCCCCGGCAGCATTCGGGGTGAAGTTGCTCATCTCTGCAGTCACAGCAGAGCCACCAGTGGGGCAGGGATTGCCCCGCTCCAGCCCCATGGCAGCATGCCGCTGCCCACGAGCTCCATCCCCATGGCCAAGCTCCCCCCAGGGGGATGTGGGGGAACGTGGGGGGAAGCCTCTGGTCCTGGAGCTTCCCATGCACTCACAGAATGGCGTGCACACCTGGGAGCGTGCACACTTACGGGGACATGTGCACTCATAGGGATGGGGGACATCTGCAGCCCAAGGACCAAATGGGTGATGGAGCCACATCCCGTCTCCGGGACCTTGAGCTCTGCAGCCCAGCTGGGGCACAGGGGCTGCTTCCCGGCGGGTGCGGGGGCAAGAGCTGTGCTGCTGCCACTGCAGCTGTGACCAGCTCTGGGCATCGGTGTGGGATGTCCTTGCTGGCACCCGGCATGCTTGGGAGCTGGGGGAAGGATCCGGTCCTCCAGCCCTCCCTCGTGCTTCTGTCCGGAAACAGGCTGGGCAAAAATCCTCCTCCTTCTGCCCCTTTTCCCGTGCCCTGCCCAGGGCTGCTCGGGGACCTGCTTCCCACCCTGCTAACCTCGCCCTGGGATCCATCCAGCACCATCTGCTGCTTGGAAAAACCCTGCTTCCTAAGCTGCTCTAATCCCCGAATCCTATCTGCATCCTGCAGTCAGTGTGAGCTGCCAGCGACGAGCATCCCCCTCGGCTCCCACAGCCCACAGCCACCTCGCTGCGGCTCTCCTGGCTTTCCCTGCCCATGGTGCCGGGGCTGGTTGGGTGCTGGACAGGACCGGGCCAACCCAACCCCTGCGCTGCGGGAAAATGCAAAATGCTTGGAGAGAAGAGGGGAGAAAGCAATAAAAGGTGCCCGACGCTGCCGCTGTGCTGCCCTCCGCTCATCCCCAGGGAGCGGGGCGAGCTCTGCAGCCAGGGCAGGAGGCTAGAGCGCAGGATGCAGCCTGGGGTCAGAAGGTGGCAGAGAGGCGAGACCCCCGGGGCCAGGAGCTGGGGGGCAGCTGGCAGGAGAAGAAAGGGAGTGAGGGGCCGGGGAGAGGTGGGAGAGGAGATGGGGGGTGGGGGGGGAGCCGGCAGTGAAAGAGCCCAATGCAGGAGCAGACAGACCCGGCAGCTCAGGAAGCTGGGGCTGGAGGAGCGGGTGGCCGAGGGGGGTCTCCCCCCGCTCTCCCCACAGCGGGATCACAGGGGAGAGCTTCCCAGAGGATGCGGGGCGTGGGGGGAGAGGAAGCGCCGGAGACAGCTGCACAACATCTGGCAGCAGTGTGGCCCTCCGGGACCCCGAGGCAGCTGAGCATGGAGGGGGGGGCGTGGGGGGAGCGAGATAGCATGATGCTTCCTGCCACCCCTCTGCTGCCAGATGTGCACCCCGCTCCCCCCATGGGCTGAGCCCCCTGGCCCCCTGCACCCCCACCCTTCCTCCCCGCTGGCCTCTTTCCTCCGGGACATGCCCAACACCTGCTTCCAGTTCAGTCCCAGTTCACCGCCACTCCCAGGACCCTGTGGTCCCTGCAACACCCAGGGGACATGACCCCGTCACCTCTGGCATCCCTATCCTTTGATGGCCTTTCTGGCTCCCATGGGGCAGGCTGCGGGGGACTGTCAGCTTGTGTCCCCAAATGGGGCATGTTCCCCTCCATGGCACCGTGGTGCTGTTGCCCAGTGCCAGGCTGGGCGCTCAGCAGCCCTGGCTCTGCACAGGGACCGGGCAGAGCAGGGCAGAGTGTGCAGCAGACCCCAACCCAGCCAATTCCCAGTTCCTCCTGCCCTGAATCCTTCTGGATGCAGACTGCCCTGGGCAGGGAGCCGGCATCACCCGGCTCCAGCAAATAGCTGGGTCAGGTTGAAAAGCAAGACAGGATTAGCCGCGGGCAGGGAAAATAGCCTCTCTCCTCAAAAATAGCTTCCTGGATTAAAAATAGCCAGAGGTCCCAAAGCCATTGCTGTGGGGGGATGCAAGCACCAGCTGGGCCGGGCCACCCACTCCCACGTGTGGGACAATTAGGGGCATTATGGGGAGCTTAGGGCTCCTCGGAGCCATCTGGCCATGGGCAGAGCCCCTCAGCTCTGTCGCTGCTGCAGGATCAGGCCCACTCCAGGTCATCCCTGCGAGCCCCATGGTGGGGATGGTCCCCAGAGCCCAGTTGTCCCCCTTGCCGGGGCACGCTGTGTGATGCAGTTGATGCGCTGGAGGGAAGGGCTGGTGTCTGGAGGGATCTCGGCAGGCTGGAGAGGTGGGCCCATGCGAGCCTCGTGAAGTTCAACAAGGCAAGCACAAGGTCCTGTACGTGGGTCGGAGCAATCCCAAGCGCAAACACAGGCTGGGTGGAGGAGGGGAAAGACTTGGGGGTGTTGGTAGAGGAGAAACCAAACATGACCAGGCAACGTGCGCCCGCAGCCCAGAAACCCACCCGTGCCCTGGGCTGCACCACCGGCAGCGCGGCCGGCAGGAAAGGGGGGGGCTCTGCCCCTCTGCCCCGCTCTGCTGAGACCCCCCTGCAGCGCCGTCCCCAGCTCGGGGGCCCCCAGAGTCAGGAGGACATGGACCCGTGGGAGCGGGTCCAGAGGAGGCCACGGAGATGCTCAGGGGGCTGGAGCCCCCCTGCTGTGGGGACAGGCTGGGAGTGGGGGAGGGTCACCCTGGGGAAGAGACGGCTCCGGGGGGACCTTGGAGCAGCTCCCAGTGCCTGAGGGGCTGCGAGAAACCTGGGGAGGGGCTGCTACAGGGGCAGGTAGTGACAGGACAAGGAGGAAAGACTTTAAACTGCGAGAGGGCAGATGTAGATCAGATATGAGGAAGAAATTCTTCCCTGTGAGGGCAGTAAGGCGCTGGCACAGGCTGCCCAGAGCAGCTGGGGGTGCCCCGTCCCTGGCAGGGTTCAGGGCCAGGCTGGACGGGGCTGGGGGCAACCTGGGCTGATGGGAGGGGTCCCTGCCCGGGGCAGGGGGTTGAAACGAGATGACCTTTAATGCCCCTTTCACCCCAGCCATCCTGTGACTCTGTGAAGTCCCCAGGGATGCTCTGGGCTGTCCCACGGCGCAGAGCAGATTTTCCCCATGGTCTGGATCAGGCCCGGCCAGGGGCAGGTGTGAGTGAAGCCCAGCCTGGAGCTTCGCAGGTGCCCCACGGCGCAGGGGCTGCCCCGCTCCCGGCGCTGGAATCCCCCAGCCTGGGGTGGTGCTGGGACACAGCCGAGCCCCTGCAATCCTGGCCATCCCCAGGGGTTTCTGTGCTGTGTTGCACCCTGCAGACTCCCATCCCTCCCCCAGGAGCTCGGACAGGGCTGCTTGACCCCAAGAACTTGGGCTGAGCTGGAGCAAAACAATTCCCCCTGCTCAGACAGGAGACCCCCGGGCAGCTCCCAGCCACCTCAGGGATGACCATGGGACTGGGGGGGGGACACTGGTGAGACATGTCCCCCTTTTTCCTGGTGCAGAGCAGTGGTGGGCATCGAGCAGCCCTTCCTGCCGGCCACCCCACACTGCTCCTCCCCGTGCCGCGGGAAAGCAGCATCAAAGGCAGCCAGCAGTGCCTGGGTTGGGAACACAGAGCTCTGGCACAGGCTGAGCTCCGGGTGCCGGTGGCGATGGCCATGATGTCTGCTGAGCCAAAGCCACCAGCGCTGGTGCAGAAGCAGCGATGAGCATCACCACCGCGCTGGGGCCGGAGGCAAAGGTGGTCGTGGTGATGAGGAGCGAAGACTGAAAGCCACCGCCCAGCACCATGTCCCTGGCACAGCCAGCCCTGGGAGGGCGAGTGGGAGCTGGGTTTGACATTTTCACCTCCACCTCCTGTTTTCTGCTCTCCTCCCACCCGGCGCTTGGAAACAGCTCCTCTTTCTCTCCCTGCTTTTCTTCCTGCATTTCCGCCAGCCGTGGGCTTTGCGCAACGTCTCCCGGTGGGAGAAGGAGAGTGGGGACCTCCTCCTGCTCAGACAGGAGGGCGGGGGGCACGGGGGCAGGCAGGGGTCCTGCAGGCAAAAAGGTTTTAGCAGGAGCCTTGCAAAGAATAAATCCTCAGCTCCTGGAGTCATGGATGGGAAAGTGCAAGCCGCCCAGCTCACGTTGCTACAGCCAGGAAGACAGCTGGGGTCTTTCGTCCCCACTCTGATGGTCTGAGAGTGGGGACGGCTGGCAGGGGACAGCCATGTCCAAGCCTTGGGGAGCAGCGAGGCTGGGGGGCCTCTCAGTGCCCCCCAGTTATCATCAGCTCCATTCTCTCCCCAGCCCCACTCTGCCCCCGCCAGGCATTAGCCAGCTGATCCAGCCTGCAGCCTCCCTAAGGCACTTACAGGGGTTAAAAACAGCAACTGTCCCCGCCCTGACCCCAGGGGACCCTCTGACGTCCCCAGGGGACCCTCTGATGTCCCTAGCTCCCTCGGAGTGCTGGCACTGCCCCGGTGCAGGCTGAGCACCCTGGCCACCTCCCCGTGTGCGCGTCCCCCTGCCCTGGACCAGGAGGGTCATGGATGATATCTCCTGCTCACCCCATCCCCTCCCAGCTGGGGTGCTGGGGGCAGACATGGGGTGACCCACCCCCACCGCCTCCTGCCTGCCTGCCTGCATGGGGTGGGGAGGGGGGACGGACGGGTGACATTAATAAAGGGTGCTGGGCTGGGGGATGGTGGTGGGGGCTGCTGGCTGCTGCAGAGGGCAGGGGAAGAGGGGAAGGGGGTCCCCCAGCACCCAGCTGGTGCCCCCCTCCCAGCACCCTCCTCTCTGCCTTCCCCAAAACCCTGCCTGAAGGCGGGGAGATGGAAGAGGGGCTCACGCTGCCCTGCCTGCCCTGCCTGCCCACATCCTTCCCCACACATTCCTCTCCCTCCTTCATCTCTCCGGGGGTGCCCATCCGCACTCAGCGCCATGGCAGCCCAGGCTGGAGGAGACCTTGGCGTTTTCCCCTCTGTTAAAAATAGCATGAGATTTATTTTCTGGCAGCATGGAAAGCCCCCGGGGCGGACGAGAGGAAGCAGCCGGGCTCGGGCAGGCCGGGGCGGTGGGGGGAGAGCGCAAAGGGCAGGAAATAACCCCCGGCAGCGGCAGCCCTGGCGAGGGGAAAATGCTCAGATACAAACAGTGTGCGGTTAATGTGGAAACTCCCAGGGCAGCAACGACAGCCGGCCCTGTGCATCCTGCGCTCCGGCCAAGCTGCCTCCTCCTGGTCCCCATGGCAGGGCTCCAGCCCCCCCGGCCCCCCACCGCACCCTGACCCCTCTGCAGAGCACCTGGGCTTGCTCTGATCCCAGCCCCATGTCCCCACACCCTCCCCGGCACCCGTCCTCCCCACTTGCCTTATTCAGAGGGGAGGTGGGATGCTGCGGGAGACCCCAGGATGCTGGCAGCCAGCAGACAGGGGAGGGCCCTGCTTGAGAGAGCATTTCGCATCCCACGGCCCCCTGCCCCATCTCCCTCGGGTCCAGCCCTAATTGCTCCTTGAGCGCTGGGCAGTTGGTTTCAGTCCCTGTCCCCCCATCCTGACCCAGCAGGGCCATTCCCAGAACAGAGCTGGCAGCTGCCCTGCACATAAACAACCCGGAGCTCAGCGCTGCCCACCTTTCCCAGCATTTCACTCCTGGGGGGCTCACCCACAGGCTCCCACTTGCCCTCTGAGGATGCTTGGGGTGCCTCTGCCTGCACCCGCTTCCTGCTGTCCCTCTGCCTAACGGAGGGTGGGGGGCCCGGGCTGACCCCACTCCTGGCCGGCGTTTCCCACACCGCCAGGCAGAGCATCCCACCCTTC
Source organism: Falco naumanni (assembly GCF_017639655.2). Classification (NCBI taxonomy): domain Eukaryota; kingdom Metazoa; phylum Chordata; class Aves; order Falconiformes; family Falconidae; genus Falco; species Falco naumanni. The sequence goes on along the minus strand of NC_054063.1, from coordinate 22,670,829 downwards.
CCTGCCTGCACACCCACCCCCAGGAGCACAGGACCCCCAGTTCCCTGATCCCTCCTTCCCTGGGATGCCCTCTCTGTGCTGCTACCCCTCTGTCTCCTTGGGGGCTGGTTCCTATTTCCTGGGGACATTTTGGTTCTTTTCCCCCTTCCCCAGCCCACTCGTTATCAGCCTCACGATTATTTCCTCCCTGTCCACCCACCTGCTTATTTTAGCTGCCTCTTCCTTCCTCTCAGCTGCTTTTGGAGCAGCGTCTGGCCCTGCTCCCCCTCCATCAGCACCCACCCCAGACCCCTGCCCTCATCCCCCGGGCCCTCCATCCCCAGCGTCCCCTCAACACCCCAGCCGTGGCGCAGGGAGCGGTGCTGGGTGCGGGGTGCCAGGCTGTGCTGCCCACGGGCACGGTTCCCTGCCTGCCCACCGGCTGGGCGCGGAGGCTCTATTTAAGGCAGGATCCTGCCGTCACTCCTTGGCTAATTGAAGCCTGCGGCTGGCTGCCCTTTCAGGCTCCTTGGCTCACTGGCTGGTCCCGCTCCTCCCTGCCTGTGCTGCTGTGCTCACCCGGGCTGCCTGGCCTCTGCCTGAACCCTGCCTGCAGGCTGGCTGCCTGCACCCCTGCCTGCCTCTCCCAGCCTGCCTCCGCCTCTGGAGCCCTGCAAACCAGTTTGCAGTGAAGCATCTTCCATCAGGGAAAAATGGATGGGTCACATCCCCCTGCCCTGCCCGCATTCCCCAGCCTGCCCACATCTCTGTACCCACCCCAGCACCCCTGGCAGCCACAGGGGGCTTCCCCCCCTGGCCAACCTTCAGCATTTGAATCACATTTGCAATGCAGGGTTGTGATGCTCCATGACAGGAGGTTTTGAGGAGAGCGTTGGCAGAGGCCATCAGCCAGCACTGACCCTGCCAGGGACCCACTGACCCCCCCAGCCCTTTTCTCACCCCCACACCCCAACCCCTGGGCTGAGCTCCCAGCAGCCGCTGTCCCCATTCCCAGCGTGTTGCAGAACGTGGGGGCTGCTGGGGAGAGCTCCCAGCGTGGCGCTGCCAGCAGAGAGGGAGATGTCGGCAGCTCGTTATTTATTTAAAGCTCCATCTTTGCAGGGAGCGCCTGTCCTGCAGGGAGGGATCCGGCTGCTGGGGGGAGCCACCGGCTGCCCTTGCAGGGGCTTTTCTCCCCCCAGGAGACGCCCCCCTGCCTGGGGGGAGGATGCTGCCGCCTTTGCAGTCCCTGCCCAGCACCAGCCATGGACTGGGATGGGGGGACATGCTTCCCAAGACCCCTGCCATCACCCCAACCTGGTGAGCAGGGTTTGGCCTTGCCACCTTCGTTGCCCGGTCCCTCAGTGGTGACAGGGATGTGCGGCTCGGGCGCCGTTTCCAAGGTAACCCTGGATGAGCTCGGCCTCCGCATCCCTCCATGCCCCCACACACCAAGAAGCCTCCTGGGGCCTCACTGCTGCAGGGGCTTGATGAGGACAGCAGCGGCTGGAGCTGGGGACTGGGACAGGGATGGGGACAGGGAGGGTACCGATGCAGGACATCCCTCCCTATTCCCAGCACAGCCGTCCCCTGGGCACGGGTGTGTTCAACCCGTCCCAGAGATGGGATCTCGGGGACCAGGTCAGGGTGTTCCTGTCCTCCCTCCTGGAGCACCTCCCAGGGACAAAACCAGAAATAGGAGCTGTGGTTCCCCACCCAACTGTGGGCACAAGGCCAGGGCCGCGAGTGGGAGCGCACCCCGAGTCCTGGGGGGATGCCGTAATTGAGGTCCAACCCTGAGCATCCCTTGACTGGGTGGGATGGGCTGACGGTGTGCCCGGGGTCCTGGAGGGTCCCACTCCGGGGAGGTGGGGGACAGAGTGAGACACTTGTGGGTGCTGCCCATGCTGCAGTGCTGGGATGTGCTGTGGAGGAGACCTGGATGAGCTGCCCAATGCTTCCAAAACAGCAGGTTGTAGTAAATACCCTGGGGGGTCACCCCAGCACCTTCCCCCTGTCCCATGCCATGCTCAGTGCCGGGTATGGCAGCGCTGAGCCACGCAGCCTGGATGGAGGGCTGCACCCTCAGCTCACCTCCCCACCGTTCCCCCCTCTGCCCACTGCCCACCCCATCCCTGGCCATGCAGCCCGTGCAGGCTGAACAGCCCCGGTTTTCCACTTGCTCTGGCTTGTGTTAAACCAATCTTCCAGGGTGGGCAGCCAGGGCTAGAGCAGACCGGGATGCTCCACTGGAAATGGCACAGAGGGGCTCAGCAGGGGCAGGATAATCCCAAAGGGAAGCAGAGCCACTAAAGAGATGATTCCAGACTCTTCTCCGCTGTGTCGGCAGACCCAGGGGGACCACAGGGAGCGCAGGAGCCCGGCTCCCTGACACTGGCCTGCCGGCTGCCATGAGGAGGGGAAGCAGCTCTGCTGCCAGGATGCTGCCAGCCTGCCCTGGGCACCATTTCCATCGCAGCCCTCCCTTCTCCATCTGCTCTCGCCAGCTCCTCGGGGCCCTCCTGCGCACGGGGCCACTGACAGCAGCTATTTCTTATTACAATATGTTCCAGTCCATCGCCCCCAAGATCTGCATCCTTGGGAACTGTGTGAGTAGGAATTCGATTCCTTGTTATTAATGAGTTTATGCCAGTAAAGGGCACTGAAGATGTAGAGCTCCGCATAGAAGCTGAGCATCATTTTTGTTACTGATTTCACTGCCCAGCCCCGAGACACTGCTGGAGGACACGTATCTTCAGGTAAAGCCTCTCCAGCCCTTGGGGAGGCAGGAGGGAAGGGTGTAACCCTGCCTTGGAGCAGAGAAGGAGAAATCCCTTCTGTATAGACACACATCTCCGCAACGCTTCCCAGTCTGTACCCTTCCAAGAGCAAACCCCCTGCATGCAGCTTGTGGGACAGCAAACCTCTCCTTGTGATGAAGAAGCTGTTGTATGGCAAAACCTCCCATCAGGGGCCAAGGGAGTGATCTGAGTCCTGCCCGGCTGCTAACAAAAATGTCATCGCTGGGAATAATGAACGGCTAATTACACCGTCCGCCATGAAGTGAAGATGAGAGAAAATTGCTTCAGGATTATTATGCTTGGCAAATTCCTGCTTTCAGTAAATAATTTCCATACTCTAACAGGGCTCCTTTTATTAATTGGATTTATTCTTAGCCTTTCCTTTAAGACTTTAGATGCTTCTTTTCCTTAGGAAATGGTAAACAGCCTCATACCATGTACCACATGCTGGGCATCTGTAGGAGGTGATGCCAAATGGGGATATTCTGCCTGCTCAGTGAAACCCCCCACATGTCCCCAGGCCAGCGGAGCCACAGGCAGCAGCAGCACCTGGCCCTGGATGTGTCACCTCGGAGAGGCTTTGGGGACGAGCTCTGGAGGGGATGGAGAGGGGCTGCAGCAGGGCTCTGGCATCCTCATCCCACCGAGGGGTGCTGGGTGCAGCGAGGGATCTCCAGGGAAGTGGCAAGGCCAAGGTCATGTCCGTGTGTCTCCTGGGTGGGATGGCATGCCGGGGAGCTCTGCCCATCCCAGGGCACCGTGCACACAGCGGGTTGAGTCTGGATGCAGATCCAGGCTGTGGGAGAGCGGGGGGCAGAGCAGACGCTGCCAGCACCTGGGAGCCTGAAGTGTCCCGATGGCATCCCACCACCCTGGCAAGCCAAGCCCTGGGGGTCCTGGTGCTGCACAGGACCCTGAGCTGTGAAGGACCCAGGGCGGCGAGGTCGGGGCCAGGGTGGGGCTGTGGGTTTGGAAGCGGCCCCTCGGCCGGAGCCGCAGGAAGGGCGGCCGGAGCCTTTTGTCGGCCTTGGCTGGCGGCAGCCGTGCAAAGGTCCTTGACAGACTCCGCAGCCCCGTCCCCGCGCCCTCCCCGGGACCGGCCAAGCTGGCAGCTGCCCTTATTTCACAGCAAGCAAACATCGGGTGGCTGTGCAGCCTCCCCAGCTGCTGGTCCTCACTGGAGCAGAATGGCAGCGTGGGACCCCCTGCCTGCACCCACCATCGCTGCCCTGGGCTGATGCACTTGGGGAGGGCAGAGACTGGAGCTGCTGCGATGCTCCGCGGACCCCCGGGGCTTCAGGAGCTGCCGGGGAGGATTTCCTGCACCACCGACAGGCACTGCTGCCCCTTGGCCCACGTGGCTCCTGGGCAGGGGGGGGTCGAGAAACAGCGCCCTGGTTCCACGCTCCTGGGGCCACCCGTGGTCATTTCCCACGCTGGGAGCTGGCATGGGCGCAGGTCTCGCATCTCCCTTCCAGCACCAAACTGGGGAAATGCTGCGCTGGGAGAGATCCCCAGGAACTGCAAAGCTGAAGGCTGCAGGAGAATCAACCCAGCTAATTATCGGCAGGGGAAGGAAGTGGGGAGGGAGATGCTGTGCTGGGGCCGGAGGGTGGGGAGAGGAACTGTGCTGCTCCCAGCTCCACCACTGACTCACCGGCAGCCCTGGGAAAGCCACCTCGCTCCGTAATTACCGCACACAGACATCGATAACATGCTTTTGACAATTGCACAGATTGAGCAGAGCTATCACCACACTTGTGCCAAACCTCAGGCATCTCCTGGTTAAATCCGGGATGGTGTGGGAGCAGGGGGGTGCTGCACATGTGGTGTGAAGCCCATCCTCGCCTGCCCAAAAAGCATCATGTGTTTTATTTTCTACCCTATGGATGCTCTTGGGTAGAGGCACCGAGGTGGTGGCTGCTGCTGTCCCTCAGGGCTGTGAAGGTGAGCAATCCATCCTGGCCATATCCTGACCTGAATGGCGCTGGTCAATCTAATGCATTTCCACTGGGCTCCATGGCTTTACTCCACATTTCCCCAGTGGGCTAGGATCAGGAGGGGATGGGCAGACGCAGCTGGGCTCCATGCGGAGCCAGGGCAGGAGCAGGGAGTGGGTACATGCTGCTCGTCTGCCGTTTCCTCTCCAGTTACCCTGCCTGTCCCTGCAGCACTGGTGCTGCCCACCTTTGTGCCAAAAGCACCCAAAGGTGCTGGTGAAGCACCCCTCCTACCACCCTGCTCCTGGTGTCAAACCCGCCATTCCTCCAGATAAATCCTGGGAGCATGCTCAGATTTGCCCTGGCAGGATCTGACCCTTGGATCAGCGTCCCCTGCTCCAGGTACCGCTGTGGGGATGCTTTGGTGGCCCTGGGGCTGCTGAGTGGGACTGGTGGAGATGCCATCATGGTGGTCAGCACGGTGAGGCCGTGCCAACCATCAGGCATCAGGAAATGGCTAAAAATGTAGGGGGGGGAAAAAAAAGTAAAGAAACCAAGCAGAGCCCTACTTTTTTGGGGTCTCCAGCCCCCCCACCAGCCAGTGCCCCAGGGGTTCGGTTTCGTGTGAGAGGCACATGTCGCCTCCGTGCCGGGGTATGGCTTCTGGTATGCAACATTCTCAGAACTGGGGAGCAGGGGGTGCCCCGTGCTCGCTGGGTGCGTGGCGGGGTTCAGTGGAGTTCCCGCAGGTCCTTTCTCACGGGTCGCTCCCACGGCAGGCAGGGCTGGCAGCAGAGGCAGTGGAGGCAGGAGCACCAGTGCTCGTGAGAGGCACTTGGGCATGTCAAGGCCAAGTTTTGGAGGTGGCAGCGGGGGAGTCTGGTCAGCCCCCATGGGGTGAGCATCCTCCTGGGCGGGGGGTGGGGTGGGTGGGGGTGGGCAGCCACTGACCCATTTATCAAGGTCACGGCCGTGGGCAGTGCAAAGCAGAGGCGATGTGACTATTTCGGTGAGCTGAGGGAACTTCACTGGCCTGATTCCCATAAATAAAACATTCAGGGAACAGCCCCTGCTCTGTCCTATTAATTCTGGACCCCAGGGGCCCGGCTCTGTGTGCATTCAGCAGCTCGGCGTTGCCTGCTCCGCTCCCCCTCTGGAGCCTGGCTGGGCTCAGAAAGGTTTGAAAGCCCCTGCTTTCCACACAATGCAGAGTGTGAGTGCTTTGAGGGCAATTCATGGAAAAATCATTTGTTTTCTCAGACAAGAGACAGCCGGGAAGGATGTTGGTGTGTGGCTGGGGTCGGGGAGCAGAGGAGGGTCCTGGCTTGCTGCAGCCCCCAGCCCAGCCCCCTGATTCCAAGGAGCCAGAGCTGTTACCACCCGCTGCCCTTCCCCTTCTCCCGGCACGCCTGGAGCAGATGAGCTCACACGGACTGGTTCCTCCAGTCCCTCACCAAAGGCATTAGCAGAACAAGGGAGTTTAATTATCTGGGTTTTCTTCCAGGAGGGCATGTACCTGTCTCTCTGTTGAATTTATCAGTCGCTGCTAGATTTTATCTCTTGCTTGCAATTTGCTTGTGATGGTGTTTTCTGCACCAGGGGCATCATGTCAGCAGCTCCCCTCCTTGCACAGCACGGACAAGGTAAATGATCTCACCCTTCCCTCTGCAGTGTCGGGTCCTGGGCGCTTCCTCCAACACGCGCACCGCAGCATCCCGCCCACCCACCGGTGCTCACGTTGGTTTCGCATCAATTAGCGACTGTGGCGATGCCCACCCGACTGTGGCGATGCCCACCCAGCGCAGCGGAGCAAAGCTGGAGTGCCGCCAGCGCCAGTAGCAGGTCTCACCCGGGGGCTCTGCTAATATCCATGGCCCCGCCAGTCATACCCAGAGATGAAGGGCCCCCATTTTCAAGTGACTCAGACTCACCCTTCCTTCCTCAGGAAAACCTATGATCAGATAAAGCCATCAAACTATCTGGTAAGAATAAACAAGTTCTCATCTGCACGGATGCAGGCTATACCCCTTCTAACCCCTTGCAGAGAGGGGAGGCAACGTGTCTGCTGCCTTAACCTTGTCCTTAGGAGAGACGCCTCCAGCCCTGGGCAGAGAAGCAGGGTTTGCTCACGCATGTGCAAGGCTGGGAGCTGCTCTCCCTGTATAACTGCCCTTGCTGGAGGTTTGGAGAGTCAAATCCCAGCTGGCATGGCCCCGGTCCCTGCCCCGGCCCAGCATCTCTCCATCCTCCCTTGCCCCACTGAGCTGCATCTATGCACAATGCACGGAGAAAGCAAAGGTGCCCATGAGGGCGAGCAGGGGAGGAGCAGAGGGGGCTGCGCAGATACTGGGTGGAGGAGGAAGAGGGAGGGAGGAAAACATTTAAAAAAACCCTGCAACTGCCAGCAGATGGGCAGCTGCCCCCGCGAAGGTGACGTGCTGGCAGGCGGAGGGGCTGGCAAGGAAAAGAGCAAAGGAAGGTGTGAAGATTTCCCTGCAGATTAAACCAAACCCACACTGTGACTGCTGGTCGCCAACCCAAGCCTGGGCAGGGAAAACAGGGTGGGTTTGGGGTTTGCTGGACCCCTCCCGAGGGTCCTGGTGTGGCAGAGGCAGGACCCCCCAGTGACCTGCAGGTCTCAGCCCTGCCTGTGCCCATGGGGTGCCCAGGGGGCTATGGCCCATCGTGTTCCCACCCTACCTGGGGGGCTGGCATGACCAGCAATCATGGGTAGGGGTACGGCCAGGAGCCCATGTCTGCACCCCAAAAACCCTTGGAGGCCAGAGAAAAGGGAGCACGGTGCAAGGATGCAGCTGTGGGCGCCAGGGGAAGTGACACCGGTAGCTCGGCGGCTCCAGCACTGGGAAAAGCAAGGATGGAGTGGGATCTGACAGAGGGGTGCAGAGGGGAGGCACTGGGGGTGGCTTGAACCCGTGCTGGGTCCAGCAGCCGAGGGCTGGGACTGAAGCTCGGGGTTGGTGTGGCAATGGGGGGAGCAGATAATGCATTACAGGGAACAAACTCCCAGAGGAGTAATAAAAGTGAGTGGGATGGGTTTAGGAAAGAGCCGAGAAGAGAGCATGGACATTTTTGGAGGGGTTTGGAACTATGAAATCCAGGGGGAAAGAAAATAAAGAAGCCATCTGTCTTCTTTGCCCCCACCCCTGCGCCATTCCCTGGAGAGCAGGGGCTCTCCCAGGCTTTGGGGACAGTCGCCTTTCTGCCTCTGCCTGGGTGCATCCCTGAACCCGGGTGCAAGTGCCGGCCCCGCCAGCACAGCTCCGGCCCGACCGGGCGCCAGGGCTCATCCAGAAAGGGATTCCTGTCCCATCTGGTGGTTGAAAGTGGGTCAGACGCGATGGCTGGGCTCCTGCATGGGGCTGAGCACATGGGAGGGATGAAGGCAAGCAGAGGGGAGGCTGGATTCATCACCGCCACTGCCTTGGGGACAGTCAGGCCCCGGGGACCATGAAGCCCTGCCTCCCCCGGACCCGCGCAGCCCTCTGGGCTGGTATCCCCTTGCCCACGGCCCCGGGGCGATGCTGGACTCTGCCCGTGCCCTGCTCTGCCTGCCCAGAGAAGAGGAAACACCTTCCTAAGGGCGGCCCGCTCCAGGAGGGATTTTCTGCTGCCTGTTGGCTGTGTGTGGCCGGAGCCAGCCTGGCCCCTGCTCAGGTGCTGGATCTCCCTGGCTGTAATTTCATCCCTGGGCTCCTGTAGTGGCTCCGGCCAGGCGGCACGAGGGAAGTGACCGGGGCGCAAGTCCGAGCCCCGGCCTGGAGCTGCATCCGCCCGGCATTTCCAGCCCAGCCTTATCTGGCAGCTCCCCCCGTGACTCCCCATTTTCCTCTGCTCCCCTCCTTTCCCCACCCCACCCCACGCACCCGGCGGCGCTTCCTGCAGCCGGGCCAGGGCTGGGGGCTGCGGGGCACCCGGCCGGACCCCTCCCTGCCGACCCTGGCTCTGCCCAGATAGGAAATCCTGTGGGAGCCAAGAGCTGGGAACAGCGGCCGAGCTCTCCCCGGGGCTGGGAAGCACCGGGGTTTTGGCTAGAGGTCACATCAGCCAGCCAGGCTGCTCTGGGCAGAGGGGGAAAGCCAGGGTGAGCAGGGAGAAACCTGCAGGGAGTGTGTGGAGACCACTGGGAAGTGCCCACAGCGGACACCCATCACCTACACATGTACCATTGACACCAACAAGGGGGGGGGGGGTTGCACTTAATGAGCCACTTTCCTGTTGGGAAGGGTGGGAGGAGAGGTGGCTGTGGGCACTGCAGCAGGAAGATGCTGCCCACCAGGACACACAGCCATGGGCGTGACCCCGACAGCTCCTAGGTCCGCAGGAGCCAGGCACTACCAGCGCTGCTGCTCACGGAACGGCTGGGTGATGCTGAACACTATTAACTGCCTTTGAACAGCTTCTAATATAAACTAATTTATTGTCAGCCTCATTGCTCCTCATGGCAAGCAATTTAATATAAATTCAAATATCGTGCAAAATGCTTCTTACTTACTTAAGAGCATTTTGTGAATGTTTTGTCAGGGTCTTCCTCATTTTTCTTGTTATGTCAGAATGGGAAGCAGCCACAGATTTGCTGCTACCCCCACAGCAGCTCAGCTCCAGGCACTGCCCTGCGTGGGACCCCAAAACCTGGGCTGCCTGAGCAAATTCAGGACACTGGAGGTAAGAAAAAGGGGGAGCATCAGAGCAGGATCCAAATGAAGATGAGCTCTCCATCCCTCCTGAGCTGAGGGGGACGGGAGCAGAGGTGCAGTTAATCCACCCGGAAAGGGCTGGATTGTGCCCGCTGGACTGTCAGCCCAAGCTCCGCATAAATGAGAGCAGAACTTAACTTACTCTATTTAAACTAGCTAAACCTCAAATGTGGCCTGAATCGTTAGGCAAACTACCAATTGCCTGACTAAACCCCAAACCACACTGCCCAGACTTCAGCAGTTATATATATTTTAACTGTTGCTTCTGCCTTTTTCGAGCGTGGCTCCATTACACGCACAACTTACACAGATCGCATGAAACAAAGGGCTTGCACGCCCTGCAATTCCTTCAGGTTCTGAAGAAGACAAAATATTTGCACACAGAGGGATTTATTTCAGCTGTATTTCTCTTAAACACTGAGTAGTTTGAGGTGCTGTAGCAAAACAGCTTAAGCTTAACTGAGCCAAATCAGACTGTCCTGCTTTGTGTCCACTGAAAAGAGAAACGGGTTTGCCCATTTCTAAAGGGGCTGGTGTAAGCCCGTGGGCAACAGCTGGGAAAGGTTGCAGGTGTGAAGGACGGTGATACTGGAGGAGAAAGGATCAAGATTTATTCTAAACGTGCCAACGTTGTGCTGTTGGTCTCAGGAGAAAGCATCGCCCAGGCAGTGTTTTTTTGCAGATGCAGAGAGGCAAATATCAGTGGAGAGCTGAAAAAGGGGAAGATCTGGTCAAAGGGTGCTACGCAAAACGCAGAGGGGTGAGCTGCTCCAGCTCCACACCTGGGAAACGAGGAAATCTTTAAAAGGATGAAGTACCAGACCACTGCAACGTAAAATGCAGCAGAAAGCAACCCTGCGAAGAGCACAAACTCAGAAAAAGGAAAGCAGAGATTCTTTATTGCAGGAGGAGGGCAATATCCACATAGCACAGTGATCTGCTTGAGCCTGGACCAGCACCAAAATGATCAGCAGCTTCTGGGTGGGGATCCAAGGGCCCCCAGGTTGGCTCTAGGCTCCCGAACAGTACTGGGAGGTCTCACACCAATGCTTTTGCTGGGAAATCATGAGTTACAGCCTCCTGTGTCACAGCCCATCGCCTTCCTTTTAAACCAGAAAGGTTTAAAAGGGTGTGTTTTTTATTTTATTTTATTTTATTTCAATGTTATTTAATTAGTCACTGAATAAAAGTGTTCCCCAAATATTTCTTGTTGCAAACTGTGCTTCTGCCAGGCTTGCAGCGCCAAATAGCAACATAAAGTGCATCAGGCTTGTCACCCTTTTGGTAACCACCACAACTTGCACATCTTCCCCTGTGAACTGCCCTGCGTGAACGTTCCTGGGAATGAAACACTAGGATTGTTATGGGTCCCTGTTTTGGAATGTTTTGAAAAGAGAATCTTTTCTGTCAGTTTGGGAATTTTTCTTTTGGTTTTAGCATTTCATTGGAAGAAGCAGAACCAGACTTTGGCTGCTGCTGGGCCACCCCAAGGAGGAGAACGAGCGAGAGGTGAGACAGAGCCAGGGCAGCAAGATGGGGATGGAGCAGGCAGGAGAAGGTCTGGGGACAGAGCTTGCTGCTGTGTCCCCCCACACCCCACTCCTGCACCCCTCTGTGCCATGGCCCCGGCACCTTTCATCCTTACCATCATCTACAGCCTTGTGTGAACCTAAAAGAACACCCTGGAGCTGAGCTCACCCAGGCCATGAGAGGTTGGGAGTGGGGACCAAATTTGGCAGCCTGAAGGCTTCTCCACTTGAGAGGCTTTGAAAGGGAATGTATTTTTGGAGCATTAAAGATCAACTGTTTCTGACTCCGGCCAATCCCTTTCAACAGCAGCACCAAAGGAGGTCAGTGGGATGCGGCTGGTCAAATATTTTGTACATGAACATCATCTCTCACCCCCTCAAGTATTTACAGACCTGAGAGCATTTCCTGCTGTTCCCCCCCGTTGAGTATTTGGTGTCTCTGCTTTCTCTAGCAGGATGGTGTGGTGCATCTTGCTTAGTGGTGAAGATGTGAAGGACCACCCCGGTGCTGCCCTTTAGTACAGAAAATCAAAACTGAAGCAGCACAATGTGTTTAGTCACACAAATGGCGACGGATTTACCCGGCAAGAAGTGAAACAGCAGCGCACGATAATGAGAAAAAATATGCGGGGGTGGTGGTGGTGGGGAGATGGGGTGGAAAGAGGGAGTTTTATTCCCCAGGGATTTTTTGTAATCTTCATTCACCATATTTAGTAGGCTTGTGACTTGCCCTTGCTAGCTCATGGAGAATTCCCCCAAGTGTTTACTCCCACAACCTAGCAAATGCCTCAATACACATCATGGAAAAAATACAATTGACATCTTCACTCCCACTAGAGAAGGAATTCTAACTTGCCCGGCACAGACCGGGAGTATGTGCCTGTAAGAGAGACAAATACTGCTTCATTAGCTCGCCTCAGATGTGGTTTACTCCTCAAATGACCTGGTCAGGGCTTCTCACCACCTCCCTCCCTTCCTTCACCTAAAAACCCGCCTGACCTTTGGTCGGAGCAATAGGGACAGGAATGTGGGTCCTTTAACCCTTTCCTCTGACATCAGTTAGCTGCTTTCAACGTGGTTGACAAGAGTTGATGGTCCCAGGATTTTGAGGGATCCAGAGCTGCCATGAGGGGGAGGAGCAGAGCCCTGTGAAACAGCTTTCTTCATTCTGTAGTTAGGGAAGAGCAGGCTTTGGTGATGGAGATCCATGCCTATGGTGTACAGAACATGGAAACAAAATGGGGATCACTGCCAGCAGAGATTACAGGTCAGGGATCGCTCGGGATTTCTTTTCACATCTCTATTTTAGAGCACAATACTTTTGTTGGGGAAAAAAACAGATAATTGAGCCATTTGGGTTTTCTTAATGTGCTTCCAAACTGACGGCATGACACGGACACACAAGAAATAATTTTTATTTATCAGTTGTAAAATCCCCTGCAACTATGACAAGTATCAGGCAGAGCAGAGCTGAAGACAGGAGCTCTTGAGAATGCTTCAGCATTACTGATGATTTTGTAAATGGCACATGGTACAAACGCAGCAACCTAGGCAGCTGTTCCCCAGTCTGGTCCCACCCTATGCCAGCACAGGGGACAGCAGGAGGACAGTGCATGCGAGCACTGGCGTATTGACACCTGTAAGGTCTCTGAGATTGTCTAGTGAGTGATCACAGAGGTGCAGGGGCACCAAGCAGGCAGCAGAATTCAAGGACATGCTTGCAAGTCCACATGCGCTTGACTTGCGCAGCCAGTGACGATCATTAGCCACTAAGCACCGGCACATGGCTTCAGCTTGGCTGTGCTGGTGGCTGGCGGTGTGTCTGTGCGCTCACAGGCTCTTCCTAAAGTGAAGGGAATGTGTTGGGGCGATTCCAAACACTCTTGTGCCACACGAATAGAACTTTTACTTGTTTTCCCAGTGGCTAAAAACTATGAATGGTGTGATTAAAGTCCTCACCTCCAGCGGTCTCTGCCTCGATGAGATCTGTGATATGGCAGCATGCAAAGGACATCGACTGAGGCTGGAAACATGCGGTCTTTAATCCTTGACATTTCTCCAAAGAGGTGCATCATTACACTCTTAACCTCTCCTTTGTGCATCTTGTTTATGGCACTTTGCACACCAAAAATCACTGAACTACCCTGATTTTTCCTCCAGCTCACTTTTTTTTTCCTGTTCTCTTTTTTTCCATGCACAATCTTTCCCTCTTTATGAGGAGAAAGCACCTCACTTCTAAGGACTGGCTGAGCAATGGCAGCATTTACCTAAAATACAATACAAACTTATAATTAAAGGAGGGGTGGTGGTGGTATGATTAGCAAAAGAATATTAAACCGTTTCAAGTCTCCTGAAATCCTTTGTGTGGAACAGCTTTGGGAAACTCGGCCTGCCGCCACCCTCCCCCTCTCGGAGAGCGCTCCCCAGGGCAGTGCCCAGGCTGCAGCTGCTGCTGCTCTGGGGGAGTCAGCCCAGCCTGACACACAAATAAATACTACATAAATAAATACTTTCATCCAACAAAGACCTGAGGAAGAAACCCTGGCTAGGAGGAGAGGAAGGGAATGTACATGCTGAACCTGAGGAGCTTTGGGGAAGCTCGCCCTCAAATACAGAGAAGTGAGGAAAGGCAGGAGTGCTTATATGGTATGATATAGATGTTATGCAAAATAGATATATTTGCATGAAGGTACAGCTCCATTTTCAAGCAGCCCCTCTAACCTTCAGTCAGCCTCTCACCTTCATATTTCAGCGCAGAGCCTAAAAACCAGGCAGACATAAAGCACAGAACAATTTGACACCTGCAGGTGCAGGAGGGACAGCTTCACATGAAAACTGGCTTGAGCCTTCAGGGTGGAAAAGGGATTTTGGCAGTTTAGTTCTGGTGCTCTTCACCCACAGGTACCAAGAGCGGAAAGTGTGCGTACGATGCAGCAAATGCACAGGATTGCGGTGCAGAAAGAGCAGGTGGCGGTGGGAAACTCCGCCTGCCAACGATACTGTGTTGCTTAAGTCTAAGAAATTGTGTCCTTCCATGACTTCTGCAAAGTCTTCATTTGCATTTTAATGGAACTCTTTCTAGGAAGGTGCTGCTTGGACTCTGTTGCAATATAAAATAAAGAGGTAATTAAAAACATGCTGGAGTTAAGACATTTCATTTTCATTAATCAGGTTTACTCATAGTCTTTTCAAAATTAAAACTATTTAGGGTACGTAGGAGGGAAGGGGGGGAGGAAAACACATGACGGAACATCTGTTTATTTAAATTACAGATTAAAAAGTGGAAAACACACTTTTTGTGAGGGGACATCCTAGAGATTAAAAGCACCTTGCAGAAATGGATTTTAATAAATGAAGAGCAGGTACAGAAGTCAGCTCCAAGGTAGGTCTGCCTACTTCAAAGCCTGAGATGAAGTAAATATATAGGATGAGGGAAAGGAAACCACGGAGGAAATTTTTAAACCTTAGGCACACAATTATCCAGGCAATTACTGATTAGACACCTAAGTCAGTTAACTATGCAAATAAATGGCCAACCCCAGTTACTCATAGGTATATTTCCCAACTGGGGGCACGGTCACGGTAGGAAAATGCAGGCAAACAGTTTGCAAACATTTTATCTGCTGGACCAGCTCCTGCTTTCACCATCCAGCACCCGCGGATTTTAAGAACGATTCCACTGCTCGCCACAGCTATCGTACGATCATCAGCGCTGACTTCCTCCACGCTCCAGACCTATCCTGTCCTGTTAAGCTCTGTCCTTTGAAATATAGGGCACTTTCTGTCAGATCCTTCAGCACGACAGCCAGAAGGGCAAAATCCTGCCCTTTGTGGCAACAAGAGGTTTTTCATCCCCGGATTTGACGGCCGACAAGGAACTGTGATCTCCATTTCACAGCAGCAGAACCTTACTCCAGACCTCCCAGCCGTGCTCTCCAGCCATTGAGCAGGGCCAGCGCCCCGCTGCCCAGGCTGGTCAGGGGGCTCTGAAGTCTGCAGGGCTGCAATTTTTTTTTTTTTTTTCCACAGGGGGTTGCGTGAAATATGACTTGTTTCTTAAGAGAGTGGCGAAGTGGGGTTTTTTTGCCCCCTGCGAGGTGCCGAGGGGGCTATAGCGCGGCCCAGGCAGCGGCCCAGCCCCGCCGGGAGCACAGGCTCCCGTGAAGAGCGAAGCCCCGGCCTTCGCCGCGGCTGGTGCTCGCCCCGGCCCGGGCGCGGCGCCCAGGGAGGCCGCGCTGGGCCTGAGGGGACGCACCCCGCCGAGGGGAGCCCGCCGGCCGCAGCGGCGCGCCTCCTGCCCGGGCCAGGCGCACCTGCTGCCGCGGTAAGGGCAGGCAGGAGGCGCCCCGGCGGGCCCGGGGCGGCGACCGGCGGGGTGCGGACCCGAGGGGCAGGAGCGGGGGCACCCCCGCCCTCCGCCTCAGCCCTGTCACCGCGCCGTCCCGTCGTGCCCCGCGCAGGCGAGCCCGGGCGCGCGCCCCCACCCTCCCTCACTTCCGGTGTCCGGCAGTGGCAGAGCCGGCGGCGGCGCCCCCGCTCCCCCGGCGCAAGAGGGGGGGGGGAGAGGGGGGGCGTAGAAAAGGGCGGTGCTTACGGCGGCCCGTGGCTCCTGCCGCCCAATCATCGGGCGCCGATGGGCGAGAAGGGGTGGGGAAAGCGCCGGCACGCGCCGCACGGCACCACCCACCCGCCCGCCGCGGGCTCGCGCCCCGCGCGCCCGAGGGAGCGGCGGGAGCGCGCCCGGGCGCCCCCCCACCCCCCCCACCCCCCCCCCCCCGCCTCCCCCCTCAGCCGGCTTCTCCCCCCCCCCCTCCTCCGCCCTCCTCCCCCCTTCCCCTCCCCACCCGGGAGGAGAGGCACGGAGTGACCGACGGAGCCAGAGCTCCGGCCGCTCCGAGACCCCGCTCTCCTCCATGGGGCCCAGGTAAGCGCGCCGCCCCCCGCCCCTGAGGCGAGCGGGGGGTCGCCATGGCCGCCCGCCCCCTGAGGCGGCAGCGCCGGGCCGCCCCCATCCCCGCGGCCGCCCTGAGGCGAGGCGAGGCGGACAGCGCTCCGGGGGCGGCGGGGAGCCCCCCGCCCGCTGCTCCCGCACCGCCGCCTCGTTTATTATCAGCGATATTATCCCCCCCAGCCCCCAGCCTGGCACCCTCGGCTGGGGCAGAGCCTGCCGCCCGCCGCGGGGGGAGCGGGGGCCGATCGCGCCCTGCCCGCGGAGGGGGCACGGTGCCTTCTTTGGGACGCGATGTCTTATTTGGTGTGGGTGGATGGCTTAACTTGGTAAGTGGCAGGGTTTAACCCCCCTCCCCCGGCCCTCCCCTCCCCTCGCTCCTCCGCCCGCCCCCCCCCCCCCCCCCCCCCCCCCCGCCCCGTAACCTCCAAAAGGGGAATTTTCCAGCTGGTAATTTCTGCTGCGTCAACACCCAGCTCAAGGGAGAGGAGAAGAGACAAGGGGGCATTTTAACAGCAGCTCCACTTGCGAATAGCCAGCCTCAATCCCGGCTCCAGCATTAAACCCCTTTCCGCCCCCTAAAAACCAGCATCCGTGCAAGTTGGACCAAGAGTTTGTCAGGAGTGTGGTTCAAAACTGCTTGGAAAAAGGGATGAGGTAATAATACTGGTGAAGCATGTTGTATTTCTCTCCTTCTGCCGGTCTCTCTTTCTCTTTCTCCCTCCTCTCCCTCTCTTTCTCTCTCTCTCTCTTTTTTTTTTTTTTTTTTTTTTTTTTTTTTTCTCCTTTAAAAGCCAGGCCTGTTTTGGGTTATTGTCTCCCCCTAAAGCCAGACATAGATCGCCTGGCCTTGCCTCCATTTTAATTGCAGGCTGAAATGGGAGAAGTGACCCTTTTTTTTTTTTTTTTTTTTTTTAAAAAAAAAAAACCTCAACAAGCAAACAAAAAAAAACCCTTGGAAAAAAAATACTGCTGTTCCTTTGGGGGATATAGGTGATTTTTCATAAGGCCGTAACAAGTGCAAAAGTGGCTGGAAATGTTTTCTGTCATGCTGGGAAACTAGTGAGGTGTCCTCCCCTCTGCTCCCCCAAAGAAAGTGTGTGTAAAATTTGGCCGTGGGGAGGAGGAGAGGTGCTGCGAAAGGTGCTGGGAAAAGAAGGGGTTGTGCTGCTGGATTGCCTTTGTGTCTCTGTAAATAGACATGTCAGTTCCCAAAGTAATACAAGTAGTGTCTGATAACTCAATCCCAGATGACAAATAGAGAATGGAGCAGATTTTCAGGACTGTAATAGTGGGAGGATTTCTCTTTTGAAACAGAGGAAAAAAAGAAGCGTTGGTA
The DNA here is from genome assembly GCF_017639655.2 of Falco naumanni. Lineage (NCBI taxonomy): Eukaryota > Metazoa > Chordata > Aves > Falconiformes > Falconidae > Falco > Falco naumanni. The sequence continues at coordinate 22,653,578 of NC_054063.1, read as the reverse complement.
CCTCCTAAGGAGGTTCTTCACCGGCGCTTTATTGTGAAGCAGAGCGTTCGGATGAAATCCAGAGATATAAACCGATATTTATTTATTTTTGCACCTGACATGGGAAAGATAAACAAAGGAGAGTTTAACAGCTTTTTAATGAATTCCTCATGCTTTTTATTTTGCAATCTCAATGATTCATTTGGCAGGCTTTACAGGACCGGATTATTATCAGCATTGTTTAAAGCCATGCTAATTAGGAGATGTGTTTAGCAAACAGTAGTATTGTAGACACCTGTACCAAAGTTCCTGCATGCGTTTTAATTGCATCACTGGTATCATTTTTAGCATTTAGTCACTGTAATACAGATCTAGGTCTCAGTTCTTGAACTCGATCAAGTACTTATTACAAGTGTGGATTCTCTATGTACATAGAGCAGCCCTGCTACTAATGCACTAAATGTATTTTCTCAGAAAGGAGGGGGGAATATTTTATTATTTTTTTCCCCTGTGGGGTTTAAAAGGAAAAGCTGCATTATCCAGGATCGGTGAGAAAAACGAAATTTTGAGGAAGAAGCTTGATGTGGCTGGATAGCTCTTCCACTTTTTATCAGTACCTTGCTTGAACATTTTATGTTTTTATAGCATCTTCTAATTGGAAGTAAAATGTGACTTTCCCCGTTTAAATTCTGTTTAGCTTCCCTTACTGTTTGTCAGGTTTTATATTTTGAAACCTTTAGTGATGGAAAAAATGGGTGGAGTGTATTATTAGTCACAATATTTTCAACATGTGGCAAGGAATTACCGCTTTAAGGTGTTTTTGGGGAACTGACAAGAAATGGGCAGAGGAGCCTGCCCCATGGGCTGGAGGGAGAGCTACAAAATGGTATTTAGGGGAGCTCCCAGACATACGTTCCTGAAAAATATTACGTGGTTTGGTATGTGAGTGGGATAACTGTAATTGAAACAGAAAACTAGTCTTTTGGTTTTGATGCAGCCTGTCCAGGAGGGGGAAACTCGCTCACAGCTAAACTTCTCTCACAGTAGTTTTCATAGACTTATCGTTGGTGTAACTGAGTTAATTTTAGTGTGATACCAAAAAATGTGGTATTATAATAATTCTAACATTCGATGTTTATTCATATACTTTAATGCTGCTTCATTGTAGAGTGTGTAGGATTGAGCCTTTGAAAACATGACCTGTACATGGGGTTCTTGGAGACTGAAGAAAATGGGCCAGTTTCTCCCCATGGTCTTGGTTTTTCTGGGACAGTTGTACAACAGTGGATATGTTCTTCACAAGAGGATTATTTTTTTTTTTTAATAATTGGAAGTGCTTAGAGGAAAACCAGTTTAGCAGTTTCCCCCCCATCCCCAGCAGTCCTCTGTCAAATGGAAAAATGCCTCATGTTTGAAAGATGTGTTATTTGCTGTTAATATGCCTGATTTTCCTGTTAATGTGTTGTGTTGCTGTGAGGTTGAGCATATTCTTTTCGTCTTTGCTATCCACTTGTGTGGATTTTTTTTAGATATGTGTTTTTGAAGTTTCTAAGCAAAGTTTCCTGTCCTCCCAGCAGTGCAGCAGCAGGCTAATGCCCAATCCAAACTGTTATTGCTTGCTTTCAGAGCAGAATTATTTCATAAACAGCTTAGCCTTTTCCCAGGATGTTTTTCCCTTCGTGTTCTTGCCAGTTTTACTGGCTGCTCTGTAACGCTCTCTAGACTCCCCCTAAACTGGTAAAAAGCATTCACAGGGGTTTTCCTTGCTCCTGTGTGCTTAGTTTAATGGGCAAACAAAAGGGCAAGGAGAGGGCTTAGTTTAAGTCTTTGAAGAGCTACCTGCAGTTGTAATGGTTATCCCACATGTCCGTTATAATTCCCAGGAGCCAGCAATTTGTGTCCATTCCTGGCTGTGAGCATACCCTAGAAAATTCTGACACTTTGGCACAAAAGGATTAATGCCATGTTTATATTTTGCTTTTGGCTTATGACTGGCTAGAATATTTTTAAGTGCATGGCTCTACCTGTGTTTTATGTGTGTGATATTTGAAACTTAAAATGTATTAATAGTGAAAGCATGCATGCTGTAGGGTTGTCTGTAGATAGCAGGGGTCACGTTAGGCGAGAGTACAAGGACCTACCATGGCTGCAAGACAGAGGGAGGTGTTTGGTCTGCGGGAACTGCTGCGATCCTACTCCAGACCTAAGGATCCCCGTGAGCGTTTTTATGGTATTTTGGTCAAGTACAATGACAGTCAGGACTCCAGTGTTAAAATTTGCTGCTTCAAAACGTCACTTTATTCCTTCTTGAGGACTTCTTGTTTCACTAGGTGATATGTTTGTGTTACAGCTCCCTTAAATACAACCTTCAGTAGTTGGTTTCCTCAATTCCCTCTAGATCCTTAGCCCTTTAGGCGGAATGAGATATAAAAATGTGTGTTGTTTGTTGCAAGACTTCTTTCAGTTGAGATGCAAGAGGAAAGAATCTCAATTTCCCTGAACAGTTCAGTAGGTTTCTGGTTCTTGTTGCCTCAGTGTATTTGGATACACGGGGATGTCCAGTTTGGAGGGATAGGTGCTTGGGATTCAGTTCCTATCCTACAGCTGTTGCCTGAATGTGCAGGCATCATAATGGCTTTTAGTTGGTCTCCTCTTCTGTGAAACAGAGGTGCTGGGGTTTACTCAGCTCTTTCAAAGCATTTTCTATTAACACTGATGAAAAATCATAGTTGTGCCAAAAACGCTTACTCTTGGTAAATGCAATCTAATGGGAAGTCCTCCCTGAATTTCCTACACAGTGTGGTAGAGTTCAGAGGCTCGCGGGTGGGGTTTTGTGTCCCTTACCAAGTCAGCTGTGGCGCAGTTATTTTCTGAACAGTTGCTTTAACTTTCTTTCATACCCATGTATTTAAGAAACATCAGACTGCTGTTGAAACATTGGTTTTGAATAGCTTCTGAGTGCTTCGCAGGCAGGATGAGATCCTTGACAGTAATTCTAATTAGATGGAAATGTGTTCCACTTTGTGGTGTTTTGTTGCGCGGAGGTAAGGGTGTACATGTGCATTGGAGCCGGTGGCACAGCTGCGAGGAGGAGCGAGGAGGGCCTTGCTGAAATGTAACAGGTAGATGCTGAGTTAGAGATGAAATGCACCTTTCTGCCTTGCTTTTTTGTGATGTGGCTCCCTTTTATTTCAGCCCATACGGTGATGATCCCTTCTGTCCCATTACTTGCTTGGATATGCACTCGGGAAGAAAAATATTCTGCAAATGTTGGAAGTTGCCAAGTGTTCACTTTGTAGTAAAACTGGGTTGGGGTCTCCTGTAATGGAGGGAGGTAATGAGGCGTCAGAAATATTTTACAAACACAGCTACTAGCTCGTGTGTGGATTAAAATAAACTTAGTAACAAGAATGTCAGAGTGTGTGCCAGGAACTTAGCTGCTTAAGAACCCTACTTAGAAAAGTGAGTAGGGTTTTACATATTAAGGAATATGTTTATGTCTGTGTATACTTAAATACCTTGTTATCTTTCCTAATTATTTCCTCATCATGTGTTGAACAAACTGCTTATTCCATCCAAGCAAGTTTGCTTCCTGGTATTTCTCACCTTGCGAAGAAGAACTCTGCAGAAATAGTTGTTATTTCAGGCAGTTAGCTCATTCTCTTTGAGGAAAGGGTTCAAGAAATGTGCGCCTTTTGCACTAATATACCATTGGAGGAAATACCTTCCTGACTAGTGCTCAAATCGTCCTCTGAAACAGAAGAATCGATGGTCTGTATTAGCCATTCAGTGCTCAGAATACCCAAACCTGAAACCAACTAATTTAAGTACCGTTAAATGAAGTAGTCAGGATGCAGTACTGCTGAAAGCCCTGCCACTATAGTATTGGAGAATGAGGTGTTGGCTAAATATAAAACTAGTTTATTGACTTCCTTCTTATTACCACTGTATCCTTCTTGGCTTTGCTCCACTGTCTTTTTTTTCTTTTTTTTTCTTTTTTTTCTTTTTTTTTTTTTTAATAATAGTTGATCAAATTGGGATTCTGAGATTTACACTAAAAGGTAAAAAGGGATACTTACCCAAGGCACTAAGTGTTTGTATTGCAGATTACACAAACAAAATTAGATTGTTCGCAGAGTACCTTGTGTGTTATCTTTAGTTTTGCACTGGTTGATTTTTTTCCCTTTTAGATTATTCCTGACCCCTTATGTCTGCCTCTTAGGTGCTCTTTTGGTTCCTCCCACTGCTATACTTCTCTTTAAAAATCACCTCATGATTCTTCCTCCTTTGGCTCCCTCCCTTTCTACGTACTGAGTTTGGGAACTTTAGCAAAGATCCCCTAGTTAAAAATCCAAAAAACAGTGAGAAAGTTTTGGGGGAATCATTCTTCAGGGCAATTCCCAGTGTGATATGCTTGCAGTTCTTCAATCCTTTTTTTTTTTCTTTAAGGTGCTTTTTATGTCGTGTCTTGACTAATATGTGCACAAGGGCAAAGTCTTTTGCTTAGATTTCTTTTGTGACTTTTTTTTAAGTGGAAGCTTAAGATCTTGTAGGAGTTAATGGCACTTGGATGGGTAAGTGTCACAATAGCCATAGGCATTTGGATTTTTTCCAGTTGTTTTTTAATCTTTACTAGAGTAGCAGATACATGTGTAGCTAAATTCTTGTATTTTTTTGGTATCACTAGACTTGACAAGCCTGGTACCCTGTAAGGTACTTGTTTTTTTAGTGCTGGCTAGCTCTTCCATCTTTTGTGTTCTGCAAGGTCTGTGGCATGGTTCTCTTGGTGCAACCAGATGAGAGAGAATGGAGATCAAAAATAGAATGATACAAGCAACTGTTTCGGTACTGAGATGTAGCTCTTCATGATGGAGAGACAGGCACATGGACATAGTTGGAAGTTATGGAGAAATGAATAAGGGAAATGCAGAGGAAATGCAAAGTGCAGTGGAAATATTACTGCAAGTAAGCATTTTGAACTAAAGCTTGCAGCTAGTGCCCTGTTGGAAAGGTGCATCCTGTTGTATTAGCAAATTGTAACCAGTTGGAATATTGTCTTTTGGAGTATTGTCTTTTGGGCTGTGTAGATTTTACAGGCATGGAAGATAAAACTTTTACCTTCTGTTAGGTATTTGCATCTTTTTCTGTATCTCTTTGGGTTTTCTTTTTCCAAAATACTTCAAGTTTTGTAAGAGGAGCAAACTGCTTTGTTTAGTACCGTTGTGCGTACTGCTTTTTAACTTGAAGGTAACACTGGCTTTTGAAGACTGCGATTCAGTCAAGTTGGCTGGGAATAGAATTCAGATATCTTTTTTTTTTTTATATATATATAATGTGGACACATAATTTTCCTGTAACCTTAGGCAAATGTTTTGGTTTGGGGGGGAATCGCTGTAACTGTATGGTTAGATTAATAGTAACCCCATTTAAACTGTGGATGACAGGTGCCACAGAAACATTAACTGAAACTTTATGATGTTAACTAGAACAATGTTAATTGTTCGGAATCCTCATATTTCTGGGGTTTTTACGGTGACTTTATATATACTGGCTCTTTTTAGTGACTTCTTCAGAGCACTTCTGTCTGGAAGCATAGTCAGAAGTTGTTAATAGTCTTAAAATTTGTGTGTTAAACTTCAGTTAAGACAAGCTAAATAATTTTTCCTGTATGCTTAGTTATAGAAATCTGTCTGAAGATTTCTTGTTGGAAATGGCAATGTTGTAAATATGCAGTTATTTTAACCGCTGCTTGTAATTTTGTGACGCTGAATGCTTTTTCTATTAAGTTAAAGATTAGATTTTAATTTTTGCCACCTATTCTTTCCATTCCCAAATACAGGACATGTGATGAACCTTTTGGAGCTTGTTACCAGGGGCCAGTCTCCTCTCTTCATTAAAACATGCACTGTCCTGCTGTGAAACATTGTGACGTTTATTTTTGCTAACAGGAAACATTTTCAAATATTGGTAAGTTCTCAGCATTTAAACACATTTTTGTGATGTGGTAAGGGAAGGAGGAGTAGCTGGAGATAATGTCGTGAGGGCTTACTGTTCTTTATAAATTTGGGCTTAACATTGATAACAAGGGCTCATTTAGGAATCTTACCGAGCTGCAAAAGCTGAAGAAATACCTCTGGCTATTCTGCTCCTACCTTGTGGTAGGGGTGCCTCCATTAATCATGGTCATTTGGTTCTCATCTTGTCGATTAGAAGAGGAAAACAGGTGCAGAGCTCAAAGCAAAAAGAAAAAAATGCAGAGCAGTACAAAATAATACAGGTCTCAGCTTTACTGTTCTCACCAGACTATTCTGGCTCATTTTGTGCTCTGGGACAGCAGCATAAATGAGAATCTTAACAGTAACAGCCCTAAGTCTAAGTGAAAATACGTATTACTTTTACACTTCACTAACAAAGTAATTTCCCATGTGTCTGTTGGTCTGGCTCCTTTGCTCTCCCACTTTATTTTTTTTTTTAACTGTCTAAATAACAGGACTAAAAAGAACTAGCCAAAACAATTGCTATGGAGAAGCAATCAGAATTAGAGAAAGGCAAGACTTGGCAGTCTGAAATAGAAATTGAGAACAAAGTCAATGGTATTTGATTTAGTTGGGTCATATTTGTTTTCAAGATTTTCAGTTCTGCGTGTTGCCATAAAGAATGCTTGGATTTTCCTTATTACTACTTTTATTTGTTAGATATGTTACTTCACCATATATTATGACATAAGTTTGTATTGGAAAAGCTTTCTTAATTTTTATCTTCTGATGTTTTCTTTCACAATCTGTTACTACAGAAGGTCGGTCTTGAAATCAACAGTATTGATTTATAGGTCATTTTTGTTAAGAGAGCTAATCTGTATATTCAAGGTGTCTGAAATGCAGAGATGAGAAGTATATGGCAAATACTTTGCTGTAATGGCTAACAGTATATAAGCAGTATAAAGTTTTGAATAAAGCATAGTCAGAAATTGTAGTTGAAGTTAAATGTTGCAAATGTAGTGAATATGCTATTCTGAAGAAAATAAAGCCTGTTTTATATAAGAAAAGCAAGTGTACAAGATGATAGTTACAGTGGATACATCCTCACTGACAAAAAACCTTTGTGTAGGTGAACTACTTCTTTGTACCTTGTCGTCAGAAACAATAATGTTTCATCTGAGAAGTCTACCTGTGAATGTGCCTTACTACACATAAGTATCTATATTTTACACAGATTTTTCAAAATCTTGGGGCTCTTTAGTCCCTTAAATTAGAATGCTGTTAGCTAGCTGCAGCTGGCAACTGAACATTTCAAGAAGAAATTCTCTTGAATATTCCATTGCAAACTCCTGTCAGGAGTTGTATTGGTAGCTTTTTAACCTTGATATTTTATAGGTCAGATAAGGTGAATTAGTGCCCTTCGGGCCACAAATGTCTCTTCAAAAAGTCATTAAAGTGAGAATGTTTTGAAAAGCTACCAAACAGGAAACCCCGTTGTTTCAAGGATCTGTTTGAAGTTCCATTATCTAAAATTAGACTTTTTTTTTTCCCCATACTTTTAAGAAGTAACTCTTGTTTTATTATTGCAAAAATGTAACCAGGCTTTAATTATCTGCAGTGTATTGATATGTTTTGAGTTAAAATTTTTGGGGGGTTCATTAAGTTATAAAAATAGGGGTGTTATAACTGAGCTTGGAGGGAAATGACTTAAAAATGCACCAATTGTTCAGTAATCTTGTAGTTTAATGCTAATAACTTCTGGTTTTCTTTTTGTAATAGTTCTGTCTTTCTCCTACAAGAGTTCACACCAGTGCTATCAGGAGGTCACAGAACAGTGCACTACCTGTGCTGCCCTAGGGCTGTTGATGTCCTCAGCTGTTGTAGGAGAAACACTAGACCTGGAACCCAGTTTGTTACTGGTAAGAAGTAATTGTCTTGGATTTCATTTAATTTTTTAACATAAGAATATTTTTTTGGCTGCTTTCACTAACAAAATCAGTAAAAATCTCTTCAGTGCTTATTACTTTAAGAACGCTGTAGCAAAATGCGCATCTCTGGTCTTTTTTGTGTTGTTTTTTTCCCTCCTATTGCTAGCTTTACAGTTTCTAAATTGCTAATTCTAATTTCTCATTGCCCTCCTTCCAAAATGTGGAGGCTAAGAGTTTTCCCTTAGCTTTCACTTTCGGACCTGATTTTCTCTTTAACTTCTTCAAGTGCTGTCAGAGGTAATGAAGGTTCATAAATGGATTTTTCCAAGATACCTTCAGAAATCCTGTCTTTTGGCTGCACCTTCGCAGTGTTCAGCTTCTACACACTAGCTGGCCCCATAGCATCAGGTAGACTGTTTGGTAGGTCAAAGTCCACAGCCAAATCGTTGGTTTAAAAGTTTTGGAGTAGAGAGTGAAATGTTTAATGATAGCTCCCTGTTATTTTATGTTCTGCTTATTGGAGTTAGGTTTTGATTATGGTTCATGTTTGGGTTGAGGAAACTAAATTTTAACAATACGGTGAATGAGTAAAGCGTGTAGTGTTTTGCACTTGTTCTTTTTGCTGAAATTGGCCACCTTTGAATTCATAATTGCATTGAATCTATGTATTTTTATGGTAGAAGCAATTGTAAAATGATGATATGGTCTTAAATATATTTCCTGACTAAATGTAACCTGGACAGACGGGGAGTCGAAGGCCCTTTGCCTGCCTGGAGAACTAGGAGTTTGAGCAAGTGATTTCCTTGTCAGCGTGTTTACAGCTGCTGAAGGTGCAATGCTTGCCCTGCTGCTGCTGTTTGAACTTCACTTAAGGACTTTCTGGATTTTAACTACTACGGAGATGCTAAATGGAGATGTTGTTTTAATGCTATTGATGATGGGATAGTGTTGGCTTGAAATTGGAGAAATTCTAGTGAATCATCATCAGGCAGGTGTTAATTAATTATTGGTAGGGGCTTGGGTTTTTTTTTTTATTTTGCCCTACAATGAGAATTGAGTGGGCCTCTCAAATTTGATAATAAAAATATTAACTAGTGTTTTTCTTAAAGTTCACTGAAAATCATTTGCCTCCCAAATTCTTGCCTTTTCTGTAATTCCGTAGTATTTCTTGAATTGAATGACAGCACACTTATTTTCTTTCTGTGACTCCTAACTCGTAAGGATGAACACACGCTGTTGGGCTGTAATTAAACATTCTTATACCCAGTCATAAGGGAGAAGTGGTCCACTGTTGTTTTCATGATACTGAGTTGTGAGTAACCTCTTTGGCCCAAGGGTCTGGTCTGGTCTGTTTACAAACATCTGCCTGTTTCTCTCTGAATTCAGAGTTGTGGTTGGAATGACCAACTTAAACAGTGAATGATCGGTTTCATGAGTCAGAATAGGGTAGAAGAGTTTCTTTTTTGGCAAACTGTTCATAAACTATTACTTGCATCTAATTTGAACAAAGCTGAACATACAAATATAATTTTGGGGTATCTAGTGTCAAGAAATGAAAACTTTTCTAGGATTGTGTGCTCTTCTTCCTCAGACACCCTCATGATAAAACACTCTGCTGCTGGGGACTTGCACTTGTAAAGCTCATGAGCAAAGTCTTTGCGTGAAGTGTTCATCCTTTAATATGCCCAGCAGTTTGCCTTTTCTCTCATTTAGGAGAGTAAGTATAGGTGCTGTCCTTTCAGTTGCTAAGGTTACATTTGGGTTTCTTGTTCTCCCTTCTTTTCAGCCCAGGGCACAGGGATAGGAGGAATCCTATGCATTTCTGTTGTCTCTAATGGGATAAAAGTGAAACTTGTATACACACTGTGTCCTGGGCAAGGAGGCGTTTCAAGCCCAATCTCACCTTACAGAACTCCTTTGCAGAGGAATTTTAAAAATGTTGGAATGTCTTGGGAGTGGAGACATGGACAGAACACAGGGGAAGCAGAGAAGTGGGGTGTGTTTGTTGGTTTTTTGTATAATAAACCATTGGAGTGAATTTGAGTTCTTCTTTAGTCTTGTTTTTACTCTTCTCTGAAGGGGGAGCGGGGGGAGGAAACAACACATTTTTGGTTACATTCCAGTTGGCATGTTTTCTCTGGGGAGCATAGAGTGGCTGGTGGAGGATTGCACTAGTGATTATTTTGGTACTCTATAGCTTGTGTCCTTAATACTAAGTGTAGAAACATGTTTAGAAAATTGTACAGATTAAGTGTCTTGTAGTTTAAAGTTTGGTTCACTTATGTTTTGAGAGCGCAAAAAGTAGATAAACAAAAACCCGCTACCAACAACAAAAATCTGAAAAACCCCTCTAGTCCTTTTTTTTTTTTTTCTTCTTCCTTTTTTCCTGTTTTCTTTCTGAGTGAAGGGAGTTTATTTTTGTCCCCGCTATTTCCCAGGGGACTGTACTATAGAGGGTTTCATGTGTGTATTTCGTTTCTTGTCTGTGGCTTTTTGTCAAAAATAAAATAATGCGCTGAGTTTTTTAGATGCAATGCATTTGTACCTCTTAATTTTATGGGTGTTGAGATTTTGGTCAGGAGACATGATGGGTATGTATGCGAGAGATTGGCTTTGTAAGTATTACTGGTTACTCTTTTTAAAACCTTTCCTACAGTACGTGAAGATTGTGTTTGTTTAGAATCTTGTCACCAGGTGATATTTTCATGTTCAAATAACTGCTGGTAGTACAAAATAAACAGTTTTCATATATGCTGTCTTTGTAGAACTAGATTCATTCTAGCTAGGGTTAAAGATTATATAAATTATTAATGCTTACTTTAAGACCAGGCTTTCGAAAAGATGAACAATAAAAAGCTGGCCTGTATCTTAACAGAACTTTGCATGAAAGTGGTTATTAAATCTGCTCATGTTTTGTTCTTTTTGCTGGTACATGCAAGTGTTGTTTGTTTAGGGACAATTTTTTTTTTTAGTTATTTTTGAAAAAGTAATAGACTTGAATTACTGTACTATCTGCGAATTGACTTATGAAGAAAGACTGATCTGCTGCAGTCTGTTTTGTGGAATATCTACAGATGAGCTTTCATGGTTCATTGGCTTCTTGGAAAGCTGTGTGGTGGCCATGTGCTGTCATCACAGGCCCAGGCCTAGAGGGTTTTAGTAGGTGCTCAACATTGAAATCGTTCAGCGTACTAAAAAGCCAAATGAGATAAAATAAAAAATATATCATTGATATTCAAAGTCTAAAAAAATCTTCACAGTTTATTCCATCTTTACCATGCTTCCACTAGAAGTTGGAAGGGTACTGCTTTTCTGAAGAAATCTTTCCACAATGTTTTTTAAGTGGAGATAAATATTGTTACCAGGAAAAGGGGAAAAAAACCCCTCAACAAGCCACAAAACAGCACGTAAAATTGGAACACAAGAGCACAGGGTTTTGAAGATTCCTGAATTTTTAACTACTAGCAAATTGCCTTAAATTTAACTTGGATTAATTCCCTAGTGATCCTTGACATTAAACGGATGTGCTGGTTTGACATGGGTAGACAGAAAACTAATTAATTCCTCTGAATTTGAGGCATATTTAATTTTCTCCCCCAAAGACCTCTCATTTACAAGGTACGATGCTGTAACAAATGTTGAATGTGGAATGTGGATAAGGTAGCAGACCTTTGGACAGAGGAAGATGAAGACACCTACAATAACAATTGCTGGTTTGGAAAATGTTAAATTTTATTGATTAGTCTGAACATGGGAGTATCCACATTATTGCTTGCATACTTGAAAGTGCTACATGTGCCCACTTGTCAGTGGACAGGATGCTGCTCTTTGGGTGTCTTCCCTGTTCATCTCTCTCTCTCTTTGTACTTAAAGTACATTGGAACAAGGACAAGTTGTCTTCCCTTTCTGTAGAGCAATGTATGTTGTCATTATTTTTATTCTTATATTAATCACATTTTAGAACGTCAGGTATTTTTGCTTTCTTGTCCAAGAGGTACCTACACACCCTCTGCTCTTGTCCCCAGTGTCCTTGGAAATGTGGGCAAGGAAGGTACAAGGACTGTGTGATCTTATTGTTGTGACACGCTTTTGTTCATCCATGGCTTGCCTGGAGGGTGTCTTTTGTCAAGACTGGTGGGTGGGAGGGAGGCCAGTAAGGAATCTTGCATACAAGATTTCTGTGTGTTTAGTAAAAGTCTCTTGGTAGGAAATAGTGTCAGAGAAAAGCTGTTTCCTAGAGATGCTAGCAAGTGTTTCATCCATAAGAAGCACTAGATTAGTTCAATACCTGAACCTCAAACTGGTCATGTCTAAAATCAAAGGTAGCAAGAGGCAAATATTTCTATCTGGGTTGCTGCCATAAGAAGCTTAAACAAAGGATAGGGTGTACCTAAAATAGGCTGTTACCAACAACGAGGGGGACTCCAGCCCACTGAAATAAGCTGAATAAATATCTGAAATGATAAAGAAACAAAATCTGTGAAGAAATCTGTGCAATTTCCAGGTGAAAACATTCAAGAAGAAAAGCTGCTGTTGTATAAATTCACAGAAGCAGGTGAAGACATTGACAAATACTCCTGATGCTAATCTGTATTAAATTGAGGAAGAGAAAATTATCCTTGCAGGAGATTCCCCCACCCCCCTTCAACCAATTCCAGGGAGTGATGCTTTAGAATATAGATTGCAATACCCATGGAGGAACAGCAAAAGGAAATGCCATCTCTGAAACCTTCTGATTGCTTTGTAATTGTGTGCTGTGAGGTTTTCTTGTGTCTTCCTCTGAATCACGTGGATCTGGCAGCTGTTGGAGACAGGATTGGTGATGAACAACTTGCTTTATCCTATGTGGCAATTCATGTTTCCTGAGGGGACTAAGCTGACTCTTCAACTCCTAAAAGTAGATACAGTAGTGGTTTCTGGAATAAAGACAAAACTGAACTGTCATTCTGCCTTAAGAGGTGGTTCTCTCAAATATGAAGACGCTGGGAAGCGGTGGCAGCCACCTTCAGAGCCTTGGTTAGAGAGCTGCTGTGCTGCCTGGTTCCATCACAACCTTTTCAGACCAAAGACATGAAAAATCAATTTCATTTTATTTTTTTCCTTATTTACTCTTGATTCTTGGTTTGATTTTTATTTCATTTATTTGAGATAGAGATGGTTTCTGTGTGAGAATTTGATTTGAGGTCTCCAGGCAGGTTTCAATGGTAAATAGGTAGTGTCACTCAGATACTGTAGAGCTACACTATTATTGACCTCTTCCAGTTCAAATAAAGATGATCAGCTTCTTTGTGCGTTCTGTGCTTAATTCTGTAGAAAAGCTGTATGGATTTGAAATAAATGAACACCAGTTTGGACTGACTGTGTTGCAGGAAGATGGTCCTTCCTCTCTTGAGTGAAGCAAATGCTTCTCAATGATCAGGGACCAGCTGGTCTTGCAAATTAGCATTTCTGACACTGCTGAAGAGGCAGCTCCACTCTTGCAGAACTGGAGAAGCTCGAGCAGGCAATCTTGCATAACTTGAACTTCTGAATCATCAGGTGGCTCTCTAGAAGAAAAGTCCTGTATCATGTATGGTCTGTGGGCTGCGAGGTTGTTTTCCAGCCAATGGTGTTGGCTAAACTGTAGCTATTTTTCTCCTGAAGATGATAATAGTAGCACAGACTAGGGGAAGGGGGCAGAGGTCTTGTGGATCTGTATTCCGCAGTACAGGAAACCCACTTGCATTTGTCAGGAAACTTTCTTAATCATGGCTGTCCTAGGACTGCTGTGAGCAGATTTGAACAGATCGGACTGAATTTGTGTTTGAACTCCATGTATGTTGGAAAGTTGCTTCAAGCTCTCATCAGTCTCCTGATAGTGCTTGTATTTAACCATGTATGCTTCAAGACCATAAGACCTCAGAAGTACAGTGATTTTGGTTTTGATGTGTGTGCCTGCCCATAATTATATTCGGAATTTGGTCTTGTCAGCAGATACCAATTTTACAGTTGTACGTTGACATGTGGACCCACATACCAGTTTTACAGGTGGAACTTCTTATATTGGAACAAATTTTTTGAGAGAAAGGAATGTATTTTTATATATATATAAAATTCTTTATATTGTGTGGCACCTTGGCATTCTTAATTAGTTGGACTATTAAACCACTGTTACCCGGTATGTAAATATTGATAGTAAGTTCCAAATAAGTCATAAAAGCTAGATAAAAGGGCAGAAACTAATGCCAAGGAATTTGTAAAGCTGTGGCCACAAAGGTGAGTGTGGACCTGCAAAGGTAGTAACTGCTGAGGTACGGTGTTGCAGAGAACACTTCATCTGTCTGTTCTGGTGCTTCCAACATCCACCCTTAACGCCTTGGGTGTTGTGAACTTGAAGTCCTCTCGCTTGAGAGACAGAATGTGTTCATGTGCCCTATACCAGTGAAGTGTCACCTTGGGAGGCAAAGGGCAGGGAGTTTCTGCTGATGCTGAATGGCCACCAGATTAACCTGTGTGGTAGGAATGACTTGCTGAACGCTGTAATAAACGTACCTGTGCACTTGTGCATGTTGATGTATCACTTCTCTCGTATTTGTACTTTGCAGATGGGATAAAATTCAATCTGAAAATATTAGTGCCACTGATCACTGTCAACATATTCCCATTTAAGACCTTGTTTCTGTTTTGGGGTGTAAGAGGAGGGTAATTTAGAGCATAGCTTATAAGACAGGAGTCTCTGCCTTTATGCTTTAATGCTTCTGTCATTAACTAGCCTTTTTTTTGGATAATACTGTCAAATTTTATGAAAGATGATCAAAAGTCCTGTGAATTCTCTGCTTGGTGGATGCTTTGTTATTCTGGTCATAAGCATTCTTTCTAAACGTGAATGTTTACGTGATTATTGGAATTTCTCTATGCAGTATCATAGGGTGGTTGTGAGGTGAACTTGGAGATGTAAAACCAAGGAAATAACACACTTTATTGCAAAATTTAAATCTTGTAGCTTATAAGTAGTTAAGATTCAAATAACATTAATCTCATAGTTCTGATCTCTTGCCAGTTTAGTTTGGGTGGGGACTTAGAATTCTGTGATCTGTGGTCTTGGATTTGCCTATGGCTCTTCTGACTTGAAAACAGTATTTATACCCCTTAACGGCCATATAGCAAGGGAAATAGCTGGTTTCAATTGGTGTTTGCTGTTTGAGGATTTCAGCTATTCAGTGTGCTACATGTGCTTGTTCCCTTGAGAAAATTGTGTTACAGAGCGCTCTTCAATAGTTTGTCTCCATCAGCATGGTTTCAAGTGTGTAGTACCTTTTTCAAAACCAAACTTCGCTGCAGTCGAACTGTAATCTGACAGCTGTTTTACTCAAGTAACTTAAGACAGGTTTTCTTAGAAATCTGTAGTAATTTAAAGAAATATTTCTCTGGGATGTTATGAGCCACTGGAGGATTGAGCTTTGAATCTAGTCCCTTTTAACGTAAATTATTTGAAGTCTGGTAAAAATAAGCTGCATTGTGTAGTGAATGTGCAGTCTTTCTAGACAGTAGTTGTATTTTCTGGCATTCTTTCAAGATGAACCTGTTACTTAATTCGATACAACTTGGGGCTTGTCTTGGTCTTTGAAAAACACATCTGTATGCTTGTATTGGATTTTGTAATACTGTCATTTCCTTCCCAATACAGGACTTGTGGAAGAGGAAACACAAAGATCTCCAAATGAATAACCGAAAGGAAGATATGGAGATTGCTTCCCACTACCGTCATCTGCTGCGTGAGCTTAACGAGCAGAGACAACACGGCATCCTCTGTGATGTTTGCATTATAGTGGAGGGGAAGATATTTAAGGCTCACAAAAACGTCCTGCTTGGCAGCAGTCGCTACTTCAAAACGCTGTACTGCCAGGTACAGAAAACATCTGACCAGGCCACAGTCACCCATTTAGACATTGTAACTGCACAAGGCTTTAAAGCAATCATTGACTTCATGTATTCTGCACACCTAGCACTGACCAGCAGAAATGTCATTGAGGTGATGTCAGCTGCTAGCTATCTGCAAATGACAGATATTGTACAAGCCTGTCATAATTTCATAAAAGCAGCTCTTGACATAAGCATAAAGTCCGATGCCTCAGATGACCTCGTCGATTATGAACTCGGAGCCCCTTCCAGCAGTAGTACGGATGCTTTGATTTCAGCAGTCGTGGCTGGCAGGAGTATATCTCCCTGGTTAGCTCGGCGAACAAGTCCAGCAAACTCTTCTGGAGATTCAGCTATCGCCAGCTGCCATGAAGGAGGAAGTAGTTACGGAAAAGAGGATCAAGAACCAAAAACAGACAGCCACGAAGACATTTCATCCCAGTCTCTTTGGTCTAGTGACGTGGGCTATGGGTCTTTACGTATTAAAGAGGAACAGGTTTCACCATCACATTATGGAGGGGGTGAACTGCATTCTGCCAAGGATAGTGCAATACAGAACACGTTCTCGGAACAAGGAGTAGGGGATGGCTGGCAACCCACTGGGCGCAGGAAGAACAGGAAAAATAAAGAAACTGTGCGGCATATTACGCAGCAAGTGGAGGATGACAGCAGGGCAAGTTCTCCAATGCCATCTTTTTTACCCGCCTCAGGATGGCCATACAGCAGTCGAGACCCAAGTAAGTCGTTCTTCTGATTTTTGTGGCTGAAATGAAAAACATTGTTAATTACATCTGTTTATGGTGTCATCTTTTCTCTGAAAAACATAAACTTGCCAGAGACTGAAAAATGGTAGAAACCTGTGTTGCCAGCTATTCAAAAGAATCGAGCACTGTATGGTTCAGGAGCCTCAGTCTCACGGTGTTGCGGGCTGGTTCTCCTCTGAAAGAAGCTGGTAGTTTTGTTTTGGCCTGGAATGTAGGATGGTCTAAATCACCCCCAAAACACCGTTATAATTGTTGGAATTAATGAGAGAAAAGGTTGGAATTTGTTAGCAGTTGTGCAAACTGATGTCAATGTTGAAGAATTTTCCTTGCGCTGTATATTGATGATGTAATTAGACTACACAGGTGTAATGATCCTATCTTCAGTACTTCCTGATGTTCAGGTGTCACTTTTTCATGTGTAAGAAAACCACCATAGCTTGTTGCTGGTAATTGCAAGACAAATGTTTGGTAATTCGTAAGAGTAACATGGGGTTTTGAGGTACTACTGAGGCTTAAAATGTGTTTTGATGTGTGACTAGGTGTAGTCTTAGCTGAGTGGCTGCTTTTAAGGTGTATAGCCAGGGAGAAAAATGTTTTGTTGACTTCTTTTGAATCTTCAGTAGTTATTTTTCTGTCTCACGATAACTGTCCTATTTAATGCATTAATCACTGGCAACTAATAGACCCAGGAATGTTACTGATACAGGGGTTTGGGTGTTTTTTTCCTAAAGGACTTTAAGGGAGTGTGGTATTAAACTCTCTCAAGCTGACTTGAAGAACTCAGTCTGTGCTGTGAGTTAGCCTGCGTTTCATTGCATACCAGAATCCAAGTCAGCCAGGAGAAGGGTGTGTGAGGTTGTATGCCCTTATATTGCCAAATTCAGATGAAAAAAGCAGTATAAATAGTACTGAATGTCTGAAGAGTCTTTATGGGCTGGAAAAGGATGTTTAAATTGCCTACATACTGAAGTTTAAATGTGATTTTCATTGAACGGGTAACTCTTTACAAATGTCTTTAGATTTATTATGTTTTACAGTTATCTGCTGCAGCAAGCTTGCATGTAATTATTCTAATTAGCTGATGATAAAATCTAAACGTCAGTTAGAAGAAAAATACGAGATAACTTGAGGTAACAGTGATTTATGATGAATCCTGGTTTTATAATGCATGTATTTTAGGATTGTTTTGAATGAAGGTTCAGCATGGATTGCCTGGTATGCTACTGACACACAAATATTTTTCACTTTCACGGCATCCCATGAAAACGACTCAATCACTTGTATTGTCTGTGGGGTGTGTGGGGTTTGGACAGGTATAAGAAGTAAACCACACGTGTTGGAGTGATGGGGAAACAGGACTACAACTCTGATCGTCCTAGCAAACTGCTTAGAGATTGAATGCCTTTACGTTACTGAAAACAGTGTGAAGTATAAGAGATCATATTAACAGGAAGCTGAATGAAGTTTAGATTATTTAATTCTTAATTGTTAAGGAATTAAATAGAAGTGGCCTTTTTCTTTGCAACTGTTTGCAGATGGGAGGAAGATGGCTTCGGGCGTTGACTCAGCACGGTGCTGAGACAGCACATCAGCAGGCACAATCAAGTTACTTGTTCCAAATCTTGCCTTAAATGAGGTTCCCAATAAAAGAGGTGTTTCTAATGATGGGAAAGGGGAAGCTGAAAGGTGGTGGTTGGAGGAATAGTTTTAATATTCCACTAGTGCTGGTAAAGCAAAAGGAAAAACTGAATAGCAACACTTCTCGCTGTCCAAAACGAGAGGAGTGCCAGACCCAAACAGGCACAGGGCCTGCATACGCTGGCAGTGGCCAGCCGGTCTGGCTGCTGCTTGGAGAGCACTGTGTGCAAAGTAGAAGTACCCATGCTGAGCAAGGGGGATATTTGGAGACTGAGCTGCTCATGGTTTCCCTATACTGGCCATCTGGAGAGGTGAGCTGAGATGAAATTCTCCTTTCTGCCCTGCTAAAAAGGGATGTTTCTCTGTGCTGTGGGGCCTGAGATTGTGGGATGGGTGCATATGGACAACGATAGGGACTGTTTCTATGTGCTTCCCACAGGCAGGGCTCCTCCTGCTTAGATTTTAGGTTGAATTTTCTTGTCTTTTTGGTTTTGGTTTGGGGTGGTTTTTTTGTATGATTTCAAAGGATTTGGGATCTGTGCATGTTCAGTTTAAGTTAACACTTGGACATCTCGTTAGCAGCGAGCCTCTCGCATGTTTGTGTGTGTAGTTGTGTGGTTTGAGTGAAACCAGAGTTGGTCACTCTGAGGTTGCCGCTTTTTCAGCGTGAAGTAAAGCATCCCTGCTCCCCCAAACCATCACTGTCATGGGCCCTATAAGCAGTAGGGTCTTTTGGTCTCACATTAATATTTCCCATCTCCAGCAGGTGGAAGCAACCCTCTTGCGAATTGCTCCATCTCCTAAGTTGCCAAGCTACAAAGTTCTGCTTAGGTTGGGTTTTGGTACCCCAGGTTCTTCCCTTTCCTGCTAGAGTTCAGAAGTAGTTTAGAGGTGTTGCAAACTTGGCTCCTATGCATGAAGGAAAACTGATTATCTTGTGTGAAAATGGGTAATGGCAAGTGTCTGCGCTGTGTAATGAGTATTTGGGATGTGTTTAAATTTCAGCTGGAAGTTGTCTTTGATTTAGTAGTGTCAGGCTTCATTCTTTAAAACAGACTTAATAGTCTAGGACTGGTTTTTTACCTCATTTATTTAGAAGTGTCCCTATCAGTATTGTTCATAGCCAAGATGAAAAGGTACTGGTTTGCCAAGGAAATGGGTGTTGAATGTTCTTTCAATAAGCAGCTAAGAGGAAAAAAAGTTACCTAGAACTCTTTGTTCTTTGAGGCTCATTCATGTTTCTGATCTAATCAGTTATTTTAAGATGCTGCTTGTTAAGTCTGAAAGCCCTCGCTGTGGGATAATTTGGGTACCATTTCCAAATGCTTCTGTACTGGAGGACTAACAGACTTTCTGGCAATGCAAAAGCTGATGAAGAAGAGTCCATCTTAAAAGTTCCATGTTTGTGCAAGATACTCGTTACATCTTGCTTGCAAGCAGCATTACATTTCAGCAACATGCAAGCAACGTTTTGGAAGGTGGATCTTACAGGTAATCATTGCATCACCCTTTTAAATCAGTGATTATTTGGGGCAGTATACTTCACAGATTAAAAATACTGTCCTATTCCTGTATTATACAGGATTATGTAATTTATGTTTTGTTAACAAAGAAGCACATTGCAGTCACTGAAACTTTGATTTTGAAACAACTAACAATTTGTTTACACTTAGTAGTGGTGCTTCTTTCAGTGGGAAACATGTTCTTATCAATACAGGTAGGGTGTACCAAATTGTCCCGAATGCATAAGTAGATGGTACTTAAATATGGATCAGTGGGGCCTCAAAAAGACACAGATATTTTTTAAATTTTTGTTTTAATTGAAAGGATAAGAAAATTCTTTCTGAATCAGTTGATTCTTTTCCAAATGCTGGTGGGGTGCTGCTGAGAGTCTTTGAATTTGTTCACACTGTGGATTAAAATAAAAAGGAGTGTCTGGAATAATCTTATTAATGGTACTCTAACATCATGGAAATAGCAACTGAAGCAAGATTCTTAGTGTCTGCCATGCAGAGTATATCTTCTTCATCGAGAAAGAATGATCAAATAGGATTTGCAAAAGAATGCAAGCTAAGTTGAGATGCTAGATTGAGAATGTGATTAAGCTCTCAGTTTCTACAGGGTGGTGTCAGTCAAGCACAAAGCTTGATGAGGACCATCTTTTCAGGCTAGTTTCAATGTATTAACTTGGATACTCTGTTTAGCCTAAAACACATTCATTTTTTTCTGTCTCATCCTGTTTGGGTTGTTCAGGATGTCAGTTTGTCATTTCTTGTATGAAACGTTCGTATATGTTTTCCTCACCAAGCCACATTGCCTTGGAACAGCAATTCTCCAAAGTAAACTGAAGGATGGGCTTTTATAAATAATAACTTTCTTCATAACTGAGCCAAGAAGAATTTCCTCCACAGACTTGCCAAATAATAAGTCTGCCTTTTATTTTAACCTTTTTTCTTAAATCTTGTAGGTTTTCTAAAGAAACATACTGTTCTTTGTTAGTCTTAATGTCAAAAATGCTTATGAAATTCAGAAGTAGTCTTGCGCCTTGAGCATCTTTGTTTTCCTTAGGTTGCAGTTTCTTTAATATTGCCGGATAAAGTGTTTACAGGATTACACCTCCTGAGTGCATGGACTGCAGGATCGGGTGGTATTTAAAAGGCTCTTGCCAAAGAGGGCAGTTACCTTCACTAGAAAAGCTGTTAAGATAGCAAAACGTGGCTGGTTTTGCCTCTTCATATAATGGAAAACTCTTGTCACTTGGAGGGTGTCTTTTGAAGAATTTATTGATGGCTTTATTAATGTGTTAGTTCAAGCATAGTAGTTATGATTCAGGAATTTATTTCGAAGGAAATACTCCCCCACATCTTCTGAGTGTTTGCACCCTAAAGCTGCAAGTGAATTTCTGTGTGCCAATTGACTGTGAAATGAAGCTAATTATTTTTAAAACAGAACAGTCATTTTTAAAGACACTGCAGTTTGGGAACTTTTTGCTTTACTTTGCTTACATGCAGTGAAATGGTTGCATTCTGTAAGAGCAGCTTCAGGACTTAAGTAAGCCCAGAGCAGTGACCTTTGTGGGAAGCATGGACAGGACTTCACTATATCCTTCTGAATTTGCAGAGTTCTAAGCTGCTTCCAGCGCTTTCCCATCAAAATCTTTAATTATGCACAAGTTTCCTCCCTCATGGCGAGGAGACATTAAAGTTCATCATTTTCCAATGACACAAGCTGATTTCGGTGCCTGCTGCAGGGAGTTGTGCTACTGGCTCTTGGTGAAGACTTGGAGACAGCTGGTGTCATAAGCAGTTTCCTATCCCTTTTTCTGTCTTGGTTTCTAGAGAGTAAATTATGATTACAGGAGTTGTTGGCAAGCACAGATGCTTAACAGTTGGATCATACAGTGAGCTTACATTTCAGAAGGCTTCAGAGGGAGGCAAGAAAGAGCTCGGTTTAGATGAACTCTCGAGTATTATTTTGTGCAGGTGAGGTCTCTGGGCCTGTCTGAGTGCAGGTAGGTGACTATGTGGATTGTCTTATTATGGAATGATTTTATTCTTGCTAAAAAAGTCTTTTTCTCAGCAATCTACTGAGCTTCCTGTAACTCTTTCACATTTCCAATGCAAATCTTCAAATCTTCCCTTGTATTATTATTAAAGAAAAAAAAAAACCTGTGTAAATTTCTTTTTTTTCTGTTGTGATATTTGGCAAGCATGTTAGTCCAAGCAGTGGAATAGAGGTCTTGCATAACAAGAAGAGGGGGAAGAATGAATGTGGTGCTTGTATTCAGAAATCAGGTGTTTAAGGAACTCTTAAGATTTTTGTTCTGCAAAACCTGTGTCATAGTTCTGGCTTTACATGACGCTTTATAAATAATCAATTTACCTGTCCTGAAGAGCTAGTGTTTAAAAGAGAAGAAAAAAAGAAGGTCTTCAGGCTAGTACTGAGGGTTAATATTGAAGAAATAAAAATGCTGTGTGAACAAGCTTGGAAAGATTGAGGCTTTGCCATTGATGACAAGCTGTTTGGTGTGAATGATTATGCCAACATGGAATGGAAATTGAGAAAGGGAAGGAGAGGTGACGGAGTACAAGAGAGAAGAGAACAAGGAGCAGAAAGAGGGATAATAGAAAAAGGGAACTGAGAACAAGTTCTGAGAACAAAGACGCTAAATTTGGTGTAGGAAAGGTGCTATCTGAGACAGACTGAAGAGGTGAGGTAGGAAGGTTAAAGCAGACGTGTCTGTACCAGGAATACCTGTTGCATGTTAAGGCACAGAGAAGAAAAACACACATGTTTTTAGGCTTTTGTACCCAGCTGTTCCCATTAGACATGGATAAACCTTACTGAGGCTCTGTCCTGTCTAGTCATTCTTCACTCTTTTTAACTTCTGCAGCCCGATGTTAAAACTCTTTTGCTCCAGCTTGAAATGCACGTAACAGTCCTCCCACGTGCTATTCTGCCTTGCCTCTCTCCCATTAGTGGCACGTTGATCCATCTATCTGGCCTATCCCAAACTTCTTTCCCTGCTCCTCAAAAAGCATATGAAAAGCATATATTTTTTTGAGACATGGTATCCCATACTTGATATAACTATTCATCTTACATAAAGATATATAAGTAAATCATAGATTTTTGTGGGATGAAAATGAATGTATTGAAGGAGATGCTAAGGGTAGTCTTAGCAGGTAGATTGAGAGCATGCAGTGTTGAAATGATCTGCCTAGTGTGGCAGCCAAAAAAAATCACTGGGACAGAATACAGTTGTTTGCTCTTCCTTTAAATGGATTTTGCTTTGAAGAGATGGAGCTTCCAATCCATCTGCCATGGTTTGAGTTCTGGTTGCAATATAAAAACTTAAGGCAGGTGTTTAAGAATTTGTTAACGGCCATGAATGAAAACTAAGTTGGTTAAAACTTCAATCCTCAGATTAGTATCTGATGTCCAAAACCAACATGGGCTCAAATTTTAATAGCTTTCCTACTGTTAGTTCATTATTTAGATCATTCTTTTATGCTCAGATTTGGAAAGATCACTTTTTATGGAGGATAGATGTTTTGGATCAAAATGTTCAGCTTATGGGAGTTCAACTTACGTTGGAGTATTTTTGAGGGTAGGTAATAGTAAATTACAAATAACCTGCCACTTGGAAAATTAAGTTAATTACTGCTTTTTTTCCACTTAATTTTCACAAAGTTGTAGTTATGCTGCAAGGTACTAAAATTTTCTTCGCTACGATTGAGGGGGGGTTTAATGATGTTTTTGTTGGGGAGATATTTTGATTCCTTAAGCAGTGGTAATCAGCAATGCCAGCCTTTCTTTCACAGCCAGACCTGGAGGGGTTACAGATTTGTGCTCTAATGCCACCCCCAGAATTCTTTCTTAGCGCCAAAATCGGCTTAGCCCATGTTCTGCATTCCTCTGGCTTATGGAGCTGCCCAGGTTTCTAGACTGTCTTTGGTACTCCCTTCATGTGCGTGAAGTATTCGGTGTACTGTGTGGAGGCGGCTGCTAGTTGCAGCAAAATGCAACACCAATGGATAAAACAAACAAACAAAAAAATCCCAAACCAAAACCAAAAAACCAACCCTTCCTGACCTCTGTGTCCATCTGCTGAATTTTGCAGAAACTTTGCAGAGTGCTCAGTGAATAATTCATGTTCTCTGTATCACCACAGTTTATGGGCTAACAAAATTATTAGGATGCAGTCTTTGCAGGAATAACTCTTTCGAGTTTCTGTTATTAAAGGGTTAGGTCAGGTTATTTTCAAGTTTGGAAGTGAAAATCATTGCTTTAAACCCAGACACTTACTCCCTGGCTACACCCTGGCTTTAAAATGGTTCCACCCTAAACCAGCTTTAGCTCAAAGCTCAGTGTCTGTTTCCTTTCCCCACCCTGCATTCCATTTTCCCCAGGCTCCAAAGCTGCCCCCCTCCTCCTCCTCCTGCTCTTCCTCCTCCCTATGGTAGCAGCCTTGATTCTGTTAATCTGCTTTAATTCCAGAGATCAGAGGCACTTCCCCTCTTTTGAGTGCCCTTCTCACTATTTTACTGGTTCTGTGTGCCAAGGTTACACTAGGCTCATCTTTACAGAGATCTCAACCTTTCAAATAGTTGGTTGGTTGGGTTTTTTTACCTTTTTTTCTTTCTTTACTGAAATTACAAGTGAGAAATCAATAAGGCTACAGAATTTTAACATTAAAAATTCCTAATCCTGCTTTGCAATCATCGCTGGTCAGGACTTTCACTTTCCAGCTTTCCCATTTGAAGTGCTGCTTTTGCATTAAAGCATAGTAGGAATTAATGCTTTAGATGCAGTGTCTAGGAATCAAAACCAAAAAGTGACTTTGCTGCATTGGTCTTAGATTGTTTGGTTTTTTTGTTTACATTTCTTACAGGCACTTGTTTCAAAAGGTAAATATTTGTTCTGAGGGTTTTCCAAAGTTGTAACTCGGCATCCTGTCATATCATGAGTACTAGTGTTCATATTTAATGTGATACCTGAATGTTATATTTCTGTCCCTTCATGTTTGTGTCTATTCATGTGCAGATGTGCAGCGAGAGACTGTCTCTACTCTGAGGAGCAGCAGAGAATAGTATCAGTCCTTTTACTGCTTGAGTTATGAGACTTAGAAAAAGAGGTTAAGCTTACAGTCAACCTTAGTATTTTTAAAGTGATAGTCTGTTTGAAGTTACTGTACAATTCCATGCTTATTTTGGGGAAACAGGAGTGTGGCTTAAGGTATTTCTGCACTGCCTGGTCATTCCTGCTCCTGCAGGGATGACTTTTATTATTCTGGTTTTTTTAAAACAATTAACTTACTCACTTTAACTATTTTTTTTTCTTTGGATTTAGGTGTTTTGTTGTATCTTGTTTTGGGGAAGATCAGTTTGTTGACCAGGTTTACACTGTAGCCCTACAAACCATTGAGCTGAGGTCACTAACAGGTAGCAGTGCGCAGTAGGGTTTGGGGCCAGGAGCTCCTTTAGCTGAGACAGACCATGGAAAAGTCTCTGCAGAATTTGGTTGAATGTTAGAAAAAAAAAATGTTACAAGAAAGAGATAGAAATTGGTCTTATTTTTTTCCCCCAGATACCTGGAGGAGTGGAGGGAATTTTCCAGTTGATATTTGGACACTGATTACTGTTTTGAAAAAAATAGAGGGATGGAGATACACTTGTGCTTTTAGAATACCACTGCAGAACTATCAATATAAAACCAGGTCATATTTGTGTAGAACAAGCAAGTCTTACTTTAGCAAGACTATTCTAGAGGTATTGAGGAGGGTGTTGCTGTTGGTAAAACATATATGGTGAACATCACATATGGTGAAAATCATATTCAAGCCTGTATGGTGAATGCTGCCTTTCAGTTGGCATGGACTCCCCCAAGCACTCCAGAAACAGTAACAGCATTTATTACAGTTTTATGCAGGATGGTGTTTCTCAGCAGCTCAAAACCCGACAGTGCAGGACAGTGTCCCAGGTCACCCTGCTTTGAGGCACAGCTGAGAAGCTGTAGTAGCGCTCAGATCTGGAGGAGGAGGGGAAGAGGGGAAAGCGCAGCCTGAAGGAGACCATGGTTTTGGTTCCATAAGGATTCAATTAAGATATCTTAAAGTCTTTAACATAAAGGCAGTTTTTAATGATCATATATGTTGTGGTTAAATAGCTATGTTTGCCTTATAGTTTCCCAAGTTATGAAATTGGAGCTTACTTTGAATGCTGCGCACATTTATTATATCCACATGTATGCTATTATGTTTGTAAAATAGTGCTAATCAAAACCAATATAGTTTATGGCATCACTTCTCTATGTAAATATTACAGTATGTGAGAATGCTGGGTTTTGCTTAACAAATAGCAAGTTGTAAAACACTTGCGAAGGATTTCTGTTAGAAAGCAGGGGGTATCTGAAATACAAGCTTCAAAGGTATTTTTAGCAGTTCGTAGAAAATTGTCATTTTTCTACCAGCCCAGACACTTTTTTTTTTTCAAGCCACTAGGAAATGAAAGGGTTTTTTTCTCCCTGTGAGTTTAAAAATTAATTATGTCTTTTGCACCAAAGGAGATCAAGCCAAATCTTCCTAAACTTATAGAAGAAGCATCATCCCTGGAATTTTAGATTAAATATACTGTCAGACAGATCTGTATAGATACTTGACACAAATAGATAGATGAATCTCAGAAAACTGTCTTTGATTTCACCTAAGTTTTTTCCAGGAGAGTTCGGCTCGGGTCATAATTTGGCTGTGTCCTTGAAAGAAAAGCTGAGTTTAAGTGGCTCCCACTTTCCCTTGGTACTTAATTGTACCCCCACGCTCTCCTGCAGTTGTTCCGGTGAAAATGTCTGTGCAACCATGTAGTGAACCGGATTGGGGAACTGATCTGGGTTTAAAAATAACTTTTTTTAATAAACCAGTTTATTTTTAATGTATTAGTTCCTGTCTCAGGTTCACCTCGCAACTATACACATAGTGTTGGTACAACTGAGGGAGTAGCAGGGGAGGATGCAGGAATGGATATTTGGGGTGGGAGAAGCTGCTGATGTTGGGACCTCTTTCCTCACCCCCCCCCTGCCCTTTCTGCCTGTCATGTTATAAACAAACAAAAAATTGTGTTTGCCACTGCACTAAAAATTACCCAGCTGTGTGCAGGAGATTCTAAACAACTACTCCAGAAAGCACGATGCCTGCATCCATCGCAGGTAGCTTCCAGGGCCAGCGCTCTGTACTTTTGTTTGTTAACAACTTGGGTGGTGGGATGGAGCGAACCCTCAGCACGTTGTTTGGAACACACCAGACTGGGAGGAATGATTTGCTGGAAGGCAGCGGTGCCAGACACAGCATGGATTCAACAAAGACGAGTATGAAGTCCAGCGTGTGGGACAGAACAGCCCCGTGCACCAGTGTGGGTTGGCAGCCAGGGAGCAAGAAAGCAGCTTTGCAGAAAATGCGTTCGGGGGAGTAATGAGCTGAAGAAGGAAGGGTCTGCGTGCCCTCGCAGCTGCGAAGGCTGGCTGCGTGCCTTACAAGGAGCGTACGTAGCATGTCAAGGGAAGTGAGACCACACTGGGGGTACGAGATCCTGTTTGGGGACCTCTAGGCCAAGAAGGACTTCGACAAGTTTGAGCAAGCCCAGCTGAGGCCATCAGGATGTTGTGTACAAGGAGAGGCTGAGGCAGCTTAGTTTAACCTGGGAGGAGAGAAGGAGAGTGGATGGAGTGTCCAGAGCCAGACCCGTACCAGATGTGTATGGAGAAAGGGTGAGAGGTAATGGACACAAGTTACAGGAAGGGAAATTCTCATGGGGTAAAAGGAGGAAATTCTTTACAGAGTGGTCAGATGATGGAGGAAGGGCTGGGAGAAGCTGTGGTATCTCTGTCCCTGCAGATACTCAGACCTTGGCTGTACAAGCCCCTGAGAGACAGGATCTAACTCTAAAAGTAGCCCTGAAGTCCCTTTGAATTTATTTTTAAAAATGGTTCCAGGTAATACAACATTAACACTGTCACAAGTCAGGATGGCTTCTGGCTCACTGTCTGTTGGTGACACTGCTTAAGATACAACTCCAGTTGCTGTTGTTTTCAAACTGTACTCCCCTTGATCCTTGTCTTTCTGACAGCAGAATGGGTGCACCTGAAAGTTTGTCTTTCCTTTTGTTCACTTTTCCACCCTCATTTATGTAAAGACAGAGTATTCTCTGCACTTACAAACTTTGCTTTGTTCTTAAATGTGTTAAAAAGAAAATGAGCAGTATGATTTGCCAGCCCCGTGCCAGCTTCACATTTGCCTGTAGGAGGGAAAGTATTTGATGCACTTAACTGGGGGTCCTATTCTTTATGACTGTCAAGTGCGCTTTATAAATAAGAGTAGGATATAAGATTATTGAGTGTTTCTTTTATTAGTTCCAGATAGTTGGGATCTTGCTGTCACCCCTAGCTTTGGCAAGTGTCCACAAAATGCAGGCAGCCAGAGGCTTTGTCTGGGTTTAGTTGAGAGTGTTAGTGATGTTGGGTTGATAGTATGCTGGTGAAACTGGCAGGACGATGGTGTTCATTCTGCTGAAGCACCTAAAGGCTTAAAATCTGCTAAAACAGGTGCCGCAGCTGTGCGATTGGGTGAGCTGTGTGGAAAGGGTAAGGATGCTTTCCATGATAGGAGGTGCCTTGAATTGCCGTCGTCTTTGGAGGTTGTGGGGACTTGTAAAGAACTTACTCCAGATGCTGAGCACGCATAACCTCCTGTTCGGAAAGGTGTGCTTGGAGGAATGGCTCATGCTGCGTGTAAAAAAAAAAAAAAGAAAAAAAAAAAAAAAAGTGTTAAATTTTAAGGGGGGTTGAGGATAGGTTGGAAGGGCTCCTAAAAGCTTCCTGAAATTTGCCAGGGGTGACGGAGAAAACTTGCAGAAACTGGCTTAAGGCTTTGGCTGTGAATGATGAGCTGAGTACTGTTGCACGCCCTTCGAGGACCGCTGTGTTTGCTGGCTGACTTGCCCCACCTCGCTGGCGGCTGGGGCACTTTGATGAGGTAGGCAGTCGCTTGGTGGTGCGTGTCGTGTGACCTCATCATCCTGGAAACTCAGAACACCAAGGGAGAAACATTACTGCTTTGTATTTCTGCCAAACAGAAAGAGACTTTGAAGAGAAGATGACAGATTTCTTGGATCTCCTCTTACCCTGAGACTGTAATGAAAAGAGCAATACTGAGGAATAGCGACCTGGCAAAATGTTGCCTTCAGTTCTTGGGGAAGACCTTGTTTCTGCTTTGAATGCTTTCAGCAGCAGAGGTACTCGTGTATGGCTTTTATTCATGCCTTTCTCTCTTCTTACGGGTTAAGTCCTCCGGCTACACGTTTCTACCAACTCTGTATGTGAGAGAGCAGGAATAAAAGTTGAAAGATGAAAAAATTATTAAAGAAACTCCAAATTATAAAAGGGAATAATAGCATTGGGAGTCTGGAAAACAACAGAAAAGACCACTGGGGGTTTACAGAGAAGGTAAAAACACAATACAAACAAGAAATAAGTGGTGTGAGATAAGCAAATACTGAGAAGGTAGTTTGGTAACAGCCGAGTTTAAGCTGTAATGAGGAAAAATGACTGTAGCAGGGAGAAGAAATACAAGGAAAAAACTGTATTAAAGTAATTAAGGTACTCAAATGGATTCTTTAAAATGGAGGAGCTTTTCTAGGGTCTTCCTGAGATGGCATGTGTGGGGTTTTTTCAGTTGTTTGGCTACATTTAATGCTCTTTACTGCCAGTTTTCTCCTAGATCTTGGAAAACAATTTATCACACTAACATTTAATTTGGATACTTTTAGTAGGTTGCATCACCTTTCTCTCTGCTGTAGCCCTTGCTGAGGGGCTGGCAGATGTCTACAGTGCTACTTGATTTTTTGACTAGTACAGCTTGGTTTTCTCGTACGCGTGAAGTGTGTTTTGTTGTGCCATGCTCAGCTGGGCTGTGTGGTCTCTGTGAGAAGGTGTTCATAATCGGGCTTCCTGTATTCCCTTTAGATAAGAACTTTACCAGTTAAATGTTGCTTTCAGAGATGCATGGAAATACTGTTGCCAAAGTTGTAAAAATGGGCCCTGTGTTTTATTTGAAAATAAAAGCTAATAATAAAAAGTATTCATCCAAGTCAACAAACTAATAAAGCTTTTCTAAAGCTTTTGTGTTTTGGAAAGTAGGCTGGTGTAATAGAATAACTGCAAAATAATTATTTGCTAAAGAGACTAATGAGCTCAGTTTTTTTAGAGCAGCATTAATCCCATGTTTAACTTGCTGCCCCGACCGGGATTTCCTGCGCGCGGTGCCTGGAAGCTGTGCAGTCTCGGGGACTGTCTCAGCGGTGTGAAAAATGAGATGTGGGGGAGTTGGATAGAGCTCTCGGGCTGCCACGTGATCCGTCGCCTTGAATAATTGCAGAATAGAAGCTCATTTACTAAAGCTTGGTTTACGTACTGTTGAAGCGCTGTAGTAAACAGTTTAGATTACTGGGAAGTGACAGATACTTTTGATTCATGTTATTCTTTGGCTGAATCTCGTTAAAAGAAGCTGTATTCTGGAGAAAAGAGAGAAGTGGTTTTGGAGGCAATGTGAAGAGGGACTTCATGCATTTTTGGGTTTTGGTGCACTGAGAGTATTTTAGTGCTTATGTGACTAAGTGGATATTTATTTTGCCTTAATGTGTATTTGATTAGGTTACATCAGCTATAAATACTGGAAGCTCTAAAGCCTCTATTTCACTGTCTGTCTCTAATCTTGGCTTTTGAGGAACATTTAATGTCTTGTTGTGGTTACAATTAATCTCTGTGTGTTTTAGCAATTAGTGTTTATGTGCAGCAGGCAGCAACAGATTTTGGCAACTGTCAATCAGCATCTGTAATTGGCTATGAAAAAGGACAGGGCAAAACGCAAGGTGATTTACTGCCTGTGTGGTTATTTGGCAACACCGTTTTGTTGACAAACACCCTTTCTGGCCCAGGTTATTTGCGGTGATTTGACGTGTAGGTGGTGAGGAGCAGAGAAATAGCAGTGTTAGCATGGCTTTGATTTGATAAAGCCGTCTGTTAACATTACCAGTGTAATGGGCTAGAATTTACTTACTTTGCCACCTTTTGTAACAGCTGCTGGTTTTTAAAGTCCTGTAATTTCCTTTTATGCAGAAATGTTAGTTTTAAAAACAAATGTCATTTGCTATCTAGAAAAATTACATTACCTGTTAGTTGCTCACTCAGTAACAGAGGAATGACAAAATACATAAAATTCTGAAGCGACTGAATCTTTCTGCTTCACTAAGATTTAATAAAACTGCTAATATAAGGTTATACAAGCAAAACACGGAGGAGGGAAAATCTCTTTAAAAGGGAGAGCATTTCTGAGAGTTCACATGGTTACTGCTGCTGTGTTTATAGCCCCCAGCCTTGGGTATTCCTTACGTCTCCAGGGCGTAGGAGTACCCTGCTAGTGATTGTTTTTTCATTATTGTTTGCTTGGAGTCTTTTTGTTTTTTGAAGGAAGTGGAAAAACTTAACAATAAGAGGTACTGGCAGTACAGCAGAGCTCAGTAAAGTGAATCTGAACGTGTTGAGGAACCTGTTGTGCCCTGCGCTGGGACTGGGGAGTTCACTGACTGCCTGTCTCCGTGGGCTGGACACCTTGAGCAAGTCACCGCGTCTTTCTCTGGCGGTTACCACCTGTAAAATGGAGATAAAAATAACGATCATTTTCCTTTAGCAGTTTTCCAGGTTACAGGAGATAGGCGCTGTACCAGTGTCCTCATTAACATTTTTAATAAGGCTATGCAGATTGATATCTTGCCCTGGTTTGAAGCTGTTGAATGCTACAACAGAGTGCTGGGGTACCACACTCTTCCTCTTCCCTTCTCGTCAGCTCTCCTGCTGAGAAACCTTCTGTACGGGAATAAGTTTATCACTGTGGTGTATCTGATCAACACCTGGATTCCTTGCCCTGAGAAGTGCAAGGTGAATTTGTGCAAGCAGCAGAGTGTTAGTTTTGTACCCGTCATACCACTGTTTTGAACTGTAATAGTTGCATTAAGTAGACTTAAACGTATTTTGAACTAGGAGGCAATAAAATGTTCAGGATCTGCAAAACAGCTTCCTCTTCCATCTGATCACTCATTATCTATGCCTTTTCTTTGGATTTGGATTTTTTTCCCCACAGTGTCTTGATAGTAAAAATGCTACAAAGGCATCTGTTTGCTGGGAAGCTTTAGCCCTGTTTAGCAGGTACTCAGTTGGGTTTTGAGCATGTCAGCTGTGTTGCTGTGGATTCTGGAGTAGGTAATTGCAGTTGATTTTACACACTTTATAAATAGGGCAACAACCCTTTTTGTAAATAACTTTTGTTTTGTGTGAAGAATAGAGAGGAGCATGAGAGTCACTTTCCTTTACATAGAACTACATATGTTATTTAAAACTGTAAGAGTCAAAGTTCAAACAAGGGAATCTTTAACTAGGCCTCCCCAAAAATACAAAAATAAAAAGTGTTTTGACAGGGAGACATTAACATTATGGTAACTTTTAAATTTTGAGTTCACTGATGTTTTTCTTAGTAGTTTGTTACATTTTTATATAGCTGCTTTGTAGCTACCTGTTGTAAAGTGGCTGATCTGTGTCTTTGTATTTTAACTGTATCACTGCTGTATAAAACCTACCCTGTGATACATGCTGGGAACCACCCATTACTCTGTATTTTTCAGGTAAGTGACCCCGAGGGATTCATACTAATTATCAGTCCACTGTTACAGGCTGTTTATTACTGGATCTTTGAAAACTTTTATTATGGGGAAGAAATGAAAGAATAAAACTTTGTACTGCTGGTGTATAATTATGGAAAAAACCAGAACTTAAACATTGGAGTGTAACTTCAGTACTAGCAGACTATCCTGAAATCTTAGTTTAAAGTAAAGAAACAAAGTTTTATCCAGTTACTAGTTGTAGGGGAGGTTGCACACATCTCTCTCCCTCTGCCCTGCCATTGTGGTGTGTGGTGCTGAAGTTAAGACCAGGTAGATCTTAAAAAAAGATGGGGCAGAAGCGAAGGGTGCAGATGGGCACAGGCTGGGAGAACAGAAAGCCCCAGCCGTGGGGTGGGTATGCTTTCTGTTGAGCCTCTGAACAGCCAAGTTCATCTTGGGACTTCGGGAAAAGAAGGGGCAAGAAGCAACACTCTCACGTGAAAAGTGAGAATAAGGCCAAACGAGGTGGTGATAAGTTCCTGGTTCTGTTATTTGGATCCATGATTAGGCAGACTTGTGTGTGGTTGGTGTGCCACATCTCAGGGGATTTGTTTGCACCTCTAACAGCATCTTCTGTCACACAGGTGCTGAGGTGGCAGTAACAGAGCCCAGCAGCTCCGACAGCAGAGTAGAGCGGTCAGACCCCTACCCAAACGTCGACGAAGCCCTCGTCGGCGGGGAGGCCAGCTACATCTCTCAGCCCTTGACTCCTGAGAAGGAGGATGCGCTCCAGGCTGCCACCGTCGCCAACCTGCGTGCGGCTCTCATGAGTAAGAACAGTTTGCTGTCTCTGAAAGCCGACATGCTGGGAGAGGATAGTTCTCTGCTGTTTGAGTACTTACCCAAAGGCACGCATTCCCTCTCTCGTAAGTTTGTGTTTTTATATTTTTTGTTTACTGATACTTTAAGTGAAATCTTTAGTGAGAAGAAAATACAAGTCACTGTCTTGTTTATTACTACTGATATGTTTATATCAGTTTTAAATCCTTTTTAGTCCCACCTCCCTTAAAACTTGGAAACCTGTGTCTGGTATTGATCCAACTTTAATGTTAACTGCTGAAGGCATGGAAGAAAGTGTTTAGTGCATATGTATGTAGCGCTTGGCTTCAAATTCCTGTTTTATTTGTTTGCAAAATGGTACTTACAAATGAAATCCAAAGTATTTAAGTCCTTATGGTAAAAGAAGTAGCACCAAAGGTTTTGAATCCAAAACTGACTAATGTTGGAAGTCTTGAGTGTTGCTTCTATGTCTGTAGAAACAATTGTGAGTTCTGTAGATTGCATGATCTTCTTGCTGTTTACTTTTAGACCTATGTCCAAGTAATGAGCAGCTATTGATTGCTTTGTTATACTTGCACATGGAAACAAATGTTATTCTACTGGTGATTTGTTGGAGACAGCTGTTGTGTACCATTCTGTGTGGCCAGTTTACTTTTCAACATACTCTTGTATTTCCTTCATTGCAATCATAGAACACATTGATTCGCTAGTGCATAAAGAAAGAAAAATGATTAATGGTGTATTTTAATAATACTCTCAGAAGATGGTGATATAATTTGTGATGTAAAATAGAGCAAGCAGTGGCTGTCTGAGTACTACTGTTTGTTTCCATCAGAAAAGGTTTATTTTTATCTATTACTGAGAAAATTGACTGATTAAATAGAATGAAAAGTCCACTTAAGGTATTTATTATTTTATTTTATTTTTACTTTCCTATGGCAGAAGGTAGATAATGTTTAATGGTGGTAGATTCATAGAATATGTCATAGAATGGCTTGGGTTGGAAAGGACCTTAAAGATGACCTAGTTCCAGCCCCCCTGCCACGGGCAGGGACACCTTCCACTAGACCAGATTGCCTAAAGCACCGTGCGAGTGGCCAACTGGTCACTTGAGTTGTGTGATAAAGGGGAGTAGCTGCACAATGTAATGTCTGTCTTAGTATCATATTTTGCTACTCGTGTCTGAACAGTGGAATTATTTTTTTTAAAAAAATATCTACGTTCCGAGAGAAACAATACATTTTTTTGTACCTTATTCTGCAGCTTAAATCTTTAGGTGGAATTGCTGATGCAAAGTTCTTGTTTCTTCCGCAGTAGTTCACTTACTGAACGATCTCCAATTAAGTCAGATTTAGAAGGTTCAAACCAGGCTCCTGGGTTGAAAATCCCTTTGTTGCAATGAAATAACAAAGATCCTGTGCAGCAGTTTAGTTGCTGGGCTCGCATGCAGTGAGAAGAGTGCCCTCAGCTGGCACCGGAACGGGTGGGAGCATAGACTGATGCGCAGCTGCAAGGGTGATTTATGCACCGCGTGTTCAGATCTGTGACTCGTGACAGGTGAAATCAGCGGTTTCATCTTCTGTCATGATAAACTGGAATAACGACAGGGCAGCCCTCTATCAGTCCTCCTTCTCTTGGTTGGAGGATTTTACATTTTACTTAAAAGCTGCAGCACCACTTGGCGTAAAGACAAATGAGTATAAGGCAGTCATAAATTTGGGGCTAGAAATTAGAGATTGCCTAACCAGCTGAGAAGCGGAGTTCAGTAACAGGCATGGTGTAGGCAGAAGACCAACTGGGTTTAAAATAAAGCTTGGTAATTTAGAAAAGGGGGTGAATGATAGCACATTGTGGGGTGCCATGACTCAGGAGGTCCTTCCAGCCTGTATTTGAGGTCCCTGCTTTCCAGCTCTCACTGTTGCTTGAATTTCATTCAGCTAAGCCTCAATAATCTTACCTTTATGGAAACAAAGTGAATTGCGTAAGACAGAAGGACGACTGCTGGATTAGTCTGTCGCTCCTACATCAGCAGGTGGATGTGGCTGTGGCCTGGTAAGTGGGTTTTTACAGAAGCAAGGAGTTAAGGGACCTATTTTTCTTTCATCTTATTCAGATTCACAGATACCGATTTACTTTAATCACTTAAAAAAGATGTTCTGATA
The DNA here is from genome assembly GCF_017639655.2 of Falco naumanni. Taxonomy (NCBI): domain Eukaryota; kingdom Metazoa; phylum Chordata; class Aves; order Falconiformes; family Falconidae; genus Falco; species Falco naumanni. The sequence goes on along the minus strand of NC_054063.1, from coordinate 22,618,186 downwards.
TAAGACTCTCTTGCTTTTAAGTGGTCATTACTGAATATAAGACTCTCTTGCTTTTAAGTGGTCATTACTGAATATAAGACTCTCTTGCTTTTAAGTGGTCATTACTGAATACAATAGGACATCAAGTTTAATGAGAATTTTCAGTGTATACAGTGACAGTAAAGCAAGTGGTAAGAATTGCGGAGATCTAAAAGCACGGTCTAGGTTGGTGCTAGCTTTGTAGGTGTTTTTCACATTTTTCTTCAAACACAATTTGAGGATGTTGAGTCATTTTAAAGGCCCGGGTTATATTTAAAAAAAAAAAAAAAAAGAGGGGAGTAGGCAGGAGTACAGTGAAAAAGATTTCTTTTTTTTTTTATTTTAAACCATCTGTCTGATGAAAAGGAAGCGCACTAATTTCAAGAATTTTAAGTGATCGATTCCCCTCGAGTTAAAAAAATGTGAAGTGTGCTTTTAATCTTAACTGCTATCACTGGATTGCCTTCGTATTCTCTTATAGAGCACTACAGTAAGTAACTGACTCAAGGAGCAGTGTTCGCATTCGCTTTTCTTTTGTGGAGGTAGAGACTTGATGGAGGCGGGCAGATCCGAAGAGTGTATCATACATGTTTAACATTCTGATGAGCCATTTCTAAAGGGGATATTAATCTTCAAATTACTGCGCACATTACAAGTTTTCGTTTTTTCTTCCGCATAGTTCATACTGTTGTAAAAGTCAATAGAGGATGCCCCAAGGTTTTAGTTTTACCTTGTGTTCTTTTTTCGTAATTCATTGTATATTGTAATGATTGTATGAGGTTTGAAATCAGTTGACATTCTGCTGATGGAAAAATGATGCCCAGGATGTGTGTGGGGTGTTGTATCGCTATGATGTAGTCAAACATAAGTACAGCATTTCTAAAGTTAACCAGTTCAAACTGATTTAAAACTAGAAGGGGATATTTAAATACCTTGCCGTTTGGGTAATACAGTTGCCAGATAACCTACAGCTGAGGAGCTTTGAGAATTTGATGTTCGTGGTATATAAGCAAGATCGACATTGTTCATGTGGTTGACAGAAACCTAAAGAACATGGGGGTTTTGCAGGGGGGGAAAAAATAAGTACTTGCGACTTACGGGTAACACAGAGGTAGTCTTGGGAACCACTAGTTACAGAACCTGCAGTTTGTTGTTGGGGCTGTGTTTCAGATAAGACATTATAAGAGGTTCAGTTTTTCTTGTCTTTACATGTTTTCGTGGTTTGCCTGTAAAAGCAGGTTATTCTTCTCTGACTTCCCACTTCAGCAGTGCTGTTCTGCTGAGCTCCTTGGTTTGATAATGTGTTTCTTATTTCGTTTGTAATACTGAACTTTGGTAGCATTGTTCCGTACAGTTACAGCACATCTACAAAAGCCTCAAAGGCTTAAGTTGAGTGTTTTTAGCTGGTTTTGCCAAGAATAATCAAGAGAATGAGAATTTTAATATTCATTAGAAAATGAGTTGGTTAGTTTACAGCCCTGTTTTCTTGTAAAAAAAATAAATAAAAATAAAAAATGCAGAAAACTTTTAGATTTTGGGGTGACCAGCTCCCTTAAAGGGTAACTCTTCCACATTTTCAGAATAGTACATTGCATACTTTTTTGTATGTCTAAGTTTGGCTTTTCCTGTTTACCCTGTTGCAACTGAAACTGTTTATAGAAGCAATTCCTATGAAGCTTGCTGTCCAAGTGATTACATGGTAGACAGAGCCCTTTTCTTCTGGGCAAACCAGCTAATACGTTATTTTTAGTTGGTGGTTCATTGGAGCCAATAATTTATACTTGCACTGGATGCTAAAGGAATACATTTTACACCGTGGTCGACTTTCCCAGGAGGGAGTTAAAGGTATTCAGTTTGGTGTGGAATTTTTCTATGTGTTAAACGAAGATTTAGGGGAGAATAGATGCAATTTTAAATGAGATATCATAACCTTTGCCTTTCTTTTTTCCATACTATGCTATATTCATATAAATACTGCATTCATGTAAATACTGCTAAACCAGTGCATCATCTTCTATATGCAAAGGTGATTGAAGTGCTTTTGATTTCTGGTTTAGAAGTTAAAATACTTTCATTAAAATTCATTTCAATACAAATTTAGGAGGGAAAAAGGTTTCTCACAGAACTAGTCAGAATGGGACAAAATGTAAATTTGGGTGCTGTTTGTGTTCTCGTGTACAAAGTATGGGTCATTGATGTGGGTTTCTCATGTTACTTGAAGTTGTTGAAACCAAATAAATATTAATTATTGTTTGAAAAATCATCTTTGTATTTTGTGTTGTAAATCTTTGTGGCTCACATTGGATTATTGAGTTTGTTTCTCCTTGCTCTACTTCATTGCTCATTCGTTAGCCTTAACATTTGCTCTAAGCAGTGCATTGTTTCTCTAGGAACCTGTGTAACTCTGTAGAGGTGTTAATAAGGAATTGATCAAGCCAGACCCCACTGGCTTATCTCTACTCTACACTAAAACACTGTTTGTTTAAGGAAGCACAACCCAGAGATGCCTCTTAAGTCATCCGTGATTGCAGTTTGTAGCTTCAATGTAAACAGGGCATCTTGAATCAGTTTGGGATGTTCAGGGGAAAAAAGGAACGTGTGGATGTCTAGGCAGCAATTCTGCTGCAGATGTGGAGAGCTGGATTCCTGCTAACAGTTTCTAACAAGAAACACTAATGAGTTTGCGTTTTCCCTTATTTTTTCCTGTCTTTTGTTTACGGGTTCTAGCGTTTTGCTGTCTTGCCTTTAAATTGCGACAGCTACAGATGAGCACCAACAGAATGAAAACTTCAAGTATTGTTACAACACTTGAATAGAGTTAATGAAGTTGTGAAAGATTTCAATCGGCGATCAAAGTGGAGGAAGGTAAATCAAACATCCAGCTTGTGGCACAAGAGCAGAATTTCCTTTGATAGCTGATAAAAAGTTAGGTTTGGGATTGTTCGCATTTAGAAACCTTTGTGTGGTTTCACTCGAACACTTTGTTGTGAACCAGATCACAGTGTATTGTATTCGGATGTAGTATAAACTTTGACTTGTTATTTGTAGCTGCATTAAAGAGTGTGGGTTTTTATATCCATAAAGGTTTCAATCAGATTCTTTTGTGTTAGAAATAAAAAAGCCTTTAGGGCATAAAGTGCTTTAAATATGAATTTGTTTACTCTTATGCCATATTTGCTCCTGGTTTTGCCTGCTTGCTTTTCAAAAATAATGACGTGCTCGGTATGTCATTCCAATATTCAGTTGAGGTGCTTGTTAAAGTTTATTTAAGACTTTGTAATGTACACTGATCTTGATAACACAGCCTTTATTTGTATTTAGATTTGTCATTGATTATCAGTGCAGTTTCTGGAATATTGTTTGCCATTTGGCTGTTGCTACAGAATAGGCAAGAGGGTACAATTCTGCTTCAGCTGGACAAGTAATGTTTTCCTTTTTAACTATGGTAGATTTGTAGAATGTAACGACTGTCAGGCATAATCGAACAGTTTTGTGCAAATACTTGAACTTCTGTGCTTGCTGTCTGTAGAAGGAAAGGAATACTTTTTTCCATCTTTTGTAAAGCACTTTGAGATCAAGGAAGTACCATATTAAATAAAACACCATGGTCAGGTCATGAGATCTGAAGCTTTAACATACATTTTCAAGAAAGTTAGCAATAGAAAAAAGTTTGTGCGTATGTTACTTAAAGATTGAAATGTATGTGTTTGAAGTGGTGCTTCTCCAAGAGGTGTCTTTCCGAAATGGGATTGCTCTGGATATTTGTGCTGGACTGTGCTGCTTTCTCCTGACAGACTCCTTAGTGACCTGCCACGCAATATTACTCCACTACATACATCGCGCACAGACGAGGCATTTTGGGTGGGGAGGCTGGTTTAAAAAAAAAAAAACACAAACACAGAACAAAACAAAACACACAAAAAAACCAAAAAAGCCTGGCATCACTGTCCTGCTGCATTCCCTCCCACTGACAGAAGATAAGCTGCGAGTGCTGGTGCGCTGCCTTTGCAAGGCCTTTTTTAAAACCACCAGCTGGTGCTAGTTCACGTGGGTGAGATTCGTTTCCTGTGTTCCCCAGGGCCTGGCACCAACTTGAATCGTTCAAGGGGCGAATGTGATGGCAAAGTGGAAGCACCATCTCCCCCGCTGCCTTCATCACACCTTGCCACTCAGAGCCCCCCTGAGATCTGCTCTTCTGGTGAAATGTCACCAGAAACCATGATAAAAGGAGAGGTGCCTTCCTCAACCCAGGTAAGATCATGGGGGGAAAATGCAAAGACATTTAAATGCAAAGGTGTCTGTTTAATCAAATTCTGCCTGGCTAGGAATACTTTGAAAGACTGTAATTCCTTATACTTTGATCTGTTCGCTCTTCTTTTTTAAAAACTATTTTAAAACTAGAAGTCTGTTGATGTCAGGGCTGGTGCTGTCCTAATTTTAGCCTTTCTGCCTTACCTCAACAGAACTTGCATTCAAAAAACAAGTGATTTTTATTTTGGGGTATACATGTCCTTTTTATTGTAAATCGCTTTGTTTGCAAAACATTGCATACAAGAACATAATATGGTATAAAGGTAGCAGAGATCCCAGCTATCCGTTGCCCGGTTCTGGTGTTCTGCATTTGGGTTTGTTGGAACTGTCTGAACAGGGACAGAAGCAGGCTGGCTTTCTGTGTCACGGGAGGCAGGAGTTTCAGGTAAGATCCATAGCTTCCTGTGGCATTTCTTATCCTTAATTAAAGGTATAGGTAGAAACACAGTTTTTCCTTTGCAGTCACCTTAGAGCAAAGCGAGCTGGCCAGAGCGGCTGGTCGCTGCTTGTCCTGTCTCCAGCAGACCTGCCCAGGCTGCATCATGCCCCTGCCTCATAGAGGGTTGCCATCTGCCGCACACTGGCATATTGCAAATGGTTTATGAAAAAATAAAAATAAAAATCTGCTTTTATTTATAATTTGGATCAGCAATGCCAGAGCGCATTGCATAAAGGGAGCTACACAGAAGGTGTTTGTTTTCCATGGGCTTTTCTAGGTGGAAAGAAAAGGTCGCTGTGTAGGGCTAAGGGAAAATTTTCCAGCTCTGTTGTATCTGCTAGAAATTTTCTATCCAGTGTTTCCCATTGGCCTGAGTGGGAGCCACAGACGCTTGGTGAGCCTGGAAACTGAGTCGTTACCCAGGTCCTCAGTAGGCATGTTGATTGCTGTCTTCAAAACACCAGATCTTGCAAAATATGGCCCAGTTAACTTAGCTGCTTTGACAGTGAAAGCTTTGTGAAGGCAAACAGGGCTGCCAAAGCAAATGATGAGCCTCCCTTAAAGGAGTAAAGGCAATGATAAGATGGGAGCCTGAGCACTAACTGCAAAGATGTGTTCTTGTAAATGCTTGCCTTAACTTAAATGTGCTTTTCATTTGCAGGCCACTTACGATGGATTTTTAGCACTTTGGCAGTTTGATAATTCTGATTCAGGTAAGGAGAGAGAGAAAAAAAAATTTCAATTATCCATGTTTTATACCCAAAGACACTAATTTGTACACCTGTATGTGTGTGTTTCTGTTTCAGATAAGAATTTCTCGAGATCTGAAGACATGGACATAACCACTGATGGCCTGTTCCTGGATTCAGCCCTAGCCAAGAGGCTGACCTGTGGTTTCTGCAGGAGGGTTTTCCAGTGTGCTGAAGAGCTGAAGGAGCACATCCACAAGCATGCTTTCTCCGTGCTTCTCCCGTTCGACCTGGCAGACTGCTCCCAGCCTGGCCTTATTGACAGCGTGCCTCCTGGCCACCTTGCCCGCTTCCAGTGCTCCAAATGCCCTGCAAGCTTCACTCTGAAATCAAACATGGATCGCCATGAAAAGACCATCCACTTCAACTGTAAGAAGATGCAGTGTCCTAACTGTGACAAGCTATTTCGAGACAAGACAGACTTAAACCGGCACCTTATGTCTGTGCACTCAAGAGAGCGTACTTTTGTCTGTCTCTCCTGTGGAAAGGGCTTTGGTACACAGAAGAACCTCACCAGCCACGTGAAAGCGTGTTACCTGGGCTCTGCCCGGCTGGTCGGGTTTGAGCTTTTGGACAGTGTAGGACAAAATGAGGATCCGGAGGATGCGTAGATACCATTGTGTATACGAGACGCTTCCTTAAAACTAGGAAAAGCAAATTGTTCCATTGTCCTCATACTGCAAATAAATGTGCCGCAGGTGTAATATAATAGAGTAATTCCCCAAAGCTGATCAGGTTGATAGTGTGCTGGTTCCAGATACTGTGTAACTGCAGCCACGGTGCTGGTTTTCTGCAAAGATAACTTTTGTCAGCCCATAATAATGGGCGCTTTGGCTATCTTGCTGGTGTGATCCTACTGTGTGCTTATACTACCTTAAACTTATTTTTTTTTTATCAGTAGATCTCAAAGTGCTTTATAAAAGAAACTGTGATGTTTTCCTCTTATTCCCTGGAAAAATAACATACCTCAGCTTGTTGGGCGTGTTAGCAATAGAATTAATAATAGAATTCAGTCGTCTGAGTTCTGGTCTAGTGCTCTGTCCATTAGACAATTCAGGCGTTTCAGGCTTTTATTCAGTTTGAGATGAGGAGCTGTGAAAGCATGGGGTTGCTCAGTCCTGTAAGGTGTTTGTAGTCTGGTTTTCTCTGTCATCTAAGGGATAAAAATGTGCTGCTTGTTCATGTGTGCAACAGGGTGTGTAATTTGGGCTTGAAAGTTGTTGCGAGGCCTATTTTATTGATACTATGTTCGAGTACTCTTAGGACTTTTTTGAAATATTCTGGAGTATGGGTGTGGTTTTCAGGAATTCTGTAAATTTTGCCGATTCGTTTGTTTTACATAATGTAATTAAGTTAGCCAGACTGAATGTATGTTGTTGAAACGGAGGAGAGGAGTCTTTACATAGAAGGTTGAACTGAAACTTAGGGTGCGCGTATAAAAATCAGTAGTGGTTGTTACTGGAGGGTAGAAACCTTACTGTAATTTCTATTTTATTATATAAAATTCATTTATTTTTTTAAATATTAAATATTTGTGTCTCTTGCTATATATTTACATGCAAAACCAGATTATAGTAACTGTGAAATTAAAATAGCATAATTACTTGTCGTGTTTCCCAGCTGCTCCGTGCACAACACAGCTTGTCAGCAGCTTGAGCTTCAGCGCTGTAGGACTGCTTCCCTTCATGTGCGAGAGAGGCAGCTGAGAAAGCGAAAGCAACTTCTAGAAATGATCTTTAGAGTTCTCCAGAATAGTTCTTCCTCATAAGATTGTTGCATCTCAGGGAGGCAAAAACAAGCAATATGTGGTTGTGCACAAAGTGGACTTGAGCAGGCTGGAGGTCTTCAGTGGAGAGTTTCTGGCAGAGCTGTTCCCCGTGGAAGGCTGGGTGAGGGAGATCATCCAGGTCCTGCTGCCCTTGCTCTCCTAGAGAGGGAATAGTTATATTCTGGTGCAGCACTGCTTTTCCCACTCCTGCTGTGAGTGGGAGCTTCAGGGATACGGCTCCATGCCGGCGCTGGGTTTTTGAGGGTAGGGGGGCTGGAGTTTCCCTGCTTGGCTTAGTTCTTCCTCGTTGGTTGAGCAGGATGCGGTCAGAGTTGAGTCTGTGTTCCTATATAACCAGTGTAGGATGCCATACTTCAGTCATTATTTTTTTTTATTTTATTTTTTTTTGCAAAGTCACGTTCTTTTTTTTGCTCTGGTTCCCATTGACATCCTTGGTGTTGTGGATCACAGCTGTCTGTGAGTGTGTGTGGTTTATAGTCTGTCAGCTTCCCTTGCTACAAATATCCATTTATTTGCCTCATAATATATTTTGCTCTTCAATAACCAGCAAGTGAGGAAGGAGAAGGCCAAGCCAGAAGAGAAAGCTGTCACCAAAATGGGGAATTTGGGAGCAGCAAGGTAGGATTTGTCTGGAGTGGAAAAGTAAGATGCCAGCAGAACTAACTTTAGCAAATTTTAAAAGGTTTAATTCATGTAGTAATACTCAATGACATTGCGTATTTGTTCTTTTTTTTTTCTCTTCTCATATTTGAGAATTTCATTCAACGTGGAACTCTTCTTCTATAATCAGGGCAACTCCTTCTCTCTAATAGGGGTTTAAGTAGTGTACTTGGCCTGTACGTCGGAGTGTTTCCTGACTTCAGCACTGAGACTTTCCCGTGTTTCCCTTCAGGATCAGGAGTAGGTTTTTTAAAATGTTACAGCCATAGGGTATAACATAGCAGAGGCTTACATGGTGGAGAAAACTTTTAAAAAGTAGGGTTGCTGTGTGAGAAAATGGCACAGGAAGATGATGGGAAGTGTAAGTTTGGCGGTTAAATTGCACCTCACTATTCATAAACTTAAATATATTTATGAGGATTAAGTGGATGAGAATTCTCTTATTTGTGAATTCTTCATAATAACCACATGAGTGTAGTATTTCAGTGATTATTAACTACATATCAGTTTACAGAGTTGACACAAAGCAGCTGTACCGGGCGGTGTATCACTGGTGCTTTTCTTTCTCTCAAGCCAGGGATGTAGGAACCTGTTTTCATTTAACAGCCTCAGTGAAAAAAGTGAAGTTACTTGAGATGACAATACCAAAGGCTTTTTCCAAAGCATTATTGTGTTGGTTTTAAAAATGCACGTCTTTGTAAATATTTTAGTGAAGTACATAGATTTTCACCATGGCCCTGTTTGTATTACATTCTCCATTTCTTGGTGCTGCTCTTCCTATAGAAGTGTCCAATAGCTCATTAACTGGCGCTGCTGTTGATGGTCTTGATGATCTTGTTAAAGATTATTTCTTAGGACCTTAATGCTGCTATACATAAACTCTACAAAATACTGTCACTTAGACAAAAGATTCTACTCGTTCCAAAGTCGGTATGTTGTTCGTTGAATATACATACTTGTGGGTGCGTATATTTAACAGTACTGTGAAAATGTATTGCAGAGTTAACAGTGTTTTTTTTAACAATGCTGCTGTTTTTCAGGTGTTTACTTTTGTAGATGCAAGAACTAAATATATGGCTATTTGGTGAAAAATTAGTTTTCAATAAAACTAGAGCTGCAAAAAGTGTTCTGTGACTGTTTTTAAATAGAAGCTTTTAAATAGAAGCTGACATCCTTGGTGTTGTGGATCACAGCTGTCTGTGAGTGTGTGTGGTTTATAGTCTGTCAGCTTCCCTTGCTACAAATATCCATTTATTTGCCTCATAATATATTTTGCTCTTCAATAACCAGCAAGTGAGGAAGGAGAAGTTCTGGAAGTTGAACATGTTATTCTCAAGCGATTTAAGCTGAATGCAGGCAGAAGTCGGCATGAGGGGTCTTGAAATTGGAAAGTGTTAGGAGTATGTTGTTGGAAATCCATGGGTGTGTTGGAAACACGTGGTGCCATCCGGAGTTGCCTTTCCAGCTCCCACAAGAGCCGAAAAGTGAAGGGATGGGTGCGGACGGTAGATGAGAGGCGGCATCTGGTCATTTAGGAAATGACGGGATCAGGCACAATCTGGTGATGTAGGAAATGAGGGATTTTGTGGTATTCTCTTCTCTAAAGCACTTTCGCTTTGTAATCTTGGGGTGTGGATGCTGTCAGGATTTCTGTGGCAGTTTTTTCCTGAGCTGCAGCCACCTCGCCAGGCGACTTGTCCTGCTGGCTGTGGGCTCCGCGTGCGGCGTGTTGGTGGTGCTGGGTACTGGATGTGTGCCCTCTTGACTTCTCCTGAGCAGCTTACACCTTGCTTACCTTGTCTAGACTCCATAGTAAGAGGTTTATAGTGATCCTGGGGAATGTAAGTGTTTGGGCTATCGCTAATAGTCGAGCAGTTACAAGAGCAGACAGGAAATATTTATCATAAATGGCTCTGTATCGTGACGTTGATACTCGTTGGGGAAGAAAGTGGGCTCCTAGCCTCTGTTTAGACAAGGGGGTCTGAAATCCCGAGGAGAAGATAAAGCAAAAAATACTTTCCCTGTAATATAAAAGAGAAAGAGTTTTCATATTCTAGTTTTTTTTAAAAAAAAATTCAAAATCTTGTAAATCAGAGGGTAGGTGTGGGGTAGGGGAAGGGCTGGGTTATCAGCCCGAGCTTGCGCAAGGCTCTGGGCATGGGGCCATGTTAAAGTATCTCCTCTGGAAGGTTCCCAATGCAGTGCAAGTGCATAGTCACTGAAACCAACCCATCAAAATTCTGCCTGATCACAGGGATTAATCTTTACTGATGGGTGAATAAAATATTCTTTAGTGTTCACTTTCCCTATTGTCAGTATTGCAGCCATAGCCCAGGTGAGTTGGCTTTTTTTTAAAAAAATATTTTATTATTATTTATTTTCTTTTTTTTTTTCCCTTGAGCTAAAAAATTCCCTTGACGGCTTTACAAATATGCTGGAAAACCCGCACCAAACCACTAAAAAAAAAAAGAAAAAAGAAAGCACCTGTAGGATGGGCCAGCACAGTTGCTGAGCAGCACAAGAAAAGAATATAAGAATATTAGATCCCATTCAAACTGCTAGTCAAAGGAAGTATTTTTTCCACAAAGTTACCTGTGTGGAGGATGTTTTTAATTCCAAGTAGTCAAAAGAAACGTGAAGACAAAATTCCTATCACAGCAGCTTGAACCACGCTTTTAATCTGCATTAGAACAATAAAAAAACCTGTTAGAATACTTTTTCTAAGCTGAGGTTCTGTTGAAATGTTTCTTCTGATCATGAGGGGTGGTGTTACTTATTTAATTTAAAGATGTCTTCATAATGTCGTGTGGTTCGCACTTTCCCGTGATTAACAAATGTAGTTAACTTTTCACCTTGTTTTATCTGCATTGCAAATACAAAACAAACTTTAAAAATGGAAGAAAAGCAACAAAAATCCCACAAATTTGGCATCAAACAACACCAATCGCGTGAGCCTACTGACTTTCTTTAAAAAACACTGGTTGTACATAGCTGGTTTGCAGGGTGCAGCGTAACTCCCAGGGTGTTACCTGCGGTACACGGGGGGAATGCACTGTACGTCAGTGAGTAGGGCATTTGTAGCAGATAACATTTCAATAAGCACCTAAAAATATTGCAAAATACTCAGTATGTTAGAAGCTGTGTAGTAGGACTGGTGTTATCCTTATTCCCCCAGCTCTCCTGCATAGATGTTTACATTTACCAAGAGCCGTTTACATCCACATAGGATACTTCAGGTGATTAACTAGAACTTGGCTTTATTTTTTTTCCATTGTTGTTACGTAAACAATATATTGTTTTGAGAAATAATGCTAATTAGGAGAAAAAGTGGGTGAAAATTAACATACTAATGGAAAGGAATCGAATGACAAGAAGGTGGAGATTTAACATCCTATCCACGTGGACAGTCACTTCCAAACTTCTAGTGGGTGAATGTCCTCAGGGAGTAGCAAATACTCTGTTTTCACCTGCTGTGGTTTGCGTATTGCACTTTCCCTTGGTTTGGAGGAGGAAATGCCACCACAGCTGCCGTGTGCGTTCTTCTGGCAAACGAGACCCTTGGGCTGGCAGTATTGCGCGTCCCCTGGGGCCGCTTCCAGCGCACGTCTGAGGTGACAAGAAGAAAAGAATCAGCAGTGTCGGAATGGCTTCAAAGAACTCGTCCCTTTTCCACTTCAGCAAAATATGATTGGTGGGGACAGAAAAAAGTCCATCAGGGGCTATATACAGCTGCCTCCTAAGGAGGCTCGCAAGGGTCCTGCTGCAATTCGACGTTACGCATCCTTTTAGATTTCTGTGTCTGTGCTGCAATGGTTACGCTGGGTGAGAGTTGGATAATGCAGAGCGTGTTTGCTGTAACTGTCCTTTTTTTTCCCTGGGTAATCCTTGGTTTCTGCATCTTCTTTTGAAATACTCCTGGAGTGTGTGATGACGTTCTTGCATCGTCCCATAACTAAAGCGCGTGGCACTGTCGGGGTGTTACAGCTGTGGTCTGCTCTTCACGGCTCGCCGCTTCCACAAATAGTGGTGGTAGAGTTTTAGATCTTGGTGTTTAGGATAATTCACTGTAAGTCAGAATCACAGCAGATTGTTAGTCCTCTTCAGCTGCCGTTCAGCAAGCGCTGGGCAGTGTTACAGACTGTTGCTAAACGTTTGTGCGTCGGCTTGTTCAAAAGCTGCTGTTATGAGGGTACTTCAAGTTGTTAGTTTTAATAATACAAGTGCATTAACATAGTATAAAGGTTTTAAAAAAGTGTAGGTGGTTCAGAGGTGAGAGTGTGATTTCACATTGAACTACTTTAATAGCGACATAGTAAGTGAGGAGACTGTCCCATTGAGAACGTTCTGAGCGTAATCTGTGTGTTGTGCTTCCTCTCTTCCAGTCAATGAGTTCACAGTCATCAGGAAGAAGTTCAAGTGCCCGTACTGCAGTTTCTCAGCCATGCATCAGTGCATCCTGAAGAGACACATGCGATCCCACACGGGAGAAAGACCTTATCCCTGTGAGATCTGTGGGAAGAAGTTCACCCGCCGGGAGCACATGAAGCGGCACACCTTGGTAAGAGCCCTGGCCGGGCAGCAGTGTGGGCAGCGGGTGCAGGCAGCACATCTGTTCAGCTGAAGGATAACAGGCTTCCTCCAATTTACAGCTGTATTTTGTTTTCCTGCTGGTCTGACAACTTCTCCAGGTTTTCTTGGTTTATTTTTTTCCCCTCCCACCTTTCAAAGGCACCATGTTCTGCTGCCAGTTTGTGCAGAGGGAAGCCACTGCTGCTCTCCTGGCTCCACCGGAGGGTTCCCGAGTTGCTCCCCTGGCAGCCAGTGCTGCCTGTGCCAAGGGCTGAGCTGGCCTCGCAGTGGGTGGAAAAGGATTTTTTTTTTTTTAATAGGTTGAATGATTTGGTGCAGGAAGCTTTAAAATGCGTTGCTCAGCAAGAAGAACTCAAGGCAAAGCTGCTCTGATCTGGCAACGCTTAGTTATCAAAAATAATGTTATGCCTTATTGAAGGTGGTTGCTCAAAACGGACTAGGAGGCTGGCTGGTGCTGTTGGCCGGCCTTTTACAACTTCCTCCGAAACAAAATTTTTAGCCGAACTTTGATTTACTTATAAGGGGAGAATTAGTTGCCATCCTAAAGTGGATCCTCAGAGCTTGGTATAGAGGTGGTACGGTGGGTGAGCAAATATTTCTATGTCATTATTTCGGTAATGCACACCAGCAAGCTCTGTTGCCCCTCTAAATAAGCTTGTAGTGAAACCCAGATTATTTTTTTTCAATACTGGGGTTGGCAGCTGTGAGGCTCTAGTACAGTGAGATACTTTAAAAAAAAAAAAAACAAAACAGTCCCAAGAGTGTTTACAGTTCAGTGACTAAGAATCGATTTGTTGAGGTCAGTTAAATAACTCTCCCCATATTTATTGTCTATATATATCATATGTATATTATCTATTAAATTTTGGATGTAAAGAATATCTTACTGGAGGAGGTGTGCTTCTGGTAATTAATTCCTAATTTTCCTGGTTCTAATTCTCAAAAACCCCACAAAGAACCTGAATTCCCTCATCCCAGTCCTGCAGGCGTTGTGTTCCCTTCATCCCTCCTGCGGTGGCGGTTCAGCAGCGGTGACGCAGCTCGATGCAGGTGTAACGAAATGGGCAATTCCTCTTCTTGTTCTGTAGATTTATGCCCTGACGAGAACCGGCAGATCTTTACGTACCGTGGGGAAGGCAGGGAAGCGCCCTGTACCCTCAGGAGTGAAAGTGAGCCGATCTGCAAATTCGTTTTAGTGCTGCTGAAGCCGTTGTGGGTGACCGACACGGTTCTGTTCTGTCCCAAGTCCCATTAACGCACCCAGGGAGATGGAATCAGCGGTTTGTGGATACGTACCAGGGGGCTGTTGTGTGTGTGTGTGTCTGCCTGCATCTCTGTACGACTTGTTTCACGTCAGGAATTAGCTAGTTTAGGAAATAACAGCTGGATTACAGATTTGTAGTGCCAGCTCCTGAGCAAAGTGCCACCCCGACAAAACCGATTTGTTTTCATTTCCAAAGAGCCATCAGTGACTCCAGGGCACCTTGGAATGGATGGCTAAAGAGAAAAGGACGGGGATTTGGGTTTTTTTTGGTACTGTTTGAAGTAAGGCCCCAGAAAAAAATCCAGTTTCATTATTTATCTGAAGATTCTTTTTGAAATGAGGCTACAAAAAGGGGTGTTTTCTTACACGCAGATGCCACCGTGCTGATCATGGTTTACAAAAGCGGTGGTGCGGGCTGCCCGAGGTGCTCGTGGCCGGATGAGCTGCTGGATTCGTGTGCTTTGCTTGTCTTGTTGTCTTATTTCGTCTGAAGTTTTGGGGCTTAATTGTGAACTCTTCAGCTAAATCTGTAAAGATGAATGCTAGTGTGCATCAAATAAAAACACATGTTATAAAAATAAGGTGTAGGAGAAGGAAGTAGGTTTAACACACCAAACCCCTTGTTTCTCTCAGTTCCTCAACTGATAACCACAGACATAAGGGGACTATTTTAATTTAACTCAGATTAAAAAGTGTACTTTTATAGTCTTGATATAACATTTAAATTTAATAGAAACACTTGTTTTCTTTGAATGGGAGTACTAAAGTAAAACCAAGAGTTTCTTTCTAAAAACCTTTGCACTTGGAGTGCTATTTCCGTGGGGTGGCAGAGCGGAGCTGGGTTTCCCACACCGTCGCAGTGACCAGGCTGTGTCCAGAAGGAAGCACTACCCCTGTGATACCCCCCAGGTTTTCACCTTAAATGAAAAGAATTTGCCCAAAAGGGTCTTGATTTTTAATTTGAAGTGACTTGTCTCTGTACATGCCGAACTTTCTTACCTGGTCTGCCGCAGCATCGCACGTGACGTGCAAACTGCTTAAAACTGGTGGGATACGTTTAGGTGGGAAAGCGCAGGTTGGTTGGCATACTGAGCTGCTGTCTCCTTGCTGTAGTTTTTTAAAATAAACTTTTTTTTTTTTTTCTCCCCCAAGCACATGAGAGCCTGGTTATTATTGGGGTGTTACCCCCACTATGCAGCTTGCTCAATCCCTGCTGCTGTTGCAGAAGTGGATGCATTTTCCTGGGAAGAGCCGCTGCCCGATGGGAGCGGGGGGCTTACACAGCACATTGCTGTGGCATTCCAAACCCCCCCGTCTCCTGCCACCACCCCTCCGTGCATGCCCGTTGGGCTGAGTGCCCAGCCATCTGCTGGGGGACTGCCCCCTCCCCCCGGCGTCCCGTCCCTATTGCCTTGGGGTCGGGGTTCTGCTGCTCGGGGGGGGCAGAGCCAAGCGCTGAGCTCAGGGCTGCTGCAAGCGCACAGGTTTGATTGAAGAGCTGTTACTAGTTTTGCAGCAGGGAACACCTCGTCATGCCAGCTGGTTGCCTCCATCATTCCATTGTTTTATTTCTCAAAACTTCCCCCTTTTTTTTCTTAATTTGTTGGGTTTTTTTTTAATTCTTCTCAGAAATTTAGGATGTTGATGTTGTCAGCACAATGTTTTCCCCTCTCCCCCTTGGAATATTGGTATTCCGTCTGTTAGTATGTGGTCTTTCCAATGGCATTTTCAGATACCGAGGACCAAACGCTGTTTCTGTATTTAATAATTACTAATTTGGCCATAAGAGAAGTAAAACTAATGCCTGCTCAGCTGCATCCAGTAATGTGGTTCACTTTGAATGTGCCAACTGAACTGTCAGTGCTGGCAAACAGGGGGAGAGTGATCAGGTTTCTAACAGATACTTATCGTTTTAGTACCTGCTTCATAATTCCTTTTTTATATGGCTCTTTTAGCCCTTCTTCTGTGCCCTTGACCACCTTCTGTGATCCTGTTTGGCTTTTGATGCCTGAAAATCATTCTTCTACCAGTTAAAAATGAGTGATACCGATAGATCCTGTTATACCTATAGATCCTGACTGACAGCCATGTCCAACTGCTTCTGTAAAAGCTTACATGTAGTTTAAAAAAAAATAAATATAATGGCTTTGCTTGATGCTGTTGAACACTACATCACGGGGACTAGCTTGGAGCCAGGGAAGCCTGAAGCCGGAGCACATCAGAGGAGCTGGCGGGCTTTGAGCGCGGTGGGGACCGGTGCGGCACAGAGCCGGAGCGAGCATCATGTGGTACCGAGGGCTGAGGGGGTGAGGCGGGTCAGTTTGTCCTCATCCCACATCCCGTTAACTTGGCTGGCTGTTCGGATGAGCGATGAGCGCGGGGTTTTTGGAGGATCCTGTCTGAGAGCAGGCGATCCTGTGCCGAGGCAGGAGCAGGGAGCTGGCCTCTCCAGGTGCTGGGTTAAAATAAAAGGAAGGGCTTTTCCATGCAAGGCGTGTTTAACCAGCAAAACCTTCCCTACAGCCTGTTGGGAGCATGAAAAGAAATAATTAAAAAAATAAAATAATTAGGTGCTGGCGATATGTGCCCAGAGGCTGTGGTAGCTGCTGGTCTGCATGAAGCAGCGCGCTTAGGACCACCCTGGATCACTGGCCACTGCGTAGCATCGTACAGGGTGGATCCTCCTCTGCTTCTGCAGGTATCTCCTGCTGAGCTGTGCTAGTGACTGGGCAAGGTGAGCTCCTGGGCTGTCCCTGTGTGGCATTAATGTATAAAATACATATATATATATACACATAAAATTTTTCTTTATATATATATACGTTTAATATTATATTGGTCAGCCCTGAAGTAGTCAGGTGGTTGGGCTAGGTGATTGTTGTAGGTCCTTCCAAATGAACTGTTTTATAGATAAATTGAATATATATCTGCATTTTATATAAATTCTTTATGTATAATATAAATGAAAGTACCTGATGAGGCTCCTTGTGGTGGGATTGGGGAGCTCTGGCTGCACTGGCTGGCTGTCCCCTTTCAGAGAGGAGCAGGTGAACGTTCTGGATGAGCTCCTTGCCTTCCACATGTGGCAGAAGTAGCCAGCAACAGATTTCGCCTCTGATGAGGCGGTTTTGTGCTTCTCAAAGTAGGTGATTTTGCTCATTGTGTAGTGAAGTTTGAATCTTGGGAGTGATTTCTGGGATCCTGCAGAGCATTTTCCCACTTGCAGCTTACTCTGTAAGTGCGATAGCTCCCTCTGTGTGCCTGGCACGCTTGGACATAGGCTGCAGCGTGATTTATAGAACAGAAACACTTGTGACAAACCATTTTTCAGCCACTGGAGTAGGCAGGATTAAGGTTATAGAAGTACGTTCAGCTGCACTTCTTGAGAGAGATAGGGTACGTTAACAGTGCTCCTACTCTGGTTCTTGGCAGCAGTGGGATCAGGAGGGAGATGGCTGAATTAACGTGATGTTAACAGCGGTTTGATCGTGGGTTGGTTTGCTCTGGTCTGAAGAGAACTGGGGCTTGGGGGTGGTGGGGTTTTTTCTTCCTTTTTAAGATCCTCCTTGTGGTGGTAGAGTAATGCAACTGTTGCACCCCAGAAGAAATGAAAAGGGGAGGAAAAAATGAAGTGATACAAGTCCCTCTCAAAACTGCTAGTTTGATAATCAAAAGGCAGTCTTGAAAGGATTTTCTACTGATTAATTTTGTAATTAATCACAGTGGGTTTGAGTTCACGACAAGAGCCCACAACAATCTCAGGTTGCAAGTCGCAGGCTGCGGTGGTTTTGCCTTTGCAAAGGATGGGGGTGCGAGTCCTTCCCTGCAGCTCTCCATCCCTCTCCCTGGGCATTAACTTTTCTGATCATTCTTCTTTTCCAGGTCCACAGCAAAGATAAAAAATACGTCTGCAAAGTGTGCAACCGAGTGTTCATGTCTGCGGCCAGTGTGGGGATAAAGCATGGCTCTCGCCGCCACGGAGTTTGTGCCGATTGCTCTGGGCGAGGCATCGCTGGTCACCTGGACCACAACGGGGGGGAAGGGTCTCCAGACGAGTGCTACCCCGGGGAGGGGCAGTACATGGAAGACCCAGATGACATCAAAGTGGAAGGAGACGAGGAGATGGGAGACGACGACGACATCAAGTGGAAGGATGACGTGGGCATGTCACAAGATGACGTGATTTTAGATGATGACAAAGATGTCGACTCTCCACAGGAGCAGGACAACTCTGGGGAGAACGACAAGGATTTTACCTGGATTTCTTAGGGATTTTTTTTTTTTGTTTTGTTTTTGTTTCGCTCTGATATTTGTAGGGGGAGGGAGGGTGGGGGAGGAAGGAGTATGTTGGGAAAACTAAATAGCCTTGTTGTCGTCCATGTGTGCAAAATAACTCTTGTGTTTTCTAAACAAGTCCTTCTCTGTTCCACTCAGATACTGTCTTAGCAGTGTCGCTTCCCGCGACACGACTGACTTCGCCTTCCCCCCTCTCCCTCGGGGACGAGCCCGGATCGTGGTCGCCCCCTGGACCAGCCGGGCTGCACCTGGGCAAGGGGGACCCTGCGGGCGCGAGCGCTGCACCGCGGGGGGGCTGGGGGAGCACGAGTCCTCCTACCTTCCCACCCTCGACCAACGCCGGGGAGATTTTTGTGTCCGAAGCAGGTTTTTTTTTTTTTGTGTGTGGTTGTTGGTTGGTTTGTTTTTCTTGTTTTGGGTTTTTTTAACACCTTGTCTGTGTGCTAAAATCCCAGCAGCAGTGGAATTACAAGCTAACGTTGTGAAAGCAAATTGATGTGCGTGTTGGAGGGCTTCCCTTGATGATAACAGGCCTTTTGCAAAGTTATTTGAAGAGATTTTTTTATTCTTTTTTATGGAGCCAAATAGATCGAAAGGCAGGTCAGATTACAGCCTTACAAATTGTTTTCTTAGATACTTAGCTTCCAAAAGAATTGCCATCAAAGACAGAAAGACTATGACGTTTCTTGGACCTACTGGCGTCTTACCCGTGTCCCGTCTTCCAGTCTTGGTTATCCGCGGTTGCAGGAACACGTGTGTGGGTGCTCCCAGAAGTGCCCTTTGCTGTAATGGGGACAGATAGTTCTTTACCTGTCGTCGTTCTCTGCAAACACCTTCACTTTCCTCCCTTTGCTCAGCTGCCTTTTTTGTCAATATATGCAAACCGTAGCAGAACGGAGGCATTTAGCAAAGTGCAGGATGAACTGGGAAGGGTGAGAAGCCAGGTTGAGGAGACCCCAGCTGGCTGGAAATCTTGCTGCTCCTGTCCGGTGGACTTTGCTGGGGCCAGGATTCACCTGGGTACATTGCTCTTCCCTGCTAATTTAAGATTTTTCGTGCATCACTCATAGGTGTAACCCCTACTGAATTCACGGTGAAAACCTTCAGCTGTAGCTGCACTGGTTCCATGTATGTTTTTGAATAAACCTTTTTTTTAAAAAAAAAAAAAAAAAATTAAGAATCAGGTTTCTCTCCCAGTATCTCCTAACTGGCTCTGTGAGGCTGCTGCAGGTAGTTGGATTTTCCTTGTTCATATCGGCCACTGTTGCCTTCTTCCAGCTACACCTGAATGACAACAGCAACAAAGTGCGTTGGAACTGTCTCGTTCCTGAGTAGAAGCTTCTTTTACCCTTTGCCTCTTTGCTTCTGGTGCTTTTTTTTAAATAAGAATAATAATTGAAAAAAAAAAAAAAAGCTGAAGACCTCGCTCTTCCCTTGCCATAGAGCAATTGTCTACGCTGTCTGTGACGGTGGTTTCTTGAAACCTGCCACCGTCGCCTGCCCGTTACCAGAAAGCCAAACGATAAAGGTGCTATTTACCCCGCGGTGGGACAGGTGTGAGCCTCCGGGGGGGCGTGCGGCGTGGGGGGGGCCTCGCCAGCAGTGTGGTTCCACCCAGCGGAGCAAGGAACAAGGATTTTGTACAATAAACCCCAGTAAAGCAAATAATCTGGAGGGACTGAAGGTGTGCGGTGCCGGGGTGCGGCAGAGCGTGGGGGGAGCCATGGGCTTGGCACCGCCGGCGGCCGGTTCTCATTTGTTCCCTGATTTAAGGTGCATCCCGGGTTTATGGTGTTCGACCCCCTTTGCTGCGCCTCAGCCCCTCGCCAGCGCTGGCCGCATCTCCCTGCCTGCGCCCTCCCGCATCACGCCGGCGATGCCCCTCACCGGAGCCTCCGGCCGCTCCCGACCCCTGCGGTGTCGGGGGGGGGACGGACACGGGTCCTCAGCCCCTCCGCTGGGCTCGGCAGGGCCAGACCCCTGGGCTCAGTCAGGCTCGTTGCTTCTAGCCGGTGCGAGTGGGTGACCCTCGTTAAGTACCGAACCGAGGCGCAGGGTCCCCCAGAAACTCTTTACTTTAATCCTAAAAATCTAATTCTGCATTTTGGCTCCTTGCAGAGCCCTCCTACCATGCAGAAAAAGGCAGAACCCCACTGTTGTGCAATTGGACCTTGATACAGTCATTTCCCCAGCAGCCGTAGCAGTTGGGGGTCCCGGCGCAAGGTGCCCCCCCCCCCCGACCTGCTCCCCCAGGCATGGTCTTTGTATTTATTGTCATTTATCCTGTAAATATGGAGGGGGGAGGGGGTGTCTGAGGTCCTGAACTTGCAGCCTCACCTGTTGCGTGTAGACAAATAGATACAGTACTGAACAGATATCCGTAGCTTTGCTTTTTATATGTAAAAAAAAGCTATTTTAAAGAATTTCCAAACCCGACCCCTTCACAGCCGCTGGGTTTTGGTGACATTCCGTCTCGCCCATCGCGGGTGCCGGTGCATGCGCCCACTGCCCACCCCTCCCGGGGGGAGCGGAGGCATCACTCCGAGCCCTCCTCTTCCTCGCTTCTCCCTGCCCTCGCCCTTGGGTGACTCGGGTTTTGTGATCAGAGTGACCGGGTGCTTAGCTTTACCTTGCAAATTCCTTTGGGAATATTTTATATTCTTTTCCTTTCCTTTTTTTTTTCTCCTTTCTTTTTGAGGGTGGGCAGTAGGGCAGGTGGCTTTCGGAGGTGCCTCCTGGCAGAGCTGCTCTGAAGCTCTTTGAGCTGAGGATGCAGAATTAAATTAAAAAGGAGAGAAAACCAGAAGCTCCACGTAGAAGCTAACTTTCACCATGTTACCGTTATAATCTGGCACATGCTTCCATATTACTAACATACACTATATATACCAAATAAAGTCATTCTAACACCTGATGTATATTTGAAGTGCTTTGTTTTGATGGAGGTGTGCAGATTCAGAAATGTAGGCATTAGTCCTTACATTTCCATGCTCCGGCGGATGCTTTGTGAGGCTTGGGTTCGAAAAAGGAATTTGGGCTTTTTTTTTTCTTTCTTTCTTTTTTTTTTTTTTTTTTTAAATGCTGAAACTTTATAAAACTTCATTAGTTTCTCTGTGCAACTGCAACCCTCGGGCTCCTCTCCGGGCACGTCTGGGATCTACTGCCTATGCAAACTTTTCAGCTCTTTGAGATTCCAACAAACCCCCAGTAATTTTGCCTGTGCTGTCCAGCGCTAGCTTGAGTAACCTCTAGCATCTCGTCTTTGTATTTCCCTTCAGGGCTTTGTATACTTCACTGAGGTTCCCTTTTTTTAATTTTTTCTAAATATACGTATGTGTATATATATATATATATACAGATTTAGTTTAAAGAAAATAACTCCCTTATTGGTAAAAAAAAAAAAAATTGATACACTTGGTCTCAGTAACTTGCAACTAATTTTTTTAAGTCGTTGTATGTACTTGTAAATGTTCCTCCCGGAATTTCTTTGTTATCCTTGTTATTTTTTTTTGACACACGAGAGAGTACCAGGAGTAGAAAGAGCATTTCAAGCCATGCTTGTCCTGCACGGGATGGGGTGCTCTGGCATCGTCCTGCCCTTCCCTCCGGGAGATGTCCCGCGGGATGGGGGTCCTGCCCTGCCCTTGCGTTTGGCCAGTACCTTAAACAGGGGACAAACGAGGCTCGTGCGTGGCCTTCTGACAGTTTAGTTCCAAAAAAAATAAGTGATTTAAATGTCATGAAGTCCCCAGGTTGGTGTGTTTTAAGGTCACCCCAAAGCCCCGCAGCTGGGAGCGACTTTGCGGGGCAGTGGGAGCGGGATGCGTCGCGGGGAGGTTGGCAGAGCCACCGTCCTGCTCCTTTTCCTTTTTATCCCAACTCAGCGCTGGGACTACACAGGGAGCAGTTTTCTTAGGAAAGGAAACCCGCCCTGGCGCTAGGGCCCGTTGTTTCTTCTCTCGACTCATGCCTTTAAATACTCCGCTTTTCCAAAGCGAAAGCCGCGTTGTTGGGGGGCTGGCGCGCGTTGGGGCCAGGGGCTGGAGCAGGGGCTCGGCTCGTGCCCCCCAGGTGGCCCGGCTGCCGCTGGGGCTGAGCCCCCTGGCACCCCCACCTCCAGCTTCCCGTTTTGCACATCGCCCTTTAGGAAAGAAACTCCATGAAAATAATGCAAAAACTGGAATTTTTTGCAATATTATGAAAGATAATCTTATTTTAGCTCATTCTGTGACATGTGCAACTCCTAAGAAAGCCATACTTAATGGTTCTTTTTATTTTTTAGATTCTATATTGTGTTTTGAATTTCTGCCTTTTTTTTTTTTTTTTTTTAGTTCTGCATAGTAAGAGTGCTGTGTGTATGCTTTCATATATATTTATTTTTCAACGTGCTTTAAACCTGTCTACACAAATAAAGCTAAACAAGAAAAAAAAAAAAAAGGACAGCGTTTGAAGACGGTTGATTATTATTATTTTTTTTGCTGGGAATATTCTATATTATACTGACTTTATATTAATTATTATAAACCTGTGTTTGTATTGAAGATGTGTTTAATATTTCGGGGAGGTTGAGGAGATGTAACCAGAGGGCAGTGGGAGAACATGGCTGTGTTGTACTGATTTTCTGTAAATGTAGTTCAGGTAACTATGACCTTATTTTCTAGTCGCTCTCCCAGTTTCGCGGCTGCCTCTGGGTTAGAATTACTTTGTGATGGGATTTAGCTTAGACATACTTGCAAAAATCAATCAGTTTCAATAAATTGGGAAATTGCTGCTACAATTCTGGCTGGAGGTCGGTGCTTGGTTTTGTTGGGGTTTTAATGTGTTGTTACTTCTCTGCTGCTGGCGGAGGGATGGGGCGATGGCGGGGCCGTGGGCACCACCCAGCTGCAGCCCAGCGGTGCTGCAGGGCCCAGCACCCCACACTCCCGGGTGCTGGGGGGCGGCCGGGGGGTCCCTGCACCCCAAAACCCCCCTCGCCCCGCGGGAAGCCCAGCACACCCCAGCTGCAGTGATGCCCCTTTGCCTTTGCCCATCCCAAATAGGTGCCTGTGGCTCCTTCCCCGCCCCACCCACCCCCCACCCCCCCCCGGGGTGTGAGCATTGGGGGCGACTTTCTTATTTTTAGGGCTTTATTTGAAATTAAATTAATCCCTTTTGACCAGCTCCTGGGGGGATGCACAGGTGATGCCATCCCCAGGGGCTTTGGGATTCAGGAGGGGGGTGACAGCACCAGGTCGGGGGCTGCTCCCCACCCTGCAGAGCCTATCGTAAGTAAAGAACCATAATAATTGGGGGAAAATAAAAAAATAAAAATAAAAAGAAAATCCAAATATTTATTTTTTTTTTTCTTCTGGATCTGACACGTCACATCCCCGTTGGCGCCGTGTCAGGGACAAGCAGGGGCCCAGCCTGGCACAGCACCAGCCCGGCCCATGGGGCCGAAGCCGTCTGACCCCCTGCAAGGGGGGGGGGTCCCCGATAGGAAGGGAACCCTCCTGCCAGGCGGGTGCCTGCCCTGGCGCAGCCCTGTCCCCATCCCACCCATCCCTCCATGGGGAGGGGTGCGGGGGGGGGGGCTGCCAAACCCAGTCCTGAGCCACTGGCTGGGCAGGCAAGTGATGGGAATAATGGGGAGAAAGGGGTTGGGGTGGGTGGGTGGAAAGGGGGTTTGAAGGGAATAAAGCCCCTTAAAACCCCCCCAGGGCTGGAGGCATCGCAGAGCCGCAGCGCTGCAGCCAGTGCGTTCTCGTGCCCTGGGAGGGAGTATTTAAAAATACGAATTTTCATATATTTTATTTAAAAAATAAAAACCACACGAAGGAAAAAAAAAAAAAAGAAAAAAAAGAGGAAAAAAAAAAAAGAAACCTCTTTGTGCAGTTTGGCTTAGTGCAAATGGGCGCGTTCCTGCAGGCACTTCCCGGAGCATCGCCCCGGCGGGAGCAGCTGCTCCCCCGATACGAAAAATAGAGAGAAACGACGATACAAAGAGTAAAAAACCCCTGGGAGGGGGGTAAGGGGCGGGGGGCAGGCGCCCACCTGTGCCCTGGGCACTGGGGGTGCCCCCCAGGAGCGGGTGGGGGGCAGGAACGGACACCCCCTTTGCCGAGCCCCCGCCGGCCGCAGGCACAGCTTATTTGAGCAATGGCAGCCCCCCGGCCCCGGGGGGGGTCCCCAACCTGGCATGGGAAGGGGGGGGTCCAGGAGCAGCTGGCCACCCCCGCCAGCCCCCCGCCGCGGTGCCGGGAGAGGTTGGAGGGGTTGGATTTAGCTTATTTTCAAAGGGGAATAAAAAGGCCAGGGGGCTGGAGGCAGGGGGGGGGGGAGGCACAAGCTCCGTGGCAGGGAGGAGGAGGGGGCTGTGTGCATAAAGCTTTTGGGGGGGCCGTTCCCTGAGTCCGGGGGGGCCCCGGGGCGGCGGGGGGGGGGCGCGAAGGCACCTCAAGTGCAAAATGTGCAAGAAGGAGGGAGCACCGCGGTGGCGGCGTCAGTCGAGGAAGCGCTGGCAGGCCTTCTTCCAGCGGCACGCCGTGCACCACATCTCCCGGTTCTCCATGCCGTACACCTTGCGGCACTTCTTGGCCTCCCCCCGCGGCCTCCTGCGGCAGAGGGACACGTCACGGGGGGGGGGGGACGACGACACAGGACACGGACGCGAAGGGCCAGGGCAGGGGCGCGGGCAGTGGCGGCTCACCTGGGGACGGCGGGCGGCTTGGGTGGCGGTGGGGCGGGCGCAGTGGGGGGCACTGGTGGCCGGTGGGGGGCCGGGCAGCCCTGCCAAAGAGAGGACACAGCCCCCGCTGCGGCGTCAGGGCTCGGCGCAACCGACACCGAGCGGCTGGGGAGGCTGCAGGGTGGTGGTGATGGGGGGGTGTGCAGCAGCAGCCCCTCCATCCCCGCCCCCCCTCACCTGGTACGCGTGGTCAGTGTGGACGTGGCAGAGACTGAGAGGGGCCGGGGGGCTGCGGGGGGAGCCCAGCGCCAGCTCGGGCAGCGGCAGCGGCGGCCCCTGCGCCTCGGGGCCAGGGAAGGCGGGCGGCACCGAGGAGGTGGGTGAGACGGGCGTCAGGCTGGAGAGCCCGTCTGTTAGTGAGTCCACGTCCACGTCCAGCTCCGTGTAGTAGAAGTCCTCCTCACCGTCGCTCTGCTCAAGGTCGGCTTTCCGGCTGCAGGGAGAGCGGGGTCCGGCTGGGGCGGCTCCCCCCGCCCCGCCAGGCAGGACCCCGCAGGGGGCACTGGGGGGCTCTGGGGGTGTCCGGGGGGACCCCATGCGCTTACCCAAGGTGCACAGTTCGGATGTGCTTCTGCATCCCTGAGGAGCTGCTGAGGACTTTGCCGCAGCTCTTCCACAAGCACTTGAACATCACCTTGGTGGAGTTCTGCCGGAGAGAGGCGTCAGGCCGGCAGCCCCGGCCCCGGCGTCATCCCCATCCCCAGCATCACCCTCCTCTTCTTCCCCACCCCCAACCTCATCCCCATCCCCATCCTCACTATCCCCAACCTCATCCCCATCATCATCCCCACGCCCAACGCCATCCTCCTCATCATCATCCCTGTCCTCACTATCCCCATCCCCATCCTCACCCTCCTCTTCATCCCCAACCTCTTCCCCGTCATCATCCCCATCCTCATCCTCACTATCCCCCACCTCATCCCCATCCACAACGCCATCCTCATCATCATCCCTGTCCTCACTACCCCCATCCCCAACCTCATCCTCCTCTTCATCCCTTGTCCTCACTATCCCCCTCCCTGACCTCACCCTCCTCTTCAGCCCCATCCTCACCCTCCTCCATCCCCATCCTCACCATCCTCCTCCTTGACCCCATCCTCCTCTTCATCCCCATCCTCGCTCTCATCCCTCCCATCATCACCCTCCCCAACATCACCCTCCTCTTCACCCCCACCCTCACTATCCCAGCCTCATCCCCAACCTCATCCCACCTTCCTCTTCCGCGGGATGGGCTCTCCAAAGACGAAGTGGGTGCCGTCAGGCTCGTCAGGGCCCTCGTCCGGCAGTGGGGCAGGCAGGAAGGTGCTGGGGACGTGGCTGGAGAGGGGGGGCGACGGGGTGGAGGGGGTGGAGCGGTCGCTAGGGGGGTCCCAGCTCCAGTCCCCGCTGGTGTTGCTGCTGCTGCTGCAGCTGGAGGACATGGCAGGCGCCTCCTTCCAGACCTCGCCGCTGGGCTCTGGCGAGGAGGAGGAGGAGGAAGGTCAGGTCCTGCCGTGGGATGTGTGTCCAGGGATGGGGGGGGGACAAGGGCACGCTCTCACCTGGGGCGGGGGTGGCCGGGGGGTGACCAAGCACCAGCGGGCTGGTGGAGAGGCTGGTGAGCACCGTGGCCGCCATCACCTCATCGATGCCTGCCTTGCCAGAGAGCTTCCTGCCGGCGGGAGCAACACAGGGGCTGCGGCGAGACCAACAGCCCCCCAGGACCCTCTGCCCCTCCCCATCACCCACCGAGGTGCCAGAACCCCCTACCCACAGCAGTCAGGTCTGCACTCCCCACAGGGCTGACTTGGGGAGGGGGCACACAGGGGGCACAGGGTCACGGTGGCCATGCCGCGCTGGAGGCACCACCACCTGCAAAGGCACCCATGGGTGCCCCCCAGCACCCTGAGCTGCTGGGCTGAGCTGGCATCGTCCCAGCAGCCAGACTGGAAACCCGGCCGGGCAGTGGCGCAGGCAGCAGTGCAGGCAGCAGTGCAGGCAGGCAGCCAACGCGCCGTGTTTACCACTGGGGGGGGGCGGGGGGGGCGGGGGGGGACGAGACACCCTACACGCCCGTGGGCAGCCCCGCACCGGGGGGGTACCGGCACCTGCATCCTGCCCCGAGCAGCGAGAAACACGGGGTTTGCTCAGCCGGGGCCAAACAACTTCCTGAAGGGGGCAAAAAAAACCCAACTAACCAACTATAAAAAAAGATTAAATTTAAAAAAAAAAAAAAAAAAAAAAAAAGAGCAAGAGGTCAGGAGCAGCAGGAGCCATTTTGCAAACCTCTGGTGCCACTGGACGGATAAATACAGCGCGGGTGGGCAGCAGCGCTGCCGGAGCCCTCGAGGGCTCGTACACGGCACGTGGCTCCATCACTGGGGCTGGGCAGCGCCCGTGGTGCCGCGGGGATGGGACGGGACGGGATGGGATGGGATGGCACAGGATGGCATGGGGTGACGGGATGGATGGGACAGGAGGGGACGGAATGGGATGGGACAGGACAGGAGGGGATGGGATGGGACGGGATGGGATGGGATGAGATGGGATGGGACAGGGTGGGACGGGACGGGATGGGATGGGACAGGGTGGGATAGGACAGGACAGGGTGGGATGGGATGAGATGGGATGGGACAGGGTGGGATGGGACGGGACGGGGTGGCCGCCCACAGCCGGAGCCCCCGGCGCCGTGGCCCAGCGGCCAAAGTCCTCCTCTCGCAGCCGGCGATAAAAGAGCCGCTCGCCACGCGAGGCTGGTGCAGCAGGAGGCTTCAGCGCGGTGGCGGCCGTCGCCCCCCCCCCCCGCCACCGTGGGCCTACCTGTGCCGGGGCACGGGGATGTAGGGGGAGTGCAGCGCCAGGCACCGCTCCAGCCCGGCGTCCAGCACCCGCAGCATCGCCTCCTGGCTGGCCGGCTCCCGGCGCGGCAGCGGCTCCCCCGGCGCGGGCAGCCAGCCCTCGGCTCCCGCCGGCAGCCCCCGGCCGCCGCAGGGGAGAGCAGCCTGCGGAGAGACAGCGCGTCACCGGGGGATCCCCTCAGCGGTGGATCCCTGGGGATAGCCCCCCCGAACAAGGAGGGGAGGGGAGGCAGGCCGGGGGAGCTGGATCAGCGCCTCCAGGCAGGGCTGTCGTGGGACCCTGCCGGCTGCTCGGTGGGTCCCTCTGGGGTAGATCCCCAGTGGATCCCACCAGGTCACGGTGGGGATCCAGCTGGGGATTTCCCCAGTGCTCTGCAGAGGCGAGAGCAGCCAATGTCCTCTGGCCAGGCTGCTCCCAGCGCTGTCACTCGCCGGCTGAGTGTCAGCACCCAGCAGATCCCTTGCCAGGCAGATCCCCAGAGCCACAGTCAGGATCCAGCGGGGATCTCCACAGAGCCAGAACACCTGACAACCTCCAGCAGCATGGCTCCAAGGTGGCAGCACCCCACATGCCACATGACAGCACCAAGCGGATCTCTCCCTGAGCAGATCACCCAGGATCCAGCACAGATCACCCCACAGAGCTATGCAGACCAGCAAACAAACTCTCAGCCCTGCCAGGCCAATTGCAGATGGCAGCACCCACTGACTGAGTGCTGGGACCAAGTGGATCCCGCTCCAGGAAGAGCCCTGGTGATCAGGTGATCTCCTTGGGGCTGGGGCTCTGTGGGGATCCCCCAAGAAGCAGGGAGCAGCCCTTCCCACAGGGCTGACCCAAGTCACAGCACTTGCTGGCCAAGTTCGGTCACCAGCTGGATCCCTCCACAAGCTGTGCCTGGGCAGATCACCCAGGGCTCAGATCCAGTGGGGATCTGCCCTGAGCCTCATGAAGGAAGGTGCCTACTTCGCGTGCTCCTCAGGGCTGCCTAAAGACAGCCGTGCCCATTGGGTGACTGTCAGCACCAAGCGGATCCCTCCAGGGTACATTCCTGGGAGATCCCAAAGGGCTGGGATCCACCAGGGTTCCTCTTGGAGTTGTGCAGAGCAGGGAGCGGATGGGGTCTGCTCCAAGAGATCACCGTCCTCTAGCTGTGTGGCAGCACTGAGCGGATCCCTCTCCAGGCAGTTACCCAGCAGGTCCCCCGGAGTCAGGCTGGGATCCCCCAGGGATCCCCCTAAGCTCTGCAGCAGACTGCTCTGCTCCGGGCCAGCAGCGCTGCCTGCCCATGCACCGGCACTCAGCAGATCCCCAGCAGCAATCACCCCACAGCTCCTTCCAAGCAGATCCTGCCGGGATCCTGCAGGAATCACCCTGCAGCTCTTTCCAAGCAGATCCTGCTGTGATCCTGCAGGAATCACCCTGCAGCTCCTTCCAAGCAGATCCCAAGCAGATCCTGCAGGAATCGCCCTGCAGCTCTTTCCAAGCAGATCCTGCTAGGATCCAGCAGGAATCACCCCACAGCTCCTTCCAAGCAGATCCCAAGCAGATCCTGCTGGGATCTAGCAAGAATCTCCCTGCAGCTCTTTCCAAGCAGATCCTGCTGAGATCCAGCAGGAATCGCCCCGCTGCTCCTTCCAAGCAGATCCCAAGCAGATCCTGCTGGGATCCAGCAAGAATCACCCTGCAGCTCCTTCCAAGCAGATCGCAAGCAGATCCTGCTGGGATCCAACAGGAATCATCCCCCAGCTCTGCCAAGCAGGGTGCAGTGCTCACGAGTGGGCTGAGCAGATCCCTCTCCGAGCAGATCCTGAGGGATCCCCCCAAACACCCTGGGATCACCCAATCCTTGCACGAGCGGGTGGCTCCAAGGCAGGAGCATCCCCCGGCACGGAGCGGACCCCCCCGGCTGCGGCCAGATCCCGCCCGGGCCGGACCACGGCGGGAGAGCCCAGGGAGTAGATCCCTACCATGGGACTCAGTAGGATCCTCCCCCCCCACCCACCCCTCCCCTTTTCAGCCTGGCCCAAAGCGCGTAGGTACCGGGGGACGGATCACACCGGGAGGGTGGGGGAGGCGGCGGGGGCGCGGGGGGGGTGTGGGTGTGTGTCCCCCCGCGCCCCCGCCGCCTCTTCCCCCCCCCCCCCGAAGTTTCTCTCCCCGAGCGGCGCCATTTTAGCAGCGGGGAAAGTTTCGGGCGGGCCGCTGTCAGCTGTCACCGCCCCCGCCTCCCCCGGTTCCCACCCCGGTTGCCGCCGCCGCCGCCCCCGGTACCTTCGGGGCGGCCCCGCCAGCACCGTCACCGCCGCCGCCGGGCTCGGGGGGAGGGGGCGGCGGCGGGTCGCGGCGGCGGCGGCGGGCGACGGGCAGCGGCACCGCGGGCGGGCGCGGCGGCTCCATGCGGGGGAAGCGGCGGCGGCGGCGGCCGGGGCCGGGCCCGGCGGGGGAGCGCGCTCCGCCGCGCGCGGCCCGGTGTCGGCGCCGGCCAGGCCACGCCCCTTAGCCCCCACGCTATTGGTCAATCTCCTCAAGTTGGAACGAGAGCGCCGCTTTCCTCGCTTCGTATTGGTTCCCGCCCTCTGTCACTCAGCCCCGCCGCGCCACGCCCCCGTCTGAGACACGCCCACAGCGCGACACGCCCCCGCCGGCAGCGGCCATCTTCGCGCGCCCCGCCCTCCCGCCGCTCCGCGCGCGGCCCGCGGGGCCCCCCGAAAAAACACCCCCGGTCCCCCCCACACCCCCCCCCCGCCCCCACCCCGTTAACCCCGGGACTCCCCCAGCCACAGGCGGCCCCGCTAAAGGCGCTTCCGCCTCCCGCCAAACTCCGGGGGGGTCCCCAAAAGTTGCCGGGTAGCCCCAAAAGTTCTGATTTTATTATCATAAAGCGGAATTAAGGGACCCTCCCCCGAAAATACGGGGCTTACCGCGCCCGGAGGCCCCCCAGAACTCCTGCGGCTCCCACGAAGCTGCAGGGTGAAAACTTCGGGCGTTATAACTTGGGAGGGGGGGTCCCCAAAATTTGCCCCTCCCCTCCGAAAATCATAGGGCTCCTGAGGCGTTACAGGCGACCCCCCGAAGTCGCGGGGCTCCACGCAAAGTTACACTCCCCAAAACTTTCGGGGGTCCCCCAAAGTTCCCCCCCGAGTTCTAGAGCCGCTGGAAGCCTCCTGCGGGGCTCCCCGGCAGCCGCAGCCCCCCCGGCAGCCGCAGCCCCCCGCCCCACAAGCCATGGTGGTTGCTGGGGGGACGCGCCTGGAGCTCGCGGGGGGGGGCGGGTCCCAGCGGGAAAGGGGTCCCCAACCCGTGGGGAGGGGGGGTCCTGCCCGGCACCAGGGAATGCTGCCAACTGCCACCAGGGCTGGCTTGGGGAAACTGGGGGACTGGGGGGCATGGGGAGTATGGGGTACTGCGGTGCGTGGGGTACTGGGGTGCACTGGGCGCATTGGGTAGCGGGTGCACGGGGTGCATAGGGTGCACAGGGTGCCCCTAGGTTCCCTGGGTGCATGGGTACTGGGGTGCATGGGGTACTGGGGTGCAGGGGGTGCACAGGGTGCATGGGGTACTGGGGTGCAGGGGGTACTGGGGCGTACAGGGTGCATAGGGTACTGGGGTGCAGGGGGTACCCTGGGTATGTGGGATACTGGGGTGCAGGGGTTACAGGGGTGCGTGGGGTACTGGGGTGCATGGTGCACCGGGTGCATGAGGCACTGGGGTGCATGGAATACTGGGGTGCAGGGGGTGCTGGGGTGCATAGGGTGCCCTTGGTGCCTGGCATGCATGGGGTACTGGGGTGCATAGGGTGCCCTGGGTGCATGGGGTGCATAAGGTACTGGGGTGCACAGGGTGCATGGGATGCTGGGGTGCAAGAGATGCCCTGTGTGCCTGGGGTGCATGGGGTACTGGGGTGCTGGGGTGCATGGGGTGCCCTGGATGCTTGGGGTGCATGGAGTACTTGGGATATGTGGAGTGCACAGGTTGTCCTTGGTGCATGGGGTGCTGGGTGCACAGGGTGCCCCGGGTGCGTGGGGTGCATGGGGTGCCCTGGGTGCCCGGGGTACTTGGGGAGCCCTGGCTGGTGCCTACCGGTGCCCGGCTCCCCACGCACCCGAAGCCTGCGGGGCTGTGGGCGCCGGGCGCTGGTGTGGGGCCGCCCGGGCGCTGCTGCTGTTTGATTTACCCAACCGCAGCCTGAAGGCCGGGACAGAGTCCGTGTGGCTGTCCTGGCTGGTGGCCCCCGCCTGGCCCCCCCGCGCTGGCCAACACCGGTGATTCCGGGGGGCCACAGGGGTGTTGGGGCCAGGGGATTCCCTGCCTGAGGGAACCAGCGTGGTCCCCAGCGTGGCAGAGGGGCCAGCGTCCCGGGGTGCTCGGCCGCCCCTTGTCCCCTGCCCTCAGGGGTGGCTGGAAGTGCCACCTCCACCCTGCGCCATGCCCGGGCCCAGGCGCTTTTGTAAGTGTGAAAAAAATAAGCGGCAAACCAGGACCCCCCCCAGCACGTGCCCAGCCAAATGACCCGGTGTCACCCCCACGGCCACCCGCAGGGTCCCCTTGCGTACTGCAGGACGGGGGGGAGCCACCAGCATCCCCCTGGGAACAGCGGCATCCGCGGGGACCCCAACCTGCCCCGGCCGTGCCAGGAGTGCCAGGAGCATCGCGGGGGCTGGCGGGGAGCATGGGAGGAGGAGCGCGGCCAGGGCAGCCTTCGTCCCCAGCGCCGGTGGCCTCTGGCCTCGCCCCCCATTAGCATGGTCCCCGGAGGGATTCAGGAGCCAGCCCCACCACGTGGGCACAGGCATGATGCCTCGCCTGCCCCCGGGGTTACGAGACCCAGCCCCGGCTGTGCCGCAGCGGGACCAGGGGTGGCTCCGTCGGCTGCCCCCCACTCTGGTTTAATCGTTAACGCTGGCTGAAGCGCTGAGCTGGCGGCTCCAGCAGCTTCGGCGTTGTGCAACTCCTGCAGCATCGCCTGCCCATTGCACAAGGGCTCTGGTGCCACCAGCCTGACCCCCCTCCCGGGCAGGGTGGCTCTGCGGGGTGCCAGCCCAGCGCCGCATCCCTGCGAGATGCCCCCGTGGTACTCAGGTGCCCTGGCCAGGGCCAGGCTACCCCTCTGCCGGGGGGGTTGCAGAGGGAGTCAGGGCCATGCCCGCGCCACTCGTCTCACCTGAGCTGCCCGGCCGCCTGCCAGGAGGGCGCAGTGCTGCAGGGGGTACGGGGCTATGCAGGGGATACAGGGCTGCAAGGGGTACGGGGCTGCAGGGGGTACGGGGCTATGCAGGGTGTGAGCCTGCCCAGGGTACGGGGCTGCGCAGGATCCGTCTGGCATGTGGAGCCGGGTGGGTGTGGAGCTGGTTTGGGTGCAGAGCCATATGCTGCGCGCTGCCATACGGCGTGCGGAGCCATAGGAGCTGCAGAGCCATATGGGGTGTGGATCCTTACAGTATGCAGCACCATGCAGCATGCAGCACCATGCAGCACCACATGATGTGCAACACCATGCAGTGCACAGTACACCGTGCAGCACCATGCAACACCTCACAGAATGCAGCACCGGCCGGCGTGCAACAGCATGCAGCGCGCAGTACGTTGTGCAACACCCTACAGTGCAGCACTGCGCGGCGTGCAACACCAGGAGGCATGCGGTGCATTATGCAGCATGCAGTGCAGCATGCAGCACTGTACAGCACCGCTGGGCTCCTGCTCACTCCCCCTTGTGGGAACAGCCTCGTGCAGTGCTGTCCCTGCAGCAGCGGCCCCTGGCAGCAGGATGGGGACCTTGGCCTCCAGCGGGCTCCCATGGGTGGGGAGGAGCGGGCAGCCTGCAGCTCACAGGGCCCCGCACCCGGGGGGGGTTCCCAGCCCTGCCCACCCTCCTTGCTCCAACACGGACCGTGACCTTCCCAGCCAGACCACGAGACCCCAGGCGATGTTCCGGGATGGATCCATCCTGAAGGCTTTGCGCCTCCAGCCGAGGGTGCGTGTGGCCCCGAGGACTGGGCAGTTGTTCCCTTCCTTAAACTGACCCTGGCTCCCCCGAGTGCTGCAGGCAGTGGGAATTACAGGCAACTGGGCTTTTCCTACTGCTGTTGGGGCACGTCTGGGAGATGCTTTGGCCACCCCCAGCTCAGCGGGAGCAGCTTTCCCTGGCGCAGGCGCAGCCCAGTGCCATGCTGAGCCTTCCCCAGGGAAGCGGCACGGCCATGCCCACATCCCACCTTGCCCCAGGAGCAAAGCCGTTCTGGTCCCGCAAGGATGTGATGCTCTCACGCCTGGGTGGTGCGGCCCAAACGCAGCTTCTGGGGGACTGGGGTGGTGCAGGAGGGACCCTCGAGAGCTGCGGGACAGGATGATGGAGGAAGGGAGCCAGGGAAGGCCACGGCTGGGGCAGCCCACGCGGCACAGCACGGCCGGCAGCAGGAAGAGCATCGGCACCAGCCGCCCTACGCCGTTTTCTATCGGCGCCCTGATCTCACAGGGGGATGGGAGCAGCTGATGGGGCCGACTCCTCTATCTCGAGCGGCTGTGGTTTGGCACCGAGTGTGGGGCTGACGAAGTGGCACAAGCGCCCGACCTGCCTCCCAGCTTCAATGTCTTCAGTCTGCAGCAGGTTTTGCCGAGCGCCTTGTTTTCGTTTTTAATCTCGTGTCACCTGCCGCGATGCAGGGGCGAAGCTGCCGACGGCAGGCACGTGGCTTCCTGCCCGCCCGCCGCACCGCACCGCCCGCCAGCCCTGCTGCACCGCGTCACCATGCCACCAGCTCCAGCAGCCCCTGGCCACCTGAGTTACTCCCGGGGAGGCGGCAGTGGGACTAGGGCCACCATCGGTGCATAGCCTGGGGGGCCCCAGGCACCCCTTGGGGCAGGGATGCCCAACGCCCCGTTGGGGAAGGAAAGGAGGAAAGTTTGAGCCCTGGGATCCGAGGGCTGGGGGCGCACACCCAGCTCTCCCACAGGTTTTTGGCACCCGTTGGGGCTGTAGCACCCACAGGAGCGACATGGAGGTGAGCAGGGCAGCAAGCACCGCGCAAACGCTCCCCAGCTCCGACCCCCTGCAAAGCCCCAGAGCAAGTCCCTGCTCTGGGACGGGCCACCCTGTTTCAGCAGCTCTTGGAGGCTGCGCATCCCAATGGTGGATAAAACCCGTGGAGGGGGGGCAGGCAGGTGCACCCGCTCACGGATCCGCTGCACCCAAAGCCGCTCTCCCAGCACCAGCCCCACAGCATTGCTGCAGCAGCAGCAGCAGCGCCAGAACCAGGGGTTTAGAGCCAGTTTAAGAGCATTTTCTCCTAAGGACAACCCCCTCTCAGCCTTTTAATGGTGTTTGGGAGATGGCTGCTCACAGGGACACCATCACACGTGTCCAAAAGTCTACGCTGCCTTGCACTGAGGCACAGGGCTGGCCCCAGGCCCCCACACCAGGAACCCTCAGTGATGGGAGCAAAGCTGCTCCTGGCTTCCTGGGGGCTTCCCCAGGCAGATGGAAGAAGACAGAGACCCTCACTTATGGCATAACCCTGTTGATGAGGGCCTGATCCTGCAGCCCAGGGCCATGGGGCTGGCTCACAGCCCTGCCACCACCAGCCTCCAGAACAGGACCGGTCCTGACGCAGTTCCCATCGCGGTGGCAACACCGGCCCTGTCCCACTGGGCTCCCACATGGCACCCAGCACTGCAAACTGCCCATCTCGGGGCATCCCAACATCAGCCTGCTGGCACCGGTGGGATGGGTTTCAGCAAGGACACTTAAGGAAAAGTAACATAAAATACACACAGAAAGTGCTTGCAGGGCTGCAGCTGCCCTGGCTGGCACTGGGCTCCTGTGTGCCTGTCCCTGGGGGGCTCGGTCCCCCGGAAAGCCGGTCCCTGGGGAACCCCAGCCCTGGTGGCTCTGGCTGGGGTGGGACCACCCTGCGGTGAGGACCCCACTCCCAGGGGGATGCTATAGGTTGGTGATGTACACCTCCAGCCCGTTGGCTGCCGCCCTGGCAGAGGCTTGCCGGGACTCCCCTGCCCAAATGTCGCCAACACTTTCATACAGGTTCTCGGGTGCACAGGGCCTCCTCGGCTTGTCCCGTTTCACCACCTTCTTCCAGTTAACGTCCACAGCCTCATAGTCGGGGTCGGGGCTGCGGCCCTGAGCAGTCCAGGCTTTCTCGCTGATTGACTCATAGCAGGGGTCGGGGGGGCTTTGGGCTGCTGGAGACCAGCACCTGGCTGGGGCACCCTCCTCCTGGTGGGGGGGTGGCCAGCCAGCACCCCCCTCCCTCAGGGATGATGCAGGAACCTGGGTTCTCTTCTTGGTGGCTTTGCACACTGTTGAGTACATCTCTTCTAGCTGCAAAAGGAAGATGGGGGGTCAGAGCAATCACTGCCCATCACTGGGTATTCCCATGCCCCCCCAGCTTCCCACAGCCATGGGGAGGGTCCTGGCAGTGGATTAAGCATCGGGGATCCTGCTTTTTGAGCAGCTCAGGGAGCCTTTTGCAGGGTGTGGAGAGCAGCAGTATGGGCATCGCCTGACCTTGGGGTCTGGGCTTCATCCTGCACCCTCCCTCCAAAAGCACTGCTGGAACTGCAGTTGCCTAATTTACAGCCTGCTCCAAACTCAGGCGTTACAGGGAGGCAAGACATGACACCCCCCCCCGTGTGTCCCACGCAGCACCAGCCCTGTGCCCCCACCCCACAGCCCCCCCACAGCCATACCTTCGCCTGGGGGGCATGGCCCGTGCCGTCCCAGTACTGTGGTGCTCCAGGAGGCCCCGCCACAGCCCCATCCTGCACCTCCACAGGCACCGTCTTCTTCACCTTATGGACACAGGCATAATCGGCTGCCCCATGCCCAGCCCGTGGGGGGGACACCTGGGTGCCGGTGGGCACAGGGGCATCCTCCCCCCCCACCGCCAGGCACTCGTAGACGGTGTCTGGCACCGGCTTGCACCGTGGGGCAAAGAGCAGGTTGGAGTAGGTCTGGTCGGGGGCCGGGGAGGCAGCTGGGGGCTCGGGGACGGGGATCTGGGGCAGCTCACGGTGCAGGAGGACGCTGATGCCAGAGCTGTGCGGGGAGTCAGCGCTGCCGGGGGGGGCTGTGGGACTGGGGAAATCCAGGCTGGCCGGCCGCTGGCCTGTGGGGACAGGAGAGGAGATGGGGGGATGCTGGGGATGCAGCAAGCACCAACCCCTGTGCCAGCAGCACACGGGTGCCATGGCATGTCTGTGCATGCCACGATGCGCTCAGCGGGCAGCACAGGACTGCAGGCACCCGCCAGCCCCCCCGGCTCGACAGCCACTCACCGTCACCCCTGGCCTTTACCCGGTACAGCTCGTGCAGCTTCGTGTCGGACTTGCTGAGCGACCGCAGCTGCGTCTGTCTGAGCAGGGACTGCAACAGGGGGATGCACACCCTCAGGCTCATGGCTGGGAGCTGGGGGGCCCAGAGCTCCCCTGGGGCTGATCCTGCCCCCCAGCATGTGCTTACCTCGTCCACCAGCTTCACCCCGTCCGGAGGGACATTCTTCTTCCTGCCCCTTCTGTGGGAAGATGCGGGGCTGAGCCCAAGGCAGGCGGCCAAGGCGGGGGTGAGGAGTGGGTGCCCTGGGACCCCAACCTGGCCACGATGGGCATCACTGCTTGCCCCTCACTGGAGCAGCAGCACCCCCCAAACCCACAACCCTGCTCCTTCACCAGGCCCACAGAGGGTCCCAGTCTGGCTGGGGAAGTCTCAACTGCATTCTGCACTCCACTGAAACGTGCGCCACTGCCATCCCCCTCAGCATCACCCATCCTGCCCATCCCACGCGCAGCTCAGCACTCCCCAAGCTGCTCCTGCAAGGCCTTTGGGCACAGGGGCTGTGCTGGGGTCAGCAAGGCACAGGGGAGCAGGACAAGGCCAGGCAGTTGTGCTGGGGCTGCAGCCAGCGGCTCGGGGCAAGCAGAGAAGCAGGTGCCAGAACTCCCAGCCACGTGTGCAAACGCCACCGAGGGACCCCCAGCCCCAGTGGCAGGAGGGAAAGCAGCGGGCAGGGCGTACCGTCTGCAGGCAGCGCACAGGGCGCCCAGGTAGATCAGGATGCCGAGCAGGAGCAGGGCAGAGCAGGCTGGCAGGAGCGGGGTCCCCACCAGCCCCTTGCCACCGGCTGCAGCCATGGGGAAGCTGCTTCCAACACCACTGTGAGGATGAGCTCTGGGGAGAGAAAACAGGAGTCGGGGTGCAGCCGGGTGCTGCTGGGCTCACCCCAGCATGGGATGGTGCTCTGCAGCCCCCAAGGCTCACTGGGACCCCCACACAGCAGCCCTCCCCAGGCAGGGGTTCTCTCTGGATGCTCTGGACGGGGACATGCACCGGCAGCCCCAATTTCTGACCAGCCGCTGCCCTCCCCGGGGTCACCGTGACACCTCCCCTGCTCTGCCCAGCCCAGTGCAGGCACCCTGCCGCGGGTGCTTTGCCACCCCCTGGAAAAACTTTGGATTATGGTTCTGTTTCAAAAAACACAAACCCAACCCAACCGGATTCATGCTCTCAAGTTGCCACCGAGATGTTGAAAAGGAGATGCCCAGGGGCCCTCAAAACTCTCTGGAGACACCCCAAAAAGTGCCAGTGTGCTTTCTGGGGAGACCGAGACACTGCCCCGGGCTGCGGAACGGGGTGGCACTGCTCCCCAGCACAGGACATGGGGTGGCCCAGGCAGGGCAGATGACTCCGCTTCCCGGAATCAGAGCGAGCTTCAGCCTCACAGCTGCCTCTCCCTCCTCGCATCCCAGGCCCAGCAGCACGCACCGGGATACCCTCCTTCCCTAGTGGGTCTCCCCCTCCAGGCCCCATGGTATTCGGACCCATCCACCCGCACCGTGAGACCTGTGGAGTCACTGCGTAGAAAATTCTGGGTGGGAGCAGCAGTGCTGCTGGTGTCACTGGTGTCGCCCTGTTTGCAGCACCGTGCATGGTGAGGTCCCCAGGGACTGAGCCCAGCCCAGCCCTGCAAACCACACCGTGATGTTTCTGCTCTCACAGGAACCCCAGTCGCTCCCTGCAGCATCCCAGCGCAATCTGCACTTGGGCCAGGAGCTGTGGGGTCGCAACCATGTGCCCACCCAGCCAGGCCGATTCTTTGGCACAGGCATACACCGAGCCCCCTTCTCCGCCACCATAACCCCAGTCCTGTGGCCACCCTGCGCTGTGACGCCCAACCTCTCCCCCGTTTGCCTAAAGAAGAGGCCGTGCCTTGCCCAAAGGCAGCCTCTTCCCTGCACCCCATTCAAGGAGCAGCGTCCTGCCCCGCAAGCTACGGCAGCGGCAAGGCCAGAGCGAGCGGTCCGGCACAGAGAGCAGGCGTTCCCCAGCCTGTCAGGGTCCCAAGCCTTTCCTGGGGGTGCCCCAGCCTGTCAGGGTCCCATGCCTTTCCTGGGGGTGCTCTTGGTGACACCCCGTCCCACCGTCCCTGTCCCTGCCCAGCCACCAGCGTGCTGCAAAACCCACCGCAAGAGCTGACACCGCTTCACCCGCGCCGGTGCCAGGACGGCGGCTGCTGCCGGCTGCGTGCATGGCAGTGTCCGGAACGCGCCTGGTCCGAAGGGAGACCACTTACCCTCTTACATATCTGAGCCCTGATGACAGAGGTGGGATGAGCCCCGGCGAGAAGCTGCCCTGCCTTGCACCAACCTCGGGTGCTACGGCAGCTCCAGCCCCGTGGTCAGCGGGGGGGTCTGTGCCCACGGAGGGACCGATCCTGCTGCCCTCTCCCCGCCACCGTGTCACACGGCAGCATCTCTGGCGCATCTTCACTCCGATAACTGGCAAGTCTCTGCCCACTTGTAGCACCCTTTTATCTGAGAGCTTCCCATGCCTTTGGAAACTTCTCTGACTGAAGCCTTAACCCCCAGAGAGCAATTATTTCAACGTGGAAAGTCAGACAGAGAGGTTTCAGGGACTAACCGGGCTGGACAGACTGGCTTAGATCAGAGCTGGGAAGGGAAGGCTGCTCCCTCTCCAACGACGTTTTAATTAGACAATGCTGCTTTTCTGTCTGAGCATACATTAATTATACGGATTACTTGCAACACAGGCATTCGCCTTAGACAGTCCTCACTGAACTTGCTCAGCTCATTACAGCGACCGGATCGCAGGCTGCAGACGCGATTGTGTTCAGCGCAGAACCGAGCGGGCTGAGGTTTAGCAGACAAAATTATAATGAGGTCCAGTGGCCGGGAGCTGGTGTTAGGTCAGAACTGAAGTGCGAGCTTTTAACACGCTGAGGCGGGCACACGTGGGGCAGCTTATCCCACAGCAGGTGGATTTTCCATCCCCGAATTTTTAAGATTGAAGAATGAAGGGAGAGGCCTGCTAAGGTGAAATTAAGACAGAGAAATTCTTCTGACCTACTTTCTGTTGTGCAGGAGACCAGTGGTTTTTATAGCTCAATTTCTGAGCTATAAAAATGCCCCATGCATGCTCTTTGGTGTATTCAGGCTCAGCAGTCAGTGGGAAAAGCTGTTTCTTGGGACAACATTTTGGTTGTCCCAAAATTACAAATCTGGGAGGAAACCCCAGCACCTGGCTGAAGCTGCTCAGGTAGGACTGAGCAGGTTTGCAAGGCAAAGTCTCAAACAGACCTTCCGAAACCTACACCTGAATTTCCTGCCAATAAAGTTATCGATGTCCCGGTCCTGGGGCTACCCTCTGGGGCAGGAGACTCAGCAGACGGCATTTCGTAACGTGCTGGCTCTGCAAGCCAAGATGGCTTTGAAGATGACAGCAGTCACAGCCACTGCGTACGTGCGATGCACACCCACAGCCCACCGAGCAGGGAGTAACTCCAATCTGTGCCACCCGAGCACAGGCACAGTAAATGCAGTTGGTCTGTTACTACAGGACACGGGGGGTGTTTTTGCAACTCCCAGAAAAGGCACAAGTTTCTCAACTGGGCTTCACAAAAACAAGATTAAATTTACTGTAAAACTAAGCACTGCTACTGACAATTTCACCTTGCTTCCGATTCATCTACCCAGATAAAAATGCACACAGTGTTCTGTGCAGGGTGACAAGAAGGTTTATGAAACTACTAAAAGCACAGTTGCAAGAAGCCAGGACAAGCACTACAAGCCGATTCCCATCAGTGACTGCGACCATGGCTGCAGCAAA
This sequence comes from Falco naumanni, assembly GCF_017639655.2. Lineage (NCBI taxonomy): Eukaryota > Metazoa > Chordata > Aves > Falconiformes > Falconidae > Falco > Falco naumanni. The sequence continues at coordinate 22,577,370 of NC_054063.1, read as the reverse complement.
CGCAGCTCAGGTACCCTGGGGAGTTGTACTGAAAAAAAAAAACATCTCAAGAAGCAGAACTAGATTTTTTTCTTTTGAATTATGAAAAGTGAAAGCCCCATAACAGTTAGTCAACAACACTGCATCTGCCCTAGACCGTGGGATGCAATTAGTAAATTTTAAGACTGTTTCAAACATGGAGCAGGCATGATATCTCACCTGCTTCGCTCACATCTCTGCAGCAGGGAAGAGATTTCTTTGTCAAACTCCTGTGGAGGAGTTTCATTTAGAAAGGACCAACTATATTTCTAAATTCCAGACCCAAACATCACAAAACCTGGACACACTTCTAATTATAACCCTCATCGCTACTTATATGCTGAAGTGGCTTTTGAGAAAACAGAATTTTAAAACCTTAAGGTAAGCGACCCGCCTGCTCACGCCGTGTGGCCTTGGTCAAGGCTGACAATTCAGCACTTTTCTTTCTTCCTGCCCTTCTGTGATTGCTGGAAATGCACTCGCTCGGGCAGAGAAACGCCCTTCTTAGCAGAAGTCAAGAACCTGCTAGAGAGATTTTCTGCAGACCTGAGCCACAGCAGGACCAGTGGAGACCTTGGTGCTGCTGTTATGGAAAGCCAGATGACAAAACACAGGATGGGCATATTATGGAGATACGTATCTTCTCAAGAATCACCTGCCTACCAGTGGTGGTCTTGCTACAAATTCAGTAGGTTTACATAATTCCAGTTTAGAGGACAGCGTTTCAATGCCCACACCCTTTTAAACCTCCCCACCTGCAGGCAGGAGCTCAGCCGTTCCCCAAGAGCCGTTCCACACGCAAGCAAAAACTCTAGTCCGCCTCCCCACACCAGGAAATTCTTCTCTTGAAAAGAAACAAGACAATGCCCTACACTCAACAATTCAGTCACCATGAAAGCCATCTGTAGACCCAAGCCCTGGGACCCCAGCAGCGTTACCAAGCTCAAGCACCTTTTTCTCCTTTCTAAGCCCTGAGCACCACGCACTAAAAGCGCAGGGCTTGCAGCTCCTCGCAGCTGACAAAGTTTAACCCAGCCGATGCTTCCCCACCGCCGAGTTACGAACAGGAATCCTGCCTGTCCAGTCTAGCTGGCTGCAACAGCACCTCCGACAGCGCTGCGACTTCTATATAGATCAGGTGTTTTTAAGTATTCTTCAGCCCCTGGTTTAGTTGCAGATACCCAGGTTTGCCAGCCAGGCAAGCAGACAGCACTTACTTTGCAGAAACTCAAGAGCCGGTGAGCGTGAAGAGCAGGGATCTGATCATGCTCTCTTCCTTGCCAGCCCACCTGGAGGAGTTAGTTCCTTTTCTCCCGCAGAGTTATTCCTAATTAGGGGGTCCCGAGTATTTCAAACATCTTGATCTGAGCTCTCCCACTCCCCTTTAGCTCCTTCTAGAGCAGGCACCACGCAGCACACACCACAGCTCGCTTCCTGGCACTGCAGAGGTGGTTGCTTCACCCAATGGTAGGCTGGGTTCCTCCCCGCCTTAGCTGGGTGCAGCGCGGCAGACAAGCTCCGCAGGCACCCAGTGCACAAGAGCACCCTCTAACATGCTCCGCTCCCCACTAGCTGGTTTTAGCTGCAGCTCTCTGCCCGCAGGGAATATAAGGAAAGAATAGGTCACCGCAGATCATCACCACCTTGCAAAAGAACAACGCCTTACAAGGACAGAGGGGGAAAAATAAAAATCAACTTTATTCACAGGGACGTGAACTGTCTTGGGTGGGAGGCAGCAGCCATTTGAGTAGGAGTCTGAAAAGTAAGGCTGTGGAAATCCCAAGGAAAGGTCAAAACACGACTTAGCTGAGACACAGGGCTAAGAGACCCAATTCTGAAAGAGATGACGGTGTTAAATAGTGTCAGAGAACACAACAAATCCAAGAAATTTCTCAGCCCAGCTCAGCTCACCGGTCATGGGCCACTTCAGCGAGCACTCATGCTAAGCTGGGCACATCAATCCTTGTCACCACCCAACCTGTGAGTGTGGGAAATAAACACTCATTTGCGAGGGAAGGGCACTGAGCAACCATCGTTAAACCCTTAAGTTAAGCCGAGTGTGTGAACATGAACTGAGAACAACGAAGATGATACAGCTGATTTAGTTAGAAACTGATAGATGCTAAAGTGCTCAAGGCAGCCCACGCCACCTTGCACATCTACACAGTGCTTATCATAGCAGGATCCAAGCGCTCTTCAGGAGAGTCACTTGTAACAGGTTTCCTGAAGACGTTAATCTTGTTTACTTTTGCTGTTACTCTGTGTTTTCTAAGATGTGTCTGCAGCGATGCTAAATCCCACATGACTTGAACAGCTCTGATCGTATCTCCTTCAGCCTTAGATTTTCTGGTTAGTTTGGCAGCCTGACTCTACCAGTAGGCGCAGCCCTGCCCAGGCTGACAGCTCTAGAAGTTGCTTGGGAACAGATAAAAAAGGCGGTACTAAAGAAGCAAAACTTTTCATTAGAAAAATGACTCGGAAGAAAAGGAAATAGATAAATTAAAAGAAAAATGTGTCTTTAAGATACTGGCATGAAACTGCAAACAATTATTTTTTTTTTTCTAAAAGCAATTACAATGCACAAGTCCCACCAGAAACGGAGTCTGACAAAACCACCATCTCCTCTGGGGCAAGGACTGCCTGCCGCCAACGCAGAATATAACCTAGGGAAAAGACATCCTTCCTGTCCAAAGACTCTCCACGCTGCAGGGAAGGGCACTTCTCTTGCTTGGCCTGCTTCCAGCATAGCCTGACGCTCCCCCACAGGCAGGGCTGCCTGCTGGGCACATACAGACCTCCTGATCTTTGTGCTCATCCAGCATCTGGGCCCTGAGGATTTTCAGTAAGAGGACCTGCGTTTGATGAGCCATCTAGGACAGAAAAACTCAAGTAATGATGGCAAAAATCTTAAGGTTCCCTGGGGAGTTGTTCCCAGCTAGGAGGTTTGAGGATCCATTACTCTGCTGTGTTACTCCCCCAGCTTTGGCACGCTACTTGCGGAACCACGCAGCTTTCCATGCCAAGTCAATGAGTTAGGCTACAGCATGTCCTGGGATACTCTTACAGTCAAACTGATGAAACCTGATGCGTGAGACCACTAGTACCAACCTCTGAGCTGCCAGCTTTCTGTCTATTCTTTACACCAGGGCTACAAGGAACTGCTCCCCAAAGCAATGGGTTCTCAGACAAAGCCCACAGCAAAAACCAGAAGGTAGAGAGCAGCTGAAGCAACTTGCCTTTGTTGTTTTCACCCAGTACAAGCCTTTTCTGCTTCACCAGAATGTGCTCGGGACCCTGCCTCCACTTGCATTCGTCAGTTGGCTGCAAACACAAGCCACAGTTGATGGCAGGATGTGGGGCTTTCAAAGCCCCTCCTCAGCCGGTTCGCAGCCAGCGACGTTATCACCCAAGTAGCTACAGACTCTGGAAGGAGATGCCACCACAGGGATAACAGAGGAAAAAAGTGTGCAAGAGAACAGAGAATCGTATTTCTTGTAGCTAGTCCTTATACAAGGCTCAGGCTTACTGAATGCTTGCAGGGCTGGACGGATGCACACCTCTCCCCCTCCCCGCAGAGCTCAGAACCACCTAGTTTTAGAAACTGCTGCTTTTCAGCCCAGTTTTCAGGCTGGGCAGCCTGAGGCCCAGAGGAGCAGGATGGCTCAGCCAGGCTCTGAGACCACGAGCACCGGGCCTGACTTGGAAGGATAATCACTGCAGTCAAACGCCTTTCTCAGAGACTAGAACTCAGTCATCTTCTTATGCGTGTCTGCTTTCTTCTGCTCCCGCTGCAGGCTGGCTTCCTGGGCCTGCAGCTGCCCCAGCTGTTTATGTGCATTAGCCAGCTTCTCCTCCAGCTGAGCTGTAGCAATGCTGTGCCTGAAAGCAAAAAGTATTACAGCAATGTCATCCTGCACGGTAAGATCAAAGGACTGTCATCACCCCAGGAGGGTTTGCCCTTTCCTGTGGGATAAGTGCAAGTGATCTGCTGAAAGCCAGGAAGAACCCGATGTTCAGCACAGTCTGGGCTAGAAAATGTACTCCTGCGATGCTCAACAGCAACGTGGCAGAGATGGCCACGAGAAGGAAAGGACTCCAGTACCTTCCTGCAGAGAGCCCCCCTCTGCCACAGCCTGAATTCCAGCCAAAGAACCCCAGATGCACCTGCCAGTGTCCAGACTGGTCTGAAGCACACACTAAAAGTCCCTCTCCCCCACTCCCCCTTAGGTCTCATCCAGATGTTTCACTTGTTCCTCCCTATACCTCATTTCAAGGCCACCCCTTCCCAGAAGCGCCAAGAATCCTCAGCTCATCCTGCAGTCCCAAACAGAATGTTTTCCTACCGCCCAATGTTGCGTGCCAGGGCCTGCTGGATTCCTCTGATATCCTTCTGTGTTTGTTCAATCTTCTCCATTGTCTGGAAGAGGTGGACACTCAGGGCTTTCTTAGTGCTCTTGCTAGCGTGGTAGATCTCTTTGCTGTTCCTCTCTGGCATTGCCATCCCTCCAGCCTTCTCCCCGGTACTCTTCCCTCGCAGTTTTTCATTCAAAAAGTCAAACACATTGTGGGAAGGCTTACGGCTGCCCGCCGGGGACTGTCCACAGCTGTTCCCCTTTGCTCGGCATTTCCTTGATTTGCCTGGGTCCAGCTTCCCCTGTTTCTTTTTCTGAAGCACCTCAGCACACTGGTCAAGGGACTTCCCTCGAGGAAGTACCACAGCCTGCACTGGCTCCACTCGGCCTTCAGAATTCTTCCCTAACCCTGAGGAGAGACACCAAGGGAATACTGCAAGTGAGGATATCCCCTCTCCAAATCACCTCCCACCACAAGCTCATGTTGACAGTGACAAGCTTAGAACAAGCAGACGGGCTTCTGAGGTACAGAGAGCCCCAGCTACCACCCAAGTCAAGGGGAGCGGCGAAGGCCCCGGCACAGTGGATGCAGACGCTACGACAGGAGCCTTCTACAGCAAAAGATACGGGATAAAAAGCCCGAGGCCATTCATCAGGCCGGTTTCTGTGAAACTAGGTTCAGCCCTCACATTCTCAGCTTCTCAAGCCAGGTTCTTCCTAAAACTGGTTTGGTTCCTCTGGGAGAACTATAGACAAATGCAAGCAGCAGACTGCCCTCCTAAAGCCCCCAAGGCTCAATACAATTTGTGTAGCAAGAAGCTAGTTCAGCAGGCTTTGAAGTCTGCGTCTTGAGCCAGGAGATGCTTTAACGCAGACATCAGAAGCTTCATAGATCAGTTCCCTTCTACCTAAAGCCTTTGAACATTTCATATGACAGTTCTCATGGCTTTAATCATGAACTTGACCAGGGCTCCAAATGCCTCCAATTTTTGCTATGGCCATACAGGGGCTGGTGCACACATATACCTGTAGTTCAATTAAGTTATCCCTTCTTGCCTTCTAACGCAGCTGTGATTCATCACACAGCTTGAGCCTTATCTGACAGGCCCTTCAGCACAGAGAAGTTACAGTTCTACCCAAAATCTTATTTTTCTTAACTAGTTTTAGGATCCATCAAGCAGTCAGGCTCTCACAGCAGCAGGACCGCCTTCTCCCCTTACCTTTTCCAAATTCGTATCCCATCTGAACAAGCAGTTTGGAGCCAATACCACGAGTATGGGCTTCCCAGCCACCAAAAGAGGAACTGCATGCAGGAGTCCACTCCCCGTTCTCTGGAACTCTTGAATCTATCACTGTGGCACAGAATAGAAGAAACAGTGAAACACAAACCCAAAGCTTCTACACAAACGCTTCATCCAGGGCACCCATGGCATGAAAACCCCTCAGGAGGCAGTACAATATACTTCTCCCACCCTAGAATCACTCAAACAATCCTCCAGCCTTACTTAGTTCCTATTGAGCTGCCACTTTTTATGAACACTGTATAGCGAGTCACTTAAATGAGAGCTCTCACTTGATTCAATGCATATTCCATCTCACACTTCCAGGCAGAATCATCCAGAAGTTTTACGCTTCCTTTCCTTCCTTCTAGGATGGTGATACAGGCCGACATAAACCATTAGAGTAAGATTTGGCACAGTGGCAGGTAATACTTATTCTGTGCCTCCAGCTCATGTCTCTGGTATGAAGCTCCTCTAGGCCACAATGCTAATGCTGTGTTATTAGGATCCAATAACCTCTATTAGGCTAAGTGTAAAGAGCTCTAGGACACAACTTTGTCCCTGTGACGTAACTGTGCTACTAGCGCAGGGACAGAGTAATCTCAAAGAAGTCACTTGGGCTCTCTCTGCGTCAGCTTTCAATAATAAAACAGGGCATGGCTGCTCCTGTGACCTCATCAAGGCACTGGAAGGATCAAACACGCAAAATTACTCTTGTACTCTTGTGTCATGGAACTCCACAGAGCTCCCAGAGATGAGGAAGTCTCCCGATTCACTCGTCAGCCAGTCACATAAAGAACAGACTCAGAGCTGGGAACTCAGCACTAAAACATCACACCCTGTTCTTTCACGTGTTGGAAGTTCCCATGGAAACCTTCAACCTTTGCTGGCCCAGTCATCTGCATAAACCAAGTATTTTCATTTGCAATTGTAACATAATAGCTAATTCCCATTCTCTATCTTTCAGCAACACATAAAGAGATTAGTTATTCTTTCATCAGAGGTGAGACACTTTTAATGAAAGCTCCAGGAAAGTAATCCAGTAGGTCCCAGAGAAAGGCAGATGTAGATCACAAGTCACTTTTGCTCACACCGTCCCCGCTCTCTTACCTTTAGCATAACCAGAATCATCAACACTGTCTTCATCAGACTCAGCAGATTCGGCACCATCTTCACTTCGCAGCGGGGGAATGACACTATCTCCTTCCACAACAGCTTCCTTGAGCAGCAGGGAATCGAACTTCACAGTGTAGTAACCACTGTCGATGTCTACAGAAGGGAAAGCAAGGACAAGAGTTCCAGTAAGTCTCCAATGCGCAGCTGGCAGAGGGCTTTCAAAAACAGAGTTGGCTCCAGTGGAATGACACAGGCAAGGGGGAAGGCCCAAGGAACGTGTGGTTTAAAAAATGCTGGCTTATCTTTGTGCTTTAGATTTCTGTTTCGGACAGAGAAGCACCCACTGCAGTGAAAAGCTATTTCCACAATGCCTATATGTTGATACTTAAAGGTTTATTTCTAAAAATGAAGAAAGATGGGCTGTTGAGAAATGGAATTAAAGAGGTTAGACCTGCTCCTCTGTGACCTAATAACAGACGAAGAAATATGAAAAGAGAGAATAAACCTTCACTCTTCCCAAGACATGGGGAAGCTTGTATCAGCAGGTGATAGGCAGGGCCAGCTTCCATGTCTTTTGGTTAAACAGGAGCAGATTATTGCAATTCTAACCTAATATGCATGCAAATTCCTGCAATACCTGCTTCTTCCCTTCTGGGGCAGATAATGACCACATAGTCATATCCCTTCCACATTCCTGCTCTGTATGTCTCCTTTTTGTCTAACACTTTCCTGTTTTCCAGACTATTCCCTTCCCAAGCCTGACAAAATTCAGAATGTTTTCTCAGCTATGTCGAGATTTTCAGTTTAGGGCTGCAGCTACATAGCTGATGTTTTTCTGTCATTAACCAAAATAGTCAAGTCTTATATTCACATAAACATCAGCCTTCATCTTCCACACAGAATCCTGGCAAAGCACACTCAAACACGACTCACCAGTTATTTTTGCAGTGTACCATATTCCATCGCTGTGTTTCGCCAGGCAGGCTGAGCCCACCTCCAGCGTGCTCAGATTGGGCTCCTGAAATGGCTGAAGCTCCTCCACAGACACCACTTGCCCGTGTGAAAACCTGCCAGAGGAGGCAGAAGAAGAATTATCTCCATCTCATTTCAGCAGGCTTGAAATAAAAATTGCTTCCTGCCTTAAAGGAAATGCGAACAAGCTGTCAGCAGTGCTGAATCTTCACCAGTAGTTACAGAAATTTTATCGTGCATTATTTCATTTACACAGGTTATTCATTTTTCACCATAAAACATTATTTATATCATGTAACAAAGACCGCATCCTACCCCAGACTTAAGCTCTCCTTCCTAGTGACACATTCAGCAAAAAAGTTCACAGGTCTTTTGAGATAAACAGGGTCACACTTGTGTGGGTCTCTGGGCCAACCTCCTCCAAAGACGGAGACTCTACAACCTCTCTGCACAACTGCAATGTATGCACTATTGACAGACAAGCTTTGGTGTTTTATTTTAAAATACTTGATTGGTTATTAATTTAGCCACTCGACTGATTATGTAAAATCTCTGCAACTTTCCCATGGGATCTTCCATTTAATCTCTGCATTTGCTAAAGAAAACAGCTAAAGGGATGCCATGCTTACCATAACACATTTTTAAAACATAAACAAAAAGGCAAAATTTCATTGGGTAAAAAAGCCAAACGGTACAAACTCAAAGGTTTAACTCTTTGTGTGACAAGGCCGTTAGCTATGGGAAGGACATAAGCCCCCTCCCACCCCTTTTTCTTTTTTACCGACAGTTCTCTTTAAATCTGCATTTGTCATCCAAGAAGAACGGGCATGGCTTCAACGACTTGTGAGTCGGATAGAGATACAGCACTCTGACTCCTGCACTGCCGTCTTCTAAGTCCTCTGTCCCCACAATCATGGCATTATGGTACTCCAGGGTCCCCCAAGAGCTGTAGTAGGGGGCTTTAACCTTCATTCCGCTCAATTCCTCCTCCCCCTCCTCTCTGTCAGACTCCACCTCTTCTTCACTGTACTTTGATTCACTTTTGTCATCAGTTTCTTCATCTCTCTTTGATGATATCTCACTGTTATTAGCTGAAGGCTTCTCATCAGTTCCAAGCTCAGCAATGGCTTCCTTAAAAGCAGCATACTCCTCATCCTGCGCAGAACTGTCTGGGTGGGTGTCCTGCTCCAGAAGGCCTACTGGAGAGGATGAGGAGGAGGCATTTGTATCTAGAGTAGCCAGAAGTTTGCTCTTTCTAACAGACACCAGGCTGGACTCGGTCAGTTCTATCAGCTGCTTCAAATCTTCCTGCAACTGAATCAAGTCCGACTGCTGTGAGGGGTCCAGGCCTGCCCCTAAAGCCAGCTCCACTTGCTGCAGCTGGGCATTGTAGCTCTGAATTGCTGCTTCCAGACTCTCTTCATCCATTATCAGCAAAAAAAAGGTGTGTTTAACTGTGTTCTCTCCGGGAACTCACAACACATTCGAAATGTTTACTTAAGACGAGCAACTTTTTGGATAACAAGCCCTTGTCTGCAGAAGCTACCATCTACCCCGCCGCCTCGCTTCTTCCCTCGGAAGTAACCAGGTCGAAGCTCCTGCAGCAAACGGGCGGCGACAGGCGATGAGGGAGGCCGAGGGGAGGCCAGGCCCTGCCCTCCCCCGCCACGGCGCCCGCTGGAGCGCGCCGGGCTCACACACGGTACCGCTCCTCCCGCAGACTGGTCACTGGCGGCGCGACCCCTCCACCACGGGGCTGCCAGCAACTCCCCAACTTGACTCTGCCTCAGCCGCCCCACTCACCCCTCAGCTCCCCCTTCCCCTAGAGCGCCGCCGCCATGACACCCACCAGCTTCCGGCCCCCCGCGCCCCACTTCCGTTTTCCCCGGCCAGCGCGTTACGCCACTCAGCGGCGAGACCGTCCCCCTACTGCGCTTGCGCACTCCTGTCCCCCGGCGGGCCGTGGTGCAGGGCATTCTGGGATCTGTAGTCCACGCACCCCCTCGCAGCCCCGCCCGGCGCGGCGCGAGAACTACACTTCCCAGAGTGCCCCGCGCGGGACGGCGCCGGCGGCCCAGGCCGGTGGGCAGCGTTGAGGAGCTGCCTGGCGGGAGGTGTCTCCGGTAGCTGGTGAGGGGCCGCGGGTTTCGGGCGCGGTCCTCCGCCTTCCGCGCCCGTAGGGCGTTAGGGACCGCGGCGGGGCCCGCAGGGCACGGCTGGGCCTGGAGCGGGCCTGGGAGGCGGCACCGGCCCAGCCCGTCCCGGGACCTGGCCGCGGGCCGTGAGGGGGAAATGGCGGGGAGGGCCGGTTTCCCCCTGCTGCCCTGTCAGACCGTGGCAGGGGGAGGAGAGGGGGATCTCCCGGGTCTAGGGGACACGAGGCGGTGCTTGGGCATGGCTCGGATCACCTGCTGGCCCCAAGGGGGAGCGGGCCGGAGGGGGGGGGCCCAGCCTGGGCCTCTTGCAGAGCTGGGTATGAAGGGTCCCGGCCTGTACCTGTGGAGGGGCAAAGCCCCTGTGCCCCGAGGTGTCCTGTCCTCATGCTGAGTGCCCCAGCCTGAGGAATCCCTTACTTCTGGTCCAGAACGCTTTTTCCTTTCCTGTAGGTAGCAGCGTTTGACTTCAAAGTGATTGCTTACCTTCTCACTTGCTTAAGGACAGTTGCCTCTCAAAGTCTTTGCCTTGAGGTTCTCTTTGTGTTCAAACAGGAGAGTTGTTGCAATGTTGTGTGAGTCAGCTGTAGTGCTTGGTACCAGTACTTCCCGCATCTTGGCAAGTCTTCTCTGCCTTGGTTGCAAATGTGACAACAGAAAAAGTGTGGGTTTCTGCAGGTGTCGGGTGTCGCCTTGCCTGATTCTCAGTCTTGTGCTTTTGCCTAGCTGACTGGCCTGTTTTGTCTTCATGGCATTCTAAGATGACAAAACACTTGTATGGTGGATACTGTAACAAGATTGTTGCTGGGTAAGGCTTAAATTAAGATAAGTAGGGGGTCTTAGGCACCTTTTGGATACGCTGCACTCTTGTTTGACTATTAAAGCTCCCATGATACTGTTATATGGATCAGGAACAGGGAGTGGGGGACCAGCCTGTACATTCTTGTTCAAAATACTTATTCTGTGTATTTGTATGAAGTTGGCTTCATTTTCTTTGGGTCTTACGTGTATTGCAACAAGCATTCAAGCTCTTCTTTGGCTCTCCTTTAAGCCCCAAAGCAGACAGGGTAGTTTTCCAATGAGGGCTGAGTCTGCAGTGGATGCTGGGCACTATGTGCAGAAACAGAGGTTAGGCTTTTTGGAAAATAATGCCTCACTTGTATGCATTTGAAAATTTCATTTTGAGCCATTTGTGTGGTCTCTCTTGGATCTGTGATTTGTCCTGGGATTGCCTCGCTATGAGAGTTATTGACAAAATAATAATATCATTTACCTGTCTGGTGTTGGGAAGAACTTGTATTGTGGAATGAGAGACTTTTGGAAGTGACCCGTTTGTTAATGATTTCCTCGTACTTGTTTCAGGAGCAGGATGTATACTCTGCTGTCTGGACTCTATAAATACATGTTCCAGAGGGATGAGTACTGCGTCTTGATCCTTGGTTTGGACAATGCTGGTAAAACCGTAAGTGCTGTTTATTAACAACTGTGTGGAAGGCACACGCAGTTCTAAACATCCTCCAGAGATAAAACTTCCAACAGACAGGTCAGTCTTTCTTTGGCTGTGTTGTGAGTTATTTGGCTGTATTAGTGATGTCACACCAAAGAATCAACTTTTCCCTCTTGCTTAAATTTAGCATAAGCTTTCAGGGATGTAGGTGAGGCTTTGTTAATCCCGTAATCACCTGTGATCATCCCTTCTTCCCTTGCTAAAATAGGGAACAAGAAGAGTGGTTTGTTCCAGGGTTAGGTAGGGCAGTATCTGTTGGAGAGGATTCTGCAGAAACGAAAAAGCAGGTTTGGGTTAGCATTACCCCAGCCAGCAAAATATTTGAGAGTAAATACTTTTTCTTATTCCTTTTCAGACCTTCCTTGAACAAACTAAAACTCGATTTAACAAGAACTACAAAGGGATGAGTTTGTCCAAAATCACAACCACTGTAGGCTTAAACAGTAAGTAAATCTGTTTGGATTTTTTTCAGCTTTCCTGCACAGTTAGACAACAGTTGGTTCTTGTTTGAAATATTTAAGAATTGACAAGGGCAACATAGTTGTAGAAGTAGGGATCATATCTCCAAGCTCCCCACGTTCTTCTGTAAGAGAATAAAATAGGCTTTCTTAGCTTATGAGGAAAAAGCCTTGAAATGTTAAAAACCTAAGTATCTCATCTCAGTGCTACGGTCCAAGGTTAAGCTAAATTTCACTGGTTCATGGGCTTCATTCTGATATTATTTGCACTGATATGACTCTGACATTAGTGGTCACCCTTTGCGAAGGTACTGTTCAGTTGTAGAGTGTAGCCACTCTATGTGATTTGTTCCTCTGGAAGACTGTTCTACCCCAGATTTCTTAGAGGGATGCACAGTTGTTTGTGCTTTAGAGACTGCCTTTAATTTTCATTTGATTGTCTTTTCTTCTTTCCCTTAGTTGGTACTATTGATGTTGGCAAAACTCGGCTAATGTTCTGGGATCTTGGTGGACAGGAGGAACTACAGTCTCTTTGGGACAAGGTAGCAGATGTTTTTTGGTGTTTTTTTTTCTTTTATAAATATTTTGATCTCTTAGAATTGAATCAGTATGATCATTTAGTAACCATACAAGCTTATTGGTATTTAGCATCAACACTTTTCCAGACATTCAACTAGCAAGTTTAGCAATGATAATGCTTAATATTTGCATTATTATTTAAAGGCAGCAAATTATCAACCTGTATCTGGGGTTTTGTCAGCAGAGAGAAGCTTTTTCACCTGCTGTATTCAGTAGGCCTGCAAACAGAACAGGCAATGTATTTTCTGTGCCACTCTTCTTCTCTCCAGACAAATAATACAAAGACAGCTGGTACTAATTGGTTGATTTCTTCCATGTTTATCCACATTATACTGAATTTAAAAAAAAAAATCAGAAAGAGGAACAAATGGTCCTAGCGGATAGATACACTACTACTTGTGTTATCCTTTCAGTATTACGCTGAATCTCATGGAGTGATCTATGTTATTGACTCCACTGATGAGGAGAGGCTCTCGGAATCTAAAAGAGCTTTTGGTGAGTACCTTGTGTTTTAGCTGTACGGTGGTGTCACAATGTACTGTGGCACAGTTCTCTCGTTACTGTCATGACTGTTACTGTGTCCTTGAAGTAAGCTGTGTGGCCTGTTGGTGACACATCTGTAGCACTTCTGCACTTTTTTGTTGAAGTCTGTCTGGTCTGTAACACAGGACTCTTTTGTTGCTTATAATGATCTTGAATCTCTTTCTGTGCTTATGCTAATGATTTTGAAATTTTTATTTCTTATTCTGTATTTATCACCATTAATTTTCAGCAACATGCTTGTTGATCAAAATAAAGTTTGGAGTTTGATCTGGAAAAAAATTCTGTGAAGAAAATAGATACAAACCTCCAGATCTAAGGAAACTAATGCAGGAAGGAGCCTCTTGCTTCAGTCCCTGTGTCCAGATGGTCTGTCAGGCATTTGCACAACTTTTATCTTCCTGAACTTGCTAAACCTCTGTTTTTGTTTCTGTTCCTTTGCTTTGTAGAAAAGATGATTACTAGCGAAGCTCTGGAAGGGGTTCCCATTCTGGTGTTAGCTAACAAGCAGGATGTAGAGGTAAGATTATTGAAGATTTACTTCTTAAGTGAGTGAATAAGCCTTGGAAAGGTGAGCTCTGCATGCATGTTAAATTTGTTATACATTCGTGGGCTGATCCTGTGGTGCTTTCCCACTGCTGTAAATAATTGCTTTGAATTTAGTTTTTATTTTTTTCCTTTCTCCTCCAACGTTTTTCCAGTGGCATAAATGGGCTTACTACAGGCACATCAGTCTCAGCTGTTTTGAGATTTGTATGTAAACAGAACAGACTATGTAGCTGTGGTGGGTCTTTCTTTACTGTGATTTGATATCTTGATACTGTTTTTTCCTGTTGATCAGAAAAAGAATGTTTAGTGCACTTTGTTTATGGTGCTCTACTGTTACTGGGAACAGCACAACAAATGTGAAGCAATACTGCCCATTTCCCATAAACAGATAATATCTAATCAATGAAACATTCTGTTTGTCCTAGAACATTCCATCTATGACAGCAGTGAATGGCAAGGAATGCCTTTTCTTGGTAGTATAATTTGAATTCTTTCTGGTACATCCAGAAATGCAAAACTTTTGGTTTGTATTTGACAAGTCAGTGGGCATTACAGTGTGACTGTCTAGGCAACGCACCCAGGCCAGTCTTCATCTCCCCCAGCACAGGAAAAACTGAAGTGCTCCCCCAGCACATTTTCCTCCTCCTTTCCACCCGTTGTACCTGCAGTTCCAGTACTGCAGTTCGAGTGATTAATCTCTAGATGGAGCCTGAGATCTTCAGTAGATTTTGGAGTACCAGCCCTGGCAGCTGTGATCAGTATCTGTTTCTAAGTATGCAAAAACTTCCCAGCTTTTCCTCCTGGACTTTACACCTACTTCAGTGAGTGTACTTGTGGGAAATACTTGAGACTTCCATAGAAATAATTTTGGCTTTGAAGGAGGGTTTGGTTACACTTTGTGTGTATGACAATTTTTTTTGGATGATCATAAGATTATCTAGTTATAGAAATAAAAGACATGTAATTCCATTTAAAAGACAGTGTGAGATTGAGACAGAATGCTCATTTATGGTCCTGACTTCGCTGTGATCTCTGGTATGTGGGGAAATTGACTGTCTTTTCTGTGTGGAAACCAAAATATTAACTCTTGTATTACCACACAAGACTACAGCTTTACAGCAGGGAGCAGTCTGCACTCCTGCCTTTAGCTGTTGAGAAATAAACTATATGCAGTGACCTGGAAAGCTGTTCCAGTTTTCCTTATGGCTGTATATGCATCTTTTGTTATGGGTGTACTGCAAATGCCAGCTCTTCTGGCACCCTAGCCAGACTAAAGAAATAAAAGATGGACAAGTGGACTTCTTTGTATGGTTAAAGGAGTTATTTGAAACAGGCTTTCAGGATAAAAACTATGACTGGCCCCTTGCCCTTTCTGGAGGGTCCAGGACCAGCTCATAGGTGTAGGACAATTATGCAGTCATAGAACAAGAGCTTAGCAAAGCCGTACCGCCTGGAGGTATGCCTATTTTTAAGAAATACCTATATTGTATATTTAGAACTCTACTGCTAGAGTGTGACCTTGGATATGGACACAGAGCAGAGAGACATCAATGCTATTAACAAAACATTAAGGGGACTATAGCTTATTTTTGAGTAATTATTTAGGTTCACTTAAGCAAGGTTTAGAAAACTAGAAGGCATGTTTCTCTTCCACTGATCTAGCAGAATCAAAGACCTCTGGAAGGAAGTTGAACGCTACAGAATTATCATTGCTAGAGTTTTTTCTGCTCTGGATCTCCAGACATACAATCGTAGTGAGGAATTCTCACCAGTATCCCTCTGTTGTTAATGTGGATCATGACAAGGGAGGATAAGCGGTATCTTAACCTTGTTGGTATTTGCAGATGAAAGATGATGATTACATCTTTAAAGGCCAGCAGAAGACTTGTGAAATATATCAGAAGTAGTACATCTGAAATAATTATTGTTTTTTTTCAAGTTTACATTCCTCACAGTAAGCTAACAAAAATTCTGACTCAATGCCTGAAATTACATAAAGTGTAAGGATTTTTTGGCCCTGATGCTAAATTTCTCAAAGAAAAGCATTCTGCTGTTAATAGGCACCACTACCCTGGGGTAAATTGCCTCCACTTAGCGCTGCCAAGCATGAGCAGTATTTGGCCATATCAGGAGATGAAACACAGTCATGGACTGCAAAACACCAATTCTAAATGCTGTGTATGATCTTTTTTTTTTGTACCAGGAGAATGCTCTGTGTTTAGCAGGGGCATCAAAACTGAATCATTCTGTAATTAATTAGAGGACTGGGTCAAGTGTATGTTGTGGGAGGGAGTTTGGTATGTTTTATAAAGGGACTATTGCTTTATAGGGGAATTGAATGTCTAATATATAATAGTTCATGTGGACTCCCTTGCAAGTCAGAATGCTGCTTTTGAAACTACTGGGCACTTTGGCTCAGCTACTGTTCACTGCAGAAAACGCTGCAAAATAAGAATTTATATTTGCTATTTTGATGTTAAAAGTTTTATAAAAGTTATATATTTCTGAACTGTACAATGAACTGTTAAAAATGGAAGATAGAATGGTTCGTTTTGGAACACTATTAAAAACACTGGGAAAATGGAGCTGAAAAAATAGCATATGAAAATTACTGGGTGTTGTATGATGTCTTTGGGAGGAAGTTTTGCCTTCTGAATATTAAGGTGATTTTGGAAATTTAATTTGAAATCTCCAGAACGTTGGAAAGCCTATTCATGTATTTGAAAAATGAGAGGAGTCATGCCGAGTAGCAGCATATATTTGATGACTCATAGTGTTATCTGTTTTCCATACAGTTGTTAGAAAATAAGCCTTGTGTGTGATGACCATTCTAATTTCCAGCTTGAGATGCCACAGCTTCCCTGTAAAATTAGTTTCAGTTTAAATAAGCTCAATTTAATTTAAACAAGCTTTAAGTTGTAATTTAAAATAAGCTTGTAAAAAAAGGTAGCACTGAACATGGGTCAGCTTGGTTAGACTTCTTATTAAATAGTTTTACTTAGGCTATCCACCTTTCTGTTGTTTATATTTTAATTCCATTCTACCAATTGATTATTCTTGAGATGGCTGCAG
This sequence comes from Falco naumanni, assembly GCF_017639655.2. Classification (NCBI taxonomy): domain Eukaryota; kingdom Metazoa; phylum Chordata; class Aves; order Falconiformes; family Falconidae; genus Falco; species Falco naumanni. The sequence goes on along the minus strand of NC_054063.1, from coordinate 22,560,774 downwards.
AACCTATACGTCAGGTTTTATCCTGATATGAGACCAAGCAGCAGCACTGTATTTCCTGCAGTGGATCTGGCAGACGAAAAAATATGCAATGCAACCTTTTTTGCCTAAAACAGCCGCTCATGCTTTTCTGCAGGTGACTCCAGAAATGCAGCCTTTGCAGCTTGATACGATCCTAGGTGTACCATTCCTGAGTCTTAATTTGGGTAATGCTGTTCTGAACCCTTCATAAAAGGAATTTTGTTGTGCAGGCGGGTCAGTCCTGGCTAGAACAGGCCTTGAAGAGCCTTCATGAAAAGATGGGTTTCAGTGCATTCTTTTGGGGAAGTTGAGATAGAAGTATGATTTGTCAAGTTGTGTGGGTTTCCTCTGAAGTGTATGGTAGATAACACTGCTCCAGAAAGGTCGTCTGTGGATTTTATTATTTTGATGGTATGCTGTTTGTGATCAGGAATCCAGCTTCCCTAGTTTGCTCTTGATTTATGTGGTTTCAGTTGTGAAACAGAACACATCTGTAAATAAATATTTTGTAATGTCGATGGGGAGGTGGAAAAGAGGGGAACTTGGAAGCCGCAGCTGACATTTTCTCCCCAGCACGAGACGCTCAAATGCTCCTAGTTGAAGTGACGGGTAATCTGCCTCATCCTCTGCTGTAGGATGAGATTCCAGTTTGTGGCTTCCCCTTGAACACTAAAACAAGGCTTCTCTGAATAGATAGTTCAGGGGTGCTATCCCCTCTCATGTGTTAATGTATTTCATCCCAAGGGGAAAAAGATGTTCCTCAGAACAGGGGTAGTATTGTGATGCAGTGACATCCTGTTATAAACAATGCAAATGGTGCAAGGCCTCCTCAGAAGCAAAGCTCTCTGAGGCAGATTTCTGTGGGGAGCAATGGCTGGACAGCTCTGTGGAAGTTAGGGCAGGCCACGATTATACCAGAGCATGAGGAAGGGAAGTTATTATCTTAAAGGTCTTTTCCAACCTAAACAATTCTATGGTTCTGTAAGCTGGGGGAAAAAATGCCTACAGCAGTTGTAAGCTGCACTGGGAAAAGTCAGCTTCTCAAAGGCCTTAAAGATGCATGAGTTGAAGGAGGTGGAATCCCTGTGCTGCTGAGTATGTGCAGGGGTATTGGTCTTCTGGTGGGTTTTGTGAAGTCTGTTGCCTGACTGCTTTGCACAGGCCTGTGCAAATAGAAATAAAGGACAGCATGACTATGCTCTGTGCTGTTATTTCCTACCTTGAACATTTTCTCTCAGATATATTTTAATAAGATTGTAAAATATACCATCATTTAGAAAAGGAGAAATTGTTATACTATGATATTAAGGTGTGATAAGCCTGAAGCATATTTCAAGAAACACTCGCTCAGTTTCAGCAGCCTTAGGGTTTAACCTTCCTGCTGCCAGGTCTCATTGACTGAAAAAAAGGTGATGACATGAAAAATAGCTCAAATTACTGACATGCAGCTCTTCTTCCTTCGTAGTAGTTGGGTAATTGACTTACCTAGAGCTCTGGCTTAAATCAGAGGGCAGTTGCACCTGCCTTTCTTATTTGGCAGTGAACGTTACACCAAAACTAAAGTAGCATCTTTTACAAACTTGTAAGGAATGATTGTTTGGTAGTAATTGCTTGCCCATCTTCCAGACCTACTGGTATGAATTCCAAGTCCAGTCTGACTCCCACTAAAGTTAGTATTAGATTAGGTTTTAAATTGATTTAACTATTTATCCTGTGGATGACAGCTCATATTTATAAACTGCAGATTTTTAATTTGGCAGAAATGGTGAAGTAAGTTTTTAGGGCTTTGGTGCCATGAAGTAAGTAACGTTTCTGGATACAGTTTCTAGCTCATTGATTGAAACTGCGAGTTTGAAATGCAACGTAGGTCATAAGAAAGTAGAGTCATCAGAAGTTGCACAACTAATGGAGTCTAAGCCCTTCACATGGCAAATTGCAAGCCTGGATTCAAGAGCAGTGGGTGAACTGGGTGTTGTTAAACTGCTCAACCCATTTCTTAGTACTTCTGACTTAAAAGCACTGAAACCTGCTTATTTGTCACATGGTCATCCCCACAGTAGTTTCCTGTAATTTCTCCAGAACCTGTATTTTGCAAAATGGATAGCTGGTATCATTAATTTCCATCTTCCTGCTAATTCTAAGGGACAGACTTGTATGAGACTGAATTCCTGTTTGCAAGTAGTCTGTTCTTTCAAAGCCTACATCCACTTGGACTATTCCTTAAGACTCACAAGGGTCTGTTTTGGTGTTTGAGTAAACACTTGCCTAGAACATGTATTTAAGTCTCAAGGCCACCAGACTTTGGTGCCAGCCTGCCTGGCTAGTGATTGATACTTCTACTCCATCCATTGAAGGTCCAAGAAATGTCTTTGCAGAGAGAGGAAGAAAGCTGGGCTTGTGGCTAGCTCAAGTGCTGAAATGGCATGTCCAAGGCTTCTGAGGAAAAAGCGAGCACCGAGATCAGAAAAGGATTTAAAGGCTCATGATTCTTCTTGTCCCTGCTTCCCGTGTTCAGGGAGGAAGGCACAAATCTAGACTTCAGTAGGGCAGGGGTATTTTTGTTGTGTTTGTAACTTCAAGAATAAAAGTTTTGTGGTAACACTGGGATTTATGTCAGGAAAGTAACGCACTGGTTTTCTGGGATGTTTACGCATTTGTGTAGTTTAGAACCACTTCCCACCAATCTCCTAGCAGCCTTATAGAAGTGCAAGAGCTGACGGTGATAAAGAGCAAAGTGACACCAGGCATTAGAAAATGTGCTGCATTCAGTGCTGTCAGCATTTTTTCCTGCAGGTGAAATGCAATCAAGTGCAGGGCAGCCATGCCTTTAGTGTCAAGGAATGTGCTGAGAGCTTAGGAAAAATCAGCGTCCAAGCCATTTTCTGAGAGTGTGCATGTAGGGAGACATGATCCAGGCTATTGGCAAAGAGTCAGCTGGGATTCTGGCAGGTTACACCATTTTAAAAGGCTTTGTAAATAGACATACATACATACATAGTCTTCGGTGAAAAAATAATATGTTCATTTTTTTAGAATGTAAAGAAGTGAGTTTGCTCTGTTAGTGCGTGAGTGGGGTTTAACCTAACAGCATTGTACCATCCTCACTGATGCAGAGCTGTGGATGCGGAAGAAGGTCATCATCTCCTGTGGCATAGAAATCAAGCTCTTCTTTGCTTTCCCTTGCAGACTTGTCTCTCAATACCTGACATCAAGACAGCGTTTAGTGACTGCATTAACAAAATTGGGAAGAGAGACTGCCTGACGCAAGCCTGCTCTGCTCTTACTGGGTAAGCATGAGACTGGGTGGTGTTTTAGTTAACTGAACAGCTGCAGGGCACCGCACAAGCAGAGCAGCGCTATAGGATCTCATAACCCCTGAAAGGGAGCTGTGCTTCCTTCCCAGCAGTGACAGACCTTGTCTGTGAACTTTGGACTCGCACCAGGTCAGTAACTTCATCTGTAAATCCTGCCTATGAAACATGCTGAAAATGTACCGTTGGCTGAGAGCAGTGGGACTTGCAAGCACGTGGAGTTGTTGATTCTTGTCCTTTATTGTGCCTTCTCCATACACAGTAATCTTTGTAGTCATTGGCTTGCTGCTGTCCTGGCTTTTATGTCAGTTGAAAATGTAGCTGTTTATGACACTGCCAGAGAAAAAAGTGGTTTCATTGGTAGTGGTGTAATTATGCTCTTGCTTTCATATTTCTTGGCGTGCAGATGAGCTTTGTTACGTAGATGATACAACAATCTCCAAGACTGTTTGTACACTGGGGACCTCTGTGATTTAAGATACAATGACTAGGCCAGATCAAAATTTGGGACACTGGGCAGCCACATACCACCCAGCTGCGTGCCGTGACCTTGACCAGCCCACTGGATTCCTGATATCCTCACTATTGCACATTGACTCTTGCAATACTTTGGTTATGCTTTCAGTTCTTTGAGTGAAAAGTGCTGTTTGGCATAAGTCAAAAGTACTGTTCCAGATGGCTAGAAATACTCGTCTGAGTTACTGCCTGTACTGAATCCAGCACTTTGAGATGTCTTGTTTTTTTAATCTAGCAAGAAATATGTTTTATTATACAAGCTACGGCAAAGGATAAGAAAAGCTTCTTAGGCCATGAGAAAAATCTCTGTTGACTGCACTGCTAAGAATCAAGTGCCATTAAGCAGATGAATGGCCACAAGAACAAGAACAATGGTTAAGCATTGACTGGAAGAGAAGTGTTAGATAATAATCTCATGAAATGACACCTTTTCAGTTGTTGTGGGTTTTGTACAAACACTTCTAGTTTTGATCTGTGTGGAATTTCCTTTCAAAATTTCTGTTTGAGTTTGCACTAAAATGGTAAGTTGTGGAAGTCCTGGTGGGAAGCTGCACAGCCCACCGATTTGCGGCCCCAGTGCAGATGATTACGGAGCTGGAGCTGGGATTGGAAGATCTGATAAAACTAGCCTGAGGCTTGTAGCAAAAGAAGCTCAAACCAGCTGTCAGGTGGTGTGATGCTTGTTCGTTTCAAGGTTTCCACAGACCTGATGACTAACTAAATTGTATGTAGTTTTGTACAGACATCAGAAAAAAGAGATACATACTGAATTGAAGGAAAACAGATCCCCATTGTTTGTGTGTATGAGAAGCTAATCTCGTAATGCCAGTAAATAACTGCAGCGTGAAACCCTTCACTTGCTCTCGTAAGGGCTCGGTTACGGACTACGTGAGCTACATTTTTGTTCTTGGTTAGTTGGTGTGTTTTAGGTTTTCTTCTTAAATCTTCTCTGCTTATTTCCTTAGCAAAGGAGTGAACGAGGGAATTGAATGGATGGTGAAGTGTGTGGTGAGAAATATACACCGGCCCCCAAGAAAGAAGGACATCACGTAAGGCATGCGAAGTCAGCCATGGAATGGACAGTCTTTTTTTCACACAGTTTTGTGTTCCCTTTAAAGAAGGTGGTCTACTGGATTCCTATTACACCTGATTCTTTACTAAGTTTGAAGACAAACATTCTCTTTCTGTGTCTAAAAAACTTGAGCAAAGAATTCCAGCTGGGTGGGGGGTGGGAATCTCTTACATTAAGTATTAAGTCATTGGCCTGAGAGCATAGACCAAGTGGTAATCTATGCATTGTTGCAGATGTGAAGGACTTAATTTTCTACTGTATTACTTTGTGATTCTTGATTTGTTAGTCTAAGAGGCTGGAGGCCAGTGACATGAAGGAAATCCTGATGGAACTGTGTAGGTGAATACGAAAGGGGAGGGAAAGCCTGGGGAATCGCTGTCCCTTCTAACTGAGAAGTCACTTTGCTGCTCCAGCCCCAGGATTACCATAGAGGGTGTTACTGGCCCTGTTACGCTGCTGTTTGTATAATGGGGAGAGACAGTGTGGATTATAACTCAATCAGTCGGCATGTTGATTTGTAACTTTTACCTGTGGTAGATGCAGATGTGGAAGCCAGCAACTGCAGGAGGTACACTGTTTAAAATGGGTATTCTTAACAGGACATGAACTCCAGGAGCACTGCCTTGCTTTGACTACCAATCTCTGTTGTGCATTCTCTTTAATTGTAAGAATAATTGGTATCTTCTGTAACTGGAATGAATTGAGGCCCTCTCTGTGATCTTTTTAGGCTGAAAGCTGAACCTCTAGGCAGGGAGAAATCAGTATGCAATAAAGCTTCCTACTTTGAACTTCTCTTGCTGAAACAACAGATGTTTGGAAATGGTGGTACTTAGCCCTCTGGTTTTTTGAAAGGCAAGAAAAAACAGAAAAGGCAGCTGTCCAAGTCATATAGTGCACACTTCTTATGTAGCCTACCCAGCTAGTAATTCTGCTGACATATCACTCACATTTCTCCAGATACTTCTTTTTACATGTGTTCTACAGTGGTTTGGCAGTGGGTGGTGTTGTCACATGTTTTAGTTACTCCTAGCACTGGTGACAGTTCTGTGGTAATTGTTCATAATAACTAAGGGGACATTATTCGAGCTGTGTTTGAGCAAGTTAGACAGTAGGATTTGTTTAAAGACGTCTTCTTACTTGGCATCTGTCAAAGAACTTTCTACTAAATTTTCTGCATGCAGCTCATTGCAGGTTTTGGGTGTTTTTACAAGAGAACATAATTAATTCCCTCCCATTTGGGTCAAAGGGTGAGGGCAGCTGCACTAATGTTATTAAGCACATGAAGTCAGTGGAAGTAGTTGCACACTGGAAAGCAGAACCTTCTCAGTAAAGCCAGGATAGGGTAAGGCTAGGCAAACTGTCAGATATCAAATCCCTTTCTCATTACTTGCTGTTAGAACAGGTGATGTAAACAGTACCTGAGTTTGAATTCAGACGGTGCCAATGTCAGTGCCACATCCCAGAAGGCTTAAAATGCAGTAGATCTAACTCAGACACCATTGCATTGGGCTCCTCTGGACCTGGTGATCCGTCTCAGGTTTCTTAGGCTTCTTGTGAATGTAGAGGATCCCTTGAAGATCACTCACCTACTCTAAGAAGCAGCACTTTCTTTAGGGTGTTGCATGTGATGTAGGGCTGGGTGTTTCACGTGTACCCAAGTACTGGATACCCAGTGGCCACTGGTGGTAAGGGACACCTCTCTCACTTGGCCATCTCTGAAAACCTGAGTATTTTCAATGTATCTTTGTGGTCCTGGCTCTTCAGTTACTAGGGTTGGTGTTAACAATTAAACTGAAGATGTAAATCTGTGACTGGTGGACAAAAGTACCTTGCTGATAGATGAAACGCTTCAGTCAAGTAACTTGAAATGTCTCTTTAATGGGACACCAGGGGTTTTCCAAACTTTCCACATACTCTTCTCATATCTGTTCCTCTCCCTATTCCCTAGGAGACCAGGGAGGAAAAAACCATTCTGAGCTTGAGCCCATAGCTGTTCTCACATAGACACAAAGACTGTTTTGTGTCACATATCAGCAGGAGATCTTAAATTAAAGCAAATATTTTGACTTCAGAATTCCCAGTTTCCAGAGTGGGAGAGTCTTTTACTCGGGAAGATGCATCTGCTGTGATAAGTATGAGTATGCTCTGATGTTCACAAGAGATCAGGGAGGATTTCTTTGAAACTGGCAGTGAAAAGTGCAGTATCACTCACAGTTAGCTTCTAGAGCAGTAACAGCAGTTACAGGATGGGGCACACAGATGCAGCTGTTTGGCACTCAAAGTCTGTTTTAGGAAAGTGTGTCAGGTTTTTCCACCATTATAGATAAAGTGCACCTACCTGATACTTTTGACAGATTTCCTGAGTTCTGGGGAAGCCCAGCAGGTAACCTGGGTAAGCTGTTGAATTGCTTTGGTGCGTCCTCCATGCTGCAGCATGACCCAAACGAAGGAATTCAGTTTGATCAGCCTACAGGTGTAAGATAAAGATCTTGCTGTGCAAGCACAACCTGAAGTTAGATTGTGCTGTTCGTACCATGTACAGTTACTTTTCACAAAGCACAAAGACAATGGAGTGTTGCCAAGCCAACTGGGGTTTTCGGTTGTGTCTGCTTCTACATGGTCATAAACGGCTACACAAGGACACTGATGAGTTTCTTCTTCTGTTGGTTTTACTGCCGTTTCAGTCTCTATAAGCTGCTCTGTTCTGCTAATGGTGCCCCAGTACGGACCAATGGAGTAGGACTGAACTGACGTGGAAAAGCATTCTGAAAAGGGATGGCAGTCAATGCATAAGCTTCACTAAAAAAAAAAATCCCACTGGTGTAGCCTAAGACGATAATGCTGGTAGCTGATAACTGTTTTGTATTTTGACCAGTAATTAATCAATAATTTATCGTGTTTTAAACTTGCGCTTTATTGAAGTCCTTACAGGAAGCACAAACTTCTATTTAAAATGCTTTTGCATTGCAAGCAACCCCTCTGCAAGACCTCCAGCCAAAGCGATGGCGTTGCTGACTAGTTCAAATGCAATCGGTTTTCCAGATTTTTAATACATTTGAGATGGACCTATTTTGCCCTTGCCTGTTTACAGCAATTTATTTCTCTGAAGAGGTGCTTTATCTTTCCAAGGTGAAACAGATTCATCATCTGTACTTAGTAATCACTTTTTCCTTTAGCAAGCTTTACGCTGAGGTAAAGCTAAGTGTCTAATAATCATGGTAATTATTCTGCTTGCCTTATTTGAACATTGGCAGAAGATTAACTTTCTCTCACCCATCTGGAATTTTCCTGCTGTGCAAACATGTATTGGCTTTTATCACTGAGAGGCAAGAGTTTCCTTAAAACACAAACCCCACTTCTAATGCTTTTGAATACTCTCTGAATTACCGTGCTCTCCACGTGGTGACAATTTAATCTTCATTTGGAACTAGGGAAAGACGCAGAATAACCAAGTTACAGCACCTTTTGCTGGTACTGCCTAACCACGTCCCATCCTAGCGTGAGCCGACAGTGATGTTGCCTTGCTGCAATGGCCTGGTGGTCTGTTTCTCAGTGATGATGTCCAGTCTTGTCCCACTCACCCCAGCATCCTATCGCACAGAACCAGGGGAAATACCAGGACAAATCAGACACAGCTTTGTGCTAAGATCAACAGCTTCTTTAAGGCTCTGGCCTGTTTCAGAGCAGAGCGAAGAAGCAAGCAGAAGGCATGTATGGGGTGTATGCCCCCAGGCATCCTTATTACTCTCTGCTAAACTGAAATCAGCCTGTAACAGAGAAGTGGACTTAAACTTAATATCCTTTCCATTGCCATAGGGTTGTTTGATTCCTAACTGAGCTATTTTTAGTCTCTTCACCCTTAAGATCCTACTCCTGTACCACTGATACATGCTATAACATCATTTGTACACCAACACGTCCACCACATCCATCAGTGCATTTAAGGTAAGGCTCTGCCTTTACACAGATTACAGATGGCAATCTTGAGCAAAAGGGCACTTTACTGCAAATCTGGAAGTTTGCATCTCATCCTGATGATGTTTTAGCTAGGCATGAGACAGTTGCTTTAGTCATGAGTTCCAGAAGTGTGTGCTCATGAATAAGTAGCTATGAGGTACTGTTGTGGGTTTGGAAAATATAAGGTTACAACAGCCCTCAGCTAAAAACCTGGATTAAATTACGTACAGGTTTCTGAATTGATTTAGGTATTTCGTTATTATTTGAAACAGTATCCTTGGACTTCTCTGATGGCAAGTGGTATCAGTTCAAAGAGAGAACTTCTAGAGGCATCTGCTAAGAAAGGCAAGAGTGGTATTGTCACAGGTCTTGACCATTATCCCTTTAAATTAAAAAAAAATATCTGATTAATGTAAATGGTAACTGGCTGGCAGCCACAGATGTTGTGTCCACACATAAAGGAAAGTGGATTCTGCCCCTGCTTGCAGCTCTGCCTATGCTCCTTAGCTTTTACCAAAAGAAGTGCCACAGACTGAGCTTGCCCCCCAGTCATGGGACCATTTTCAGAGACTGAAAGCAATTACTGCCAAGCGTTTGTTTGTCTGTAGGTTTCCCAAAAGCAGCCTGGACAGTCAAGAAAACCAGGCTGAATAGACCCTGGCACAGAGACAGGATCCTTTCTCAAAAATCCCTTTTGGCACAGTTTTGTGGTAAAATCTGGTTTGAGTCTATCTCCAGGGAGATGAGAGGCAGCAGAGAGGTGGGCCCTCTCACCAGGACAAAGGGTGGCAGGGAAAGTAGAGCAGGTGCTTTTTCACACTGGAATTTTGTACAAGTTGGAAATCCCACACGAAACATTCCTGGTGTATAACGCATTATTTTGTTTGTTGGACCTCAGGCATTTCCTGCAGCGTCGCCCTTTATGTTTCTTTGCTTCTGAAGTTCCTTAAGGGCTCTTTTCTGCTCCTCTGGTAGAACCAGCTTCTGTGACAATGGCTGGGGGCTTTCCATTAGTTTCTCTCTGCATGCTTAGGCTTTTTTATACACAAAACCACTTCACAAGGACCTAGTCCCAGCTGTCAGTAGTGCTTGCTCTCGCACAGCTTCATCTGCACAACCGAAATCTGATCACAAGCCTTCACCCATGCCACTCATTACCTCAGAAGGGAGTGTCGATAACATTTTCTGATGAAAGGAAGAAACAAATTGGTACTAAAACCAGTCAGAACGTCATGTAGGAAAATGCCTGAGGACTGGCGCAGAAAACTTGGACAGCAACATCACTGGGGACAGAATGACCTACATTTCTTCCATAAACTAGGTGCTTGTGAAGTGGCAACAAGGAGAGGAGGAACATTTGCAGTAAATTACTCATTTGTGGAATTCTGTCTGACATTTAAACACGTAAAATCGCTTTCTGGAGGCAGGAATCCTCATTCCTTCTTGGTTGCACTGCCTTCCCTTAAAGCTGCTGATTCCAAATGAGTGTCCAAATTTCAGCTTTGTTAGCAGTGTCCTCTGTTGAATACCACGTTTCCCACATCCTTTTTTGAGGATGTCTTTGCAGCAGTCTCACCTTTCCCACAACCATGTTGTCACATGCTGTGAGAAGTACTTGTGATGATGAGGCAGTAGGTATATTTGCTTAGGAACTCACAGGATGAAGCATCCTTTCCTTGAAATAAAATCCTTGCTGGATGAATATCTAGTATTTACTAATGCTACTGACTCATGAGCAGTGACTTCTTTTTGAGCATGTCTATAGATGGTACTGGCTTTCCACCATCTGCAGATGCACTACCTAAAACTTCTTCCATCCAGTTATCTCTTAGCAGCTGCTCCCTGCCTCTGTGGCTGTGACGGGAGCAAGCACACACCGTGGAGGATTCCAGTGCTTAAACTCACCTGCTTAAACCCTTGTTCCTCACGGACAGGATTGTCTGTTGCTGACTGTGTCTGGGATGCGAAGCACAAGCAAGCAGCTATGCACAGCTGTCGCACTCGGTGCTGCCCTGTGAAGGAATTGCCCAGCAGCTGCTGGCCCATGACAAGCACAGCATTACTCAGTAAAAGCTTCATCATTTGAAGTGCATGTCCTTCAGCTGAACGGATGTCATTTGGAGGAACTAATTCAAACCTCCAATCCAGTGCAGCCTGAAGGTATCTGTTCAGTATACACCGTAGGTACTGCTCTGGGGATAAACTGAATTCACTGTAAAATTAAGTGTATCCTTAAATGCTTTCCTATAACAGAAATGTTCCGTTGTTCCTGTTGTGCCCCTACTTGTGTTCCAGTTCAATTCATAGCCAGGAACTCCTCTGCTAATTCTCAGAAGTCAAATAAGTTGATACCATCTCATCTGTATATTTCCTTTAGCTGTTTCTTGACTCATAGTCCCACAAAAAAAAAAAAAAAAAGAAAAAAAGAAAAAAGTTCTATAGGACAGTCATAAAGAGGAATAAGGAATCTGTTGTTCCCAGAAACTGGTGTTACAAATAGCACCTCCTCACTGCCTACCCCTTTAAACAGCAAGTCAGATGAATACAAAATACAGGCAGCCCCTGTATTTTGCGGCGAGATTTTGCTGCATTTTGTGACCGAAGCCCGCTGCTTGTTTAGCTTTTCTATCAGGGGAACAAGATGATCTGTGAGATACCCACGGTTATCCTGCCCTGTTGAAAGATTTTGCCCCTCTGACACAAGCAAGGCTTATTTTCACGAGATATTTGCAGTTAGGCATAATACCCACATATATTGACCGCCACGCTTTGAACAGAAGAGCTTTGCCCTGGAGGTGAAAGCAGTGCAAGCAAAGGCAGCTGGCCAGATGTGGAAGGGGGAAGGACAACTGCTGAATCGAAAGCAACTGATCCCACGCAGCCCCGTCCTCTGCAAGGATTAAGTTCTCCCGAGTCTGCACCCACATCCTCAGCGTCGTGGAAATTTTGACAGCTCATCTCCATGCCATGAGAAGAGACAGGATCACAGGATAGAGTGCACCACAGACTGAGAGAGACCTAGGAAATGCCCCGTGAGTACAGCTGTTGTACTAAAGGACAGATCCCTGTAAACAAGAGCTGCTGAATCACAGGCTAGGTTGTTCCTGCGTGACATCACGTCAGTGCACAACACACGAAAGTGGGTGAAAGAAAAACTGGAGTTTGGTCTTGTGAGAGCTGGTTTGTTCTTTCAGGTTGAGAGTCGTGACGTGAGAAATGTACACTCCTTATCTTCCAAGTTTCCCAACTTGTCGTAGTCTTAACTTCTGGGAAGATCAAGAGAAGTCCAATAAATCACGGACCAAGCTCCAGTATCACAGAAGGAAGTACAGAGACAGGTAGACACCAGCATCAGGAAATCTGTATGTTCTGACTGAGGCTGAACAGGCACGTGGGAGCGTGTCCCGGAAGCCAATGTGAGCTCTCCAAACCTTCACCTAGTCCCTTACGCCTCATAGTCAAAAATGCCCTTAAGTCCACATGCCTGAGGCTCAGCAGCAGCACTCAGACCACCCAGCGCACATCCTCGCTGAGCTCGTGTCCTCCTAGCAATAGCTGGGAAGTCGTCATTCCCTGCACTTCCATAGAAAAATGATCGAGTCTCCTGGCTCCAGTCCCCTGTGTTACACTAAGTCACAACACAGCTAGAGCTCCTCTGTGCTCAGAGCAGCTGGGAAAGCCCCAGACCGAGCATGGGACACTGCTGGCACCTGGTGTGGTGGCAAGGGACACCACACGCGGCAGCCAGCGCCTTGGTTCTCCCCCACATACGTACAGCACTATAGGGTCTCTGATTTCCAATGCTGCTTAGTCGTCTGGGCACAAGCAGGCTGTTCTAGCCCTCTGCCTAAACATTGTGTTAGATGGAAAATGCCATTGTTTTTAAAGAGTAAGCAAACAGTTGCTTTGGAAAGACTATTTTATGTTGACCCAGACAATAATACCTAAAGTGCTTGTGGTTCAATGAACAGTGAGGGTGTTGTGTAAGGACATTTTAGCTGGAGTCATTGCAAGCTTCCTGACCGTGTTTCCCAGAAAACTGATGTAAGCTAAAGGGCACCAGAAGGTTTACTAGTATTTTAATCAAGCTAAGAGGCAGCAGTGGCCAGACCTGAGCATTATAGACCTTGGGAGCAGATTCAGGGGAGCCAAACAATGGCTGAACAAATGGGACAAACAGGCTTCTGATGTGACCCTGTGGCTGGATGGATTCCTGTAAGTGACCTTTCAAGCCTCTCGGGGCACAAGCAAGCTTTTCTGTAAGGACAGTTGTCCTCCTGACACTTGCTGGGAAGCAGACACTGGAAATTAGTAAAAACTATACAGTGTTGGTTTCTGTAACTGCTACAAGAAACCGGATTAATTTCATGCTAGTATTTTAGCTCCCTTTTTAACTAGCGATTCGGTGCTACAGCACTGCCTGGACAAGTCTGCTGGGCACTAAATACTCCCAAGTAACTGAATCTACTTTGGGAGGTGGTGGTTGAAAGGTACCGTCACCTGTCCTCGCCCTGCTCAGCGGCAGGCAGCAATCATCTGCTTATTTTGGAACAAGCTTACTGCAAACAGCTCTGAACGCTTGAAATGTGGAACCTAGAAAGCTCACTATATTTTACAAGGGGGAAAGAAGGGTCCTATGGTGACAGACACAGGCAGCTGGGCAGTGAGGGAAGGGGTGGGGGGAGCGAGCCCCCAACCGACACTGTGCCCCGAGGCCAGGCGCAGCTTGGAAGCGGGGACGCTTTTGCAGCACTTGTAGGGTCATCAGGCTACCAAGGTGTTTGAGCTTCTTTAATAGGAGTAATACTGACGAACCAAAATGTTTCCTTTTCATTAATATTTTTCACTGAGGTTTTCATGTTTTCATTGGAAGGAGTTATTAGTCAGACTCTGGTTTAGGTCAACATGGGGCAAAAATTCTCATTTCATTAAAAGACATATGAGGAAAAGTGGTTAGGAGGCAGAGTTTCACCTAGCTCTGGCTGGATACAGATCAATGGTTATGAGCCACACCTGGCCCAAGGGCACTTGGGCATCTCCTCACCTGGCATGCTGAACCAGCACCAAATGGGGCCTCCTGGTCCTCACTGCTCAGTTCTGTATCCGACCAGCCCAGGCTGGGAACGGGTCACGTCTGCTGTGCCTCCTCTTGCTCTTTCAGACGTCCTGCTCCCAGGAAGCTCCTTGAACATGGAAGGGAGCAGAAATTCTAAACTGAGGAGGGGTAGAACCGAGGGCAGGGGCACGAGGTGAGACCCCTTCCTTAGGAGAAAAGCATCTCCCTGGTCCCACATGCATAGCCAAAGAGGGTGGCACCGGAGCCCAGCTGGCGTGCTGTGAGAGGACACCTGCCACAGGCAAGGTGACCAAGCTCAATGCCAGCATGCTCATCAGTGACATGGAGCAGGTCAGTGCACCTCAGTAGCTGTTTTCTGTAAAAACAGGGATGCAACAATTTCTGCTTCTCCTGCTGGTTTTGAGACTTCACCCCCTGAAGGCTCAGACAGAAACAAATGTGTACGAAGACCTGCAGCAGGGGAGGACTGAGAAATAGCAGCAGGGTGAGGGAAAGCCGGTGCTGCATTGTGGAAGGTCTGGGTCTGGCCTGGCAGCATCACTGGCGCTGCGATACCAGGCAGGGGCTGTGGCAATGGCTTTGTCCTGAGCATCATGGCACCTGCTTCCCTGTCTGAGTCAGGGGTCCTCTCCCAGGTCACATTCTCTGGCACCCCAGTTCAGGTACCCCTGAGCTGAGCACAGGCTGGTTTGCCCTGCGTGCTTCAGCTCTCTCTGCTCCTGCTCTTAGGCACAACTGAGTTCGTCAGTCTGACCTTGGCTCGCTGGACGCAGCCAGTGCTCTCCATCTGCAGCCGTGGCACCGGAGGAGGTGGCTCCCATCATTGGGTCACTACAGAAATAGCACGTGCAGCAGCAGGGGATGAGTCTCAGCAGGGAATGCAACACAAGGGATTACAGTCCGAAGTAATGATCATCATTTCTTCCATGATCAGAAGAAAAAAAGATGCATGCCTCCAAAGGAGATAGCATCGGTGCCTCTTTGGAATAGCGATGGATGAATTCGGGTGTGTTAGCGCTTCCGGAGCCCTGCCTCGCAGTGTCGGGAGGGCTCAGCCCGCTGCTGGCTGCTGAGTGACATGGGAGGGCAGGGGGCAAAGACCCCCCTAGCAAAACAAACAGTGGGAAAATCTGCAGGCAGAAGGGTGAATTTACCTGTCTTGTGACTAGGTTGTAACCCCAGGGCCAAGGGTGGCTGGAGTCTGTTTCGACAAGCAGGATTATGAGTCTGCACTGGTCACATGCCCCTGCATCCCTCTGCACACCTCAAAAAATCCCCCCTCGGTTTCCTCTCGCGATCCTGGCTCTCCGCACTTGCCATGCCGCAGTGTGAGCCAGCTGTGCATGACCTCACCAGAAAAACTCCCGCTGACTCCTTGAATGAATGGTAATCACACCTGCCCCCTTTCAAACCCTCGGGTGCTGGGCCAGCACACACGCTGTTCTCATTGCACTGAAGCGTAACGTGTCCAAACTGCTCTCGCGGGAGCATGTCGGCTCCTGCCGATGGTGGTTTCGTGGTTTTGAGGACCCGCTGCCACCCTGAGTCATTGCCACACCTGGCTGCCGTGAGCGGCGTCAGAGTCAGGCCGTGGCACAGGCGTAATGTGGCCGTGCCTCAACAGCTTAAATAAACTAGTTATTTTGGGGGTGTTTTTTCCCCTTATCTTAAAGATTTAACAGCACAGGGAAGCCCAACCCAAGAACAGCATGGGCTTGGTCTTTTTATGTAGTGCTCATAGCATTTGGGAAAATTACCTTCTGTGAAGTAAATATGTGTCATCCCCAGGACAGAGCCACATCCACATTTAAATGTTATTATGTACTTGTCGTTAGACACAGCTTATAAAGAAAGCAGCCATTTAAATTACCAGGAAGAAACTCACACTGCTGACCGTTCCTCTTCTCTCTCCAGGCTTCGGAAACTTCAGTGAAAACCAAAAGGGGTTTTTATCTTCTGAAGTTATTTCACCTTTTCAGCTAATTAAGCTGATGATCTACCCGAGGTTGGTCTGTGACCGCCTGCTATGGTCTGAGTGCGAGGCACCGGCGTGGAGCGGGCAGGGAGGGCTGGGGCCAGCACCGCGGGGCTCATGCAGGCTTTTCCAGCAAAGCCCATTTCCTGGAAGCCGGGTGGGACTCGTGCCGGGGTGTTTGGACTCTGTTATAAAGGTCAATATTTACCAGAAAGATCCCCTACTGTCACACTGTCTGCAAGCCCACGCAGAGAAGCTTTGCTGTGCAGAAACTCCGACTAACTTGGCGTGAGGCGAGTGCGGGCTACAGCCAGAGGGAGACCTGGGGAGAGGGCTCGCACGGCTGAGAAACAGCCTGCAAACAGCCTGCAAACAGCCTGCAAACAGCCCCGCGGCCCAAAACGCCACCTGCCTGGAAGGCGGCATCCCAAAGGGATGCTCCAACCTGCCTGTGCTGGGCAGCACCCAAATGCGCACCGAGCCACCACCGGGTCTGAGCATGATAACAACACGCGGTGCTCACGAGACATCCTGGAATAACAAGCCACGCTGTCAGCACGGAGCTGGGAAGCTGCTGGGTGGTGCAGGGCATCACCTGCCTTCCCAGACCCTCGGTCCTGGTTGCACTGGCCGGCGGCTGGGGGAACCTGGCAGTGCAGAACCCACCTGGCACAGGCTGGGTGATCCCGTTACTGTAACCATCCTCTCCTGCTCTGGTGAGCTGAGGTCTGTGGTCCCCACTGTGCTGTGGCATAGCACACAGGTGACAGACACCCATCATCGGACATGATCGGCCCCTGCTCAGTGCTGGGGGGCCACAGGGGCTCAGCAAAGCATCACTTCTCAGGAGGATGGGAAGGAGCCAGGCGTCTCTCCTCACCCCTGTACCACCTGCACATGGGGGTGTTTGACCCCTCGGAGTCACGGCAGTGGGACACAAACTCTTGCAAACCTGTGGGCTGGCGGAAGCCTACAACAGCATCCGCTGCATTTGCTCTGTGTGAAGGGACAAAGGATCGGTGCAGGCTGACATCCAGATGGGACAGAGCACTCGCGATATCAACTAAAGCCTCCAAAACAAACCCAAAACCCAACCCCAGCGCCCCTCTTATGCACTGGCATTCAGCAGGAAAGATGTTTCCTGGGCTCTTCTCCAGGCCAGGGCAAGCGCAGCAGGGAGGACATGTGCTGGGAGGAGCAGGGGATCACGGCCCCATCCATGTTTATCAGCTGGTGGGCTCTGGCATCGCTCAGTGTGTAGACATGGAGAGCTGAGCCCAGGACTGAGCACGGCTGAGCCACAGCTGCTCGGCCAGTGCCTGGTGGGATCCGGACTCCCACGGAGCCCCCCGCCACGTCACAGCCACGAGCAGCTGCTGGTGGGCAGCCACGGCTCAGCCAGGAGCCTGGGGGCTGCAGCTGGCTGCCTGTGGGTTTGCTGCACCACTGGTGGAGCCCCCAGCCCAACCCCCAGCTCTTGCCTTGCTGGTGAGAAGGGCAACGAGCTCCAAGGACAACACAAGGCATCGCGAGACCCCAAGCTCAGCCGCAGTACCCCAAGGGCACTTCCATCTCAGGGCTGAGGGCTTTTATCACAAAAAATACACAAAAAAGGCACCTCTTTTCTTTGGAAAAATCACCCAACTAAACCAGCGTCCAAGATAATGACTATCAGATTCTTGCCAATAATATTCTCCTTTTGCCTCCTTCCCCCTGCTGACTCTCATGGTGAATACATGTTTGAAGAAGCCAGGGTGATACGGACAAAGCACAGGAGGCAGCTCCCACACTATCAACCCCCCGTTCCCATTCTCCTTTAGACCAAGGGCACCAAATCCTTGGCGCAGCATCAGGACTAACTGCAACGCAGCGGGATGGGAATCCCCTGTGGAGCCGCAGCCAATGCCGGAGGCTCTGGCTGCTCCAGCCTTCGACCTGCCAGTGCTGGGTGCGCTGCCTCGCACGCTGCCTCGCACGCTGCCTCGCACGCTGCAGCAGTGCTTTGTTTCTCACGTTACTCTGATGGAAACCCTCTTTGTCCATGGCTCATGGACTGTGCCATCGGCGCTTTCCTACTGGCAAGGGGCTCGGAGTAAATCATGCCTGGGGATGGAGCTGCAGCCCCCTGGAATAAAGCAGCTCACTAGGGCTGAGATTAGACAGTTATCAGTGATAACTGAGTGATAACAGCGATAACTGAGCCTTGGAAAGGGGAGTTACGGCCCCTTGTGCAGCCCCCCGTAGGATTTCAAGGCCAGGCTTGGCAAAGCTGCGCAGGGGCTGCCAGGATCAGTCTGGCTCAGTGCAGGGGTGGGAGCGAGAGGTCCCCTCTCCTGCTTTTGAGCCATTTGCTTCTCTTTGTCCCTGGCTGAACTGACCCAGGACAACATCAGCATCACTGAACGACTTCATCCCCAGAGCCCCAAACTGGGGTGAGACGGTTGCAAGTCTGGGATGCCCAGCTGAGAGTCTGCAGCGCCAGGCAGGTGTGAGCAGGCACACAGGGGCTCTGGAGCAGCAAAAGGGCAAGCGGTGCTGCAGGGCCAGCCCTGCCCATCCAGCCTGGCCGGGGTGAACAGCTCGTCATTGCAGCAGGGAGAGCCCAGGATGTGTCTGTGGGCAGCAAGGGGAGGTCAAATTTCCCTCCTGTACTTGGTTATGCCAGATTTCCTCTCATGAAGGAAGGGTGGGGGCACTTCCACGTAGCACATGTTCTCAGAGTGCTTTTAACAGCTCCTCGGTGGGGGGAAATATTCCTCTTTTGAACCACAAACTATTCCTGGCGAGCTATAAAAAAGCCTAACTCATCCAAGGCAGAAAATGTAGGCTCTGTGTCATCATTGCCACAGGCTGGAAAATGCCTGAGAGTGTCATTATTGACTTCCCTAAGTGACACCTACAAGGTTTAAAACCAGCCCTGCCTGCAGTCAGCAGGAGCGCCCGCAGGCACAGCTCTTGGCTGACGAAGCACCTCTTCATTTGCTGCAGCATCTGCTCAGGTCTGGGGACAGACCAGAGTCTCAGGGTGACACAGTTGGGTCAACCCAAGAGATGTGACCTTCACCCTGGCCGTGTGGGCAGCAAATCCCAGCGCAGACAGGCAACACCCCGCTCGCCCGCAGCCGTTGTGTCGTGTGGGTGGCTGACGTGTGATGGTGGGGTGAAGCACGTGCAAAAACTGGGCAAGGGTAAGCGGAGTCAGATGTTGGTCTGGGACTTGCAGCACTACCTTTCTCCTCCAAATGAGATTAGGAAAGGACTCTGGTGACAGGAAGTTGTATAATAAAATAACTTCTTTTGTTTCTTTAGAAAACATCTCTCACCCATGATACAAAAACAGGTAGTTTAGAAATAAATCTAAAGCCAGCTGCAACGGTGACTTCAGGGGCATCCTTCACCCCACGTGTCTCCCCAGGAAACGCCTTTCTCAAAACAAAAGTGTGCTAACAAACGCAAGGGAATCCTCTGAAATACTGTTAAATAACTAAAAAACCAACCCCGGCAAAACCAAACCCACACAGTTTAAAACAAAGCCAGACAGTTTTCTAAAAGGAGGGAGCTGGGTTCTTCCCCAGAAAAAAAATGACGCTGGCCACATGTTTCTCTTCTGATAACATATTGACCTTTGTGTCTGCTGTACATCAGCAGCCAGCACCCAGCGAGCTGCCAGGAGCCGGCCCGGCCACTGGCGCAGGGATGCTGCTGGCCACCGCATCCCACCCAGAGGCAGCGACCCAGCCGCACCCGAGTGGGACCCACCACATCTGCCCCCGCACGGCTTAACTCTGACCCATCGCTCACCTCTAATGCTTCAAGTTAGGTTTAGAAAGATTAATAAATTAATCAAGCCACAGAAGAAAAAAACGAACCAAAAACCACCCGAAAAGTTCACTTTGTGTTCTCATTGCAGGAGGAAGCGCTGGCGGACCTTCTCCTCGATGGAGTGCAGCTTGGTGGCTCGCAGGGCGACCAGCAGCTGCCTGCTGACCTCATAGTGATCCTCTTTCAGGTTGGTGAGGAAAGCCCTGAACTTCTCCTGGCTGGCTGCCTTGCTCCCCAGCGCCTGCTTCTTCGGCGAGCACTCCAGGATTTGCTGCAGGCGCTTCAGCTTTCGGGGGGGGATGTTCTGGTACGCCACAAAATCAATCATGGCTTGCTCACACTCGTCGTCTCCTAGAGCCAGTGGGAGAAAACCGCCCAGAGGTTAGAGGAAAGGTGACCATGGGACATCAGGAAAGCAGGTCACAGCCCTACCGAGCCTCTCCATGGGACATCTGCACAGAGGGGTGGTTGATGCCCCATCCCTGGAAACATTCAAGGTCAGGTGGGACGAGGCCCTGAGCAACCCGGTTGAGTTGAAGACGTCCCCGCTCATTGCAGGGGGGATGGACGTTAAAGGTCCCTTCCATTCCAAACTATTCTATGATTTTATGACATTGTCCTCACCTGGGCACTGCTCTCGGGCCACAGCTCGGTCCGGGGGTCCCAGCCCAGTGAGCCTGATGGGAAACCTCTCACAAGCCATCTTCCAGAGTGGCGAGGGCATTTATTTTAGCTCTCACATGGCCACGCACATCCGTGACCAGGAGCTGGGGGCCACCTGCCCAGCTCTGCCCACGCACGGCGCCCAGGCAGAGCACCGGTCCCTGCCCAAGGATGCGGCAGCGTTTGCCTTGCGGTGGGCACATCCTTTGCCTAAGGGGGAAGGGAGGCCAGCCGGCTGGCGCTACCGGCTGGTGGTGGTGGCACAAGCAGGTCAGAGTAAGCATTTTGCAAGTGGAAAAAGCGAGGTTGGAAGGAAGAAGGGAGGAAAGCACCAGATACAGCATTGCTAACTGGCCAGCTAACTGCCCTGCAAGGCTGGGTCCAGCCCTCACCACAGGCTGAATTTTCCAGCAGCAGCCCATCCTATAGGGAGCAGTTAGAAAACAATGTCTAAAAGTTCCTGTCATTTTGAAAAACAATAAATATGCCTTTCCCATATTCCTCCCTATCAGGGAGTAGAGAAAGGGAAACTCCAGAAAAATCTGAAGTAGTTGCAGTAAATATTTACACATGTTATTTTTCCTGAAAGTTTTTCTGGTTTCCCATGCAGATTTTCACCTTTTGGGACAGGACCAGCTTCAAGCACAGCCCGGATCAGGACTTTTGGACAGACCTCATCCTAGCTGGTTAAAGCACTGCTGGAGTACATCCAGCCTAAGGAATGAAATCAGAAAGAATTTTCAAGACTCCAAGGTCAAACGATTACTCAAACAGGGAGAGACTAGCCCAGTTTCACACCACGGTAAACTGGGACGGTTTCACCGGTTATCGTGGGGCGGGTCAGGCTCCCTTGCCCAGTCTCCGTCCCTTGGAGGTTTTACTGAGTTGCTCCGCTGCTGCCATCGCCGCAGGGAGGCCGGCAGGTGCCTGCACGCCTCCCCCGTGAGATCATGACGAGCTGGAGTTAAAAACCCCTCTGGGCTCCACTGGGCGCCTCTCGCTCTATAAATAGCTGAAAGGCCGGTCTGGCCGGGGGTGTCGTTGACTTCCGAGCGGCAGCACACGTGTGTGCTCTCATCTGGCCACCCCCTCTCCCTGGGACCGTGTCCCACTGATGACAGAACTTTCCATCCCCTCGTGCTGGCAGGATCACGCTCCTGGCAGGGAGCTGGTGCGTGAGTCAGGCTATGTGAAGGCAAAATGCAAAATGCCCTGAGCTGGAGGCACCAGGGGAGGGAAAGGCAAGAGCTCCTCATGCACGCTGCCGGGGAAAGCAGCCTCCTCACTCCATCACCGTGGAGAAGGAGATTTTATTGAAGCCTTTCTATCAAGCACCATCTTGACGGAAGAAAGACTTTTTTTTTTTTTTTTTTTTTTTTTTTAATACTGGAACAACCTCCCCAGGGATGCAGTGGAGACCCCATCGTGGGAGGTTTCTGGCATATGGCTGGGTAACCTCACCCAGGCTCCCCTTCCCATAAACGGTTGGGCCAGATGAATTTTCAAAGTCCCTTCCAGCCTGGGCTGTTCTATGGCTCTGTGACTGGGGTTTGGTTGGTTGGTTGGTTGAAGTTCAAGGGTGCAGGTTCACCGCCACCCAGATCAGTCACATTGAATTTTTCTCCTGCGTATATTGGCTGGATGCTCAGGGTAGAGCGGGTGGCTGGAACCAGCTGCCTGCCGCACTGCAGCTGATGTCAGGCCCTTGAGATGGTCTTCAGTCTTTCTCATTCCCAGATCAGTTGGGTTGCGTGTTACAAAGCAGCCCTGGCACCGGCCCATCATCTCCCCTGCTCCTTTGCCCTGTGCTTTTTCCAAGGCAGATGATCCCTGAGGTCCCTTCCAATGTGGTGTTCTGTGATCCTATGAGCTGTGCCCGCTGGCGGCTCCTGCCAAGCCCCTGCCAAGCTCAGCGCTGTATTTGCGCTATCACTGTGACACAGTTGACACCTGTTTCTACTTTTTCACCTAACAGGTCAAAACCTTACTCTCAGGTGATGAGCCTTGGCCTCTGCTCCGTTCAACCTGCACGATACAAGGTTGCGGCTCCAATGAAAGCTTCCTGGAAAACAGGCTGAAAGCCCAGGAGAAGCGAGCGCAGGAGGCATGCCAGGAGCCTGGCTGGGTGGCTCAGCCCTTCACCTTGCATCTGCTAACTTGGTTACCAGCTACTGATTATCACCGTGAGCTATCAGTTACAGCCAAACCAAAACTGTCCTCGTGTCCTGATATCCCCCAGCTATCCCATGCCCTGGTAAAAACTGCCCCAGGATTTCACTGCCAGCTCTTTGTTCTGTCTGAGCAAGGAGCCTGCACAGGCTCTGGCTGAGCGGTGCTCGCTGATTAAGCCCTGCACCCTGCCCTTGCCCTACAAGACTGACCCTGGAGGGGGAGGGAGGCAGACAGACTATTTATCCATAATTATAGTTAATTATGGATCGCTCTGTTCTTTTGCAAGCTATTTCACCTCATTTTGCATCTAAGTAGGAAAAAGTCACCAGAAGGGTCGCTCTCACCCTGGCAGCATCATGGTACCAGCATCCTCCCGCTCTGCCCGCGGAGCTGCAGCTCACCTGGTTCCTGTGTGCTGTTCCTCCTCCATGGAGCGCAGGAGGTGCAGAGGGTGTCGTGGTACTGGTTGCCCTGCACGTTGGTCACCTTCCCCTGCTGCTCGCAGTCCTGGTGCGGCTGGCACGGCTTGGTGCTGGAGTTGGAGGAAGAGAAGAAGCCGCGAGGGCAGGCGCGGCACTGGGTGTCCTCAAAGGGGGTACCTGCGCACGGGGAGGCAAGGGGACCATCAGCTGCAGTGACAAGCTGGCGAGGGGGCAGGAGCTGGGGACAATGCTGGCAGAGCAGAGAGTGCCAGACACCATCTGAGGGTGAGGGTGATGTTTTGGAAACGATCGCTGCCTGCAGCTCCCCTGGGAAGCATGTGTCTTCTTGTAGGACGAACAGCAATGCTCTCCCTGGTCATCTCCCAAACTGAAGCGTTTGGCACATGCTGATAAATTGCCACCAGCCTCCAGACACAAGAGGAGATCTCATCTGCTACTGAAAAAAGGCCACCTCCTGAGTAGGAGACACGAGCCAAGCTGGGATGATGGCTAAGCTGGGTGCCAAACCAGCCCTTTGATTCAGAGCGGAGTCAGGAGGCTCGTGGCCAAGTGAAAGTAAAAGTCACTGAGAAGGTGAAAGCAACGCTCGCTTCTGCAGTGCTGCAGCTTCCCACCCCGGCTCCGGGCCAGACCCGTCGCTGTTTCACAGGGACAGTGCCACACGAGCGAGATTGCACCGGGCTGTCTCACACGTTGCCGGGGAGAAGAGGGAATGGCCCTGACGGTAGCAAATTCCACGTGCCTTTCCATCTCCTCTTCACCTGTCCACTTAAGAACGAGCTTTCTGCCTTATCACAACCCACTTTAGGCCATCGCTTTGGCTTTACTGCCAGAAGTCCCAGCCAGCCCGGCTGATGGCACCAACACCTGAGCTGGTATTTGCGAATGGGAAATCCAAACTAGCCTGTGTCCCCCGAGGAGCCGCACACGGACCAAGGCACCTGCCCAGCCCGAAAGGCAGCGAGGTCTGCCCACAGCCCCCGGCCACAGGGTCACATCGTCCCCGTCCGCACACAAGCGCTCACAGCCCCAGGGCTCTGCCCGCTCGTGCTGGACGCTCGGTCCTTGCTGTGGGGTTCAGACACCTGAGCTGGGGTGCTGTCATTCCCCGCACAAGAAACCATTTGTAACAAGTAAATAATAACAAAAATACCAACTTCTCCTCAAACGCCCCAGCTTGCTCACATGGCTCATCAGTCCTACAGCCAACAATCCAGCCAAATATGATGTTTCATTTCAAAGCGCTTCCCCACATTGCTTCGAGACCTAGTTCCCCTTTGGCTGCACTACTGCATTTGGTAACTGTCACGTCCTATAGAAAAATTAAACCCCAAACCTCAGCCATCAGCATCAGCTGCAGACAAATTATTTCTCCTCTGGCCCACGAGCCTGGAGCTCTTCTGTGCTGCACATGGGAAGACTTCAAAGCCTCCACACTTCAAAGCATGAAACAAGATAACGCTGGTTTTGCTGATGCTGCCCATGCTGGTTTATTACACCCAGGTGTTGTTTCCAGGCAGAGCCTGGTCTGAGCTGATTCAGGGGACAGCGAGGCACAAACCTGCTCGTAGGCAACTTGTATTTTTAGAAAGTTTGCACACACACACACACAAATGGGGGCAACTAAATGAATGACCAGGCAAATCTGTGCTAGGGAAACAATGGAAAAATAAACGTCCCTAAAACCTCTCGTGACTTAAATCTTGCCAGGGACAGAGTCTTGGGCTTGTGAATCTCCCCCAGAGGTAAATCGAAACGAGGCTGATTTTATGGGTCTGGATCCTGTCTACGTATGCCTTTCATGGAGAGGCTGTATTCAAAACAAATTGCTCAATAAAAACCGCAGAATGTAACCCCAGAGCTACACACATTCACCAGCCCTGCTCTTAAATCATTAGCGGCGTTTTTCAGTCCAGATAATTAGCATTACCCACTCCCTGACTACCTGCCTGGAAGAAGGAGCTGTCAGAGGAGCTGGAGCTGCTCGGACTTTCCCATGAGCTGGGACCCCGGCAGGGCGAGCAGCTGCACGGGGATGCTGGGGCTGCTGCATCCCATCTAAGCGTGGTGCTGGGGGACTGCAAAGGCTTTCAAAGTGAAAGTGGGAGGGAAAACCCAAACAAGTCACTCCCTGGAGAAGAAGCCAGGAGCAGTTTCAGAGGCCGTTAAGGACAGCACTGTGCTGGTGAGCAAAAAGGGAGCTCAGGCTACAGGCAACCGTCGGCTGCTATATCGCGCCTCAATTTTTAGCTCCAGTGGAGCTTTTGGGATGTGACAAGAGCCTCAGGAGCATGCACCCCACTGCCACAGCTGCCTGGCTATGGTACTCACCCAGTTTCTCTACACCGGAGCCTGGTGGACACTCAGAGTGCCGGATGCAGAACTCCAACTCCGAGTAGTAGCCCTCCTGGCACTGACAAACGCGGTTGTGGGTGGAATTGCACTGCTGCACTTCCACCTGCTTCTCCTCGCAGATAACGTTACAGTACCGGCACTTCTCCAGGTAGTTCCAGTACTGCGTGTAGTGCAAATCCGGACAGGGTTTGCACACCGTCTGCCTGTCCCTGGTGCAGTGCTGTGCCACAAAGGTCCCCGGCGGGCACTGCTGGCAGGTGAGCTTCTCGTTTGTCACAGCATCCTTCCACTGGTAGGTGGGTTGGGCGCTGCAGCCAAGCTCAGCCAGGAAAAAGAGGAGAGGGGCAAACATCCACTGCAGCAGAGATAGCACAAAGAGCCCTTAGCTCATCCCCTCGCAGAGGCAGAAGCAGCAAATTGCTGTGTTAGACAATTTGTTACCTTTCTAGATGCAAGAAATTATTCTTCCACCTCACGCACCCTCCAGCCCCAGGGTAAAGCAATACAGTGGTACCGGGGACCAGCTGCTGCCCCCCACGTACCTCCCCACTGCCCTCCACTTGCCATCCCAGGTGACAAGCATCCTTCCCAAACGATGCTGCTCAAACCCGTTTTCTGATGCCTTCGGAACCCCGTTTCTCTCTTTAGTACTAAAAGCAGCTCCAGCACATGCCCCTCCTCTCCACCCCATCTGCTTCCCCACCACCTGGGGTAGGAAAGACCTCTGCAGATCAAGAAACAGAGGACAAGTTTTCCAAACCAGCAAGTAAGTAGGCGTGTGCCGTAGGAACTCTAAACTGTTCTGGAAACCCAGCTGCTGGGTACAGGACTGAGGAACCCCGGGCTCTGGCTCAGCCTCCCTTTCCTTTCCGAAGTACGCGCACCCGGCCTCAGGAGCGGACCGTACCTTACCTTGGATGGATGCCTTGAATCCGGCACCTGGCAGGGTAGCATAGCACCGAGGGCTTCCAAGCGCCGTGATCAGAGACCTGGGGGCCAGAGGGTCCCTGGGCGGCGGCTCCTCCCTGTAGCAGCGGTGTCAATCCAGCCGTCCAGCTTCAGAGCAGAAAGAGAAAGCGATAGGTACGGGCTGTCAGGGAAGGGGGATTGCTCATCTGCTTTCCAGAGAGCCCTTCCCCCGAGGGAGGTGCTGGTTCTCCCCAGCCCAGGGGCAGAACCTGACCGAGCCTTACAGCGGCCGCGCTCCTGACGCACTCGGCGCCCCGACGCGCGTAAGCACCCGGGGGGGGACGGTCACCCCCAGCCCGGCAATAGGTGGGACCCGCGGCCGGGGAGGGGGGGGGGGGCAGCGGGAGTGAGCGAGGCGGTGGGGAGCAGCTGAGGCCTCCGTCGCTCCCCAACCCATCCCAACCCATCCATCCCCGGGGAGCGGCTGCCCTCCTATCCCTCCCCATCCACCCCCCGGGAGCGGCTGCCCGCCCCGCATCCCCGGCACTCACCGCCCCGCGCTGCGCCCTTCCCCTCCCCGGGCAGCATCTTATAGCCCCGGCCCCAGGAAAGACCGACTCCTCTTGCGCAAGCGGCCCCCGGCCCCCCGCCCCCCCCCCCCCCCCCCCCCCCCCCGCGCTGCTCCCCCCGCTCCCGCTTTCTGCTTGTGGGGGGCAGGATCGGGCTCCCGGCGCACCTTTACCTGCGCAGAGCAAGGAGGCAGGTAGGATCTGCGCAGCCACAAGCTTTGCCGAGGGGTGTGAGGGCTGGGGTTTACATAAATATGTACATATTTAATTTTTTGGGGCTGGGGAAGGGCAGGGAAATTCCCCCGCGAAGGCGCCGTTCCCTGGCTGTAAACGTTAAGACAGCTTCCCAGTACCAGCACTGGTCTCGCACTCTCAGGGGCACAGTCTGTCCCCAGAAATATTCTCGCCGTGGCTCTGAACAGCGAAACTGGCACTGGGGGGCTGTTCCAGCTCCAGGGCACTGTGGGACCCCCCCAGTGCTGCGAGGGCAGCAGCCCTGCTGGAGCAGCCCAGGGCTCTTGCAGCCAGCTCAGAGCTTCAGCCCCCCCTCCAGCAGCTAACCCCAACCATAACACCGAAACACTCGGGGTTACCTTTACTGGGATAACGTCCAGCGGCTGAGGCGGCTGGTATTTAAATAGCTTACAGGTGACACTTCGCCCCAAGGTTGGACCTCAAGGATTTCGGTGGAATCCGAACTCAGCCGGACAGGCACAGCGCTCGGCAGAGCCCTGGGAACGCGTGTCCCAGTGCCTACTCTTCTGCACCGCCCCGGCCAAACACATCAGGCTCGGGTGCTTTGTCCTTCTGCCTCGCCTTGCCAGATTCCCTCTGAAGGTGAGAAAAGCCCAGGGCACCTCTGCAAAGTGCTTTACGTGCTGGGAAGGCAGAGGCTGGAGTGGAGGCTCCCGCTGCACCCGCTCCGGTCCCTCCGCGCTGCACGCACAGCAGGAAGGAAGAAACCACAGCACGTACCTACTCTTTGGGGTAGGAGCAGGATTGCTCCTGGCTGGGCCCACAAAGAGCACAGCACACACTGTACCTAAACCCCTGCCTCCCCCTTTCCTTCCAGACACCATCTCACCTAGCAGGAGCCGTGCCACAAGGCAGAGAAGGGGAAAGCTGCAACCAATTCCAAACAGCTAGCCAAAAAAAAGTTTAGGTTTTTTTCCTTGTTTTTAAACTTTCCAATCAAGGCAAGAGAAGAAAACACAGCTACGTACAGATCACCCCCTAACGCACAGAGCACTCAGCTGGGAGCTCTGATGGGTGCTGTACTACACGCCTGTCAATACAGGACCCCCCCTCGCCCCCCGTACTCGGCAGGGCTCTGCCATCCCTGGCCTGGCATGCTGAGCTAGTGGCTAAGAAGAAAACCAGTTGGTAGGTTTTATACCAGTAAAGCACCACCACCTGTACCGCCCTGCAAGACAAAATAGGGACAATACACACCAGGCGGCAAAGCCTCGCTCGCTCCGAACGGAAGCACGTGAGACACCAGTCTGGAAACAGTAGCTGGTCCATAAACACACTGAATGTACACAACTTGTCAAGCATCGTCACGTGGAGGGTCTTAAAACACCCTCTCACGAGCAATTTTCTGTGGAACTGCTGTTTATAGCTTTGCTGCTCTCAGGTCAGGCTTTGTGGTCTGCTCTGAAGATCTCCAAGGAAGAGGAACCAGCTGCTGCCTCCGCAAGCAGCGGCGCTCGGTACCCTCGCCTGCCCGTGCAGGAGCTCTGAACAAGTTTCCCACCATTGTTTGAGCTGTACGAAAGGTATTCCACTTGGGAATGCAGCTGTCCACAAGGAATACAGGCTTTTTATAAGCAGCCCAACATTATTAAACAAGCTTCTCCAGCAGCTGTCACGATTTGCATTTTTCTCAAGCATCTCCCATTCCATGCACACCCGCGGCTCTGTTGGGTAGCAAAGCCTCCAGAAGAGCGGAGGACCCGTAGGCAGGAGGTGAGAGGCTGTGGTTTTCCTCCTCAGGAGGCAGCAGCCAAACCATTTTGTGTATCACTAGAGAACAAACATCTGAGCATTTGCCTCCTCAGCACCAGAATGAGCCCTCCTGCTCCAGCTGGGCACTGGACCTGCAGATGGTGGATCTCCTGGACTTTATTCTTAACGCTGTTAAAGCTTGAACCTATAAGAGCTAAACACACAACTTACAAAGAAAATCAAATCCAGTTTTCTGCTACCCAGCAGGAGAAGGAAACCCTGATGGTCAGAAGGAATCCGAAGCTCCTTCCAGCCAGATCAGTTTCTACCCAACATGGTTAAAGAAAAAAACCTCTATAAACTTAAAGAACAGGCTCCAGCTGGAGCCCAAGGGCTCAGTGTCCTGTTCCGACAGCACAGCCTGGGCTGCCTCTCTTTGCACCTACACCCATAGGTGATGGGCTGATTTTCACAGGCTGCTTGGAAAGTTTTTAATTTCACTGTTGGTTTATCTCAATCATTTGCAGCTCTCCAGCATAATCCTGATGATTTCTAACAGCCTTTGACATAATCCCTGAGCCAAGGCCTGCTGGGGTTTTGCTTCATCAGTATGCATCATCCCAGTAATTAAATGTATCAGTTAATCTCCCAGCACTCCCCTGGGACTGAGGCACATCATCCTGAGGATATTTCTTCTGGGTGAAACTCACCACCGGTGTGAATCGAGCACGAAGCCCCGCAGTGCGGCTTGCCCGGCTGGCGGGTTAAAACGAGCTCTCCTGTCCGGGAAGCTGATCTCAGTTTTCCTACCGTAGATTTCACATGGTGCTTTAGGCCTGTTATCAGCCTTCTTGCTGACACATCTAGACTTTTCCAAGTAATTGCAACAGAAATCAGGTCACTTACGACTTTTGCAAACCTGTGAGTCGGTTGAAGCGATGAACAGTCACACTGCGATGTTTGTAAAAGGCTTACCCAAAAAGAGTTTCTCTGACTGGCTTCATTTCTTCCCCGTCTCCCTCAGTATTCTGCTTACATTGAACCAACCCCCACCAGGAACACCTGCCCACACCTGGT
Source organism: Falco naumanni (assembly GCF_017639655.2). NCBI lineage: Eukaryota > Metazoa > Chordata > Aves > Falconiformes > Falconidae > Falco > Falco naumanni. The sequence goes on along the minus strand of NC_054063.1, from coordinate 22,530,891 downwards.
AGCGCGTCAGGAATCCACAGGATCTAGGATGTGAAGAGAGGTGGCACCTTCTGGTGGTCCCTGTACCCGCCACGGCAGCTGCCGGGTGGGTGCGATATGCCAGGGATCAGGTACGCAGCCCCTCACCACCTGCGGCTCGTTATCAGCGACTTCTGAACGTAACAAGGACCACAGTTGGTTAGACTGGTTCCTGGAGAGTGATATACCACGTTTATGGGGTAGAAAGGGCTTTCCCAGGCAACCTCTGCCTTTTGGGGAAATAAGAGTCTGGTAGAACAACGACCTTCCGTTAACCTTTTCCCATCGGTGCTTTTGCTGGCCCAACGAACCCCCCGAACGGGTTAACGGCGGCACTGCCGGATCACTGGAGAACAGCTTGATTTACTACTGATTCTCTGGCCTGTGGAGGTAGCTTAGGAAAGGAATTTGGCATCGTATTCTCATGGCTCCGATTCACTTCCCCACACAGGGTGTCGTTTTCACACTTCTGAGAGTTTCAGTGTGTCCAGCAACACCCCTCTTCAAAACCACTCTTGCAAAATCAGGGTTTGTCACTAATATTTAGAGAAAAATCTGAAAAGCAAAGAAATTCCTCGCTTTGTCAGCAGCCACTTCTCCAGGCAAAGACACAGTTCATCTCTTTCCTGATAGAAGAGTTGCTTTGTTAATTTGGTCTCTTCCCAAATCCTTCCAGATTTATTCGGGAAAAAAAAAGCAAGGAAAGTTTTTTCAGTGACACACCAATAAAACTGGAGACCATATTCCAGGTATAGTCATAGCTCAGCACTGCATGGACAATAAAAAGAGATTAGTATCTACTTCCTTCATGATCTGTAACTCATGTGTCATTTGCTTCCCAAAAATCAGCAAGGAGTGTCCACGATCAGTTTTCATCTCCCCAAGCATTCAACACTTTGGATCAGTTCCTCTAATCACTTGTTATAGCAACACAGATTTTTCTGAAACAATTCTCATTTTCACTTTCTGGCCTTCACAAATCAAGATCTCTCTCTGTCTCTCCTTCTTGTAAATTCAACCAGTTTCAAGATGACTTGGTGGTACGTCCCATCCTGGCAGCTGCTTCCTGGAGACCCCCTTTCCTGGGAAGCAGCTGGGGCAGGGCAGGGGGAGCAGCACTCCGAGCATGTTCAGGGGGACCACACCGGGGTCGGGGAAGATTCAGTAGCAGCTCTTTGGATGGTGGGGAGTGGGAACGCACCATCCTTTGCGAGAAGCGGTTCTTGAGCAACCTGCCATGGGGAACGTGCAAGTCAGAGCGCCCAGTTACCAGGCAGAGGTGGGAAAACTGGGAAGGGGAAGGGCCGGAGCTCTGATCCCAGGCCAGATAACATCGCTCTGGGCATCTGCCACGAGCCAGGCGAGGATGAGCTGGAAGCCCCGGCATAAACACCCTCCAGTAGGTGAGGGGCTGCTATTTACTGACACCAAGTGATCTACAAGGGTAGGTGCCCCGAGACCTACCCTCAGGCTTGTAGCTGTGCTCTCCCACAAGAGGAGTTCCTCGGGGTTTATGGTAAAACCTGAAGGACACCACCACGTAAAACCCCATTTGCTCACCATTGGTCAGGGCTGCAGCAGCTCGCCTTCTTTTAACTGATGGGCGTAGCTTTTCAGGAAACCTCTCCAAGATCGGTCAGGAACGACAGAATCATTAAACTTTTTTCATTATTACAGCTGAAGTGATGAGTGGCTAAGCTGCAGACAAGGACAACCCCCTGCAGGCTGGATGCTCTCCCATCACCAGCACCTGTCAGCACTCGTCAGCACCCATCTGTCCTGCCCGAGCCATGCTGACAGCAGGGACCCAGACCAGACCCGCTGCATCAGAAAGCAGCAACAAAACCAGAGCAGCTCCAGATCAATCCCATCTGCAGGCAGCAGATGCGCTGGTGGGGACACTGTTGCTGCAGAGCTTTTGGGGCAGGCGGAGCCAGCGAAGGCACGCAACCGTAAATCTCTTCAGCAAGATGATCCGACTGCTGAAGAGGACAAGGAGGAATTTATGAATCTCTTGAAGGCACAAAGATATTCACATAGTTCCTCTGCCCTGACTAGCAACAGAGCATTCCCATGTAGGCGCAGCCTCCAGAACTAAAACAACTCTGGTGGCAAGTAAAAAGCGCAGCTAGGGGGAAAAAAAAAAGTTTTCCCCAGCAAATCACACATACCTTTTAAGTATTTCATTGAGTCTTGCTGGATCTGAGGGCATTTTTGCAGCCCATAGCAGATAACTTCCATCAGGCAAAGCCAAAGCCATCATTAAGGTGTTCCACAGCATGTCCCATGCTGTGGTTTCCCTCCAGTGGCATAAGCAGTAATCTGCAGTTCTCCCCAGGCAGAGATCTTCAGAGTGGACTATCTTACTAACATTTTACCGCTCCCAGCCTTCACCCAGCTCTTGGATTTCCCCTTCCACCTTTTGCCCGGGCTGAAAGAACAGACAAGAATTCAAAACAAGCATCCAAACAGCTGCAGGGACCCGCTCAGAGGTGGCTGTGGGGCTTCACCCTGTGCAGACCCCCCAACCCGCCCACTGCACAACATCAGCATCGGCTGATCCGCTTCCCCCGAGAGCATCACCCTTCTTGCTTCTTTAATAAGTAGAGCTTTAACTATTGCACTACAGAAGTTTTTATAGAGAGAAGAAAAAAAGGAGAACTAATGATGATAAAGAACACTCAGGGCCCAAGTTGCGAAGGTATAACCTCATCACAACCCCCTTGACCCACAAATAAATTTAAGCACATTTCAGGTATGGAGTTGCTTTGGTTTTGGGAAACAAAGCTGTCTTCCATGCTTCTGGCAAGGTTTCAGTCCAGCAAACATAGCTCTGCCACCATTAAACACGACGCAGTCACCAACGCTACAAAACCAGAGTCCTTTGGAAGGAGAAGTTCCACCCTACTGCCTTCCTGTCACCATCACTCCAAACCTGCCCCTGCGCCTTTTTACAACACATCTATGCATACATACGTTTTCCTGTAATTCCCCCCACTTAACATTTCAAATATCTAGGGTTTTCTCTGCATGATTTGTTCTTTTTTTCAGAATCTAAACCACCATCAGGAGTGCACTGAATAGACAGGTGAATAGATAGAAGGTAAAATTCATTCACAGATTTTAAACACGTCAGAATATATGCTAGCTCCAAATTCCCTTTATTCCTGTCTACATCTTTGTTATTTCTAATTACTGGCTAATGAAGTACGGGAAGTCCCTGCTTTGCTGCCATTTCAGAACACTGCTTTTCTTGCCCTTCCGACAGCCTGGCCGGAGAGCCCAGCCTGCACACACGCCAGGGGCCCGGTGTCACCGCTCCCCTAGGCTGCTCCTGTGGCAAGGGGATCCCAACCCGAAAAAAGAAATTTCTCAGTGAGGACCAATATCCCAGCAACTACAAAGAGACCCGTTTTGAATTGTATAATCAGGGGAAAGAAGAACCTTTGAAATTTTTTGTTAAAATGCAGCTCACTTTTCAATTTTGAGTTATCAATTATTAACATAAAATTTTCCAAAATTCCATTGATATGGAATCTACCTAGAGGCTGAGGAAAAAAACAACCTGCCCCTAAAATTATTTAAGTGTATGTTCTCCCAGAAAATTCTGGAAACATACGCTATATGAAGGGTCTCTGTCATCACAGGAACCCCACAACTAAGTAGCAAGTGAAAATACAATCAAAAGTATTCAAGTGTCAAAAATCCCACAGTATAAACCTTCCCACTTACTCCTACCTACTGTTTACATAACTGATAAAAATCAAACAAAACCCAATTAAAACAAAAAGGATTTTATTTATAGTTAAATTTACAGCAGCTACTGAAGAATTAAAATTGGGACAGGTTAACCACTCATACCCACTACTGACAGAGAGTGGAAGTATTAAGGAATTTTTTGTAACCCATCTAACTTGATTTATTTTAAAGTTTTAAGCCAATTAGCTCCTTTTTCTTCTTGGAAAGTGAACATCAGATCACACGGGCACAATGGAAATAGCAGCACTGAGCAGAAACTACAGCCTCCTTTGAAGCACCTTTCAAAAAAAACCCAGCACGATGAAGGAGTCAGGCTTTGGGATACACAGCAGATGCAAGGGAGTGTTCCTGCTTGCTATCCAGCCCCTGAAGTTGTTTTTAAAGAGCTCATCATTTCAGTATCTTCTGCTACTGAAGACAGCAGCTGCTGCCAAACACCACACAGTGAATCACTTCTTCCAGGAACGCCAGCGCGGTAGGCTGGGGAGCCTGGCCTCCTCACCTAGCCAGCTCAGTTCCACTGTAGCACTACTGCTGGGGTTTTTCCAGGATCTGGGATTACCTGAGAGGCTCATGAAGGACAGATGTCTCCAGGACATAAAGTGGCCATAATAGAATTGATGAGCCAAAAGTAGTAAGAAATTAACCTTCTTGGTTCCAATACAGGACAATACGCTGCTTTTGTCCCCTTCTCCTGCCAGGGGTTGGAGAGACCTTCCAGGCTGGATCACCTTTGTGGGAAGAAGTGATACGTGTCGGTGCACAGCATGTAATCCAGTACCGAGGACTGAAGATATTTAAATATTCATCCTGCTTCTGTTCAGCTTGAGAGCCAGAGTGCAGCGATTTCTTTCTGCTGATACAAAGCACTTGCCCTTTCTGTCAGTGCGGTTATGCCCAGAAGAAAGCTTGGATTAATCGCTGCTTCTTCACATCACCGCGGCACTCCGGGCACTTCTTCACCTTCTATATAAACAAACAAACAAAACGCATAGATAATATATTAAATTTCTCTATCAAGTTTGTGATTGTCCAGTACCAACTACAAGCCATGCCAGTCATTTGACAGTCCCGAATATTTTATCTGCTATTTTTAAACGCAGTGTCACTGTGCAGTCGGTTATTTAACTGCTAGTAACAAGAGGAGGACAAAGCCTCCCGGTCAAGTAGCAAACTTTACAGCAGGTGTCTCAGGCTAATGACAGCTGTGACAGCTGGAAGACAAATACAGGAACAAGGAACACAGAGGCTGCAAGAGCTGTTGCGAATTAGATGTACTCGTTATCAGTAGAATCCCGCGCGATGGCTGATGTGCTCCCCGAACTCCTGCTTCCTCTCACGCAGACGAGAAGGAAGCTATCACCTGGGCATACCCCGACATCTCTGATACAGACCAAGAGCTTTGTAGAGGAAGGAACCAAGTACGTTTATTTCTTCATACCACCCCACACCTTTCCCGGTTAAGAGGAGAAGACTGGGTACATGAGGCAACTATTTCCCCATCCAGGTTTCAGTCTGCTTCTTCGCTCATCTAATTTTAAAGCCTGGTCTTTAGCCATTTGACCTGCAGCTGGACCCCAACTGTTCTTTTTATATCTTGCAAATTACTGGTAAAATTAAAATGCTCTGCTTATTTCAAAAGTGAGATAGTAATAAGTTTTTTTTTAAAAAAAATTAATCTTTGCAAAAAAATTGCCAGCTCAGTAGGCTAAAATGATTGTTACCTACACCAGTGGCACTGTAGGTTTCCTTAGTGTCGAAGTTAATTGTTGCTACAAAAGATGTAGACTGCAAAGTAGGCTCCGGCAGTGTATTTTGATTCTAGAAACAGTAGTTGAAACACCATAAATGGAGGGTGAGAGGAAAACTCATTTTACCTCCCAGTAGACAGCGATTTGTCAAAGAGCTCTGAAAATTAAGTGTAATAAGGTAACTCTGAAATCTTACAGTATTTGCCCATACTACAGATATCCCAAACAGCTCAGTCTCTCTGAAAGACCTGCAAAAAGAGGATGAATAAACATGATGCGTTTAAACGTTGAAAAGCAGCAACAGACCTTTGCACAAAAACCAGCACCCTAAAGCTGCGTATACTGGCACAGGCTCTGCAAGGCTTCCCCTAACGCACCGAAAATCCTCCAACGTGCACAAGCGCTAATCCCTCTAATAACCTTTCCCAGCTCCAGGGAATTCTGTCTGCTTCTCCAAAACCTTCTGAAACGTTCCAAAATTATTCATCGCCTCTCTCAGCAACTAAGTTGTTTCAGTAAAACAACAAATCGGAATAGACATAACAATTTGCAAAAACCAAGTTACTGCATTTTGAATGACAGGCTGTTAGTCACTTCCTCGTGGACACCACCACCAAAGCACTTCTGAGCTGAAGAAACACAGTGAGTAACTTATTAGCAAGGAAAATTGCTAATATTTTTATTAGCAAGTTTTCAATCCAGCCCAGTCAGTGGTGACAAAGCCCAGGGCCACGGGGCGAGCTCAGGGCTCAGACACTAACTGGGTTGCTCATTTCCTGCTGGTAAGGGCACCCCCCCCCCCCCCCCAGCCCTTGCCACGCACAGCCTGTACGACCAGCACGGGTGGGAATGCGGAGGGAAGTGTTGGGAGATGGTTCCTCTGGGACCGGTTTCAGAGAAACATGGAATAACCTCCTTCCCGCCTGCAATCCTGCACTCTCAGCCAGGCTGCTCCTCCTCCTCCTCCTCATCCGCGTGACTGGCAGAACAGTTTTGCCTCATCACTGGGAGAAGTGTCTCTCAGACCTCAAGTAATATCCCAAACTACCAAATATTCAACTGTTCCTTAACTGAACTACACTTGAATCGTATCAATTCTATGATGCTGTAAGCAAGCTAACATTAATGTGTACTGAGACCCATTCATCACTAGAGCTATAGCATAAGGTAAGGAAAGGTGATGGGCCACGTAGTTTCATGTTCTGGAACAGTGGAGCAGAATGTCTCAGCTGGTGAGAAGATGCTTCTTACACACACACAAGCACTCCCCCAATAGTTTGTTGTTCAAAGCAAGGAAAAAAACATTCTTCAAAATAAGGACTTTGATGTATGTTGTCTATGGAGGAAGCAAATGGATCATGCTGCTGGCGTATGTAGGAAGACTCCAAAGGACTGCTGATGAAGGACAGGGTACCCAGGATGCATTTTCTTGACAACTGCAAGCATATTTTATATGTCCTTGTTAAGGAAACAGAGCATTAAACTGAACTAGCAAGAAGCTAGTTCAAAAGGATGGCAAAAATTGTGGTGGTTCTTCACGTAACACTGGGCTCAGCTGTGGAAGCGCTTGCTGTAGGACGTGGGCAAGCTCGCCTGTGTTCAAGGGAATTGGCTGATGTGCTGGAAATGCACCAGAGGTTTCTCAATGTGCAGCAGCAGCCTCTGGCTCAGGGAGCTCTTGTGCTGCAAATAGCTCTGGGGCAGAGATCACCTGCAAGAATAATCACTCAGGCTTGCCATGTTCTTTTTTGGCCACTGTCAGAGACAGAATGCTGGGTTGGATGAACCTTTGCTCTGACTCAGTGTGTCTGCTGTCATGTTCTGATTAGTTGCTTCAAACTGTATCGGTCTTTCCAGATTATAATGGCTGTATTGACCTCACACGGCTGTGGTATGCTACCACAAAGCAAAGCTCTGATTCACCTTGCTAAGAAAAACACCTGCCACCACCTGGTACAACGTGGGACGAAGTTTCACTGTAACTAGCAAGATTATTCAGAGAAGTGGCAAATATGGAAGGCATTAATAATAATGATCCACGGGGAATGACTCATTACCCCAAAGACAGTTTTGTATTGGATATCCGAACAGGACGGAAAGAATACTTCCAGTTGAAAGAGATTTGTAATGATCATCTAGTCCAACTGCCTGACCATTTCAGGGCTGAACAACAGTTAAAGCGTATTATTAAGGGCACTGGGGCATCGACCCCCTCTCTAGGAAGCCTGTTCCATCGTCCGACCACCTTCTCAGTAAAGAAGTGTTTCCTAGTATCTAGTCTGAATCTCTCCGACATAGCTTTGAACTGTTCCCACACAGTTCACTGGATACCAGGGGGAAGAGCTCAGCACCTCCCTCTCCACATCCCCTCCTCAGGAAACTGTAGAGAGCAATAAGGTCACCCCTCAGCCCCCTCTCTCCAAACCCGAGAGACCCCAGGTGCTCAGCACCCCTCACAGGGTGTGCCTTCCAGCCCCTCCACCAGCTTTGTTGCCCTCCTCCACATGCATTCAAGCACCCGGGTTTCAAATACAGGCTAATCCAGTAAACCAGACTATTTTAATCCCCAGTCTGAGAGATGTGCAATCAGATAAAGGAGCTATTAAAAAAAACGTAGACAGAGCAATTTCTGTGATTTATCTATGAGGTATGAAAATGCACATTCCCTTCAGACCTCAGAATTAACCAATTTCAAGACAAAACCCATGGAACAGCACGGTACAATTGCTCAATATGCAGCAGTTCTACTTTTGTGGATTTTTAAGCTGATGAAACAACAATTACAAGTTACATCTTACTGGCAAAAGGAGAGAGGTTTTTCCCCAGACATTAAAAAAAAATTTATGGGATGAGATAAGATAATCTCCCTGCGGGACAATAAATGCCTAACAAAAAAAAACCCAACAACTCCCCAGGGAGCTCATTCTGTTCCTTAATCAACTCAAGTCTCAAGCAACAATTACAAACACATGCCATTAAAATTCTTGTCGTGGCTTTCCTAGAGCCTTTTCTGAAGCAGGGTATGCTGGCTGTCAGATGTTCATCCCCATTATACCTTGGCATAAAACGAACAAACAACTGAGTATTCAGTGGTAACTCCTATCCAGGGCGACTGGTTTGACTGCCCAGCCTGCAGCAAACATGAGATGCCTGCCTTTGGCTTTCTTGTACTTTCTTACATATATTACTTATAAATCAATACTTTGGGATTTTAATTTTGAAGAAATATGGCATAGCAGACCGAGAATGAAATTTAGTTGAACAGCTATTCTGAATTCCCTCTAGGAGATACATGTTTAAGAATATCAGTCCGGACATTATTATGTATCCCTCTTGGGCCAAGTCTGTCTTGGTTGTTATATTTTATTTCGATGTTAGTATACTATTTTCTACACTTAGCTGACATAACTCTGTCATCTTCTTGGAAAAAAAACCCACCATTTTCTACAGCTTGGAATGACTGATTATTTTGTACTTACTCATAGATTCACATAGTTGAAGAAATTTCTTCTGTAGTGTTTTTGTAGGTTTCTGAGCTTCATCGTTCACCTATGAATCTTTAGACACCACTCAACTTTGTATTTGGTTTCCATACCCAGGGCCCCAGATTACTAACACCTGGCTGCTGGATCCAATGTTGGGTAAGATGCCACCAAACACACACAGTGTGGGAGCAATTACATTCTCTTACCTAAAGAATTTCAACCACCAATTTCCTCAGCCAGGAAAACCAAAGGACAGGATGACACAGGAGATAAATATTTGAGCATAAATTCAAAATCCCAGATTCATAGAACCATTTAGGTTGGAAAGGATCCTTATGATCAGTGAGTTCAACTGTTAACCCAGCACTGCCAAGTCCACCACTAAACTGTGTCCCTAAGTGCTAGATCTACACCAGGATGGTGACTCCACCACTTCCCTGGGCAGCCTGCTCCTGATGTGCCTCGTCTCATGATAGTGCTTTACAGTAGGTTTTTAGACGGGGAAAATTATGAAACTAAGCAAGGAGAAAAAAAAAAGAAAGGAAAATAAAGATTCTGATGTTAAAAAAAAAACCAACCAAGACCTTTTTTTTAAGTTGACTCCACAGCTTGTTGCCCATGTAGCTTTAGACAGGGAAACATGTGGAGGCAGCTCAGAAGGAGATGCAAAGGTATAAAAACCCCAGCAGAAGGCAGAGGTCTGCCTCCTCTCACACTGCAGAACATGGAAAATAATGAAACAAGTGGTAAATCTTCCACTGGGATTTGGGCATACTCTCTGTAAAAAGAGGAATTCTGTTTCCTGGGCTGTCCACGTAGTTCTCCTGAAAAGCACAACATTTTCCAGCAGTTTCAGGAAAAACTGAAACCAGTAAGCAAGACAACCTTTAACAACTGCTCCCAGCATGTTTTGCAGCAAGTGAAGTCACACAATGGACATTTAAAAGGCACATCATCCTCAGACTTGCAGTTACAGCACTGGAATCTTCCTAGAAGAGAGGGGGAGTGGGGACAGAGAAAGGGAGGGAGGACATGACTAAATTCCAGTAATCACCTGTGAGATTTTCATGCATATACATTCCCAGTGCAGTCCAGAAAACAAATGAGCATGCACTTTATGGACTACCTTAACAGTGCACAGCGGGCCCTGTTACATTTTCTTTCATATGACCTCACTCAGGCTCTCAGTGTTTCAGATCCCCATTTAGAAACTGAGGTTACATCCTCACTTTACAAGGAAGTTGTAGAGAAAAAAAATTATCTAAGTTCTCAGGAAACTATTGCACCATTGTGATAAAGGCAACAAAGTACTTTGCGAGAACACATGGAAGTGACAGAAAGTTCAAATCTGACTTGGCAAACCGGGCTAATCAATATCGCACCTGTGCAAATACAGGCATGAACCAGTCAATGTATAACAGACCATCAGCATAATTCTCCTTTCTCTAACTTATCTTTATTCCCCAGTATTAGAGCAAGACATCCCAGATCTCACCTATACCTACCAATGTCTGTTTCCATCTCTGGGGGAAAGACAGGCACAGCTCCAGAGCCTGTGGGTGCTCTCACGTTTCTGGTTTCTTTTGATACGTTAATCTTTGGCAGTTCAAGTTTGCTTTCCTGCTTAAAGTGAGAGGAAGAAATATTCCTCTGAATTTCCTCCGGCACCTTACCCTCAGAAGTAGCTGCATCTGGTTATGAAAAAAAAAAAAACACAACCAAACCAACGAACATGCAAACCAGCACGATACAGACACAACACACAGCTCCGTAAAACACCGCTAGCAACAAGTTCAGTAAGTTCCCATTGTAAAAGAAAAACAATTTCTAAACCCACAACTTCTAAAAGAACAATTATTTTTTTTCATGCCATACCATTTGGTAACAGAAGTTTCTGATACCAACACATGCATTATTATTGAAAGGGACCCTTTATATAGAAAAAGCTCTGTGGAAATCTTTCCTAGACCAAGTGGATCTCAATCCACTCCTGCCCCCACCTCACTCAGGCAAAAATTCTGCCTTCACCCACAATGTACTTCACAGTTTACAGAAGATGGCACTATATTTTTTTTCTTGTTTCTCTGCACTTCCCCATCTCACATTGCCTTCTATATTACAGCTAGTAAGTTTTTTGTTTGTTTTTGCTTTTTTTTTGTTTTGAAAAACAATTTGCAGTCAACTGCTTTGATCTTCCTTCACACATGTTGGGCGGGGAGGCCCACCCATCATAATAAATAAAGATTCTAAACTCCAGACAAATATTTGTTCCCAACCTTGTCCGTGGCTGTTGTCTTTACTGCTCCAGCTTTCTGAACTCCCCTCGCTTTGCACCTGCTGTTGCACTTGCTTTTCTCCCTCACCACAGTCCAGTCCAGTCAAATCTTTGCACATCTGTTTGAACTGCTCTTTGTGATGAGGGCGCACAAACATGTTAAACCCTGTCCACAAGAAAATACAGTCAAATACACAATAAATGCGTGACCGTGGGAGACTTTGGAAGGGAGAAATTCTTTGGAAGCTGAACAATATCAGCGATATTCCTCAGAGTACCTTCAGGTTGGTGGAACACTTTGGGTTTGTTCACATCATTATTACAAGGTTTTCCTTGTCAGAAGACAGGTAATTATATAGTATTGAAAATAATCTTGATTTACCTCAAAGATATTCCGTTCTCTACAGCTAAGAATACCTCCTCCAGCCCTTTACCTGACAAGTGATCTAGCAAAATCAGGTATATACACAGTATCCAAAAAGACTGTCAACAAGGAAATTCCTTGTTGCTGTTCTGTGGTGGTGTTGTTGACAATGATTCACCACACATACAGAAATTCTAAAAAAATCCCAATTATGACTTACTGCCAAGCACAGGCAACTCTACCACAAGTCTTCTGAGGTGAAAACATTTGCTCAGGAAAGATACTGACTCCGTCTGTCAGAAGGAATGCTCGGGGGAGAGGATGACTCACAGCACCACACAGCTTCCCTCCCACTCTTCACTGCATCAAGACTCATTGACTTGTTCATGGACCAGAAAAGTTATTTTCTAAAAATTTGGAGACTACGACATCTATTCAAGGTCAATGGAGTAGTTATTATTGTTACTTCCTAAAGACAACAACCAAAACTACATCAGCATTTCCCAGAAGGCACCTTATGGATCATTCCCTGCAGAGGAGTTCCCAGCAGACACAAGGGAGAAGGTCAAACTGAGGTGTTACATAGCACAAGCCAAGGTGCATCCACGAAGGCAATCAAGATAAGCATATAATAAACTTTTTTTTTTTTTAAAACAAAACCACCCTATTTCAAATTTTGAAAACTTGTATAGCTTCCTAAATCCTTTCATCATTAACCCCATGAAAGGCAAAAACCCAAAACAAACTACGAAGAAATTAAACAATAGCTTGGAATGTGTAGAAGATTATTATGAATGATAAGGATACTAAATTATGACACAGTTCTATAACTATTCAAAGTGAAGCTCTGTAGAGGAACAGCAAACCTAAAGTGCCACTGCTTATCCCAAAACCTGGAAGCCATCTAGGAGCTTAGCACCAGGATAGCAATCAACGGTCACGAGAGCAAAATTGAGTCAGTGCAGTAGTCAGCACTGTCTTTGCTAAAGAGCAACCACTTGTAGTAACTGAGGATAAAAAAAGGTAACAAAATAATTGGACTGAAGTTAGCTTGACTGAAGGTTAGGACTGGAATTACTGAGGTCTTATACAATGGTTTTAATGGACAATTTCTAACTGGGAAAACGGAATATTTTATAATCTTGACATTTTTAGCTCTCCAAACAACATTCGTTGAACACATCCGTCCTGCTGCTCCATTTAGCTGGTTTGCTAAACTGAAAGATGAGAGGTGAAGTTAACCAATGCTAAGTTTTTCCCGAAAGTGGAGAATTTGCAGACTAACAACCAGTGAAAGGTTATTGCTCACATGAGATCACAGCACCTACATCATCTTTCCAGCTAAATAAAAGTGATTTTAAAAAAAATCCCTTACTTTGTAGGAGATGAAAGTCTTCTGGACTCTCGGTGGTGAGGGCTGCTACCACCGAGATCATATTGTCATAGTTATTGGTCCTCTTGTAATCTAACAACGCTTTGTAGAAACGGCTGCAAGCACTTTTGTTCAAAGCCTTTTTTATGTCGTTGAGATAGGCAGTCCTGAGGGCCTGGTGGTGATCTCTCCTTGGGCTTGAAGCTTTTTCAGTGTCTTTCCTTGGAGCTTGACTGGCATTCTGCCCTGAGGGACAAAGAGCGCAGGTGAGCAGGGCTTGGGGAGGAACAAGCAGGTCGCTCCTTTGTACTGATGTCCCTTCTCATTTGGAAGGGAGCTCCTGGACCACTTTAAAGTGATCAAGCCAACACCGCCTGCACAGCCACACACCTCCCTCTGGCGTGGCCTTTGGCATCACCGAGACCTGCTCCTGGAAATGGCAACCAAGGAAATTAATTCTGGGGGTCGCTTTTAGCATCGTTGGGAGGTTTTTTTTATCTTTTACAATGAGAAATGTGACTAGGGAATGAGAAAAAGGCAACACAGAAAAGACTATGCATGCAGCTCAGCAATAAATCAGGTTTTGTGCTACACTGAAGGAGCGGAAGCCTTTTAAACAGCTGGTTTAACCAACTCTGCTGGCCTGACACATGGGCAAGGAAACTGGCGAGAGCAATTTTAAAGACTATGTTACTCAACCCTTATTAACAAAATGAGAAAAGGCATGTGTACATGTTTCCCAACAGGAAAACAGAATGTCAAAAAAGAGTAACTAAGCTGAAATAACACACAAGATAACACAAGAGCAATGTAGGAGTGACACAGAGGGTGGGAGATGCCATGAACATCCTGCTAAATTCCAAGCAGACCTCTGTTCCCAACATCAGCCTGATTTCTGATATGTTTTAGAGGAAAAAGTTTTATTTTTCATATTACAGGCATGCAAATATGAAGCGTATGATAAGAAACTGATCTAAATTAACTAGTCACACCTTTTGGTATTCAGATCTTTATTCTCCATTGAAGTGCTTTTAAAGATGTTAAAGAAGATAATGAAGTTTTAAAAGGTGGGCTTAGTTCAGTTTCCTGAAAGGGGAAAAACATGGGTGTGAATTTTATAATCAGTATCTTTTACTACGTATTACACAGCTTTCTGGCACATTCACAGGAGCATACTCAAGGAGTGAGCAACAGAAATAATGACAGCAATAAATGCAAGTATTTTCTTAATTTCTTTTAGTGGGAACAAGTTTCTGTGAAAATTAATCTCATCTACCTCAGGACAAAATAAGTACCAAAGATTCTGTTTTGTTCAAGTGTTCTTAAAATACAAAACAGGAAAACAAATAAAAGAAACAACACTGCTTCATACATCAAAAGCTTTTAAAACCTTCCAGGAAACATGGACTTTTTATTTTTAAAGAAAGGATTAGCCTTTGACTATTCTTTACCCTCTAAAGAAAGACTTCTAAGCTGTCCAACTATCCTACTCATTTCCTTGTGAGAAATACAAAAAAATTCCCAGCTGTTCTCAGGAAGATCTGTAATGAAATAATAATTGTGTCTTTGCCTTCAAAGATAAATACCGGACAGAATGAGATTAGAGGGATGCATACAGAGATTACACGCCATGGAGAGAATACATTTGCTAGTCTCCGTTTCTGCAGAAAAAGCAGACTGTTCACAAGGAGCATGCACATTACCAGTGACAAAAAAAAAGGAACTGTTTTCTTCTTCCTACCTGGATTCATAATGACCTAATCTAAAATTACACTCCTTAAACTGCTCTTTCACCAGCCCTGGATAAACAGGAAGCCCAGCAGTTCTGTGCTCAACGCACCATTTCCTTCCCTCACTGACATACACCAGGTCAGTCTGGTGTCAACAGAAGCATCTGGCTTTAGTTCGTTCCTTTCATATCTACCTTGATTTAACTTATTGGCTTGTGTGTTTCATTTTGTACAATCCTTGCTGAAAATTCTGAATTGCCATCACTCCCACCTACAGACTGTGAGCCACTGTGCTGGATGAACACAAAAAAACATCGCTTCCCACCAGGAGAATTTACAGTCAATGATGAAATAAAAGCATAACAGGTATTACCTGGAGGCTATGTTTTTATTTAACGTGAAGGGTACCTGCACTATTCAGTCCTGTTGTCAAGTGGACTCCTCCCTGGTTCAAGTGGAGCCCGGGGTTCAGCTGAGCACACGAGCCCTCTGAGAATGCAGTTTTCTGCTGACTCTGGTTTTCTTCTGTTAAATCAAATCCATCCGTTAACAGTGAACTTAGGAAGAATGAACACAGAACGGTGCATTTCAAAGTATGCCACTCTAGGCTGAAAACACCTGAAGATGTAGATTTATTTCTCTGATAGGAGAGGATGAGCCAACACCCTGCTTTTTTTTTAGGACTTTATTGTTGCAGGGTTTCAAAGATTTCACAGGTTCTGCAAGGACATGATTACCCTCTGTTCACAATTTGGGTGGCGCTATGTGGGTAGCAAAGTTTTACCACAAAGCAAACCACACAAAGTTTTAAAATTCACAGACTAGATCCACAATTTCAATATTTCAATTGAAAAGGATTTTACCCCTTTTGAAATAAAATGGCATCATTACTAACTACGCAGCAGCTAACGCTCAGGCATCTGC
Source organism: Falco naumanni (assembly GCF_017639655.2). Lineage (NCBI taxonomy): Eukaryota > Metazoa > Chordata > Aves > Falconiformes > Falconidae > Falco > Falco naumanni. The sequence continues at coordinate 22,515,213 of NC_054063.1, read as the reverse complement.
GTATGTTCACAGGAAGGCAGGCAAGATCATACAGAGCAGAGAAATAGATCAATATTAAAATAAATTCCCTTCTGTCCTTGCATTTCTACACGTCACATCCATTTTGCTCTACAACCCAGTAATGTCCATCAAACAGTACAACTGCTTGCACGGTGCTGAAGCCAGCTCACCTGTATTCTTGGCTAGTCCCTCTCTCTCTTCCCGCAGGAGGCTGTGCTCAGGTTTGTAGCCACAGCCCACTCCAGTCAGGTTGCAACATGCTTCATCAAACTGCTTTTTGTGTTGAGGTCGAACAAACTGGTAAAATTCTTTCATTAAAGAGAGGGAAGTGGGGGGGAATTAAAAAAAAAATCAGTACACAACAGCTAATAAATGCCACAGAAACATACAATGGCAGGAATTCTAGGCTAGGTAACACGAAGATAAAAAAACGCAGCTATACAACTGAAAATTGAAATGTAATTATCTACTATCTATACAATAAGCACACTTATAAGTTACAGACAGGTCAGCTGTCACGCAAATTCCAGCAATGTTATTACCAGTAGGTAATAACTGTAATTTTTTCATTGCAAATATGAAGTAGCTTGCTTCTCAGTGAAACAGGTACCTGGAGCTTCATAAACAGTTATCAACCATGGGGTCAAAGTATCTGCTAGGCTGATACTTTGAATAACTGATATACTTAGGTTTACACCTCATCTTACTTAATTGCCACAAAACATTTGCCAACCAAAAGCCCAAACATCAAACGAACTTTAGGTTTTGAGTGCCTGTAACTTTTGAAAACTAGACTTAGACCTTCGTTTGGCAACCCAGTATTTTCTTATTTAGTAATTATTCTTATTTAGGAATCATTTAGTAAGATCAGCAAATTGGGAAAGAGACTGAAAAAGGCTACTATTAGTACTACATGCTCATGCTGTGCTTCCCTCTCCTTAACCTTAAAAAATTTACAAGATGCATAACTATGCTTTTTTATTTTTGTAGATGAAAAAAGTCACAGAAAAACCTGCCCATTTGCTCACAAGTTGAGAGGAAAATGAAAACTCACAGAGAACACTGTTAAACTAGAAGAAACACTGGTGGGAATCCAGTTCCTGTCACTGCAATTGTTAAAAGCCAAGAAAATACCAGCTAAACCAGCAAACTATCCACGTTTTCCCAGATCACTCAACTTTATACACATCATTAAATAGAAAATTTCCCTAGATATTCTGTCTACTCATTTACTGTATTAACACTGAACCCTTTATGAGTGCACCTATCCAACTCACACAACCACACTCTTGACCTTACCTCCTAAATCACAGGGAATAAGCTATACTACTATTTTTAGGCAAAGTTTAAAGTAACAAAAGCTTCCATGGAATGTGATTTTTTTCAGGCCTCTCAAGACGCAAACATATGAAAGCTAGGATTTTCTGTGTGATCTGGGGATACGAAATGATGAATGCTCATGATTACCATCCTGACTGATCTGTACTTCAAATCTAAACCACTTACCTCTGAAACAGCCATCTATGTAAGAGACAAAGGTGACGTCATATAACTAGAGTAAGGAAGTCATCATACCTCGTAACAAGATATGCTTCTTTTTATCCTCTACAAAGAGAGAGCTCATTTGAGATAACATAGTATGGAAGTTGTCTGTTTTCTTGTAGTCCTGAAGAGCCTTAGAGAAGAGATCATAGTTCTGTTGGCTTAGGGTCTCCTTCACCATGGTGATGTACAGCATGGCACGCGTCTTCTTCGGGTCCATCGGGTCTGCTTTCTTATCTTGCTGCAAACACAGGAAGACTTTTCACTACATAGTAAGACATGAGAAGTTACTCTCCCATGAGTTCAGGTGGAAGCAATATATTTACACTTCTGCCAGCACATAGGACAATGAAGTTTTCAAGTAACAGTAACATACTGTCTCTTGCAGTTATGGTAGTCACCTCCACGTCATATGTTATATGTTATTTCCCAAAAAACCCAACAAAACAGAAGAAAAGGTTCAGTGCCACAGAATAAACACAAATCTAACTGGCCTACCCCCTGGAAATGTCCAATTAACTGAAAACAAATCTCTGAAGCAGGAGATAAAGACCACAGGATGTTCCAGCATTTCAGTTCTTCTAAGACATTTCTTGAAGACACTACACAAGTAAACTAGGTTACTCTCTCGTGTTGGGAAACTTTCTTATTCTACAATCACAAGCAGCAGGGACTTGAAACACATTCAGAACTACCCGTCCTTTATGACAATGACACTGTGAGCACAGAAGCCGTTGGACCCTTGTCACATGCCTTCCTGACAAAACCCAGTATCAATGGGGCAACCCCCGAGGCACAATACACTGTTAATTTATCCAGCTGATTATTGTATCTATTTCTATAACATGAATCTCTAACATCTGTGAACGTTCATTCCCTCACAGAAAAGGGGAGCGATGCTGTTCGCTTTCTTTGCTGACAAAAATGACCCTTTCAGAGGAATATTCCTAGAGAAGGCAGCCAAGTCTTATTGCACAATTCCATTCTTAGGAGAAGGCTTAAGAGAAATGACATTTACTCCAAACCTTGAGGGCTAGGCTGACTCATCGTGACAGCAGATAGCAACCAACTGCAAACACAGCCTTCTGCAATGAACCTGCTCCCTTCCTCACACCTTGGATATTATCAGCTTCAGGATCTGTGATGACTTCTATCAGTTTTGTTTGCTAGGTGATGGAGCCTGACAGAGGCAGCACCGGGTTAAGACAGTATGTTGAACAGCAAATATCACCCATGTGATTTTCCCACAATAAATTCTCATTAATTTACCATGACTCCTATGCAACTAGCTGCATAATGAGTTAACTGAGTTTGGAGACAGGGCACAACAGTAACGCCCAGCCGCAACCACGACACACAATGCCCCACCACAGGTGGGGTTCAGGTGTGATCGCTTACCCAAACAAAACTCATCAGTTGTATCAGTTGAGGCTCTCTTGGACTAAATGATTGTTGTAGGTCCCTTTCAACTGAACTATTTATTCTAATCAAAAAGAATGAAACCACCCACCACACCTGCTCAACGGGAGAGGTTTGCAAGGTAGTCAACGTCAGAAAACAATTCTTTTCACCTACTAGCCCTACCTGGACCCTATGATGTCTTGAGAAAAAGTGTGACAAAGATTTTGGATGTACATTGGTGATTATTTACAGTTTGGAGAAAAAAAAAAATAATTGTTCTGGCACCAGTCATCTGCCTGGAAATTTCCAATTCAAATTACAGCAGTCTACGGATCAAAGGGATGGCACAGACACATAAAAACACATACTGTATTGCTGACTAGCTTTATTTTCTTCCTTCCTCCTTTCTGCTCATCAGTTAACCTCTTCTCATACTGAAGGGAAAGCGTTGACAGACGCTGTGCCTGGGAAGATTAAAAGAAAAGAAGAAAGGTCCAAAAAAATGCTTTTCAAAGTTATCGTCCATTTAATTTAGCCATTTCCAGTTCTAAAGCTTGTTAAAACAGTTTGTGACACCATTCAAGAAAGTGAAACAAGTCAACCTAAATTACTGCAACATAGCCTGGGACACATACGTATTTCTAGAAATTAATTGCTTATGGGACAATTCAGAAAGAGAAACCAAAACAGAGGAAATTAATTACAAAGGTGGTCTTGAGGGTACAGATTCCCAATTAAGCAAAGCTGGACTTACAGCTGTTTTGGGGCAGCCCTGAGAGCACACACATATCTGTGTGTAACTGATGCCCCATATGCCCCTTCACTTTCCTGCCTGGAAGTACTTCTCTTCTGAAGAAAACCTATTATCAGGCTTTTCTTGGGGTACTGCGAAGGGAAGCCTAAGCAGTCTTGTAGAAAATATCAGGGCAGATAGGGTGAGACAGTGGCAGAAACACTTGTGGCTTGACAAATTCTTTAGCATCTCCCATTCCCAGTAACAGAGAACCATGCTTGTACTGTGGTGACTGGGAATACTGGTATATACAAAAGCTCCAAAACAGAAGTGAGTGGGCATAAGCAAGAGGAGTAGAATTGCTTAATAGCAGTCTCCAATATTATCAGATCAAGCCAGTATCAACCACATTGAAACCAATCAATTAATTAACAGAAGAAACCACAGGATAGCCTCATATTGCCAGCTGGTTTCTATTCACCTGTTGCGAAAGCAGATATGCAAAGTGATTTATTTCTTTGCTCTTGCCCAATGAAAGAATTTCATGGCAAGTATGTGACTACCAGTGCATAACAGCGTTGTTTCAAAAAGCATTGTTTCAACGTCAAATTAACTATGACTAAACCAACAATGCTTAAAACAAACAAAAAAATAAGCCAATGACCTCAGATTTGGCAGCTTGTAGTCAGCTGCTGGTACTCAAGAAACAAAGCCTTCAGTGCACTCATCATACTGCAGGGATTCTGATTTCCAGACAAGCCTGACCGTGATTTAAGTGCACATTTAAATGTATTTTCTTTAAGCATCATGTCATGGAATGAAAAATTGGAATACAAGCAGCAAATCAAACGTTTATGATACATGCAGTAAGCCAGAAAACCTATCAAACCCATCTTCTTTATCCTGGGCTATGTAAAGGCACCACCTTGAATAGCATGATCCAGAAGAAATAAGACTTCTGAAAGATAGGTTTCCATACGGCATATCTCACAAGGAAAACCAATTAAGAGCAATTGTCAAATCATTTTGTAAAAGGGTTTGAGAGACTATTTCTTCTATTTTGATTTTTTGAGATGACAAAGGCAAGAATTCTTCTCTTCTTTTTCACACTAAGCAAACTGTTTCAGAATGACCACAGCCAAGTTTCCGTTATTTAGGGATCAAGGGTACAATATAACCTTGATAAAAGAAAATATAGCCACACAGATACTATGATGGATGGTGAAGAAAGTTATGAAACCACACCAACCCCACTACCAGTCCAACTCCAGTGCTTATTAAAATCAGCTCAATACTAGACTCAGAGTGAAAGCTGGTTGCCTCAGAGGCTCTGCGTGTCTCAGGACTACACTCCCAAGGATGTCTGGTGCCAGGTCATCAAGCCACAGGTAAGTAGTAACACCAAACAGAAAGCACAGTCAAGCCATTAAGACTGACCACCAACTTACTTGACTTAAGGAAATTATGCCAAAAGCAGTACAGCTGTCCTAATGAGACACTGTAGCAGAATCACCAAGTCCCTGGAGATGTGCCAGAGTTTCCAAAGAATAAGTTCTGGTGTCTGTCATGATGGCCCATAGGCGATGGAGCAGATTTCTCACTCAGCTGGACACAAGTTAAATACTCACTATCCTGGTTTGTTTCACCAGGTTTGTACATTCTCTCTGTTTTGTTCATGTCTCCATCTCCCTTAGGCCCCCTTAGATACTCCTGAGATACTCCTTACACCTCCTCACTTTCCCTTAGGAATTCTTTCCCTAAGCAAACCACTCAAATATGCTGCAACAGGCATTCCTGGAGTCCACAGACCAGTCATTGGCCAAACTCAAGTCTGCGAGCCAGCAGCGAAATACTGCTGATGGTAGCCAGGTACAGGAGCTACCCCACCAACAACTGCAAATGGGGATTTGGGATAAAGCAAGAAGAACACAGCCTAATCACTGACATATTAAAAATACTAATCCAAGAGGGAAGAAAAGGAACAGCACAGAAACAGCTTTGCTGATCTTAATGCAATAGCAGATTTTTGATTCCGATAACATACTCTGCAAGTCTGCAATATTCAATATCTGAGGCAAATCAGATTTTAACCTGAAAGTGCAGTTTCTAATTCATAAACCCTCCCCCCATCCTCTTTTTAATTCAGTATCTGGTCACATATGAAATGCTGATGCAGATTCCCACCCAGGAGGAAGTGTGTAGCTACCATCTCTTCTTTGAGAACACCTTGTTCTCTGGAGAGCACAGGTAACTTCCAGGAACCTAAGTGGTCAGCAGCTATGGGGCGCAGTACAAGTATGTACCTGTTGGTCATCTAGTTGAACGTGGCAAGGAAACCCTTTGATTAAGCTTAATTATGAGAACCAGTGCTGATTACATGAGTTTTTCTTGAACTGGTACTTTTAAATCAATGCCAAACTAATTTTGCTTTAGAGCTTACAATTTTTACTTAGAAGCATGTTTTGCTACACGATTGCCATTACCTTTTCCTCTCCCACCAAGGCACTTTCCTCCTGTGCATCTTTGCTGCTCTTCTCATGGCACTCCAATGCATCCAAGAGCCCACAACATTGTCTTCTGGGTGAGACGAGCTCTTGTTCATATTCCACACATAGGCTGAATGCTCCACCTCCACTTACTGGCATCACAGCATAATACAGATGACAAATTAACATTCCACATTATCTCTTGTATTTTCTTTGACTTAGTAATACCTCAAAATCTTACACAGTAATCCACACAGATGAATTTGTTTGTTTAATCTTCCACGCCTTGCAAAGTTTCATTATATGACTTAGTAAGAAGACTGCTTTGGTTAATCACTTCCAAAATTGCTCAAGCATTTGTTACCACAACCTGGTGGACTTCTCTCAAACTCTTCCTTAAGTGATTGTCATATTTAACCTCAAAATGGCTTAGTATCAATGGAAAAAAAGTCTCACTGCAACAGCTGCCTGTGTTTAACTACTTTAGCATTATGGATTTCCCAAAAATTGAGTTCCTGTTTTTAAGATATTCTGACATGAAATTATTTATTATTTTTAAATAGAACAAGCGTTTTTAAAGCCTACAATTCTCACAGTATCAATACCTATAAGACACAGTCATCCTCAGGTTCCAAGAACACATTAATCAGGATCCAGGTGTATTTGGTTTTGAATGTAAGAATTTAAAGCTGCAGGTAGTGTCAAATTAGCAACAATTGGCTACTTCTAAAAGGTACTCTCCTCAAAATATATTCCCACTATTTTGTGAAATTACTTCAACAGTTATTAAAGTCACTATTTTAAGAATGGAAGTATATTACACTATAAATAAAAAGTCAGTACAATAAATTATTTAGCCAAAACTACAATTACAGGTGCAGTTTGATGTTGATCTTAATGCAATGGTGGATTTTTGTTTCAGATAATGTATTCTACAAGTCTGCAATATTCATTATCTGAGGCAAGTCAAGGATTTTAATCTGAAAGTGCAATTTCTAATTCATAAACCCTTCCCCCAGCCTTTTTTTTTTTTTTTGCTAATGCAATGCAACTCGAAATCAACACCGAAAGAGGCAATGCAGCTTCTTCCCTTTACCTCCAGTCACACATTCCAGCCCAGCCTTTAAATTGATCTACCAGTCATGTGGATGCAAGGTAAATTGGTTCAGCAAGCTCATCTGCTTGCTCTGCAGCTGCACAATAGATGGATTCAATTCAAGGGAAGGAGCATAAGCACATGGCTGGAAATTGAGGCAGGAAAGAAGTGGTGGCCGAAGTAGCTCCTTTTGATGACAACCCACAGCCACCCTGGCTTAGATGTGACGTGAAACCACCATCTCACTCAGCCATAACCATTCTGGAACCACAGCTTTAACGATTTCATTGTTCTGTTCCAAAACAGCAAGCAATCTAGAGTGAAACATTCTGAAAGCATGGAAAATACTTTCTTCTCTGGCATTAGCTAACCACAAATTTTAAAATACTGTTTTGTTCCAAGGACAATGCTGTCTTTGTTTTCTTACTGTGTAACAGTCATTTATACAACAGGATGGGAGAAGGGCACATGAAAGTCAGTGCTCATCAGAAACCAACTTCCAGTTCATTTTTTTTAAACTATCTATGATATTCCATCAAACTGCTCCTGTTCTGCAGGACGCTTTTCAGGCCCTATCTGCCCCTCTGCTGCTCTGTGGTTGCAGCTGGCTGCCCTGTTCTCTAACGTTGAGCTACGTTCCTTCTGATCAGACTTCTACATCAGTCTTTTAGCTCTCTTTGCTTTCTCTCCCATTCCAGTTTCTAGTCTCTTGCTTCTCCTTTTCTGGTTAAGCTTAAAACAAAAAAGTGTATCTGGAGCACCCAAACCTACCTGGTTTTTTCCTCTTCAAACTGGGAACATGGTCATCCAAGTTTTTGGCTTTTTTCAGGGAGAGGACGTGCTCAGATGAAGTAGATGGTGCCGTATCACTTACACTTAGGGAACCAGTAGAGGCAGAAGGGCATTGTGGCATGGGTGGTGGCATCTGCAAGCAGTTTATGGAGTGTTATAGTAGACAAAAGCTACTCTCCCACTCCACTTCCTTCACAACCAAAAGTCTCAGCAACAACCCAAAGACACCTCTCTTTTCTCCAAATAACCCTTGACAGCAAGATCATTACACGTTCTGGATTTACGTGCTTTTGAAAAAGGCAACAAATAACTAGTAAGTGACACAGACAGATGAAGTGTAGTAAGCAGGCTTAGCACTAAGTGACCTCTGCAAGAGAAAAGGGTCATGACCCTGCTAAAGCAATTGCTTCCTAACACTATCCCTGCCACATAGCTCCTTCTGGCAAAGCACATTGGGCTGTGGTTGTTCTTTACCATGAAGCTCCCATTTATCATCAGAAAAGATCATCAAGTCATCCAGCCTCATCCATCTGTAACTTATTATTTTGAATAACTTGTATTTGGCTAAAGCATCTCCCAGGAGGTCAGCCAAGTCTGTATGTAAAATTTCAAGTGTTTATTTTAACCTCAATCTCCACTTTGGGGACAAAGAATTCCCCTGTCTGGCTTCCAGCCCATTTCTTACAGTGACTTTCTCCAATCAATTAGAAAATCTTTTTATAACGTTACTTTTTCAATCAAGGAACTGTTACTGAGAGAAGAAGCTTCTTAATACTAAGTTAGAAGCCATATTAATGATGATGACCCAGTGATGAACCATAGTAACCACTGATGGATTTGTCTCACTCTACCAGTCAGCTCTGATTGAAACCTAAGGGTTTGACTGATTCCTCCACGCATATACCCTCTCCCCTGAGGGTGAAGTAGAAAGCTTTTTCATACTAACATCAGTTCCAGTATTTGTGTATCATCCAGTGAAAGCTGTGTTGATTTAGGAAGAACTGGAAAAGGAAGTTATTTTTGTGATCTAACCTCATGAGCTGCCCAGCATGACAACACATCCTGTCCCAGCTCGCTCTTGGAGAAAACAGAGGTATACGGCTTTTCCCGTAAAGCTTCCGATGTTTAGAAGTGACAAGACAGGTCACATCTCTCACCTGGCTTAATATTCCCAGTTTCTAACACTATCAAGAAAATTTGGTTGTTGGGTTTTTGTTTGTTTGTTGGGTTTTTTTGGTGTTTTTTTTTAAGACACTTACAATTTCTTGAGCAACACGGAAGAACTGGGAAACACTTCTGATTGCATGCCCAAAGTTGTCATAAACATTCACGTAAGGGCGGATCCATGAAGGCAGCTTGGCTCTTACATCAGCAGCTGCAAACCTGTGTAGGATTGGAAAAGGAGAGAATAATTTTCTGGGTTGGCCTAAATGAATTAAAAAAAACACTAGATCAGGGTCCATAAGGACAAGGGAGGAGCAGCAAGTCAACAAGAGACTGAAACAGTGCAGTAAATATAATGGGGTGAGGTCTGCACTCAGGAGAAAAGGGCTTTGTTGATACCATGTCCCATGCTATCAGCCAATTCCTTTCTTTAATCCGTAAAAATCTTTATCTGTACAACAGTAGTACTGAATGCAATGTGCTCGTTCTCCCCAGTTGAGCCTCAGCATTGAAGGTTATCACTTAAACTCGTTGCCTATACATATTATATTGATGGATATTAATGCAATATAATATTGATGTACCATATTAATATAGATTACATTGCTTCAGTAATATAATCTTTCTTCATTTCCATCCTCCTCTCAAAAAGCTGCAGTGCTGGTGACTGCCTTTTCAAATGAGAGATGGAGAAAATGCAAAACCATAAGTTATTACCAAATAATTTCCAGTAACATTATAAACACTAATTCAACAAATTGGCTAATTTTGCATTAATACTGTTAATCTTTCTGCAGCTTCAAGACAGGATATTTTGGAAGAAGACAACAATCTAGTTGCTTTCTCCAAGTAGTACAATATTTATAGAACCTGTTACATAATTTAATTACTTATGAACTGTAGCCTTCTCCAAACAGTAACATCAGCACTTTTATACACAAAATACCAACACCTGTGTTGGGATATAAAGATAGTGATGCATGTTTATGCTCTAGAGCCAAGGTTTTACCTGTGGTCACAGAGGAAGATGGCACCATAGTCTTGACGATGTCTGATGACTCTGCCAATAGCCTGATTAACAGCCCGGGAAGCTTGATGACTGTACCACTCATGCCCAGATAAATACTGCAATAGGTGGGAGGAAGAATTAACATCATTTACCAGGTAAAATGTATTTTCCGTGCTATACAGTCACTATTTCCTTCAAAAGAAATTTAAAAAGAAATCACTGTATCCAACAAGATCTTCTGACAAATCTCTAAAAGCCCATGAAAACCAAATAGAGGTTGACTTGAATATCACACCTGAATTAGGGTGCACAGAAAACTCCAGTAATATCCAGCCTGGGGGGCTATGAACAAACCCAAAACAAAACAAAATACAAACAACCAAAATCACACACACACACACCCCTCAGACTTGCAAATCATCAAAACAAAAAACCCCAAACCAGCCAGCCCAGGGAATTCTTGCTCCCTGTCCTCCCTCTGGATGAAGTAATTCCCTCATAGATGGACAAAATGCATACAAAGACTTTGACTGAAACTAAATTATACCATTTCTTGAGCCTACATTCAATTGAGACTGTGCCACTGGAGACAGAATTTAGAACCGTTAACATTATCAAAAAAAAACAGTGACTGTATTTATGACAAACTCCCAAGGTCAGTTGACTTTTTGCTCTTCATTATCCCATAAGGCTGGAGGATAACGAAAGCAAAAATCCACAGAGACAAGAGGAAGAAACAATGACACAAACCTACAGACAACAGTGAAAAGTTGCCCAGTATTACCTGTGCACCTGCACGACTAATTCTGGCTTCATCCAGGAACTGCATCTTCAAAATGACTCTGGGATCCATACGAGGAGGATACGGAAGCCCAGTAATGATGACTCCTCGCCCATTTATGTCTGCAAAGTCCAAGCCTTCGCTGGCCTGAAGAGACAGAGCTTTCCATTAGCAACAGGATTTGAGGTGACATTTCAGAGCAATCCAGCAGCTATCGGCCCTTTTTCTCCATTAAATCAAATTCCTAGCCAAATGTAGTTTATGAATATATTATTAATAGTTTCAACTAGATTTTTGCTTTTATTACCAGGACTTTAAGCTTAGCTTTTTCCTCTAGGAGGCTTCTTCCTCTAGAATACCTCAGCCAACACCATTAACGCACGTGTCTTATTCCTGGATAAGCAGAACAGCTGTATTCAGAAGATGTCTTAAATGTCAGTCAATACCTGTGTTTAAACTTTCCATACACTGGATTGTTAAGACATGGTAAGAACACAGCAAACCCTCTCTGATGTTAAAAACGAACAGTAATTTCAAAGCACTACTGGAAAGCTACCAGAAGTCTGCTCGGAATTCACCAGACTATAGCGTCATTGCCACCAGCTGTGCTGCTGACATCTGCTCAAGTATCTGTCACTCATGCCCCCTGAACGGCGCTCACTGTGCCGGCACATCACTTTAAAAGAACAAAGTCAGAGTTGATCAGACTGAAAAAAATTTGGAGGGGGGAAGTTGGTTTGTTTTTCAGCTGTATCAATTCTCCAGGCTTGTTTACCATGCTGCACAAGCAGCTGTGATGGAATACATCAGGGATGGGGGGGCAGGTGGAATGACCAACTCTGCTTAAGAAAAGCAATCACAGCATGCTCTGTAACAATCCAGTTGCTCACCACCTGCTGTCCAATGCCCAGCTCCTCCCAGTTTATACATTTAACATGATGTCCTGTGGTATGGAATATCCCTGTGGCTAGTTTGGGTCAGCAGCTGGCCTGGCTGTGTCCCCTCCCAGATTCTTGTGCCCCTCCAGCCTTCTCGCTGGCAGGGCCTCAGAAACTGAGAAGTCCTTGACTTAGATGAGTTTGGTTGTTGCTGTGTAGTGTTTAAACTGTTATCAACAGTATTCTCGCACCAAATCCAAAACACAGCCACACACTAGCTACTAAGAAGAAAATTAACTATCTCAGCTGAAACCAGGATACCCTGTGACCAAACTGTCTCTCCTCTAACAGCACGCTACTGGAAAGATGATCTCTCCGCCAACTCTGCACCTCCCGGGATAATACACTATTGTAGGAAGCAGAGGCAGATTCAGCCCAGAGTCCCATGCTTTTTCTTCACTGCTGCAACAGCCACTTTGGAGACCAGGACCAAAGGTTTGAAAAAAGTTAAATCTTCCCTTGGTACGTAGTAAATGGCAGCAAAAAGGCTCAAAGAGCAATTTATAATTTTGCAAATATTTCCATTGATAATCATAAATCAATTTATCAGCACTGGAAAATGCAAATGAAAGGCCATCAAATGTATCCAAAGGACCTGAAATTAATGTAATTTTTTTACAGCTAAGCAATATAGTTTTGTTTTTCAGCAGTGTTGTTCTAACATGTTTGATTACAAATGTTTTAGTTCTCTTCCAAACCAGTTGTTGTCATCTAATGGATTAGGTTTCCCATGGGCAGCCAACAGGAAATAAGTATGTTGCTCATTTCCTTTAAAGAACCCAAAGACGTATCCCTTTCAATAAAATCAGGAATGAGGTATATGTAAACTTGACGTGATTTTGAAAAGGCTTCAGGGCATTCTACTTCTTTTGGGTTTTTTTCCCTACATATAATTACAGTCAAATAACAGAAACGTACTGAAATCCAGGATGATTGTTGTTTCCCCCCACCATCAACTATGTAAACTGATCTCAGACAAAACAAATACTCAATTACCTTCCCCCGACATACTGCCAAAAAAGAAGCTCCACTGGACTTAGGACGGACAAGTTGATCATAGTAGGCACCCATTACCTAAAAGATGAATTAGTTTAAGCAAGAACAGGAATAGTATTATCCTTCACATATATATGGATAAGTAGTAAAGTTGTACTAGCTAAATTTGACTTGTACACTAAGGTCTAAAACATGATTAATTTGGCTTAGTATGATTTTCTTTACTTTTACTAATTGCAAACATTGAGACACCATTTGCTTTGCAAAATTCTTACGTTACTGTGAAATCTAGAATACATCAAGGTAAGCATAAAAAATTAATGTCAAGATACTTCTGGTGAGAAAATAAAACTGTCCTGCGTTTCTGCAGATCCTTGAGTAAATCAGGCAAACCATGAAAGCAATACAAGGATATTATTTACTCCAAGAACCAAACAGAACAGCTATAAATAAACAAGATGACACCGCAAAATTCCTTAATACCCAAAGCATGACAAGCTGCGAGGATCTGGGAGGGAATGCAGAACATTAGAAGATGCTGACTACTGAAGCGACAGCTTTCTACCAACTCGATTGCTCAGTACATATGTATGTTAGCCACTGTTACATCACTGGATTTCAAATAAAGACTGAACCCTGCACAACCAGACAAAAGGCTAAAGGAAGGATGCACAGAAGAACTACACCTCAAAGAAGCATTCAGAGTTTTAATTTTATCCTAGGATAAAATCTGGGTGTTTCACACCCGAATACATCTTAAGAGAAGGTATTTAAACACAAAAACAGTTTCTGAAAACGTTATAGGTATGCAATGCAAACACCTCTGCAAAGCTTCCTTTGTTCTTGGGTTCCACAAATATTGGCTTCACTTCTTCTATTCTTTTAGTAAAATCATGCTCCTGTAAAAAAAAAAAAAACAAACAATGAACAGATATAAATGGCCACGTTAAAGTAAGCACATACCTGAAGAGCCAACAAGAAAGGAAATGCTCAGGAATGGTCACTACAGACTCCCCCAACTGTCCACCCCTCTCTTGCTAAACGTAGGAAGAGATGGAAGCAGAAAAATGCACATCTAACACCACTAACAGTGATTCCTTGCAGCTAGTGCAGCTCAGACATTACACTGATGGAAGATCCATTTCTTTTCCTTCCAACTTGCAAGTTCCCAACAACCAACTCCCAAAGACCCCCTCCACAGCATGACACTTCTGTCCCAGCACTCACTTTTAAGGAGGAGCATTCAAAACATAACTATTCTATCAGGTCTCACCAGAGATGCTCAAGCCACAAGCATATAGCAGTTAAAGCTAGAGCTGCAACAGTTACAAATTAAAAATAAAAGAGAAATGCTCATAACGAGACTGTTTTCCTTAAGAGCTGAAATACAGACCAACTATAATTTGGAGGTTTAATAAAGAGGAGTCTGGTGAAATTAAATGAACTCTAAGATCAGACCAGATGAGATGATGTATTAACATTCCTTTGGGTTTAGTTTTTACCACACTGCATTTCAGTGCATTCTGATCATAATAAAGTAAGCCCGATGTGGGTTGTTACTTTCCAGGTTTTATAATTTACTTGTTAACAACAATTTTTTAATAAGCATGGTTAGATAGCATAACTACAAACCGACACATCTAACCAAACCACCTAATGAAGGCAGAGCAATTAACATACTCGCCAATATTCCAGGCTCTTATCCATGGCAGAGTATGATGGGAAGAACACCAACAGTCCGTGTGGTACAACTCGCACAAGGTTACCTACAACAAGATAGGCAAATGTATAGCTGAGGGCATTTTCCTTCTGGGATGGAGTACACAGCCTGCAGAGGAACAATACAGCATGGGTTCCTTCCAAATATTTTCTACTTTCTTGACATGTATGTTCATGTATTAGAAGTCATTTCATTTTTTTAAAGTAATTTCAGTAACCTTGCTGCCAAGGTCTAAACTCTAATACAGATGACTAACTCGTGTTGAGATATTATGAGCTACACCAAACACTATAGACAAAAGAGATACCTCACCATCTGCTGTATTTCCCCCGTGACAGTATTTTGAGATCATTTTCTCCACTCTGTCCACCGCAGTCTAAACATTCAAAGCAATGGATGAGGTACCTCAAGATTGCTTTTGAGAGTTTTCTAGTCAAATAGTATACACTTTACTGAAAAAACATTAATCTGGTATTCTGTGAAAGCACTTTCTTAACTTCACCTTTTAGGCTGCACTGAACACCTCTGAGCACGCTCCTCCGCTTCCTTCAAACAGTTCTAGATTTAACAGGTTCCTTTCAATCATATCTCAGCCAAGCTACACAAATGTTCTTCTTTTATTCTGTCCTCACGTTAAAATTTTGTAGTTGTTACATTTGTAAAACATTAACAAAACAATAAAAGCTGACTTAAGGTAGGCTTGGCACAGTGCCTTTAAAAATATCACAAGAAATTGCATTAACTTCTTGTGATCCTTAGTTGCTCTGCAAATGATGCTTGGCTGCATCATCTCTGTGCATTGATTTTCTAGTTTGCATCGCTATCAGACCATATTTGGGTCAAAAACATGGTTCCTAAACACAAACACTCAACAATAAAAAAGAACTACCTATATTAAACCAAGGACTCAAATTCATTTTTGTATGCAATTACAACAGCCAGCTGCCTGAGCAAACAGAAGCACACAAAACCAGACGGCATTTAGATATGCAATTCAATCTTTTACCTTTCTCTTACTATCTCTAGATTTCTAAAAACCCTGTGCAACAACCTATTTTTGAAATCCACACATTTCACTTACCAATTGTTTTCCCCAGAGAAGACAAATAATCCTCTGAAAACCTACAAAGAAGAAAAATCAAGTGACATCATTGTATCTCCTTTTCTGTTTTTCACGCATATGGACTTCGATATTCACCTAAAATAGCGTATCCACAGTCCCCATTGCTCTCCTTCCTATGGCAAGCACCCCTAACAAGGACACAAAATTAGTCATACCTTGGCTTCGTTTTAATTCTCTTTGTATTAAAAACTCTTATTATTAGCACTGAAGATGATCTAAGCTTCAGTACTATCAAAATGTAACAAGCGGAAATGGGCAGCCATGTAAGTTTTACAATTAATACTAACAATTTAAGGGTGAAAATTCTGCCAGAAAAGTCTGCAGGTGCTGCCAAGCCTGACTAACCTTACAACTATTTAAAATAATTCTTGATGAATTAGGTGTGGTGAGGCTGCAGGGGCAAAAAGGGCGAATTTGGTTACTATGGTTATTATTTACTGGTGGCATAAGCCAAGTAAATAATTTTTGCTTTGACTGAAAAAGTACTGCTCTCAATAAGCAGTACTTACGTTTCTTTCAGCTTTGACTGAAAAATCACCTGCTGCCTCATGCCTTTATGTTTCTTTCTTTTAGTGCCCTTACTTTTGTGCACTGTTTTGCCAGGAAGCTTACATATGCAGGGGAAAACCTGAACAAATGTATTTATTTAAGACCTACAAATACCAGTATCACCCCACAGACACTGTCAAAACACAGCGAACCCTGTGAATTCCCTTCCTTAAAAACAAAAAAAAAGTGGTTTAGGCCTTGCGGGGGGATCCCCAACCTTCCCTCTTCAAAAGCAGCATCTTCAACAAAATACACTGAAGCAGCACACTAAGCTCCTGAAAATGAAAAATACAGTCTGAGGGTTTTCCGGACTTCTTCTCTGTAAAAATCAGTTACAATTGCTGAGTCCCTTTCCAGTTCTGTCGAACATCTGACATTTTTCCCCTTTCCTCAGTAAAAGCTCTTTGAGATCTATTTTTTTAATTTTGCTGTGTTGCTGAAAAAGAGTAAGTCAGGCTGCAGCAGGCTACATTGCAGAATTCTCAGCCAGAGGTTTGGCTACAATGTTGAAATCAAAATAGACTTAAGAATGTGCCATTACATAAAAATGTGTGTACTACAAGAAGAAAGTTAAATGGAAGAATATTGATCCTCGTTTCAAAATCCTACAGAAGGATCACAACCCTATGCACAGTACTAGCACCAAAGCGATGCCACTCTTTACTAACCTCAGAGAACTGGCAAGCACAGAACTTTCTGCCATGTGCACCAAAGCCTGAAATTGCCTTTTAAAAAAGTATACGGCAGAGATGCCAATGAGACTATCCCATTGCACAACGGAAATCAACATACAATGAAATCAAGTTTTGGCCTTCTTTGCTGGCAGCAGAAGCACTGTATACTCTGAAGAGCAGAAAGTCACAGGCAAAATGATGAAAGACCAAAGAAAAGCAAGTAAGATGATGATGAAGAGCTTTGGACGTATTTTCCTTCAGAAGGTAATGCAGACATAAAAGAGAGGCTGGTCATGGTGACCGGTGACAAGCTTTAAAGGTAAAAATAGTTGTTGCAAAGGCCAGTCATGTTTCAAATCAATTAAGCTTTCAGCAAAGAAATTAGGATGGGGCTTCAAGTCAGGTAGGGTTGACTACTCTGTAAGGACAGGGAGGTGGTACCCGACTACGACATGAAGGCATGCAGGGCAGGGGTCTTGCCAGCCAGGGCCCAGATCCACACTACCAGAGCAAGGCAAGCAGGGAAGCCTCAGACGCAGTAGCCAGGCTCAATCACAAGTCCAGATCATCAGGCAAAGTCACAGTGATGGGGAAGGTCCAAGATCAAGCCAGGAATGCAAGTCAGTAAACCAGGAGCACATCCAGTGACAGTAGAGAGTGTCATAGCCCAGGGATGGTGAGGCAGGTCCATAGTGACCAGGAAGTCAATCAGTAGGTCAAGGTCAGATCAACAGGGTCCATGGCCAGGTGTGGTTATGATGGAGCTGGAGACATAGTCCTATAGCTTGGGCAGTGATTGAAGACCTATGCCTGACCTTAAGTGGAGCTCTGGGTGATGGCTGTGGGTGGAGGTCCCAGCTGAGGCTGGTCAGGGCCGTTAAGAACAATTAATGCACTTAGTGCCCTGACATTTGATCCCTTCCAGCCCTCCAGTTCTAAATTTTCAACAGCAGTAGTTAAAGGAGTGTTGTTATTCAGCACAGTGTTTATCCAAGAACTACACTTATTTCACTAGCACCCTCCTGTAAGCAGAACCCAAAACTTCAAAGCAGAATTCCACATGGAAGTTCATTACCTTCTTTCATAGGTAGATGTAAGCACAGCTCCATCAGGTCCCTTAGGAATGATCCCAACCCAGAGCTGCTGTTCATTAATAACATGAGGATTCTCCAAGGAAACAGGAAAAGGGCTGAAGAAACACAAAAGGAAGATCCCAGTCATACTCATTCCTTACTGGTTATCAGTCCAGAACACCCAAAAATCCTGAGATAAAACCTAAACCCCACAACAGTAGATTGGGTGTTTTCAGTAATGGTACTGTTCACCCATCTAGGTACTTACATCTGCATTTCCATTGTAAATGATGAGAGTGGGGAGAGAGTCCCACTAGTAAGGATAATTGTCCTGACTCCCTGTCGAACAAGCTCGTGCATGCTGTAGCCAGGACTGAAACACCAATAGCTTAAGGTCTTTCCTGTATCAAACAAAGAGAAAACGATAAGCAACAAGTCTGTATGTAGAAAAATGAGAATATGACTGGCATATAGCACATTGCACCTGAACTTCTGAAAACAAAATGGCCAGCATCTGAAGCTAAAATTACAGATGCGTGGCCTGTTCTGCTTTTGTCCTTCCCAGATTTAATTACTATGCCCATTCAAAATACAGTTTAAAAGGTTGTTGCTTCTTCACACCTTGAGTAGGTTATACTTTTAATCAAAAGATGGTCTAGGAAAGACAGCACTAGGTCTTTCTGTCAATCAAAAGTTGGTTCTAGACAAGACAGAGCACCAGGTCTTTTTGTCAGCAAGTAACAGGCAGCTTGAGCAGATAAAACTGCAGTGTCCTCCATCCACTGACTCATTTTCTGCTGTCAAGGACAACTGGAATGGGAAGCATCACAGAAGAACTGCAGAATACTAGGATGAAGGACAAAAGTTACTAAAACAAAATACCTCCACCCCTGCTCTTGCCTGAAAAGAGAAGAAACCCTTCTCCATCAGGAATTTCCAACGGGTATAAACCTTTCACCTAAAATTTCCCCTTCCCACAGTCAACTGCCAAACCTTGCAACTTCTGCTCAGATCTTTTGTGGGATGTGGATATACAACAGGCATGACAATCTGGCATACTATAAATTATCAGCAGAAAGGATATAAATAAAAATGGATATATCGCACAAGTAATTTCATTCATCGCTCAGCTTATAGTTGTACCATTGCTGGTCTTGCTGAAAACTTAGCATCAGCTTTTCAGAGACAACCAAAGGAACAAGGGTACAAAAAAAATCATCTATGTCAAGAACAAGAGCAGCCAAATAGAACATTACTTTTTGTTTCTGTTTTGCATGATTAGTTTCAGTAAAAAACAAAGACTGAGCATCCACATATCATGTGAGTCTTTTAAACCTACACACTTCATTCAAAGACTCTTTCCAAAAAGGAGCTGACAGTTTCAGGAAATCCCCAGAAACATGTGCCCAGTGACTCACTCACTGCTTAGACTTTCAAAAGCACATTTATTTTAAGCTAAAGTTTTCTCCTTCCATCTCATTTGGGCAAAACCATCCAGATCATGTCCAGATTCTAGAAGAATCACATTCCAAAATTTAGCAAATTCTTTATCTCCAAGCCACACTAAAAATTGGTGCAAGTTACAGTTAGGACAGGCCAGTAAGCATCTACAGACAAGAGCAAAGTCACTTATGTCAGAAGCCTAAGAAATTCCAGCATAGAAGCAAACTGTGCTAATATGGGATGGCCTTGAAGAGAACACCACCAACCCACGCACATTTGCCTCGCCAATGCTCAGTTTGAGATATACTCCTCTGTAACCCTGCAGGATGACTGCCAGGCACCAATTACCCAATTCTTGGAGAAGCTGGAATTGTAGTGCATTTGTAGCATGGTGTTCTGCCATTATTTCTTTAAACTTAACAATATTTAATCCATTTTAAATGTCCCATTCACCAGCAGACACCACTGGATGTTACACAAAGTAGATCTCTGCAGCAGCTTTTTCCAATCCTGGTAACAAGGACAGCTAATCCATGGAGAAGGGGGTTGCTAATAGTTTACAATGTGGTGATTTCAAGCAAATCAAGAGCAAGAACATTTCATCTGAACGTAAAACTGCAACAGTTCAATATTGCATTCGAAAATGGCATCTGTGCACAGAACAGATAGCTAGGGCAGCAATCTCATCTGCTATCCCAAGCTATGCCACGTCTCCTCACCAATTACAGTCTGTAGAGAATTACACTTCAGTGAATAATCTTCACAAAATCTTTTGAAAACGGCTAATCTTACAAGGTTTGCATTATTTCTATACGGTCTGCTATACCACTACAGGAAACAGGAGACTTGCTCAGTCTCGTCTGGCCTTTGCTAGGTTTGCACATAGCACAAGTCCGAACACATTGCTAGTCTTTTGCAGGGGTACTTTGCAGATCCTGTTTTTATTTGAAAAGCAAATGTATCAGTATGTGTCACAAAATAATTCTGTGACTGCTTTGTATCATTTTAATGTATAAATCCTCCACATTTTGCAATAAATGTAAAGTGTTTCTATTAGCCTTTCCTGCACACATATTTAACAAAATCTACTTGGAATTATTCCTTTAACTTCAAATTCCAATTGAGCAATACCTCAGGAAAACAATTATTTGCAGATTACCATAAGAACATGCTTCTGTTCAGAAACAGAACTTACTTTGTGGAAACGTTTAAGGGGATATCATGTACAAAACCACTAAATTTGTGGTAACTCATTTTCTGAAAAAATGTTACTTTTGTCCTTAAGAAAAGGGATTCTCTGAAACAAATACTTACATTCCCAAGAGCATCTAACTGAATAATTAAGTAGATTGTTAATACCTTGCCTCATAATTGAGAGCTTTGGAGAGTACACTGTTAAGGCAGCTTAGGTAAAGAGATCTGCATCTGCCTTCTCTAATCAGAAAATGTTTTGTTTTCCACTTAAATGTATTTATTAAAAAATAAATAAAAATATCAGGAAGGACAGGTGTTGAAGTCCAAAGCAGCCAAACTCAGTACTGCTTTATAGGAGCCTTAGGACAAGCCTTTGATTCAAAAGCCAAGTTTTTCTTCCAAATATGTTCTTTTGAAGCATGCTTATATTGAGGTAGTTCCAGATACCAAGTTCTGCACAGCATAAGGAACAAAATAGGTGGGAGGAGAGAGACAGGAGACTGAGAAACCTCAGTTGAACAAGAAGGACTTAAAAGCATAGCTGAGGCCGAAACTCCCAAGAAGAGACAACATGCCTGGAAGAACTTTGGAAGTTGCTCAAAAGAGGTCCTATCTCAGAGAAGGTAACAGTGCCCCGAGGCTGTTACCTGGCATAGCATTTTCTGGCCTCAAATTCACATTGTCAAGCACTACTTCTCTGGCACTTCACATGAACCTACTGCAGAGCTTCAGAATGAGCCAACCAATTGTAACTCCTCCGCTATAAATGAGTAATTTCAACAGATCAAGAATTTTCATGGAATTGACTCTTACAATACTTCTGGCACACATTTTTACTATCATATCTATACATCAATCTCCTTCTTGTAAAGGATAGTTACAGCCTTAGCAACACTAATTTTGTGTTTAACACAACAATTATACAGAGAAATATAGCTGATATGAGGATAACAGAACATTTCATAAACCTCAGCATCGATCCTGAAGGAGGGCTTCCCATTCTTAGGCTGAAGATTTTCTTCTACACCAATACAAGCAACCATTCCATAATGGAGATTATTTTATTTCACTGGAATAATTGCACTAGAAGAAATCCAGTAGTGCAGAAAGCAGCACTGGTACAAGAATGTTTTATATTGAGATTGCTTATGATACCTTCCCCTTGGAAGAAACTATACAAGTGAAAAGCACCATCTCAACTCACTGTATCCACAATGGACCTGCACTTGGAAACATAAAACTGCAAAAACACCCTCAAACAATCCTAGAACTCTTCAAACTTATAAGTCCCAAAGCCTTAGAAATCTCCCTGTTCTAGAGAAAGGGACCTCTGTGGCAATATTAATGCTCCATGTCTCTTCATCTTACAAATGACCAAAAACCTCTACTAACTGAGTGCAGGGGAAGCAAAGGGGGGTAAAAGAAAAAAAAGTCTTTCCTAATCCCACATCTACCGATTGTTTTAACTTGGACCATGGCCACAGTAACAAGGCATACTAATCACAAACTTAAGACTTCCCAGCACCATGAGGAGCACCACTATGCCATTTGGGTTTAAAAAACTTTTTGCATATAGATAGATCTGGAGCGTGCCCTCATTGAGTTACTCTGTTCAGCCCTTCACTCCTCAGAGTCATTTTTAACATTTAAGACAACATAGGTGGTGTTTCACTCAAAATCCTACAATGACATTCCAAAATTTGCCAGAGGACTCCCTGTTCACAAATGAGAAGTAAGGCAGATTGCTGCTTCTTTCTGAGTTGAACAAGAGAAAACAACTGAAGATATCTCAAAGTAGTTTTCAGTCCAGCTTTTGCATAAGCCTCCCCAAGACAGAGTCCTGTACCTTGTTTTTTTGGCAGTGATGAATTCCAGAGATCCGTTCTTTGTTTCTTTTTCTTATTATCGTTATCTAGATGAATATGTACCTGAAGGAAAACAACAGAAACTGTTCTAGAGATGGCTACAGAAATGAACTTGCACTTCATCACTCAAAAAAGCTAGCCCATATTAAGGGTATTTAATGTAATTCTTTACTAAGTAACACTTTTATAGTGTTACTAAGGTCATATTATTTCACATTTGTCTTCCCTACTTTGTTTCCAGTCTTCCCTAACGTATTTAACAAGGAGCAAAAGTAGATCACCATTTAACCAGTCATTTTGAGTCAGATTATCAGAGCAGCTTTCCATGGGCTGCCCTGAGCAGAGACAAAGAACCCAATTATTTGGGTATTGCCCACCAGAATAAAACATGCAGAAAAGAAAAAAAAAAAAAATATTACCATATTAGAAAGATCTGATATTATCTTTGTTGCCAAATGATGCAAGTCTTAAACTTAATATGAAAGCCACCTTTTAGCTAAAAGATAAAAAAAATCTTCCTAAATTTCATTATAGCATTACAGCCTAGAAGTCCCAAAATCTAAATAAATTATAAGGACTTTATGGGGGAGGTGGAGGGAAGGTTCAGTGGCTCTACTGTACTTGCTTGGGACCAGGTTATTGGAAGAACACATCAGTTCTTGCATAACATGCAGTATCAAATTTTTCAGTGATTCACACTTGCTGCACCTTCCAAATTTAATTACTGTGTAGCTCCCCTTTTTCCTTGGAACCTAAACTAACTACAGTTCCTTTAGTGGTGTTGTGTTTTGTTTTGGAAGAATTTACATATCCTCCCTATAATCAACATCTTCATCTGCTATACTGCCCACATCCTCCCAAGTCTTGGATACACTAAGCACAGACATTAAATGCCAGCAAGGAAAAATGTAGAGCACAAAGTATCCCATACCTTATAATGTTTAGATATTGACTGACGTGGCACGAAATCTGTTGTGCCTTCCCGAGGATCAGTGCTGAATACTGTCTGGAAAAGTGGATATAAACAAAAGGAAAGATTTAACAACTGTTAACAGCAAAACCCCTAATGTATCTTTGCACTGAGAAGTATCTCCACAAAAGCTGCTGCAGTGATAACCTTAAATATATTTCCTTGCTCCTGTTATTAAATAAAGACAGAGAATCTTGAATAAATACTGTTTTTACAGGCAATTCCTGCTAACCACATGGCTTTCTCATTGTTCAAAAAAATGTGAGGCAGTATCTAAATATAAAGCCAGTATCTAAACTGTACAAACGACAGTATTATTATTCACGCTGTTCATTACTTCGGGTTGTGATTAAACAAACACACTACACAGTTGTGATTCGGATCTCGTGAGCAAGTGTAAAAACTTTCTGAATTCCCTCAGTATAAAGTTTCAGCCATAATACCCTATACTAATAATGCTCTGCTTAGAGGAAAAAAAAAAAGAAAAATCAACTTGTAATCATATCTAGTTGTCCATATATTAAATTAAAAGCTTCTATCAACTCTTCTGTACAGAGTTATGCATCTTCCCCTTTCCTGTATGTGGTATCTTATGACTAAGGGTGATGCTCTTTTGCACATATGGCATTCCAGTGCAACTTCAGTGAAAACAGCTGGGGTTCTCAAATATTTATTAACTTCTGTTAATTTTTCCAAACAAGATTTCTTTAGACATTTAAAAGGAATTATCCAAGCACATAAAAATATCAGCTAGTTACAACAAGAAAGATGTTCTCCAGTAGTTAAAAAAACCCTAAAATTATGATTCCTGGAAATATTAACTTCTGGAAAACAGCCAAAGATAGGGTGTACAAAAGACATTTTAGTAAGTGTTCTAAAAGGAAGCAAAAACAAGCTGTTAGAAATTAAGTCTTGAAGACAAGGCTCTGTAATAAGCAAGCAACGCATTTAATGAACGAAGACTCTGTGACCTAGTCCTACTTAAAAATATCTCAAGACAACAAAGACTATTTGAAGTAACTGCCCAGATGCACACCCTCAGCAGCAAAGGGATTTTAGCTTTCAGCAAAAGACTGCTCTTCCAAATCAAGTCACCTGTCATCCATCCACAGGCTAAAAGAGCACACACAGACAATTATTCCCAGTCCTGCAGCACACACTTGCCTGTGGACTCTGTCACTGGGATCAGGAGACCTGGCTTCTACTTGTGAATCTTCTCGCCTCTCAGGTTTAGAACCCTGGGAAACTAATTTAAGTTAAGCACCCCTCACCTTCCCCATGGAAGAACAGTGATACCTTCCCAGTACAAATCATTTTAGCATCAGTGTACACAAATTGCTACTACTGTATCAGAACATACATACAGGTTTTGTTGAACCACTGCTATAAAAATAAAATTCTGTGTATGCCACTGCAAATATTCCCTCACAAACATCCATGCATTTGATGAGTTCAGTATTGCAAACCTATGAGGACCGTTCAAAATACAGCTAGATAACTTGTCTATCATGCAGGTCTGCAAAGTTTGAATACATTTCTTCATGTCTAGTTTTACACAGGGTGTTATTCTGTGGTGTTCTTTTGGACATACAAGCTGCTCTCCACCGGCATAATAGGTGAAACATGACTTCATACGCTACTACTAGACAGAGTAAGCACAGAAAGTCTTAAATAAAAAATAAAAATTAAAAAAATCACCTATAGGAATCCCTGCGTTAACTTGAGCTGACTATTCTCCAACAAGTATCTAATAATGGGTTTTTAGGAAAAGTCCAAATTATAAAGATTATCCTTTTCTATTAAATTCCAATTCTAGAAGACGAGGATACACAATTAAGCTAAGATAGCAAGTAAATCCTTAGGTGAAAAGCAGCAATATTGAACAATTCACACTTCCTCTTTGTCAGATTTTCCAGCAAGCAGCAGGAAGACAACCTGAATGTTGTCAGGAGATTTTGGTACATACAACAAAATAGACCTGAGCAGTGTCATTCAAAACAAATGACTAAAATCCAAGACTCAGGACAGGTTTTTTAGAGAACATGGCTAAATCGAAATCTAGGTGATTTAATCCCTCCTATTTTACTTAAAAGGGACACTAAACAGTATAAACACTAATAATCTTGGGTAAAGGGAAATGTAAGTGGGAATGTTATAAATCCTTCAGCAAAAAGGGAAAACTGAAGTACGTAGTCAGTACCAGACCCAGACAGAAAAGATTTTAACAACAAATATTCTAACAATTGATCTGGAAATACGCAACAAAATTATGGAGGGGGTTAATAAAATAGTTAATTTACTGCTGCCAAATGCAGAGCTGGACCCAGAAATCATTCACTTTCCAGAATAAATAAATTGCTGTGTTCTCCCTCATTTCTGCTCTTGCATAGTTTTTACCCTCCTCCTGCGTTTCCATTGTTTTCTCATGTCTTTTGACACTTCTGTCCTTCCAATAAACACAGATTACACTTGTAAGCAGCGTATTTTCCAGAAGAAAGATCATCTGTCATCAATGATTTCTGAACAAGTCTAGCACCTGATCTATCATGCAGGCTAACAGCGAGTAGAACAAAACCAGAGAACTACAAAGAGACTAAACACTGCCAGCCACGACAGACTTAAATGTCATAAAATTTCTTGCATCAGTAGCTCAACTATAGTTTTTAATTAAAACCAAAATAATTAAACCAAGACAGAAAAACAATGATTAACACATTACAATGTCATGATTATTACCTCCCACCTACTAAAGATGGATGGGAAAGATCTTTTTTATCAAAAAAATCCACAAGCATTTGGGACATGAAAGTCTTGTTTCACTGTCAGGAAAAGGTCTTATTCAACCTGACAGCCAGTAACTCAGGCCAAGATGATGGTCTGAAATCACCAAATTCTGGGAATAGTTAACTTAATCCTAAGCATCTGCAGATTTTCCAATAGCTAAGATGTTTGAACTTTAAGCTGTCCAAACATTACCCTCTTTTTGAGTATCACTCAAGAATATTAGAACTTCGGTCAACTTCAGAGGGAAGCTAGAAACAGAATTTCAGGCCACTGGCCCCCTGTACCTTCTAATTTTATGGGGCCTGGGTTTTTCATAATTGATATTTTGCAAGCTTACAACAGGGAGAGGACTAAGCACTATATGGATACCCACAAGTGCCACTTTCAGTTCCTGTGGCACTAAAAACTTGTTTTACAGATCCCTTATTTTAATGATTAAATGACAAAAATACACATAAATTATCTTTTGTTTGCCTTTTCTCTTTAGCCTGCCCTGTTTCATGAGAAGGTCTCACATTCTCAAACACTGCTGTTAGAAAGTAAATAGCTCAATAACCCAGCTCCACCTGGTGGAGGCTAAAACCAGACAAATTTAAATCGAGCATCTCCACAAAAGGAGATCAGAACCATAAAACAACAACCTGGGTAAAAACTGAAGTAGAGCATCCCGCTAGGCAGCAGCTTTCTCCTCAAAACCCCACAGACTTCCATCACTGCACAGACATACATACAATCAAGAATAAAATGGACCCAATGTCTTTCCTAATTTTTTTAACCGGCTCTTCTATCCTTCAGATGTATATAGAAGCAGCATTAGTTATTTACCTGGATAATATCCGAGAGCTTATGCAATCCAGATATATTGACAAATATCCCAGTACCTAGACATAACAACGCATGATTACTTTTACAACACAAACATACATCCATTTGTACAGATCTATGTCTTACCTGAACAGCACAACATACTGAATACAATGACTTGAAAATATTATCTAAAACAAATTATTTCAAGTTTTTCAACATAATTCAAGATGCAGAGAGAAACATGAAACTGGCATTCCAAAGGAAGTTTCACATCTCTGACACATTGGGAAGCTGTCATCTGAGACAGCTACATAAACTTCTTGAGGCTCCTCTACATTAAAAACTGGAAAGGAGATAATTGAAACCAAGATAAGCATGCTTAAACTGTTTGGTTACTTTTACAAATGCTCACACGACTACTATTAGTCTCACGAAGAAAAGACCAGAAAACTGACTACGCAGTTATGCAGAGAAACAAAGCTAACCTTTGCTATAGATATAGCCTTTTATAAATCACCTCCAAGCTTCTAGTATGCTTAAAACAGTGACTACAGAGCAGCTAAAAGACTATATGGCATACACTGATGATAAGAATTTGACCATGGAAATGAAACAGATGGACCTGTTAAGGCAGAGAGCAAATAGCCTAAAAGGAGAAAGATGCTGGGAAGAGAAAAAATAACAGGAAGGATAGACGTGTTCTCAAAGGATACACCTGCAGAACTGACAGTCTATATTCTTAGTCTCCACAGACTGGGCTTGCTTTCATCAATTCTTTTACTGGAGAGCCTGCTAGTGAGGACTAAATAATTTTCTTAACACATGTAGAAGTTGGAGATTTTTCTTTGCAGAAGGGCAAATTAAGAACGAGATGCTGATAGACAGTAGAACAGAAGCTTGCTAAAACAAGGAAAAAACCCACCACATTGCGTGATTCCAAGCACTCCTGTTTCATAATTCCATGACCCCAGAAGAGCTCAAGACACTACAAGTGGCATCAGCAAAATGTCAACAAGCTCCACCTTGCAATCCTTCCCGTTTTGGAGAAAAAGTGTTGAGTGCAAAAATCTCTGTGTACGCACACATATGTACACACATATGTTGGTACACACCCAGGTTTTGACACAAAGTAGTTCTTAAAACCAGTTCTGTTGCATGAACAGACATAAAACATTTCCCAGCAGCTTGCAGCAAGTCTTAATGGAAAGACACAGGCATTTGAGGTCAGATTTTAGCTTTTAAAAGCTTCTTAAAAGCTTTGTAACCTAAACAAAGCAGTCTTTCTCTCCCCTCTGCTCCCCGAACAATGCAAACTTCCCATTACTTACACTACAGAGAAAAGTCTGAGTGAAACAACTAACAGATTTACACTTACGGCCTGAAAGAAACTGTAAAATCTGCTCGAGTGACTCCAAGAGCAAGGATTTGGTCTGCAATGTTATTTGGGCCTCAGCAAACAGATCAAAGATGTAGCTGCAATTTACAAAGGAAAAGCACAAAGGGGTAAACACCGTAAATACTCATATGGACACTATTAGTGTTATTCTTTTATAACAACAATAACTTCACCATCTAGTAGCAAAACATTCTTGTCTCCATGAGAAAGAAAAATTCACAGGAATAAAAATAAGTATTTGGTTATAAAGACAGCAGACAATATGGGCATGACAGAAAGCATACTGACCACATCCTTCACATTTTCCACAATTTCTCTATAACAAACAATACATAAAATTTAGAAAGAGATTTGCATGCAATTTCCATGATTTGTTTTTTTACTATGTACTGTATGTATTAGCTTAGGAGACTTTTAGAGCAATGAGGTACCTCAAACCAAATCACTACAGCACTAGTACCTCTGTTTAAAACATGACGCAAAACTGAAAGCAGCATAGCGAGAAGCTTCTTCCAGTTCAGAACACCTGAGAGGTATACACCCAGCATAGGATTTTTCCACTCCTGAAACACTTTAAAAGGACGTTCCACCAGAAATAATGTTTACTACTGAAAGGGGATTTAAGGAAACCTTGGAAAAATACTATTCCCAGAAGCTAGAATAGTGCTGCCAATCCTCAAAGCTGACCCAGTGTCACCCAGCTCTAGAATCTGCTGTGCCTTTAGCATGTAAACACATTAACGAGAAGAAATTTACCTTCCCTCTTTGGTGACTCCACTACCATTCGATGGCAGCTCCACTGCATCAATAGCACTTTCTAGCTGAAGAAGAATTTCTTTAAGAGAATCAAGAAGGGAAAAAAAGTTAGGGTTCACAGAAACTCACTTCTGGGACACATCTAAGCCTCTTTTTCAAATGTACTTTATTACAAAGGCTTTTACCAGAGACAGCAATCTAGCTGTTTTCTCAATTCTGTAAACAAATCAAAATGATCAAAAACATTTCCTAGATGTCACCTCTAAATATTCATATTCAGCCTTAAGAACTTCCAGTTCTCAACTCTTAGATGAAGCTTAAGTTGTCAGCTAAATGATAAAATCTTCTCTATGGACAGGGAAAGTTGTTCTTGGAAGTGCTTTGTAAACATGAGACATCTCAGGCTCTGGCTATTAACTTCACACAGCATGTTCTTACAGCAGAATGATGCAATCAATACAACTCCAGCCCACCGACAAGATTAGAAAATAGAGTACTTCTAGCAAAGAAGGAAGTGATGCATTCATCTGCCAAATCTCTCATCTTCTTGGGAAAAAACTGTAAGTAAACATTCCACAAAATTCTCGGAAAGAGACAACAAACTTCCATGAATTTCTCAGTCAAGAACAATGTCCACAGAAATGCTCTGTGAACCCCATTTATAGTTGTTGACCTTTTGAAACCGTTTCAACAACAATTTTCAGCAACAGCAAAAAACAGCCTTACTCTTTATCTTTGCTATATCTTCAAGTTCCATGTTCAGCCCTGCAGAAGAAAGGAGAGAATACAGAGAAGTCTGTTTCATTCCTAGTTTCTTTATGCCTTTTTAGATGTTATGGCTATGAAGGCTAGAACTCTGTATATAGAAAGACATCTGTATTCCGCTCACTGTTCTTTTTCAAGACCCCTCATGTCACATGGGTTTAGCCAAATCTTTTCATGTTTGTCTGGCAGTGATTACTAATTAACAGTAATTTATCTACTCAGTAAATTTTCCAGGAACTGCTAGGAAAAGTTATGTTTCAGTTCTTGGTACCGGCACCCTATACTCCCAGTGAAATGGTGGTTTGTGGTTGCCAACACACCTGAATTGCCCAACTCCATATTGAATTCAGCCTTTATTTCATTCTGTTGAACCACTTTGGCTTGTTCTTCCAGTACGATGTTTATAGCATCCATTGCCGAAGCCAAATCATAGGGTGTCAAGTCAAAAGAAGATGACTCCTCACACAACTTTTCCTAAAAATAAGGAATAGAAGCATTACGTGGACTGCTCAGTGTGCTATTTGTTCAAGCAATTTCACAGATGATAAAGTCCAGATAACCAGGCTTCATTTCGTTTCTGGCCTCCAGTTAAAACATTCCCATGTAACAGCAAATCACTGCCATCATTAAGATCCTTTTAATAGGAGTCACCCTCCTCTGCATTCTTAATGTTGTTGCTAATAGATTTTTCTCTCCCACGCAGTTGCCAAATAGCTTGCTGCCTGATGACAAATTGTTCAAGTACCAATTTTTTAGTTAGCAAATCAGTTTATCCTTTGAAAGAGCTGCTTCCCAGTCCCCCTCATACTCCTAGGAGATCCTTGTATGCCTACACTCACTCATATGAAGACACAGCCCTTGCCGCTCGTGAGCTTGCAGAGATAGGGGCATGGCGGAAAAAAAAGAAATAAAGGGCGGGCCATGAAAAAGCAAACAGTAGAATGCATGTTATTCACACACCAAATTTGGGCCAAAACGTATGCCAGAACAAATATTATTACAGGGAAAGAAGGAAACCTACTAACCTTCTATTAAAAAACGTAACTGTTTGAACACTCAAACTGCGAAGTTTGACAAAACTCTCTCTGACCTTGAAAAAATAAGTCACATTGTTTTGTCACATATTTTTCATTCATGAAAAGAATTTTTTTCCCCTGAGGAATGAAGGGAAATAGTAAACTACACAAAAATTTGACTGCAACAGCTATGAAGAAATGTTATGAAGAGAAAAAAAAAGCTGAATTGGCTGCATGTATAAACAATCTAATCAGAAAGAGGTCAGTTCTACTTCAAAGTAATTACAAAGTTTCCCCATACTAACTTGGAACAGACAGTACTGTGGGAGAACTATTGCAAAATGAGTAGCTCTAGAATGGCTTTTCTGATTGATTTCTGCATGCTGGCACCAATTAATATTTTTTAGACGCTAAAAAGGCGGGGGGGAGGTGGGATAAAAAAAAAGAAAACTACAACTGGATCTCCACCCGTTTTTCAACAGAAATAAGACGTTCTGATGAAAGGAGCAAATACTGGATGCAACTCTGCAACTCTCTCTAGTCAAATACAGCACACCCACTGGTGGCCTGTTACTGATCACACAATCACGAAAAAAACCCAAACGAACTCCACAGCTCTTTTGCAGAAATCCCACTGGGAGGTTGTTCATGTGGCAGAAAAAAAAAGGGACATATTTCAAATGTTCTTTTGCGTTTCATTATTTAGGCAAAGGGCTGCCATTTTGAGTCAGCCAAGAGGAAGATCTCATAATGCAGCATTTTTTCCTTCCCCCCCTGCCTTAAGTGAAGACCTGGAAATATTAAGAGTCACGTTTGCCATCTACTGCACTTGGATAGCTGATGCAGCTGAGCTTAAGAATGGATCTTTCATGATTTCTTACACCATGGAAGAGAACTCTCCAAACAAGAAAGTAAGCACCCCATAAATTTGGAGATCTACCCTTCAGGAAGAAGCTATCACCTTGCAGAAAATCACAGTAGCATCAAAGGACTGTTAATTAAACTACAAAGTTTTAGCTGTCACAGAAACAAATATTCATGATAATGACCACTTACAACGTATAGCTGAGTACAGATTTTACAGACTGTGTTAGGGCACATGCCTGTTTTCCTCTTTGGATGAAGTTTGAAAAATGGCAACAGACCAGAAACAGCTTACCACGTTGTGAGCTTCATCAAGAATTACCACAGTCCCCTTCAGGTCCAAGTTGTGTGCCCTCCGGCTCTGAAGACGAAAAAGAGAACATGGGAATGGACAAAAAGGCCACGAAGAAACACAGATTTGATTGAGAAATTGGCTCATGAGACACAAAACCTGAGTTTTCAAGTATCTTGAATTATTTTTAAAAAAAGAATACCGCAAGTAATTGCTGTGGTTACCTTTATATATAAACTACAGAATCATTTTCTCTGGAAATGAAGGTGCTAAAAAACACATCACAGAATCACAGAACCATTTAGGTTGGAAAAGATCTTTGAGATCATGAGTCCAACCGTTAACCCAGCACTGCTAAGCCCACCACTAGCCCATGTCCCCAAGTGCCACATCTACATGTCTTTTAAACACCTCCAGGGATGGTGACTCCACCACCTCCCTGGGCAGCCTGTTCCAAAGCTCGGCCACCCTTTCGGTGAACAAATTTTTCCTGATATCCAACTTGAACCTCCCTGGAGCAGCCTGAGGCTGTTTCTCTTTGCCCTATCACTTGTTACTTGGGAGAAGAGACTGACCCCCACCTGCCTACAGCCCCTGTCAGGGAGTTGCAGAGACCGACAGGGTCTCCTCTAAGCCTCCTTTTCTCCAGGCTGAACAGCCACAGTTCACATCAAAGTTTATGGAGGTTACAACTTACATTGTAATAAAGAAAAAAAAGAAACAGGTGTACCATACTAGGATGCAGAAGTTTATCAGAATTGGTTTCAGTCACTATTTTTGCCGATAGGGCTCTCGAAGGAGAGGGGTGCAGAACAGGGGAATCTGCCTTGGTTTTACACATTTATGCTTGTGTCTTCAGAGCATCCGTTTCTTGCCCAGACCATACCCCAGCAGTAGATCGCATAGCTTCATTTCACAGTGCCTCTTTGCTTAAGGTGGTCACAGATATTTTTTTAATTTAATTTTACTTTTTAGTTTATTAAACATATTGTCTTTTTGCCTTTTGTAGCAGTGGAATGTAATCTGGCTTTTATGACAACTCATTAGTTACTCCAAGTTGCGTGAAGATGTCTGCAGATTCATTTCTTCAGAGTTTTCAAAGGTTTCATTTTCTATCCATCAAATGTGGACAACTTATTGTACCAGCTTTCTTTACAAAGCCAGCAATTATTTCCAAAAAGAGATGTCCAGCCTCTACCGAAAAAGTTTCCTTAGTCTAGAAATCATGCAGCTGGCTGCAGAAACAAAAATGTCTCAGGATGCACGCAAAAATACCACACAGTATGTGACTGAAGATTTGTATTCAGGAGGTGAGTATCACCAAACAAGGGCATCACATTCTGCAAAGCTAATTCTATAAAAAGAGCAAGATCTCAAATAAAAGTAAAAAAGAGAAAAAAGAAAAAAAGAAAATAATTCTTATATGTGGGAGAAGTCTTTACAGAGAAAAAACACAGAATGGCATCCTCTATGGTTTTGAATTTGAACTGGGTTTTGATTAGTTTTCAAGTATAGGACATAATGCATTCACTTGCTGTGCATCAGTTCTTCACAGTTTATCCACTAAAAGCATGTAAGATAAACAGAAGAACAATTGCATCTAAAAGCAAAGATATGTGTTACCTTTGAGTCTAGTAAATAGTTGTAAGGCATAAAAATAATATCTGCTTGCTGCTTCAGGCTTCGAGAAAGATAATAAGGACAAGCTCTGTTTAAAGAAAAAATAGTACAAACTATAAAGAAATACTTGCAAAAATATTAAGAGCGCATTCAACATTTATGGACTATGTTTCACACTCTCAAGGGTTTCTAATTAATTTCTTAGGGAGCTGAAACTGGCATGCTTAATTTTAGGGCAGACTGCTAGCTCTATTCACAGAAGGCAAGTAAAAAGAAATGTAGAAAATAATACCTAGCTGTGCAGCTCAACCAAACAAAGGAAAAATAAATTAAAGGAGAAAGAGTGGCATTCATTGCTGCATTATTATTTTACCCCTTTAAGCTAGAAGTAAATGCTGCAGTGGACTATTTTATCTCAACAAATCAATCACGTCATGCTCTTCAACAAAACTGCAATATCATTTGTCATGTCAGATGATACTGGTAGCCCCTGCTCAAGCAAGAAATAAAATACTGGTGAGCCCGACTCTGACCCAACTCAGTCTTTACCCAAGTAAGGACTGAAATAAACTGCTGTATGATGAAATACTGCTGTGACAGAAGCTAAGGCCTCAGTGCATACATGATTGTGTTGGAAGCAGTTTCTGCAACTCTGCTTTGCTCCCATCACTGTTCTGCTATTTTAGTATATGTCAAGTTCATACCAAAGTTATTAATAAAAATGAGCAGAAACCCAGATTTCACTATTTTCACAAGTAAGGTGGAGGAAGGTCAGAGGGGGTTCTTTTACCTGTGCTTGTTTCCATTTTTAACCAAGTCTTCAATATCCATGATTGGTTCAATCAGTTCTTTCTCCGTACTCTTTTCTGTGAAAAGTTACATTACAACCACAAGCTTAGGTAAAGCTATTATGCACAGATCCATTGTTACCCTGATCATCACTCTCACCCACTTTCTAACTCTTCCTCCTTGAAAGACACGAACACAGAGCAAAACACACAGGCAGATTCTGCCAACTCTTCCAAACTTGTCCACCTGCCTAACAAATCTCTCCCTCTCCAAAACATTGGGCTTTACTTCCACAGCCATACTCACCGTCCACATTGTTATAGAAATGACAAGTACGAGTCATCACTTTCATTCGGCACATGTAGATCTGTAAAATATAGTAGATTTTAGCCAACAGTAGCACACCTTGTCAAGCACTGAGAAGCATGTTAAGGGGAAAAGAGCTATGAGCTTTCTCTAACACCAGCTAATGAATAAATACTAATCACAGTTCTTCAGTTTTGAAGTCACATGTGTCTCTGCCCACCATGAAAGTTAAGCTCTCTTTTACGCAGCACAGAACGCTCAGACACTCAGAGGAAATTTTGTTATATTTTGCCACTAATATTTTTCAAGACAGTAATCTCTGATATTACTTGTAAAATAACAGGTAAATCAATCACTGAATCACTATTTTGAAATTATTATTGCTCTTGAAAAACACTTAAGTGGCAGATCAGAAAGTAAAGTGCAAACTGTTGCCTGTCACACTGTACACAATGACGTCCTCATCTGGATGGAAAATGCTACCAGAGACTCAGAATTTAATTTTGCCCTCATAAAACTAAACGTGTTTCAAGGAACTTCTGGTTTCTAGAACTACTGTCTTTCCCTACAGCCTCCAGTGGTTAAACAATGTCAGAGTTCAGAATTACACACCCCCCACCAAAACAAAACCCCTCCATGTTCTCACTGTGCATGCTTTCAAGACTCTATTCTCACCTGCATGTGGTTGCTCTCCTGTCGCTTCACTTCAGGATTGATGCAAAGCTGCTCTCTGGAACCCAAAACACATACCTTTGGCCTGTTCAAACAGAATACACAAACCTGTTAAAAATAAGGCAAGAAAGAAGAACACGTACATGCCTAGGTTGGGTAAAATATATCAAAACTAAAAGGTTCAGGAGAAATAGATGAGCTCAAAATAAGGGTCAGAATCAGAAACAGTAACTCTGTCTGTTTGTAACAGCTATATATGTTATTTGACTTTACGATACTGCATTTCTCCTGGTAACAGCAGGAGATAATAAGCAGCAGTTTACAGCACGAGGTAAATAATCAGCAGCTTACATCATCCACTATAAAATCTGCGTTCTGTTATGACAGTGCAGCCGAAGAAGCTGGGGCCTGTAATCTATTACGAACTATTCCAAGCTGGCTGTGATTTTCAGGGTAAGTTTATGACAAGAACTGATGCACTACAAACATTCACAATACTTCTTTGTTCATTACAGGGCTGTATCTTTACAAGACACATACAAACAAATCACTACTGCCTGTCCAAAGAGCTCAGTCAACACACTGGCATGTCAACAGCTGAAAACTGTGACAGACGTTGGTATAGAAAAACCACAGAGTTCTTCATAGCTTTAGATCAGCCTAAGGAATTCAACTTTGTAATGGCTTCCCACTGCCTTAAGGAAATGCTCCAGAAAAAAAAGAAAAAAAAAAAAAAAACACCAGGTAAAAACCAGACCAAATTCAGGAAATTCTATGATTGAAGGAGATAAAAGAAGCTGTGAAATACAAAAAAAAACCCCAAACCCAAGTTCTATACATGCATATTAAGGAACTACATTTCACTGAGTATAATTTTTTTATACATTCGTCCATATAAATTCAAAGAATAATTAAATCAGACAGTTTCACCACCTTTTATTTTAATAGGAACATTACCCTAAATTGTATTTACCTGTAGACTGTGTTCTTTAACTCATTAATGACCTGTGTAAGTTGTGAGTGAGTTCTGGAGGCATAAATTATTTTAGGAATGTCAGTGTAATAAGCTGCCAAATAGAGGAGAAAAAAAAAAAAGAGGAAATACATTAGTAGCATGGAAAGAACCAGAGATACTACTAGCCCCTTTCCCAGCTGGTACTAGGGTAACAGTTTGCCTTGTAGAGGCAGCAAGAAATTCTGTCACCTAACTAAACTATTCACACACACAAAATGAGCTAAAGGAGTTTCTAATGTTCTAAGAAAAATTAAAAATGTATAACACACCTTTAAAATCTATAAATTGGCGAAACTGTGCATCACCTGCTAAACAATGGCTCCATTACTTTTAGAATTACATAGTTATTACAAAAGATAGATAAAAGCAAATGTTAATTAACATTCCTATATCACCTCTACTGAGCATAAAAACTGCAGTACTTACTTGGGATATCGGCATCTGTGGCAGCATTGCCCCAGGACGACATGGGTCTGTCTGGAAAGAGTTCCATCCCATTCATACGCTGTGCAATTTTGTGGGCTGAGATAGTATCTTTTAAGTGTTCCCGCCAAGCTAGAGTGGAACACAGCAGGCAGAGGGTCTTCCCTGTGCCCGTAGGGCTCTCCAAAATGCCATTTACCTTCTTCATTGAAGAGAAATAAAATAAAAAGGGAACAAAAAAGTAACTTGGAGATTCAGCTAGAACAGGTCTTTGCAGTACTGCATATTGTCAGTACAAAAGCAATCGCCATCTGGCAGGCCCTACCACACAACAGAAACACACAAAAGCCCTACGTAAGGTTGTTATAAATTCACAACCTGTAGGATCCTCTAATCAACTTACTGAGGCTCAATCTAAAACCCAGAGCCAGCTATTACTCTTTACTTAGCAGAGCAATTCTCCACACTTAGAGCAACTAAAGTGCATCACATTTTAGCATAAGACACATGAAAATATGGGAAGTTATTGCAACAAAACCTAGAAAATGATTCTTAGATTACAGACCACTAGTGTCCTTTAGAACTGAGACTATATCCCACATCAGTTTAGGCAGAAAATTTTGCAAGTAGTTGTAACACTTCGTCCTACTGGATGTTAGTTTTAAAGGCTGTAACAATACTAGAAGTTGCAGAAAAACTAGCAGCTGACCTTGCATTGCTGCGAAAATTTGTGTCCAAGAGAATGAAAATAATTTATACATATAATAGGCTTACAACGCCTTTATTTTAGAATAAGGAGGTGCCAAGCAGGAACCAAGCCACTGCCTGTGACACGGGGGAATACTGAGCCACATGGAAAGCCAAAGCTTCCACCACAAGCTTGTTTGAGCTTGCAGAAGAACAGGGACCATGAAGATCTGTTAAACAAATCCAGAACAAAGGTGACTATTGTAAAAAACACTTTCTTCCTTGACATTCATT
Source organism: Falco naumanni (assembly GCF_017639655.2). Taxonomy (NCBI): domain Eukaryota; kingdom Metazoa; phylum Chordata; class Aves; order Falconiformes; family Falconidae; genus Falco; species Falco naumanni. Next base: position 22,477,178 of record NC_054063.1, on the reverse strand, counting down.
AAGATTACCTTATTGACGATAAAATGAAAAGTCACACTGACAGCCAAAGAACTAACACCACAGACCCAAACCCCCAATAGCGCAGGCCAGGCTGCACGAAGACAAGGACAACTTGTACAGTTTTTCCTCCTTTTCCCAAGCCAGGCAGGAACATCCTATCGACCCCCCTTCCTGACCGCCACCTGCACGCCTCTGCGGTTTTAATAACTATACAGTAAAATAAAAACACAAGAAAGACTTGGATAAGGCGGCATACAGATAACCAAAAGTCAACCTGAATGGTGACCACCGTTTTATCCAAAAGGTCGTTTTGCCCAGTTAGAAGTGAGGCGGCACTGACCTTCTGAAGGCACTCCAGCACCTTGGCCATGTAGGCCTCCTGGCAGCGGTAGGGCTGGAAGGGGAAATCCACCGTGATGCCGTTCAGCGTCACCCTGGGCATCCTGTCCGGCCGCCACCGGCAAGGCGGAGCGGGCCGTGGTTCACTCCGCCGGGAGGCGGCGCCTCCGGGGCAGATGGAGCGGCGAACGGCGCCGGGGGCAGGGCGGCCCGCCCGAAGGAAGGCCGCAGCGACGGGCCGCACCTCGCACTGCGCTGCGGGACACGCAGCCCGGCCGGGGGGCTCCCGGGCCCAGCACCTCCGGTGCGGCTCAGGCCGCGCTCCCGGACCCCCCCTCCCCGGTGCGGTACGAGCCGCGCCCTCGGCCTCCCCCGGTGCGGTGCGGTGCGGAGTGGGCCGCACCTCCCCCGCTCCGCCGTTCGGAATCCCCGCGCCTGTGTCACGTGACCTCCTGACTGCCCACGGCCACCCTTCACGCGCCCTGCGCCACTTCCGCCCAGAGCTCTCGCGAGAACTGCGGCGTTGCCCCGGGAACGGCGGCGGGGGGCGGCGGCGCGGGGCGGTGGCGGGCTGCCGGTGGGCCTCACCAGGCCGGGGCAGCGCCGCGGGGGTCGGTGCTGCCTCTGTGAGGGGCGGCCCGAGGGGCCGCAGGCGGGGTGGGCAGGTGCGGGGATGTGGGCCCTGCCGGGCGGAGGGAGGCGGGAGCCGGGCCTGCGGCGGGGCCCAGCCGCGGGGTCCTTCATCCGCCTCCCCCCGCCGTGCCCGGGCCGGAGACCGCGGCCTGGTCCCGGAGCGCAGCAGCCTGGCGGGCCGGGTGCCGAAGACAGCAGAGCGGCTACGCTTCTAAAGCCTGTCGGGTCCCTAGAGTGTGTGAGGGCTGCCCGGGGCTGGCGGCCCTCTTCATAGCGGCTCCGAGCAGCCCTGTGACAAGCGTGCTGTGCGCTCTGTGTGTGCACAGTGTGTGCTGTGTGTGCTGAGCACTGTGTGCGATGTGTGCTGTGCACTGTGTGCGCTGTATGTGTGCTGTGTGTGCACGGTGCTCTGTGTGCTGTGTGCAGCGTGTGCCCTGTGTGCACTGTGCGTTGTGTGTGCAGCGTGCATTGTGTGCGCAGTGGGGCTGCGTGCAAGGGAGGGCGGAATGCTACAAATCGTTTGTTGAGACTGGAGGCCTTAAAGCTGTGAGGGTTTCGTGTCGTTACGTTGAGCCTCGTGGCTTCTGCATTAGGAACAGTGATGAATTCTGACAGGTATCTTCTGCTGGGGGTGAATGTGCTGCTCCTTTGTTCCCTGCTTTTCTTCAGCACAATTCCTTCAGCTTCCAGCCCCCTGTCACTGTATCCATGCACATGGCCAGGAACAGCAACAGCAGCGTTTCAGTTGCTCAGGCTGAGGGTTGGTCCCACAGATACGTGTGATTGTAGTGAACACTGGTCTGCTCCAGAATGATGGATTACTCAGTTTGTAAGATTCAAGTGGAGTCACAAATGGATAAATGGGCAGGCATGGTTTACCTGGATCCCCAAATTTTGCAAAACCCTATTTTATGCAGTTACATGAGGAAGAAGGTGGGAAGAAAGTATTCTATACACATCTCTGTGCTGTGTTGCTGCATCTTACGCCATTAGATACTTACTGCGTAGATGTAGAACAGGATGTGGCTTGTTTTATTATTACTTTAAAATGCATTTATTCCTAGCAAGCTGCACAGCTTGTTTGTATGTAGAAGTGTTCTGATACTTTATGAGTAATAACTATTAAAAGGAACAGACCTTAAACTTGAGTATATTACATAAGTTGTTCTCTTGTCAAACATGGTATGTTCTGTTTGGGTTAGGTGAGCTGGTGGCTGTTGCTGTTTTGGTTGCCAACCTGTAAACTCCTTGAGCTGAGCTTGCCTGGTTTGTAAACTGTCTTTAATTTAGCAAATGGTCTAGAGAGCATTGAGTTATTCTTTCAGATCTCCTTGGTGCTCCACACAACATGTCACAACTGATTTTGTTCCTGTTTCTGACTGTGAACTCTAACTTGATACCAGTTGTGCAAGATTAAGCAAAATAAATGACCTTGTAAAGACTGTAAAATTGGAGTGCGGGATAAGGTATTTATAATGGAGAATAAAGGTTTGAAATTCCTCATAAATATATGGAATACTGTGTCATTATTATTTCCTGTAAATAGGCCTTTCCTACATTGAAGAACAATATCAATAATGTATCAAACCAGATTATTTTAACGTAACTGAATGTTGATGGAAGCAGCATTGCCTTCCAAGAGAGAAGAGCTGGAAGGCTACCAAACCCAAAAAGGAGCATGAGTCAGTAGATACGCTGGTGTCCAGTGGCAAAAATGAGTCAGCACTGGCTGAGCGCTCCTCCTCCTTCTGGAGGGTTGTTCCTCTGCACCATTTACCTCACTTGACCAAGGCTGCAGTGCCAGCATTGGCAAGTCTGTCTTCAGCATTGCTATGCCAGTTCCTTCTAAAAACAGAATGGAGGAAAAAAAAGTTGTAAGTGAAAAGAGAAAAAAATACTAAGGTTGCAAAAGAATTTTGAAGGTTTACTGAAGCTACAGCATCTGTTGATGTTGGGATACAGATATGATAAAGGTGTTGGTCTTTCTGGTGTTTGGCTCCCTAGGATAAACCCTGAGTTCTCATAAGGCAAGAGGTTGCAGAGGGAGAAGAGGAAAGGTTTGAAAAATTTGTCGGAGTGGCAGAGAGGATTGTATGAAAGTCTGGTCCTTACACCCGTAACAGGCCCTATGTGCAAACCCAGGCGGCAGGAACAGGGCGTTTCTGGTGCTCAGTTGTTAGTGCATGGTGAAGATCTTGGATGAACTATTTTTCATTTAAAGTAGTGTCTTCAAGGGAAAAAAAAAAACATGTAGGACAGAAAAAACCTTGGAAAAGATAACCCTTAAACACTGTGGGGAGGTGGGGGTGTGGGTGGCTGAACCGAACTGCAGAGAACCCAGCGAGCAGAACGCTAGTGCGGTGCAGAAATACAAAGTGAATCTGTCATTTTTGTTCAGAGGCCGCCTCGGCAAGATCCCTCTTCCCAGGCAAGCAAGAATCTTGAGGAGTGGGATGAAAGAGGCTGAAGACCTGCAATGGCTGTGAAACTCCTGCAATTGTCATGAAGGTTATTTTCCCTTTCAGATAGGAGGGGATTAAGTTGCCGTTCATTGTCTTTCTGAGATGTGATGGTTCCCATAGCAACAGTCTAAAAGTTTTATTTGACCACAAGATTATTTGATTCCTTTGAATCCGATAATCCAGAGCCTTTCTGTCTCTTTACTGTTGGGAAGTAACAAAATAGCTTTCCACTTTGACCCTCCAGTTCTAATCACAATCGTCCTGTTATTAGGAAGGCAAATACTCCTTTTACAGATGAAGAAACCAAAGCAGGTGGGATTAGTGATTTGGTGGAGGCCAGAAGGAAACCACCAGAGCAGAGCTCGCAGCTTCACGTGTTCAGCATTTGCTGCTCTTTACCGTTCGTAGTTAGTCATCTGACTTGGCATTGCTAACTTTATGTACGCTCTAACCTGTTGTAGCTGAGCAGACCCTATGGTGACCTGAATTCCCACCTTCCTTTACACCTCTACGTGATGGAATTAGTACAACTCTTCCTCTTCTTCCTGATCCAGATTCTTTGGCCTTCTTTCTCAAGTGCACGTGACCGATGCTGAAAAGGAAACATCAGAACGACCCTGTTGTTTCTCTTGCCTTCAGGGAACGTTTTCCTGACTTAGTGCTGATGTTGCTGTCACTGCTTTCTCTCCCTCAGTTCTTTTTCTCCTTTCTCTTGTATTATTTTACAACAGATATTTTACAATATATTTACAATTTCAGGGGGTTGACTGCTGCCCTGTGTGGAATTGTTGTTGTTGTTGTTATTATTATTGTTAATGCTATTATTATTATTTCTTCATGCCAACTAAGAGATCTTCTTCCCACTCTCGAGCAAACAGTACTGGGAGGTCTCACACCAATGCTTTTGCTGGGGAATCATGAGTTACAGCCTCCTGTGTCACAGCCCATCGCCTTCCTTTTAAACCAGATGATTTTGGGGTTTTTTATTTTATTTTATTTCAATGTTATTTAATTAGTCACTGAATAAAAGCGTTCCCCAAATATTTCTTGTTGCAAACTGTGCTTCTGCCAGGCTTGCAGCCCCAAATAGCAACATAAAGTGCACCAGGCTTGTCACCCTTTTGGTAACCACCACAACTTGCACATCTTCCCCTGTGAACTGCCCTGCGTGAATGTTCCTGGGAATGAAACACTAGGATTGTTATGGGTCCCTGTTTTGGAATGCTTTGAAAAGAGAATCTTTTCTGTCAGTTTGGGAATTTTTCTTTTGGTTTTAGCATTTCATTGGAAGAAGCCCGTCCTATATCAAAAGACATCTAGGAATATTTTATTGTTAAAGATTTGAAAACATTTGCCATAAAGTAGTGAAAGAAGTGCATGCTACAAAACCAACTTCTTTGCTGATTCTCCATGAAAATCAGTTGTTGCCTGATGGTTAGATGTTGTGTAGGAAGGCACAGGGCAAATTAGCCAAATACTCACCAATTTTCCCTAATCCCCATCTTAATAAAAATAGCCAGTGTCTTCTAATGCTCCCTAGTGAAAATCAGGGAGAACTTTGAATGTAACCGTCTTTTCAGATAAGGAGGATATATTGCCTGGTGTTACAGATGGATTCAGAATTAACTGTATTAACATTATTTATATGACAGGATATCTGGAAAGTGTGAACCATATTGGAGCTAAAGTGTATGATGTGTGGCAGAGCCACATAAATTCATTCTCCACTTCTTATACAGTGTATTCCACTGGGACACATGCCATGGCACCTTGAAAGCATTCTGTGCCTTTTTCGAAATAAAAGGAATAAAATGCATACCGGATTTATGCCCAGAAAATCCAGAATGTTGCAAGAGGTAGACAGACCCTCTCAGGTCTGCTGGCCAGGTCATGTTTGGCTTCTCTTCCACCAACACCCCCAAGTCTTTCTCCTCATGGCTGCTCCCAATCCATTCTCCACCCAGCGTGCAATTGTGCTTGAATTAGACTTATTTTCTTTGTTATTTATTATTTTTTTTTACATACAGCATTGAACGAATAGAACATTTGAAGATTTGGGAAAAAAATAGGAAAAAAGGAAAATCTCTGCCTTTTTAACTGACTTTAGTAGGTACTGCCTGTGGCTTCTGCCCCTGGCCAAGCCAGAGCACCAGCAGCCACCCGAACAACCTGTGGTTCCCTGCAGCTGCTGGAATTGTTTGGGAGTGTCTGCATTGCAGCGTGCCAGGAGATTTGGGGTGTTTTCAGCCAGAGGGGATGTGCAGCTGGAGGGAGAACATCTGGCAGGAGAGGGCCAGAGGCTGGGAGGATTGCATGGGATTGCAGCCGCATGAGGTGGGGTTTGTGCAGCCCTGCTCGGGTGGGTGCAGCTGGCAGCAGGGACCGGGGAGGGTTCCTTGGTCCCAGGCATGTGTGTGATGCTCTGATAGCACAGATGCACTGGCCCCTAGCAACAGCCACAAATGGAAATGATAGAAAACAGAATAGGAAAAGATGTCCTGATGCCTGGGGCAAGGGGAGAAACCACGAGAAGTCTCACTGAAACCAGAGGGATCTGTTCTGCTCTTCCTCCTCTACTTTTACAGCAGTTTCCCCTGCCCCCCCCCCCCGCAAGACCGCAGCCCCTTTTGTGCCCCAGTGCTGGTGCAAAAAACCCACATGCCTAAAAACTGCTGAGTCTGTCTGGGATCCCTCCTCCCTGTGCTGTTGGCCTAAAGCTGCTGCACAGTTTGGGATTTGGGATTTACACCTCAGCCTAGCTAAGCCAGACCCCAGACCTGGCCCTGTGGGTGGGAGCCGCCTTGGAATGGATGGGTTAAAAAAAAAAAAGAAAGAAAGAAAGAAAGAAAGAAAGAAAAAGAAAGAAAGAAAGAAAGAAAAGAAAGAAAGAAAGAAAGAAAAGAAAAAGAAAGAAAGAAACAAAGAAAGAATTTGCTTATTTCCATTTTCAGCAAGGGAAAAAGCAGTTTAGCCCATCTAGAGCAGACAAGAACGGGAGGAAGAAGAGGAAAAAGCATCTTTTGCCAGAGCCCAGCTGGGTGTGTCTCCTCGCCCCCCCCCCCCCCCCCCCCCGCGGTGGGTCTGGGTTTCTGGCAGGCAGTCTTGCCTGGGAGGGATCTGCCGTCAAAACCACCCAGGAAAGGAGGCCTGATACGCTAATTAATATTCTGAACTAGTGACCCTTCTTTTTCTTTCCACCCCTTCCCTTTCTCTGGCTCTCCAGCCTCTCCCTGCCGCGGATGGCTGCAGCCCCCTCCAGCTGAGTCAGTCCTGCCTCCCCGCAGCATTGCAGCACCTCCGCAGCTCCCTGCGCTCCATCCTGCAGCACCCGCGCCGCGCCCGCCGCAGCAGCATGGCCAGCACCGTCTCAGGTAGGACAGGCATCTTCTGAGGGGTTTGTCATCGATGTGCTTATAGAACCATCAGGGTTTATTGTTTTTAATCATTATTCGGAGGGTTTGAGGTTGGGGTTTTTTTTCCGTTTCGGGGGAGTTCTCTGATGAGGAGGCAGCTGGTATGGCAGCATTGTTCCCTTTCCTCCCCCATACACACACCCCTCTGATGCAAGATAGCAGGTGGGCTTTTTATTTTAATATGAATACACATGTGATAAACTTGCCAGTTTAAAATATTGTTGCCATTACATTATGCCACAAGAAGATGCTGCTGCATGACAATTTATTATTATTTTTGTAACGTGATGCAGCTTTTTTTCTCCCCCTAAGAAAAATTTACGTGCTGTGTAGCTGGATGCAGAGAAATCAGAAATTACATTTTGTTTTGTGAAGATTGTGTATTGCCTAAATGGGTAACAGAAAGAAAGACATGGACAAGAGACTGACAGTAAAGCCCTAGAAAATCCCCCAAACCCAACCAGAAAAACCTGGGTGGATTTCTGTGTATTCTCAGGGCTTCCCATCCCTAGATTTCTTCCACAGCTCACATTTCTTCGTTAGAAGATGCTACAGGGGAGCGGTCCTCTGATGGCGTTGGGTGAAATCAAATGCTGCAAGGGAAGCCCTTCCTCCCCCCTACAGCAGACGGGGATCTCGGCGCAGCTGCCTGGGAGCCTGGCACCAGGGTCGGCTCTGGCTGCAGGATGGCAGCCTGCCCTGAGGATGCTGCGCTTCTTTGGTCCAGCCGTTCCCAAGAGATGTGTCTTGCCCCTTTCGGCTGGGGAGGAGGGATCCAAATGGCTGAAACTGGGAAGTGGGTGAAGAAGAAAAGCCTGAAATGGTACAATGAATAGTGGGTGGGTTTAGAGGGTCTTTTTCTTAAAAAAAGCTGAGTTTTCTCTTTCAATGGCTCTGAATTCTGCAGTCCATAAAGAGGAGCTTGGGCGGGGGAACTAAACCCTGGAGAGCTGGGATGGAGGGCTGAGGGGGAACAGCAGACAAAAAGGAAAAGCAGGCAGTGCTTTGTGCCCCCCCAGCAGGGGACCAGCCAGAAGGAGACCAGCAACACTTCTTGCTTCTTCCACTGCCCTTTGCCTGTGTTTCCTGCTGTGCCTTCTCTATTCCTTTTTCCTTTGAAAAGATTGGTAGATGCAGGGGAGAGAAGGACAGAGCGATGGGGGGGAGGGGGGGATGGGTGTAAGGGTGCAGCTGATCCCGGTGGGCTTAGCATGCAATGAAAGACAGTAAAGCAGCACTGTAAAAATGTGTCTCTATGACAGAAAATTTTCAGCTATTGTATATATTTCTGCAAGTATCCCTGTCTCAATGAAGGTGTGCGGCAGTGCACGCTCAGGAGGTCCCACCCATCTGCCTGCCTTCTCTACAGAACAGGATTGGACCTCGTTTGCGGAGTGGCGGTGGGAGGGACGGCTGAGGCTCACCAGCCATCGAAACCAAGGTTGCACCGAACTTGAGATGGACGAGGTGGTGGATGAGACAGGCGTAGGCATAACATGCATTTTCCGGTTGGTGCATTCTCTCCCTCCCAACCCACCATATGCCTATGGCATATTTCATCTTCCCAAAGATGCAGTTTTACTGTTAAAGGAGACTCAGGATCGTGAAGAAGTGTGTGCTTAGAGAAACTGCACTTCTTTGTGGCTCAGACCAAGCAGAGAAATGATTTCAAGGAGTAGAAAGCCATGGGAAACCAGTGATGTGGCACGAGGAAAGAGAATAGGGCAGTGTTTGCCAAGGGAGGGAGCAGGGCTGAGCCTCGCCCAGCTGCCTTTGCAGGGAGCAGCTCCCCATCACCTATAGCACTTATAGCAGGAATGGAGAGTAGCCTGGAACGGCAGGAGAAAAAGGCAAGCAAATCCTTAAATTAAGGAGAGTCCATTATTTTCTTCTTTATTGGCAGCAAACGCAGACCCGTGCTGAAGGGAGAGCAGCTGCAATTGTCTGCAGCTGGTGCCCGGGGGCTCTTTTCCCCTTGGGAAGATTTTCTTGGGTTTGTTTAAACAAACAAACAAATCCCTGGATTGAAAAGAAGTGGGGCTTGCTTCCCCCAGCCCAGCAGTCCTCCCTCTTTCCCCCCTGCCACCTTAGGCGTTTCTCCTGGCCATGGTGGCTGTTTTCCGCGCTGGAGCAGCGGGGTGGGCGGCACATGCTCAGTGCGGGCTGAGATGCGGTGCTGGCCCCGCTGCCGGCAGTTGCAGGGGCAGAGCCCTCGCACCCCCTCCCCACCTCGGCCGCACCAGGCTTTGGGCTTTTCCGCACCGCAGAAGGGGCATCTGGCCGGACCCTGCAGGGCTGCATAACTTTCCCCACCATTTGTAGGCATCTGGGTGGAATAAAGAGATGCGAGGTTATAAAATGATGCGGTAAGGTGACAGCCTCGTGGGCTTTGCTCCAATGTCTGCACATCTGAGAAGGTGGAGCCAAGAGGCAACACTGGTTTGTCATTCCTGGCCTTACAACTGGGCACGGTAAATGTGCTTTGGCAGATCCTGAAGTTTTCCCCTCCTACGCAGACACACGAGAGTTGTGTGACTTTGTGTAGGTCTGGGTTATCCCCTTAATCCCTTTTCTGAGATTTTACTGGTAGGCACCGTATGGTATTGCCCTGTCCTGACACTTACTGCTCACGCCGCAGAGCCAGAGCCCTTTCCATCAAGCTCTCCACCTCTGTGTTCTCAAGAAATCACTGTTCTCTTTTCTTCAGGTATTGATGGAGTCTATATGGTCTTAAAAACTTATGTTACTTTTATTAGGACTTCAGTTTTACAAGCCAAAAAAATCTATTGTAGCCATTTTTAATATTATTTTTTTACCACTGTATCCAAATAAGGGGTCAAAATCCTCCGAAAATATTTTTTTTTTCTAAAATATAAATCATATTTTCTTTGATGGCAACATGTAGACTCTGTGAGGATCCCTTACGTATCTCAAAAGAGCCCTTTCTTGAGGCATAGCAATGTTGGTTCGAGTTTGGGGAAGGCATTGTTTTGGCAGATGAACACATTCTCCTTCTGCAAAGGAAAAGCTGAGACTGAGCGGTGTGATGTGGCAGCTGGAAGGTTGCAGATAAGACCTGGGTGGCAGCAGTGTGGGCAGCAGGATGGATTGCAACTTCCAGCTTTCTTAGGGTGAACAGGGCTGATGATTCTTGCTGACAATACTTGGAGGGACCTGAAGCTCACTAAACCTTCTATACCTCTGAAATAATGGGAAACAGCATGCCTGGCTGATCCTTCCCAGGTGTCCAACTGACATGGGCTTTATTCTTCTGGGTGTAAGCTTATGTTAAAAAAAAAATAATCTCCTGTCCAGAGGGCAGTTAAACCGGTGGTCCAGTCTTTGCCTGTGATTTAGAAATACAGAAGAGCTAGAGAGCAACCAAAGGCCATGTGCATGTGCTGTAGCGCTCTGGCACATCCCAACTGGTGAAGAGCTGATCAGCGTATTTCCGAATAATCCTTTTATTCTTTCAAGGTACCTCTACATGTTTAGTGTCATACTAGAGAACCTTGTGTTCTCTGAATGCGTTTATACAAATATTACCACTGTATAGCAGGCAAGTAAAATAATCTTCTGGTTAATGCGAAGGAAACCAAGATCCAGAGACCCAGTGGCTGTCTGGTCACACAGCATGTCTGTACCTGACGCTTCATGGCATTGGACTCCTGTCTCTGCCTCATGAACTGCTGTCTTATCTGGTCCCCAGCTCCTTTGTAGCTCTTTGCCTCATCCAGACCTGACCCTCTGAACCCTCTATGTTTGCCCCAAATCCACAAACACCCTGGGACAGCTGCCTGCATTGGGCTCCTTTCTTTGCTTTATGAAGCAACTCAGGCCATGCTTCTCTCCTTCCTGACAGTCACCCACCAGCTCAGGCTGCCGGGTCTCTGCTGCCTGTTCAGCCCCTCTCTCTTGCCAAGCCCGTAGAAGAGGAGCTTTCCCTGGTTATTTTCTGGAGGGCAGCCCACATGTTCCAGTGGTACAGCCTGGGTGATTTGCTAACCTGTTGGCTGTGCAGAACACAGGTTGATGTGGCGTCCATGAGCTGCAGGTGAAACCCAGGGGAGCGGCCGGGTGACTGGGAACCCTTCCTGGGTGACAGTTTAGCAGATGTCAGACAGAAGGCAGAGTAACCCTCGCATCTGCCTCTTCCCATGGATGGTTCCACATGAACCCACAGTAACTTCTGGGCCTCAGATCTCCTGAGGAGCAGCTGAGATGGTGTATGGCATCAGTGTGGGGTACAAATGCTGATTTGAAGAAAACCCCAAACCCACTAGTGTTTTCTGGTTGTGTGAGCTCCCCACTGACCTGTTTTCAGAAGCTGGGGAGCAAGAAGGTGGAAGCGAGTTAAACTGAAGTGAGGGTCTTGCCATTATTTTTATGCTAAGATTCAGAGCAGGTGACAATATCTAGGGTCTGTTGCACTCTCGAGGCTCATCAAGAACTAGGGTTGCTCTTGTGTATGTGGCATTGCAGTCTTTGTGCTGAAGGACTCCGTTCACTGTCTCTCCAGCTTCCTTACCTTCTGGTTGTGCTTTGTCTATAGTTGTACTTGGACTGTTCCCATTTTTTCATGCTATAATATTCTTTATGGAAGCAATTTTTACTTCTCCGAAGTTATCTCTGCAAACCAAATTATTTCCTTATCATAACCTTCCTTTGACCTTGCTATTAGACATAGCACATCTGGTCTCATCCATTTAAAGTGCCTGAATTCACATAAATTAGTCCCGCTATGCCTCTGGTTCATTATGAATGACTCTGTATCAGCGTTGTGCCTAAATGCCTCACTCTGTTTTGCTGGATGTCATTAAACAAGAAGACAGACTACTCAAGCAGTCTGCAGTTTAATTTTATCTGGTTAGGAGGCAGAGAACAAAACTTTTTGTTGACTAATAAGTGGTGAGCACCACTGCCCAGGTACATCGTGAGTGGGAAGATAGTTCCCGTTGCTCGCACGCTGCACCCATCCCTAGCCCTTCCTCCATCTCCTGCACCACAGTCGCTCCAGGAGCAGCTGGATGGTGTCTCCGGGGGGTGGTGGCGTATCTTGGAGATAAACACTTTCGACGGATAAATGCTGTACACAGGGCTCGTGCAAAGCAGCAAAGCAGTGGAAGTGAATATGTGCTGTGTAGCACTAGAGGGAGCACAGGAGATGAGTGGCTGGAGAGAAAGCAAGCTGGGAGCAACCTGGCCCTCTTGGTGGCTTGATGAAGGCCCAGGTGATCTCTCTTCTTCTCCTTGCCACAGGGAGAAAGGTGTTTTGCCCGTGCAATATATAGAGCACAGAGAAAAGTTAGATGAACAATTTTAATAAAGATGAATTGTGGCCTGGGGTGTGCAATGGAATATAAACAAAGCAGGATCTGACTGTGCTGTTTACAGGGCATAAATACTCAGAGATGCTGAGGACTGGTCCTTTTTAGATAGTATTCTATCTTAATCACTACCCAGGGCCCTATGAAACCAACTAAATGCAAGTTCACCCCTTTACAGGATGGGACTCTGATATATTTTCTATAACTTCTACAGTTTATTCACTCAATTTACACAACTCCGTTATTTGCAATGTTTCACCCAAACTCTGAGATGAAAGCTGTGAAGTGTTACGACTTAGTGATGAAGACCATACCAGAGTGAATGAGCTTGTTACTATTGCAGCATTTGTCCAAAAAGAAACATAAAATATCCACAATTCATACCTGAGTGAGCAGCCTGTCCTAACCCTTCACCCATCAGTGGGACAAAGCTCTTGCTGTACCTCGGAGACCATGGTGACACTGTGGTGTAGTGTCCCCTAGGAACTGAGCCAGAGCGCCTTACTAATTTATGCACACATACAATATTTGCTCAATGTGAGCTGAATTTATGTTTCCTAACTTGGCAGAAGTAAAAAATGCAAATAGATGCTTAAATAACAAGTACAGCATTTCGTGTCTAATTGTTCTTAAATTATGTACATTTGTGCACTAGAAGACATACAGTCTGTCCTGGAAGGGACTTGGTGGCCATAGCATATTCTGGCCAGCCAGCTCTCTTACCTTGGCTCAAGGATTTTGTCTGCTGGCATAAATATGTCCTCAAAATTTTGTCTCCATTGTCAAATGTGAGTGCAGGTACTTCTGAACTAAATTTTAGTGCTGAGGTTTGCAGTGCTGATCTCCTACCCTTGGGCGTTTCAAGCAGGTCCTTGTGACCAGCGGCGCTGGAGGCACAGCCCAGGGGCTCGTTGGCAGCCCCCTGAAGTGACCCAGTCGTTGTGTTTCTTGCTTTTACTTGCTGGATCAGAGGATCTACCCCGCTGACAGGAGGCCTTTTCTTATTTTAGCCTGTTGACAGCGTGCTGGATACACATACCGCCTATTTGTCACTGATGGTCAAAAGCGCACAAGGCCGTGGGCGTTGCTGTGGGTGCCCCTGTGTCCCCGCGGGGACAGAGCGGGGCCGGGAGGGCCCCAGGATCCATCCATTTCTGGGGCCGTGGGTCGGGGTGACTCCTTCGGGGGCCGCTCCTGCCCCCTCCTCATGACAAAGCCTCTGGGCTCGGTGCTGCTGGGGGCTTGCCGGGGGCTTGCCGGGGGCTGTGGCGACCGGGCAGCTCCGGGCCGGGGTCTCTCGGGGCGGGGGTGCGATGCTGAGCGGGCCCCTCCGGGCCGGGTCCTGGGGTCTCTCCGAGGGGGCGGTGCTGAGCGGGCAGCTCCGGGCCAGGATCTCTCGGGGTGGCCGTGGTAACCGGGCAGCTCCGGGCCGGGGTCTCTCGGTGTGTGTGTGCGATGCTGAGCGGGCAGCTCCGGGTCGGGATCCTGGGGGTCTCTCGGGGGAGCGGTGCTGAGCGGGCAGCTCCCGGGCCGGGGTGTCTCCGGGGGGAGGGGGCTGTGCTGAACGGGCAGCTCCGGGCCGGGGTCTCTCGGGGGGGTGTGTGTGCGATGCTGAGCGGGCAGCTCCCGGGCCGGGGTCCCGGCGCCGCGCGGACCCTCCCCGGCACCGGCCGCGGGGTCTCGGGCCGCTCCCGGTGCTCCCCCCGCCCCCCGAGGCGCGGGGCGGGAGCGGGTTCTCCCGACGGTGGCGCTGCGGGAGGTGACCCCGCCGGTCCCCGCGGCCCCGCAGCGCCCAGCCCCGCCCCGGCCGGGCCCGCACGCGCCGCCGATGGCACCGGGTGGCGCGGGGGGCAGCTGCGGCCCCGGCGTCGGTGTGTGTGTGTGCACAGCAGCTCCGCAGCTCGGTACGGCCGTGCCGCAGCCCGGCGGGGGGCGTCCCTCTGCCCTCCTCCTTTTCCGTTCAGTTGACGGGGCGGGGCGGGGGGGAACGGTCAGTGCGCGCTGCAGGAGGGAAAGCGCCGCCGGGAAGATCCCGATGGGATGGAGGCAGCTGCGGAATTACTACAGCAGCTCTGAAGGCAGGGACCGCAGCGCACTCGTCTACACAGAGCGTGGAACCAGCGCAGGGCAGACCTACTGCAGTCCAAGTAATGACACAAACAGCGCTGTGCTCCGTAACGGGGGCTAGGGGACAACTGAACGAGTGGGCTGGGGGTGCAGCACTTCTGCTTAATGTCTTGATTTCACCCAGGACCAGACATAATGGTAGAGCAACGACCCCGGTGCATGGTTCGTATTAAGAGATAACATCTCTCATTCAGTCCAGGGGACCCTCCTCAGGGCCCTTGGCAGCACATGATGGGATACACCAGCTTGCTGCTGCATGCCCCGACTTCTAGCACGATACAGCACTCTCAGAGGCTTTCCAGTGACATTTTTCATTAAGAACAAAACCAAAGATGTCCTGCTCTGTGGCTAGCTCTGCTGGTGGAAACTATTCCTATTTGATTTACAGGACTGCTCAGGGTATTAAAATCAGAACGTGCAGCAAACTAAAAAAATGTTCAGTAAAGAGCTGTGCTTCAGAGACTGTTGGTTAGCAAAAGGAGGGTGTTAATTAGGATGAAGTTCTGTACCTAGAAGGAAAAATAAGTGCACATATGAAGCAGGCATATGAAACCACTGTTTTCCCACCTGAGTAGCTGCAGGAAGGCAGAGGAGATCTGAAAGATGCTCCTGAGAGAATGTGGTACACAAAGTGATACTTTTTTCAAAATTGTTCTGTATCTAATGCCTCTTCAGATCACAAAGCTCTGGGGATTTCCCTTCCCTGGCCCAAAGGAGCGTCTTGCTCTGAAGGTGGCATTGGCGGCCAGGCTGCAGGTTCATCTCTGGCTGGAGGTCAAACGGCAGCTCGGTCAGGAAGGGTCAACCAAGGCCAGGAGCACAAGGACATGTGGGAAATCCAGAAGTAGGACCAAGGCAGAGCAGCAGCATGTCTGTGCCCTTGGTGGAGGGAGGAGGAGGGGCAGCATGAGGAGGCTCAGGGCAGGTTTGGCCTGACACGAAGCTGTGAAGACTCTCCCCGCATGCCTGGGTGTCCCCTGTGAAGCCAGGCCAGGGCAGAGCCTCACAGCATGTGGGAGACAGCAGCACCCACTGCTGAGCCTCAGCTGCTGACCTGTGATGTGGCAGTGTTGCTGCAAGGGTTACACTGGTGTGATAAAGAACTTGACAGCCTGATGGAGCACCTTTCTGTTTTCAAGTCCTTCTATTCTGAGGTTCTTTGTCAAGTGTGAGCGAACAGTTCACTGTCTTTAATGTGCTAAACTCCAAAAATACAGGTGAAGGTTGCCCCAGAAACAGACCCACTGCAAGCTGTGGTGCTGCTGTCGTTGGGGCAGCAGCTTGTGTACTTGTGATCACTGAGGATGCTGCAGTGCATCCTCCAGTGACAGGAATGATGAGCAAACTGGAGGGATCTTGCAGCAGTGGAGCTCGAAGGGTTTGTGTATTTCCCTGTCCTATGCAGAAGGCTGTGGGGACAGAATTTGCAGACCAGTATCAGCCTCTGCCTGTGTGGGCCAAGGTGGTGACAGAATCCACTTACACCCCCCCTTATCTGCTTCTGCAGGGAAGAAAGCACCTCAGGAAGCTGGGTTACAGCAATCCCCCTGCTTAGCAGCACCCTGAACTGTATCTTCACTCAGATGCCCATTTTTTTTCTCCACATTGCTGGCTGCCTCTTGCTTCTTCACCCTGATGTCAGAAATGCATATTCCTAACTTGCCAGGGGTTGAGCAATGTTTTCAGGTATTGATGTGCGTTGTTTTACCTCTGAGTCTGGAACTGGAATGGAGAAAGAGTCTGGGCAGCTGTCCCGATGGGGTTAACTACACGGGCTGCAGTGTTTTACTCCTTCGGAGTGAAAATCCTGCACAGAAACTTATACCTCTAGATGTGGCAAATTCCTACTGTGTCTTCCTACCACATTTGCCACACTGGCAGCTAGTTTAATCTGCTCTAGAACAGATGCTCATTGGGAACCTCTTGGCAAGCTATAGCACCCTGGAAAAGATTCCACAGAGTCTGGTAGCTGAAAATGTGTTTTCTTCTGTCCACTTGCTTCATTTCTCCGTGACAAAGAGCTGCCACTGCCATTAGACACTCTTCTCATTGCTATTTTGTACTTTTCAGCCTACAAGGAGAAAATGAAGGAGCTGTCTCTGCTCTCCCTCATCTGCTCCTGTTTCCACACCCAGCCCCATCCCAATACCATCTACCAGTATGGAGGTACGTAACCTGCTCTCACAGGGGCCACGACATCATTTGCGTGATGCTCCAGCAGACAACTTGGGAGCTCGTCAGAGTGCTGGGCTTTCCCAGACTGGAGCAGCAATCCATGCCTCAGCCCAGGGTCTTTCTGTTTAGTCTCCTTTCACAGTTTATGTTATTAACATAACCAACATTTTCCCAGAAAGTGCCTGCAGAAGCTGTCTGCTTCATGCTGGGGTGATGCGTAAGATGTTAACAGCAATATGGCCGTTCTGTAACTATGCCATGAATTTAAATTAATTGCATTGACATAGAGGGGGGATGAAGCTGATCGCTAATCGGGAAATTTTGGAGACAGAACAAAATCACCCATATCAGGGCATGGGAACACCCTAATTCCTATGTGAAGAGCTCAGTGCCCTCAGGCGAATGCTTTCCTGAGTGTCACGGCTCCACAGAGTCGCTGTTTTTTGCCCCTCCCCCAAAGATATGGAGGTGAAGCAGCTGGATAAGAGGGCATCAGGCCAGAGCTTCGAAGTGATCCTGAAGTCGCCTTCAGATTTATCTCCCGAGAGCCCCATCCTTTCCTCCCCACCCAAGAAGAAGGATCTGTCCCTGGAGGAGCTGCAGAGGAGGCTGGAGGCTGCAGAGGAGAGAAGGAAGGTAATGAGATGTCCTGTAGAAGCAGTGACTTTTCTGTGATGGGTACCAATTGCACCAAACCCTAAAACTGGCTTAGCAGGAGCAATCTAAAATGGCTGGGAAGAGTCTTCTGACAGTTATCATTATATTCCACTGTAAATTGTCAGGTGAGACATGGGAGTCATGGAGTGAGGTTCTGTAGCCTTGTTTAGGCAGGGAACTGGACTCGATGATCATCATCGTCCTCCTGTTCCTAAAACCACACAGTATGGGGTCCTCTGCATGTGACCTGCCGGTGGGGGCTGTTCTCGCCAGCTGATGCTGCAGATGTAGCAGGTGGTCACACACCAGCCTGAACCACACCGAAACACAGCTGTGTGTTTTGGACAGCTGGCTGTGCCACATTTTATTGTAAGTGCTGTATGAAATGTCTCCTGGTGAAAACTGCTGAAAAGGAGAAAACCGGTAGAGTAAAACAGAGTATAAATGTTATGGGTATTGGTGGCTAAGAGGAGAGCAAGCTGGAATCATTGAAAGGATGAGGTGACACTTGGAGAGGAGACTCACGTCCACGTGCAGGTCACCTTGGTTTTGCTGAGCTGGCGGGCGCAGCGTTGCATCGCCTGGAGCACCGGGCCCAGCAGACATTGCCCCACAGCAGGAAAAAGGTATCAAAGTATCTTCCAAGCCAGAGTGTTATGGGATGGAGGGGGGTGGCAGAGTGGCTTTGAGCAGAGGAGATGGTCAGAAAGCCTTTCTGGGGAGCTGAAGGCTAGAAGAGCCTCTTCGGTTTCCTTACACCTCGGCAGACCCAGGAGGCACAGGTGCTGAAGCAGCTGGCGGAGAAGCGGGAACATGAGCGGGAGGTGCTGCATAAGGCACTGGAGGAGAACAACAACTTCAGCCGCCTGGCCGAGGAGAAGCTCAACTACAAGATGGAGCTGAGCAGGGAGATCCGCGAAGCACATCTTGCCGCCTTGAGGGAGCGGCTCCGTGAGAAGGCGAGTGCGATGCTGCGGGAGAGGGCTGGGTGCTGGTGGCCATGGCAGGAGCTGGGGTCTGGTCCCTGCAGGTTTGTCCCAGTGCGATGGGCACAGAAGAGTGAGCATCCCATTGCTGGTAGGAAGCGGGATGTGGAGCAGCTCCACTCAGGAGCAGCATGAGGAGGGGGGAATGTGTCTTTCAAGGTTAGTAGAGAAAATACCATCTGGCTGATCTTGATAAGTGTAAGCTCAAAGGCACGGGGTCAGGCCCACCCCACATCCACGGGTGGGTGGCCGAAGGGCTTTGCAGAAGGCAGGAGCCGCGAACGTGTTTGCTGTAGGTTCGCATCACCTCCAGTCTCCCACAGGTGAGATGCTTTGATCCTTGCAGGTATAACCCGCTGCCCTCGGGGTGTGTTGGATGGGTGACCAGTCTCTTTTCTTTTGTTTTTGCCTGATGCCAATTCTGTGTGCAGGAGAGAAGGAAAGCAGAAATTGCAAGCACAGAAAGTGTTAGCCTGGTGGTGTCTCTCCCATCTTTGCAGGAACTGCATGCAGCTGAAGTTCGCAGGAACAAGGAACAGCGGGAGGAGATCTCTGGATAAAGGGCTTTTCTACACATCTAGCACCTGATTCCTGTTAACAAACCAACCAATCGACCAACCACCACATTTTATTTTGTTTGTCTAGATGCAACATTCGGTTCTCCATCCCCCCCTCCCCTGGTGTTCGTCCCCCAGCTACACGCTTCTCTATCTCTGCATCCTTAATAGTCAGTACTTGTGGAGATTCACAGATCATAGGGACCTCTAAGCAAAATAGCAACTAGTTAACATGAAATAGAGAATCAGTCAATCGACCGGTCAATCAAACAGCTTCTTTGGAGGGTTTTGTCCTTTTTTAAAAAAATATTTCTTAAACTGATGTAAAAAAAAATAATTAAGATATTAATAAATTCAACCAGCAGTGTCACAGAGATACGGATTTCTTATCTGGGGCTTTTACTCCTCTTGGTGTTTGCTCTGAGCCAAATATCAGTTTCAGAATAACGGGAAGTAAGTGGTAATTTCTGTGTGTGGAGTGGAACAGGGAACAGCCCCGTGTTTGCCAGCGGTAGGAGAGAGGAATGAGAGGGTTGGATGGCTCGGGAGTCACGGCGTGCAGAAACCTCCCGCCCTCAGCGGTGCGCGGAGCCAGCCCAGGCAGGCAGTGAGCCAAAGGCCTCGTCTCTGCAGGATTATTTGATACCCGTGTGGAAGTAGGGGAGGGTCCCCACCCAGAGCTCGGTGCCCCTGGCACGGCCTGGTGTGCTGGGTGCCCGCGGGCTGAAGGAGCCGGTCGAGCGAGCTGCCCTCTCGAGCCCCAGAGGTCTTGGCCGCGCAGCTGGGGAGCACTGCAGGTGGCGGTGGCACCCCCAGCTCTGCGGGACCCCTGGGAGAGGGCACTCGCTCTGCCACTCCCCGGCGCTCCCACGACACCGTGTGTCACTCCACAAGAGAGCAAATCCAGTAGAGACGGTGCATGGTTGTGAACTAGCCTTTTAGTGAGCAGAATAACCATCCTTATTCCCTGTTTCCAAAGATGGATGTCGCTCTTCGATGCCGTTACAGACACCGAGAGTGGAGAGGGGCTTGGGGGCAGCACCCTGGGGGGCAGCACACGCCAGCTGCCTGCTGCTCCCTCCGGACCTGCGGCTTTGGGCGAGATGGAGCTAAGGGGCAGTAATTCTGCAGTAAGGGTGAAGAGATAGCCCCATGCTCGCTCCTTGTCTATCTTTCTCTTTTTAAGGCCTGTTTTTAAGAAAAAACCCTTGCCTCTTGATGGAGGTAGGGATGAGCAGAGAAGATACAAGCATGGTAGTAATGTCCCATCTAAATAGGTGCCTGTCAAAGCCCACGGAGCTCCTCATCTTCGAGAGTCACAGCTGCGGAGGTAGCCAAGGTGCAGGCAAGGGGGCTGCCACCCTCCCGCCGAGACCTGCTCGCCTTGCCCCACCTCTGCTTCTGCCTTGAGAAACTAAGTGGAGATGTTGCATCCGAAAAGCAGGGACCAGCCACCTCCCAGCGCGGGGCCTCGCAGGACACGGTGCTGGGACTCAGCCCTGGAGCAGGGTCCTGCAGCCAGGGTTTGCAGAGGATTCCGTGGAAGCTGCTTTCATTGGAAGCAGAAGGTAAAAAGACTTCCCCTCTGTCCCATGCTTCGAGATCACTGGGTTCTTCTTTTTTTTGCAGACCGGTGCGGTGTTCCGGGGACATGGCGCAGGGTGCCTGGGCAGTATTTACACCAGGGCGCTGCTCCTGCCTGCCTCGCGATGGCCCCTCCGTCTGGGCTGCCCTCTCAGACCTCAGAATAAACCAAAGGGGCATCCAAGGCACCAAGATGTTTAATTATTAGTAATTGCTATCCTCTGCACGCTGTGCCTCCAAAGAGCCATTCCATGGGTGGGATCAGGGATACCTGCGGTGGGCTTTGCAGGATCCTTGGGGAATAATTTAAGCAAACGAGGGGTGCCGGGTGGGCACGGGCGCAGCCCACCCAGGGTCCCCATGCTCTGCGCAGCAGTGGCGGACAGCGAGGAGCTAGAGCAGATGAGGGATTTGCAGAGGGAATAGCGATCCCCTTGCCTCTCCTCCCCTCTGAAAAAGAAATCATTGCTGTGTTTTGCCAGAAGCTGAAGTTTTCTGTCTACCTTGCGCTTTAATTAGTTGAAGAATTGATTACGGCCTGGGGTGACCATCAGGCAGTGGCAGAAACCCCACAGAAAGCCAAAGAGCAGCAGCTGCTGGAGAACAGACCCCGGGGCTCTTTGCTAATCTCCCCCGAAGTCCCAGCTGGGTTTGGGAGGGATCCCCAATGGCCACAGTTTGATGTTAGGGGACTCTGCTCCTAAAAGGGTGGGCTTCCTTACTCCCAAACCCCTCGGCCTGGGCCGGCGGGAGCACAGGACTGTTAGAATGCCCCAGCACTGTCAGTGACAAAAAAAATAATAAATTATATTTAGGGCTAAGAGGGAAAAGGGAAGGAAACTGAGGGTTGAATTTCTTAACAGTAGCTAATGATCAGTTTATAGTAGCAGCTGTCTTAGATAAGCATCTGTGTAGAGCGCAGCATCACCGCCAGCATCACCTCATTCATATAGTGATGACAAATTTTAAAAAGTTTAAAAAAAAATTTAAAAGTAATTTAAACAAAATGTTTGTGTGTAAGAAATGGTTGAAACTGTCAAATGTCTGTGTCCCGCACGTTGGTGGGATCTGAGAAGGTATCTGCGAGATATTAACCCTGTCCTACTCTCTGTGGTGCTGAGTGTTTGCTTGGTGTGTAATTCTGACCTGGAGCTTGTTGTAAATACTGTTTTTAGTACTATGATTATTATGATTATTATGATTACTATTATCAGAAATGTTGTACTCATGAGCAGGAGTTTCAAACAAGAGAAACGACAGTTTTCCCTCTCTTCTGGGGGCTCAGAAGGAGTCAGAGGATCGGGTGAAGGCAGGGTGCTGGCAGGGTGGGATGCCGGACCAGAGACCAGCTGGAAAATCACGGAGTCAGGAGCTGGAGGCAGCTGAGTCCTGCAGGCAGGGCGGTGAGAGCGGTGATGGGCTGCTCCTCATGCTGGGAGGAGAAGGAAGGGCTGAGAGGTGAAATAGAGGTGATGCTTCAATTCTAGTACATATAATTTAGCATTAACCCAAACCTCCTCATGTGTGTGGGGGTCCAGGCTCTTCCCTGCAGCCCCAGGGGAAGCCAGAGGAGCCGAGAGGTTTGGGGTGTGCTGAAGGAGGAGCGGTCGGTGGCAGGTTGTGATGGTTAGAGGTGTCCTCCCCATCTCTGGCCTCGGTTCCTGCCTGGATCTTCCACCTTGGTTCTTTGTGCTGCCCCACGCCTGCTCTCCTCTCCCTTCCTGGAGGCCAGCCTGGCTCTCAGGTGGGGACTTATTCTTGCAATACCTTTGCCTGGCAAAAAATCCCATGGGAAAGGCACAAGAGAGTGGCCCGGCACAGGGTGCTCATGCAGGTGTGAGCACTGAGAAACTCACTTTTCTCACCTCCATTGGGTCGGTGCTGCGAGGGACAGTGGATGTGGCTGGGAAGTGTGTTAGTGCAGGGTAAGCTCCTGGGTCAGAGGAGCGGGTTTGTGCAGGGAGAGTTTTGCATCGGTAACGTCAGGTAACTGCCGCCGAGACGCGTTGTGCCAAGGAAACAAGGTCATCCGTGGGGCCAGATGCTTTAGGTGTAGCAGAGCGACGTTTGCCCGGTGCAGATGAATGTAGTAGAGATGTTAGGGAGCTTGACGTCTGTCCAGTGCCACTGGACGCTATCAGGGAAATGTGTGATTGCTTTGGCTGCGTGCACCAACTCCGGCAGGTTGGGCTGGAGAGGGGGTGTCCGCCCGCCTACTGCTGCTCCAGACCCGAGGGATGGCACTGCTGTGGCCAGCGGCTAACGCGGCGCCGTGCCCGGCCGGCAGCACACCCTCTGGGATCACGGCTATTTCATGCCTTTCCATATCCCAGGGTTGCTAATGGTTGTGTGCAACAGCATACTTCATGCCTCAATTGAGACTAATTAAGTATCCTCATTAACATCCTTACTGTCCCAGCCTCCCTCATTCCCAGACTTTTCCCACGTCCTGCGGTCACAGACATGGCATGCAACCCCCCCCCGATTCCCAGGGCCACCTTCCTTATGGGAGGGCTTGAGGTTCTGCATTGATTCCCGTAGATGTTTATGAATCAAGCTTTGTAACGACAGTTAGCAACCCCATTTTTGCAGCAGCATATGAACATGAGACTTTGTGCGTGGCAGGGAGAGCATCCTCAAGGCAGCTGGCAGCATCCCTGCCTGGACCACAAACGTTTGCAGTTGTGTGAGGGAGGAAAGACGAGATGGTAACAATGAATTACGTGTATGCATCCAACTTTCAAAGAGCACTCCTGGAGCAGGGCCTCTGATTCGAGCAAGGCAGAGAAGCTGAAGCTAAACAAGTTCCCAGCTGGCACCGACAGCCGGGCGATAAGCAAAGTTGCGCTGAGCTGGGACAACTGGCCTCAGATCCCAAATCACAGCTCTGTGCTCGTATTAGCCCTTACAGCAAAGAGCTTGGCTCTGCCTGTAAATGGGTGCTTCCCAGCGATGCTGGCCCCTCAGACTGCTTCTGGACTAAGCCCATTCCTCATCCTATTAATTTGAAGTCATTAAAAAGTCTTGCTCTAACCCGGAGGTGGGGTTGCCTCTGAGCTGGCTTTCCAGGGACAGTGGCTGTTCATGACTGCATGCATCCTACCTTGGGGGTAGGTCGGTATTGCTGCTCCTTTTCAAATGTAAACTTCAGCTTGCTTGCTTCTGCTTAGCCTGGTGTGACTCTCTGGCCCTGGCTCTGCAAAGCCTGTCTCATGGGGTCCGTTTAATTCCCTCCTGCTGCATTACTTTCCTCCCTCACAGCGGCTGTGCACATGCGCACAGAAATGCATACGTGGAAACGATATATGCACATACACTCTTACACCACGTGAAATGAGTCAGGGAATGGCTGTTTACGGTGCTAGAGATTTCTTACTATCCATGCTAGGGATGAGATGACATAGTAAGACCAATAAACTCCACCTTTGTAGTCAGTTGTCTTTAAGTAAAGCAAAAGAGGGGCACTGGCCAATGCTTACGGTTGGGTGCTCCGTGGTCCCCGGGGTGCTGGGAGGCGAGCACGGGGGGCACCGGGCAGCCCAGCCCCAGCATCCCCCATGCCTCAGTTTCTCCCCACCCCATGACAAGGGGCCACCGACGCTCCCTACCCCACGGGGACCACGGGACAGCCAACACAAACACGTCTCTCAAGTGCTCTGAAAATGGAAAGTACTGAAGTACCGAGCGTGGTACACAGCTGTCCGCCCTGGGAGGAATAAACTGGCCCATGGCTGCAGGCAGAGGTTTGGAAGATGACTGCGTGGCCACGGGGCTGAGCTTAACCCCAGGGCTCAGCACCCTGGCTGCCCTCCAGGGCAGGATTCACTCCTCCTGCTGCAGCCTGGGCCACCTTTGCTCATGCCGGGTGGGGAGCTGGCATGGTGTCGTGGAAGGACTTTCCATCACTAACAGAGCCTTGTCTGGTTCCCTTCGGTCTACCGCGTGCATTTCATTGTCAACTTGAGGTTGTTGTTGTGCAAAAGAAGTGATTATGGGAAAAAAAAAAAAAAGGAAAAAAAAAAAGAAATAAACTTGGTATGAAACCATATGTGTCCGTCTCTCTCCATAAATGGATCATTTTAGTTCTGAGGCTTCTCTTTGTATTGTGAGAATACTAATAAACTGCATTAAATGGAAAACTGACCTAAAGATTTAACAAAATAGAGTTTAAGCATCTGTATGAGTACTATGCATCCAGCATAAAAGACGCAGCAACCCGCAGTTTATCCCCATTCCCAGAGGAAAGAAATAATAAGACATTTGAATGAGGGTACTGCTGACATCCCTTGCAGCTGGCAAGGTGACAGCACGCAAAGTCTTCACAGAGGAAGGTTGAAAAAGATATAAAACAAATACAAGTACAATAAATCCAGTTCTAGAAAACACGTGAGCTGCTTTTTTAAAAGAAACCCAGTGCTTGCTTAGCAAGCTTTTCCTGAGAAACGGTCCAGCCTTCCCGCTGGGCTGGCCGCGGCAGGGGGAGTGGGGCTGTGCTTCCCACCGAGAGGGGCCCCAGCCCGGGAGACCCGGCACGGCCAGCACTCAAAATCACATCCTGGGGGCCAGGTACACAAAAATGCCCCAAAAGCTGCAACCGGAAACAGAGACATTTGCAATCCACAGGGACACCCGAGGGGAAGGTGCCTGGCCGCTTCCCCAGAGCTGCAGAAAGGACCCCCCGCTTGCTTTTATTTGGGGGCTTCTGCTGGCATGAGCAGTGCCCGATGTCACTGCCTGCTGCCCCCCACCCTCGAAGGGATATTTGAACAGCAGCACCCATATGGGCTGCTCCACACCTAGCGATCCTCTCCGAGTAACAAATGTGGGAGACTTCACACAAGTCTCAGTGGCACCTGGTGCACAAGAAGCTAAGCCGAGGGGAAGGCAGGTGGTGAACGTTAATTCCTGGGGCAGCTCTTCTGGGAGAGCAGAGAGGACAGGAGAGCACGGGGGCCATCACCGAGTCAGCGCCTGATGCTCTTCCCATGTGTGCAGGATGCTGCTGGCTGCACAAACCGGAATTCTATATTTTGCAGCGTGACCTTCCTGAGTTTAGAGATAAGGACCTAACTGCCAATGCAGCATTGCTCGCTTTCCTTCCAAGGTTCACTACAGACCACTCACCCAGGCT
Source organism: Falco naumanni (assembly GCF_017639655.2). Lineage (NCBI taxonomy): Eukaryota > Metazoa > Chordata > Aves > Falconiformes > Falconidae > Falco > Falco naumanni. Next base: position 22,451,787 of record NC_054063.1, on the reverse strand, counting down.
CCTAAAACAAGTGGATGTGGTAAAGTAAGCCTCTGCATTTGTCTTAGGAAGACAGGCACAGCCCTTGGTGCCACAAAATTCAAGATATATTGGAGAGACCAAGCATGGTCACCCTCTAACTAGTTAGTTTGAGTCAGATCCTTCATCCTCTTGTGAGCTGAAGGAGAAAACTGCAGAGGAATGGGATCGGTTGGGGAGAGGGTGGGAGAGAGGAGCAGCAGCTGGGGCAGAGGCTCCCACCGCCCTCCAGTAGCCCTGCGGGGCTGAGCGCCTGCAGGCAGGACCCAGAGGGATTAAAGACACCAGGCTGAGGTCTTGGGAGCAGCTTGTAGAACCAACCAAAATGCTTCTTCAAAGATCAAAACCAGGCCAAGAAAGCAAAAATACCTAAGTAATTCTTGGAAGGATCCATACAAAGGGCTCAAACTGTGGCTGAGTGAAGGGAAGAGAACAGCGGCTCTGGCAAGGTGAACGCAAAAGCACACCTGGGCAGGCAAAAAGAAAAAAAAGATTTTGCAGAGTAATTTGCTGAAGGTTTGAAAAATAACAGGCTGCTTTTTCTCAGCACCCTCACTGATGCTAAGGCTGCGAGCGAGTCTGCCAGCTGATAAAGGCAGGAGCGAGTCTGCCAGCTGATAAAGGCAGGACCCAGGACCGGGAGCAGCCAGCAGATAAGGAGCCAGGAGGTGAATCCCTCCCGGCTGTGGGTGCTAGGGGAGAGCCCAGGGACGTTCCTGTTGTCTGGGGTCTGACAGCAAAGCCAGGTTTTGCTTCCCAAGAGGCCACAGGCTGCTGGGAAAACTGGAGCAGGGCAGCACCTCCATGGGTTTGCTGCCTTCTTACCATCTCTATAATGCCTCTGCCACTGGGCGCCGTCGGGGGACAGTTGCGTTGGCAAAGGGACCTGTCCAGCCCCACTGAGGTCCAAGGACACAGCTGGCAGGGCAGGTCCCTGGGGAGCCGCCAGCAGCAGCATCGGTAGAAATATAGACAGGCTTCCTCGGAAAAGGGCGTTACTGGCCATTTGCAGCAGGTGAATTAACATCACTGGTAACTGTTGGTCATCTTGGAGAAGGAACAGAAATCCAATTCTTTGTGAAATATCACCATAACAAGTATTAGCTTGGGTAAACTGGAAAGCAAGCAGGAACATGAGGGAAGTGGAGCTGGCAGCTGGTTTTTGGGCAGGTTTGGTTTGGATGTGGAGAATGGAAAAAGGAAAGGAAGAGCTTTGAGAAAAAAATAATTAAATAAACCACTACAAATCTATCAGACAGCACAGACGTGCCGGGCCAGCCAGAGCCCAAGTGCAAGGCAGAAAATGCCACTCACCAAATAGCTGTGAAAACCCGACAGAACTAAAAAGTATCCAGAGCGTTTCAAAAAGGGATTCATGACTTTTTGGGCCTCTGGTTTGGCTCTGCCTTTTTTAGAGTGCGTCAACCACTCACTTGCAGAAAAAGCGCAATGTAGTAAGATGATGCAAAAAAGTCCTCCCTTAAAAAGCACTCCGCGTCTTTCAAAGCCCCAACCTGGCGGGCACGGTGACCCAGAAAGGGCAGAAATTGCACCAAAACCTGTGTGAGCGTGAGGCAGCTGGGGGAAACGCCAGCGGGCAGAGCCACAGCACGATATTTAGTGCTGATGTGACCCCTGACCAGCCTGGCGGTGCGGTGCAGCGCCACAGCACCTTGCATGCCCTGGGTGCCATGCAGAGTCCCCCTCCCAGGGACAATGGCTCTGCCCAGCCGCTGGACAGCCGTCACACCGGGCACCCACCGAGGGGGTTGCAAAGTGCAGCGGCAGCGCGGGCATCTCAGGTAGGAGGAGGTGTTGGTGTTGCCTTAACGGAGCGACTCCTGAGCCACCCTGAACAGCCACCATGCCTGCAGACCACCGAGGGGGCACTTTCCCTTGCAGGGGCAAAACACACATTTCTATCTCCCCTCTTACAACTCGCTGCTGATAAGGACAGCGAGAGCCCTCCGAGCACTCCTTTATCTCTTCGGGTTTTATTAGGCCTCTGAGCGGGGGCCATGCCGAAGAGCACTGCAGCGTGAGACGCCCGACGCTCCCCCTTGGGATGGTCCAGGCTGGGAGGTCACTGGTGACACCCCGATGCCACCCCTGAACCCCGGCAGCCTCCGGTGCTGCCCAGCAGTGGGGGCAGCCAGCACTGCCTGGGCAAGAGGGAGCATGGGTGGCACCCACTGCCGAGCTGCGCGCTGGACACCCCAAAATGCTGTGGGGAGCGGCACACGCTGTCCCTCAGTGGCACCATAGGCCCCAGTCCCCCATCAAATATGCTCCGCACCCCCAAGTGGCACATGCACACCTCCCACCCGTGCACACCCCCACACGGGGGGGGGAAGAAACAGGCATCCAGCACCCACGCTCGGCCTCAAGCACACACACAGCCTTGGGGGCGGGGGGGGGGGGGGGCACACACAGCATGATGCAGCCATGCCTGGGATGGGGGGGGGGGGGGGGCACACGTTTGGGGGCCCAGGGAGGGTGTGCATGCAGAGGGAGGGCACCATGTACCACCGCAAGGGATCACACTGGGCATGCACAAACCGATGCATGCAGGGCACAGGGGGCACAGGCAGAAGATGGGGGCTTGCCAGGCCCTGGGTGGGGGCAGGCAGGAGACCTTGGCAGGCGGATACACAGAAGACACAAGGGGCTTGCTGGGCCCTGGAGTGGGGATGGGCATATGCAGGAGACATGGGGGGGGGGGGACACCGGGCCCAGGGGACACGTGCAGGGGACATGGGGGGCATGCAGGGCACGGGGGCTGGGGGGCACATGCAGAAGACACAGGGGGCACACTAGGCCCTGGAGGACACACACACAGAGGCATCCCAGGGGGCATGCAGGGCACTGGGGAGGGGGTCACGGGGGAACATGTTCAGGAGAGCCGGGGGGGGGGGGGGGCAGGTGTCCGGGGGGAGGGGGGGGCATGGGGGACATGTGATACACACAGAGGACTGGCGGGGCAGGCCGGGGCAGGCACGCAGGACACTGCGGGGGCCCTGCAGGAGCCCCGGGGGGCACGCTGCTCCCGGGGCAGGGAGGACACACGGGAGCCCAGAGGTCACGCTGGGCACGGGAGAGACGTGCAAGAGCCCCGGAGGGGTGTGCAGGGCACGCGGGGACACACGCAGGAACGCAGGGCATGCAGGACACGGGGGGGACGGGGACGACACGCGGGGACACACGCGGGAGGCCCGCACGCACACAGGAGCCCCGGGGGACACGCGCGTGCAGCCGGGGGATGCCCACGGTGATGCCCACGGCGGCGGAGCCCACGCGCGGGTAGCCCCGGGCGGCGCGCGCCCTCTCCACCCCGCGCCCCCTCCCGCCGGTCGCGCAGGCGCACCGCGCCGGCCCGGCACCTATTTCACAGGCAGCTCGGGCCGCGGCGCCCCCGCGAAATAAGTCCCGGGAGCCGGGCCCGGCCGTGCGCCTGCGCGGGGGGCCGAGAGCCGCGCGCGGCGGAGCCCCGCTCCCCCCCACCCTGCCTCCCTTCCCTCCCTCCCTTCCCTCCCTCCCCGCGCCCACCGCCCGCCCGCCGCCCAGCCGGAGCGCCCGGAGCCGCAGCGGGGCAGCGGGACCCCGGCCTGAGGTAAGCGCCGGGCCCGGCCCTGGCCTCGGCCGCCGCGGGGCCTCCGCACGCGCCGTCCGGCCGCCGGGTCCCTGCGGAGCGTCAGGACGTTACGGCAGCGGCAGGAGACGGCGGCAGCGCCCGGCCGCCCGCCCCCGCGCGCCCCCCCCCCCCCCCCCATTCCTCCTCCTCCTCCTCCTCCTCCTCCTCCTCCTCCCTCCCGCGCGCCCGGCGCTGCCGGCGTGAGCGCGCCCACGCTCCCCCCCCACCCCCTACCCCGCCGGTCTCGCGCCCGGCGCCGCCGGCGGGAACGCGCGCGCCGCGGGGGGGTTGGGGGGGGAAGGGGGGTGGGCACCCTCCGGCTGCCCGCCCGGCGCCACGCGGAGCAGCCGGCCCCGGCCCTGGGGGGGTCTTTAGCGAGGCGGCGACCCCCGGCGACCCCCCCCCCCCCCCCCCCCCCGTGTAGCCGCGCCCCCCCCGCCGGGCGCACCCCGAGTGCCCCCCCCGCTCTGTGCAGTCACAGCCCCCCGTGCCCCCCTTACATGCACCCTCCCCCGTGCCTCCCCCCCCCGTGCAGCCACAGCCCCGCGCGTACCCCCTTACATGCACCCCCCCGTGCCCCCCCCCCCCCCCCGTGCAACCACGGCCCCCCGTGCCCCCCCCGCTCTGTGCAGTCACAGCCCCCCGCCGTGCCCCCGTTACCTGCACCCTCCCCCCATGCACCCCCACACCGTGCAGCCATGGCCCCCCCATGTACCTCCTTCTATGCACCCCCCGTACCCCCCCCCACGATGCAGCCACAGCCCCCAGTGCCCCCCCCGCTTTGTGCAGTCGCAGCCCCCCCCCCTGCACCCCCTTACACGCACCCTCCCCCTGTGCCCCCCACACCGTGCAGCCACGGCCCCCCGTGTACCCCCTTATATGCACCACTTTCTGTGCACCCCCCATGGCGTTCCCTGCTCTGTGCAGTTGCAGCCCCCCCGTGCACCCCCCTCTGTGCGGTCACCCCTGTCCCTGTACATCACCCCCCGTGCACCCCCCTCGATGTGGTCACCCCTGTCCCTGTACATCACCCCCCGTGCACCCCCCTCTGTGCGGTCACCCCTGTCCCTGTACATCACCCCTGTCCCTGTACATCACCCCCCCGTGCACCCCCCTCTGTGCGGTCACCCCTGTCCCTGTACATCACCCCCGTCCCTGTACATCACCCCCCGTGCACCCCCCTCGATGTGGTCACCCCTGTCCCTGTACATCACCCCCCGTGCACCCCCCTCTGTGCAGTCACCCCTGTCCCTGTACATCACTCCCCGTGCACCCCCCTCTGTGCAGTCACCCCTGTCCCTGTACATCACCCCCCGTGCACCCCCGTCTGTGCGGTCACCCCTGTCCCTGTACATCACCCCCCGTGCACCCCCGTCTGTGCAGTCACCCCTGTCCCTGTACATCACCCCCCGTGCACCCCCCTCGGTGCGGTCACCCCTGTCCCTGTACATCACCCCCCGTGCACCCCCGTCTGTGCGGTCACCCCTGTCCCTGTACATCACCCCCCGTGCACCCCCGTCTGTGCGGTCACCCCTGTCCCTGTACATCACCCCCCGTGCACCCCCGTCTGTGCAGTCACCCCTGTCCCTGTACATCACCCCCCGTGCACCCCCCTCGGTGCGGTCACCCCTGTCCCTGTACATCACCCCCCGTGCACCCCCGTCTGTGCGGTCACCCCTGTCCCTGTACATCACCCCCCGTGCACCCCCGTCTGTGCTGTCACCCCTGTCCCTGTACATCACCCCCCCGTGCACCCCCCTCTGTGCGGTCACCCCTGTCCCTGTACATCACCCCCCGTGCACCCCCCTCGGTGCGGTCACCCCTGTCCCTGTACATCACCCCCCGTGCACCCCCCTTGGTGCGGTCACCCCTGTCCCTGTACATCACCCCCCGTGCACCCCCCTCGGTGTGGTCACCCCTGTCCCTGTACATCACCCCCAGTACACCCCACTTGGTGAGGTCACCCCTGTCCCTGTACATCACCCCCCGTGCACCCCCCTCTGTGCAGTCACCCCTGTCCCTGTACATCACCCCCCGTGCACCCCCCTCGGTGCGGTCACCCCTGTCCCTGTACATCACCCCCCGTGCACCCCCCTTGGTGCGGTCACCCCTGTCCCTGTACATCACCCCCTGTGCACCCCACTCTGCAGCCACAGCCCCTCTGTGCACACCCCCACCCCTGTGCACCCCTGTCTGTGCAGCCACAGCCCCCCCCCCAACCCCCCCCCCCGCACTTTTGTGCAACACTCCTCCTGCACCCCCTCCCCCTGCGGTCTCCTGCAGCCCCCCTCACACACCCCCCCCCTCTGTGTGCCCCCCCCGAGCTTTCCCCCACTGTGCACCCCTCACCTGCATGCCCGCCGCGCCCCCCCCCCCCCCGGCTTGCTGCCCCCATGCACCTGTGGGAGCCCAGCTGTGCGCCTGCCCCTGCAGCAAATGCACCCCAAAAACCTCACCCTCCCTCAGAGTGGGGCAGTACTATTTTTTTCATTTCCCCCCCCCTTATTATTATGCCCCCCCCCCCTTGTCATATAGGCTCCCCGCCTTATTATACTACAGGCTACTTTATTATGTGCCCCCCCCCCCCCCCTTTTTCTTCTTATTTCCTCCCCCTTTTTCTTCTTATTGCCCCCTTATTTATTATTTTTCCCCCCTTTTATTTATTTATTTTCCCCCCCTTTATTTATTTATTATTTTCCCCCTTTATTTCCCCCCTTTCATTGATCTATTATTTTCCCTCCTTTATTTATTTATTTAATTCCTCCCATTTATTTATTTAATTCCCCCTTTATTTATTTAATTCCCCCCTTTATTTATTTAATTCCCCCCTTTATTTATTTAATTCCCCCCTTTATTTATTTAATTCCCCCCTTTATTTATTTAATTCCCCCCTTTCTTTATTTAATTCACCCCTTTCTTTATTTAATTCACCCCTTTATTTATTTAATTCACCCCTTTATTTATTTAATTCACCCCCTTTATTTATTTAATTCACCCCCCTTTATTTATTTAATTCACCCCCTTTATTTATTTTATTCACCCCCTTTATTTATTTTATTCACCCCCTTTATTTATTTTATCCCCCCCTTTATTTATTTTATCCCCCCCTTTATTTATTTTATCCCCCCCTTTATTTATTTTATCCCCCCCTTTATTTATTTTATCCCCCCCTTTATTTATTTTATCCCCCCCTTTATTTATTTTATCCCCCCCTTTATTTATTTTATCCCCCCCTTTATTTATTTTATCCCCCCCTTTATTTATTTTAGTCCCCCCCCTTTATTTATTTTAGTCCCCCCCCCTTTATTTATTTTAGTCCCCCCCTTTATTTATTTTAGTCCCCCCCCCTTTATTTATTTTAGTCCCCCCCCTTTATTTATTTTAGTCCCCCCCCTTTATTTATTTTAGTCCCCCCCCTTTATTTATTTTAGTCCCCCCCCTTTATTTTAGTCCCCCCCCCTTTATTTATTTTAGTCCCCCCCCTTTATTTATTTTAGTCCCCCCCTTTATTTATTTTAGTCCCCCCCTTTATTTATTTTAGTCCCCCCCCTTTATTTATTTTAGTCCCCCCCTTTATTTATTTTAGTCCCCCCCTTTATTTATTTTAGTCCCCCCCCTTTATTTATTTTAGTCCCCCCCCCTTTATTTATTTTAGTCCCCCCCCTTTATTTATTTTAGTCCCCCCCTTTATTTATTTTAGTCCCCCCCCTTTATTTATTTTAGTCCCCCCCCTTTATTTATTTTAGTCCCCCCCCTTTATTTATTTTAGTCCCCCCCTTTATTTATTTTAGTCCCCCCCCTTTATTTATTTTAGTCCCCCCCTTTATTTATTATTTTTAATTGCCCTGCCTTTTACTTACTATTATTTCTTGCCCCCCTTTTCTTTATTATTATTTCCCCCTTTATTAATTTTTCCACCTACTTTTATTTCTTGTTTCCCCCCTTTTATTTATTATTTTGTCCCCCTTTCATTTATTATTTTTCCCCTCCCCCCCCCGCAATCTTCACTGCACCCACCGCACCCTGCTCGGTGCCGCCCATGGTGCCCTCGGGGGGCTGCATGCGGCTCCGCTGAGCCCCGATACAGCCGGGGTGCTCCCTGCCAGCCTGCTCCCCCCAGCCCCCCCGCACCCCACTGCTGGTCATTACTTGTGTTTTCAGCCCAATTTTGCTCCATCCCACATTGGTTCCTGCCTGGAGTCTGAGGCTTCCCGCAGCGGGGTGCAGCCCCCCTCCCCGCAGGAGCTGGGTGGGCTGCCCAGAGCACCCCGAACCCGGGCACCGGGGTGGGGCTGGCGCAGGCGGCACTAACGCAGCAAGGAGGGGGTTACCCCCAAACCGAGGGCAGGCGCAGGGGTGGCACCGGCACCGCGAGGAGCACTTGCAGCGGTTAAAGCGGCTGCAGCTGAGCACCGGCGCTATGTGTTGCGCCGTCGTTCGCTGCGCCGGTTTGTACCCTGATAAAACGCAGCGGCTGCTGCCGGGGTGCCGGAGCGATGGATCCGGGGTGCGCTGCAGCCCTGCCCGGCTCCGCCATCCCTACAGTGCTGGTTTGTGGCAAACCCTCTGGTTTCTCGCGCCCTCCGCCCGGTTGCGGTCCCTCGCCTCGTGCCTTGAAGTCCCTCGCCTCGTGCCTTGCTGCTGCAAACAGTGGTGCTGGCTTCGTGCTGGCCCCTGCAGGGACCGCGCCACCCGTGGCTGCTGGGCTTGGAAGAGCCCCGGGGAGGGGGAGCTCATCTCCTGGGGGTCAGGCAGATCTTTCTGCAGGACACTAACCCTGTTGCAAAGTCACGTTGGAGCCGTCGGGGCAGCGCGGTGGCCCGGGAAAGGCGCTGGGAGCCACGCGGCTCCTCCGCCGGGCTGGGCTGGGTGCCGCTGCTCTGTACAGGTCCCAGCTGGAGCTGCCAGACCTCGCAGGGGAGCGAGTGCTCGCGCAGCTGCCCCCGAGGTGCTTCACAGTCACCTGCTTCTCCAGACGCAGGCATTGCGTGCGAGCAAGCGCTGCTCCCAGCGCAGCCGTGCTTCGCTCACGGGACGGGCTGAAGCTCCTCAGAAGGTGACTTGCGAACAGTTTTGTGGCTCTAAATAGCGTGTGCAAATTTTACTGCGCTGTCCTTGTAACGTTAATGATGTGTTTGGAGGATGTTTATGCATCTGTGTGTTGGTAAAGGATATTTATTTCTTTTTCCAACCTCTCCTATTGCTTAAATGGCTTAAAACTGCTTTTAATTCTCTAGTTACCTGAAATCCCTAGGAAAGCAGGCGCAGGGCGTGAGGTGTCAGAGAGGTGGGCGACGGGGGACCGGGGCTGTGCCCGTGGGTTACGTTGTGCTCTGGGTATGGAGGCTGGAGCCGCTGGGGATGTCGCACAAACCGTGAGAGCATAAAGCTGCGCGGCGCCTTGTGCCTCCAGTTAATCAGGGGGTTGTTGGGGTTTTTTCCCCAGGTTTCTGCTTGCAGATGAAATAGTGGCTTTGCAGGGGCGGATGCTGAAGTCTGGTTTAAGTGCTGTCTTCAGTCTGTTGCCGATTTACGAGAAACGTGCACTTCGAAATAGTTTTGGGATGTCACTTTGTTCCTGCAGGCTTGCAGTACTTTTTTTGATCTTTTGTGTGTGACTTTGGAGGAGGGGAGACTCCCCGTTTCTGCCGTGGAGGAGACAGTGATGAGCTCCTCCAGCAGCGTGAAACCCTTCTGAGATAGTAGGAATACATTTGGAAACGCGCCTTCAAACCGCGTGCCTTCGTGGAGGTCTGGTGAATGCCAGGGCCATTTTTTATGCTTCCCACCGGTTCCCATACTCTGCCCCTCGCCACCTGCGCCCCAGCCCCTTCCTGTGCCCATCGCCCTCAGCCAGGCTGCAGAGCGTGCGTTACGCTACGAGCCTCCCTGCATCCCTCTGGGGATGGAGCAGCTGGGGGTTTGCTGATCCCCTTCTCCTTAGGAGCGTGGGTCCCCTGCAGCCACCTCTCCCCTTCTTCCCACCGCGCCGGTGGTCTTTCCGTGCCCGGTTTTAGCAGGGGGGACCTTTTGACGTGGGGCTTCCCCTCGCTTCTCTGCAGGCAGCTGGTGACCGAGGGCTCTCCCGCCTCGCGATGGCAACCCCGGACGTCAGCGTTCACATGGAGGAGGTGGTGGTGGTGACAACGCCCGATGGCACGGTGGATGGAAGCGGCATGGAGGAGGTGAAGACGGTGCTGGTCACCACCAACCTGTCCCAGCACGGGTAAGAGATGAAGTCAGTGTACGCCAAGGTGATGTGCTAGAAAACCTCTTGTCTGTGGTTGGAGTCAGCTGGCCTGGGTGTGTTTAATCTCCTGCTACTTAGTCCTGTGTCACTTCTCACAGCGGGGACCTCGGTGATGCCTGGGCAAGCTCCAGTTCCTTGTTAGGTCCCCGCTGGCACCCCCAGGACCATACCCAGGGCTCCCGGCTCTGTGGCTCCAAGCTTGCAGAGCAGGCTCCACTCTTTTCCCATTAAACCTGAGTTACCAGTGGTGGTTTTAAGCTGGGGTTAGCTGGAATAAAAAGCAGTGCAGCAGTTTGGGTTGGATGTTTTGGAGAAAACTGGGAAGGGAAAAAAACCCCAAAAGCAAACCCAAACTAAAATATCTTCTGAGCGGATGTAAATGCTGGAGTGGACACAAACCGGGTTGGAACAGGACACCAGTAGCTAAATGGATGTTTTTTTGTTATTTATTTCATGATTGCTTCACTCGGCTGCGTACCCCCAAGAGATGAGTCTGCCTGCAGTGTGGTGAGCGCGGCGCAGCTGGGCCCCCTTCCCAGCACGGGTTTGGGGCTGTTTTTCGGCAGAGCTCTGCAGGAGCCTCCACCGTTGGCCATTGGAGCGAGAGAGGTGGCCTTGAAACCACGCAGCGCTGAACAGTGAGGCACTGCTCAAAAAATCAGAGTGACTGTGTCTGATTTTTAAAGTGCTGCTGCTTTGCTCAATTTCTGCCGTTCTTGTTGGCGTTTTGCATCCGGACCTGCTGTTCACTCGGGACGCTCTGTTCAGCTGCAGGTCGGTCAGGTCTTTGCTTCCACGGCCAGAGTGCCTGGCTGGTACCTTGAGGGCCCGTGTAGCGGAGGCTGTTGGCTCTGTGTCTCCACAGTCTTTCATGGGACAGTGCCCGGAGCCCAGAGACGTTTCAGTGCTTTTCTTTTTTAGTAGGCAGAAAATCCCAGGTTCACACCTGGAGCTGGATCCGGGCAGGTTTGTCTGATCCAGGCATCCCTGCGTGTGGCAATAAGGGGGTGGCGAGTGGCTCTTTGCTGCTCTGCGCAAAAAGGAGATGTTTGTCTCCTCAGATCCGCCCTGCTGCTCCTGTCGTTCCCAGTGGCTCGGGGCAGGGCGGCAGGAGAAGGGGCAGCTGGTACCTTACAGCACAGGGGCTGTTCCCCTTGTCCTGCTCCAGCTGATGTAAAACTCTGGAGCAGCTGCAGCCCTGGTGGGGCGCGGGCCGGGGCAAGCCATCAGCACCAGGGTGGGCAGCGGGGGTGCCCCCCGCTCCTCTGCATCCTGCCTCTGCCAGTGCTTCTGAGCGCCTCATCCATGCCCAGGAGAGTGGGGGGTGGGGGGGTGCTGCTGGCTGGCCCACAGCGGCTTCCTTGGCTCCCTCTGTGGAGAAGCAGCCAGATGTGAAACTTGGGATGTGGCTTCTCCTGGATGCGGAGCGGTTTCTGGTTTTAATGTGGCTCTGAGCCTTTGCCAACCCACGTGCAGCAGCGCAGTGTTATCTGAGGACACGGATCATGACAGAGGCTGGCTCCATCAGTTTTGTTTCCTTTTGCTCTTATTTCCCCTCCTGTTTTACTTTGGAAGCCTTTTCCCATCCTCCCAGTGCCCCCTGGATGGCCAGGAGCAGGACAGCTCTGCACAGCTGGCAGGATGGATGATTTTTATTTAGTTGCAGCTACGATCGGAGCATATCTCAGCAGGCATTCAGAGTCTCCCTGAAGATTTTCCGTGCAGCTCTCTGGAGAAGGGCTGGTGGACAGGCTCCACGCTCCGGGACAGCATCAGGTCGATGGGAAGGACGTGGATCTTGAGCTTGCAGAGCAGATCCCAGCCGCTGGGACTCCCCAGGGGTGCAGGGCTGGTGGTGGGTGGCAGCATGAGCCACCCACAGTCTCTGGAGCCTTGGACGGTTGCCTCTGCCAGGCTCTGCTCCTGCCGGGGAGCTGCCGGAGCGGCGCTGGCTCCCTCTCCCAGCTGGCATGAGGGAAGTGGCTGCAAGCACCAGCTGGGATTCCTCGGCTTTGGCTCGGTCGCCACTCACACGGGGAGCAGCCTTTCAGCTTGTCTTATGTGACACTCGGAAACCAAGCTCAGCCTGAGGGTTGATGCCGTTTCTAGTGCTCCTTTGGGTATGGTTTGCTATTTAAAAAAAATAATAATTATACAAGCAATGATTAAGAGCTTAATTAGTTCATGTGTTTTTAAGATTGACTGGAAAAGGCAGAGGGAAATGGGAAGATAGTAATAATCAGCAAGAAGCTTTTCTCTTTCATCTGCGATCGGAAGGGACCTGCACTTGATGCTCTGATGAGGTGCTTGTATTTCTGATGGGCAAGCCCAGCACAGGTTTCTGATGGAGGCTTTTTCTCTGAAGTTTCCAGGTGAGGCAGGAGCAGAGGAAAAAGGAGAGGCAAGCCCATTGCTTTATCAGCACGCACTTTCTTCTCTTCCTCCCATCTGGTTTATGGATCCTCCCAGGGAGGAAGACGAGAACCATCCTCCCCCAGCTTTGTCATGGCAACTGGGGAAGGCAGGACCGGCTTGGTGGGATGCACCACTGGGGCTGGGAAGGTGTTTGAGTTTTCTCCTTCTCCTGTATCTGCCTCAGTTTGTTCCTCTGGAATGGGATGGGGAAGCGGTGTCAAGAAACTCTCTGGGTTTTTTTTGTGGTTTTCTCTTCCCCCAACCCAGTTACGTCTCCATGGCAGATGCAGACTTTAGTTCATTGAATTTTTCATACAAGCTGCTGAAGTTAGTTGGTTTATTTTTCTCTGGAGGATGGAGTTGAAACTGTGGGCTGGGTTATTTCTCCCGATCCAGTCATTCCTTTCAGTGCTTTTTCGGAGCGGTGCAAATGCGATGGAGTCCTGGAGGAAGCTGTGTTTCAGGTGTTGAATTTCTGCTGGGGTGTTTCTTCTAGATAAGTCAGTGGAGGTTTTTGATCTGGAGGCAGACAGTCAGGGCTGTGGAGTGCTGGGCTTGGCACATCAGAGGCAGCTGCCTCTTGTGGTGCTGGTGCCCCGCTGTAGCAGCATTGCTGGCTTGTCTCCACATGTGTCTGGAGAAGTGCAAGAACCAAGCCACGAACTGATGAAGAAAACCCAGGTTCCGTTCTCGTGTCAAACTGTCACTTCTGTAACATCCACCTGTGTGCAGATGCCTTGGCTCCCAGTTTACCTTTTCGAGTCCTTTTGTGTCACCTGTCACCCTTCCCTCCCAGGGTCAGGGTGGATGTGACACCGTGCAGTGCTTTTGTTCCACAGCTGGGGCCACCCTCAGCTCTCTGAAGCACCATCTCCCGAGTTACTCACCCGGTGAGGCTGAGCTGCCGCCCACACCGGTTCCCTTATCTCCGTGCTGCTTCCCACCAGGTACCTGCCCTGCAGCTGCAAGGGGAGGGATGCTCTGAAACTGCAGTTCCACCCCGGAGCTGTGTGTTAGGAGGCCAGGATGGAAAAACCGGTTGCTCTTGAATTTGCGTGTCCCCTGGCACCACAGGTGGGAAACATGGTTGCCAGTGGGTCACTAGGACCATTCTTTTAATTCACCCGTGGTACCAGACCAGGGTAGATTTCAGTTTTATTTTCTCCTTACAGTTTTCCTTAGGAAGTTTATGTGCTGAAGCAGGTGAAAAGTTAACTGTGTTCCCAGCCCTGGCCCTGCAGGTCAAGCTTGCCACAGTAATGAGACACCTTCAATAACAAAACCAAACACAAAACCCATGAGGAGTGTGGTTCATGCTGAGAGCTGGCTGGGGTGCGCAGGTCTGGTCTGTCGGGGTACCAGCATCTGCTCCCCGCCTTGCGCCGGACCCTCCCAACCAGGGGGTGAGGAACCATCCTGGATCCCAGACCTAAGTGTCTTTCCCGTCTGAGCGTGCGCATGGTGAGGGTGCGGGTGCTGTGCAGGACCAGCACCAGCTGCGTGTCTCCAGCAGCAAAGCACGAGAGAAGCCGGGGATCTCCGGGGGGTGTGTGTGTGTGCGCGGATGGAAGTAGCCAGATAGCCATGGCATTAACTAACAGCTGGCTATGTTCAGTTGTAAGAGGCTCAGAGACTGGACCATGAGGGTCTACAGCTCACGTTATGTTCATTCTGCCCACGGATCCTCTGTCAGTTTGTCAAACTCCTTTAGGGCATGTTTGTGGCTCCTTGAGGTCTTGCTCCTGGGAGTATCCCATGTACCGGGGGATTCAGCCAGTTCATCACCCAGACAGCAGGAGCATATTTCACACATGTTTTTCCTGGGGAAATCTTCTCAGGCAAAGCTGCCAGAGGCTGGCAGCGACTTCTGAGTGAGGGGCCGTGCTGACAGCATCCTTCCACGCCAGCTCCCCAGCATGGGCCGCGTGCCGGAGGCAGCTCCGTGGGGCTGGGATTCAAAGAGCTGCTGGCAGCGGTCCTGCCTGCTGCGGGGCTCTGCGTCTCCCTACGGACAACTGGAGCTGAGCCTTTCAGAACCAGAGCTGACTTCTGGCTCTTGTGGGAAAATGTAGTCTGAGTGACTTTGGAAGCGATGTCTCCGTGGGGCATCGGGTGCGGGGGTGGCACATCCACATGGCTTAACTCTGCCTCTCCGACTCTCTTACCAGCGGTGACATAAACGAAGACACACTGGAGACCGAAAACGCAGCTGCTGCAGCTGCTGCCGCCTTTACAGCCTCCACGCACCTGAAGGAAGCGGTCCTAGGTAGGTTCAGCCCCTGCCGTAGCCCCTCGGTTGAGCGGTGCCAGCTCCACAGCCCGGTGCCGGTGCTGTTCGGGAGGGTCCGACTGTGCAGAGGTGCCGGCCGGCCCCGGGGTGCTGTGCCGGGGTGCTGTGCCCAGCACCGGCGGAGCCCGGCGAGGGGAAGGGAGCCGCAGCTGCTGGCTGGGCGGCTGCTGCCCTCTCCTGGTGCAGGATGAGGCCCTGCGCCTGCCCGCGGCTGGCTCCTGCCCTCCCAGCTTGCGATGGGGCTGTCGGGTTTGCAGCGAACTCGCTGGCTTTGCTTACAGCAGTAGTGTATTTCGTGAGCAAAGGCTGTGGCCAGCTGGGCTGGAGTTGACTTACCAAAGTTTTAAAGTAAAACTGTTTAATTACCCAGGCGATATCACTGCTTTCATTTTTATCAAGAATTTACTTTCTTCAGCCCTGGCCGCTGGCTTTGCGGATTTCACGCACTCACCTGCAGCCAGATCGGTATAAATCTGCCTGTCCGCGCTTGCCTGAGAAATCTAGGGGTTGGGTGCTTTAGTAGCAAAGTGCAAGTGAGTGGTCTCCATGAACCCCACCACGCCCCGTGATGCATCGTCTACATGTGGGTTTCTTTGTTGTTTTTTTTTTTTAATCCTGAGCTTCAAAACTCCTTTTTCACTGTATGTGTGCCTCGGTGTGGTGAACTGGGGGCTGTGACTCATGTTTCTTTTTGATCTGCCCCTTCCTCTGTTCCCTGTGAGAAGTGAAGATGGCTGAAGATGAGGACAGTTTGGAGGCAGAGATTGTCTACCCCATCACCTGTGGGGACAGCAAAGCCAACCTCATCTGGAGGAAGTTTGTGTGCCCCGGGATCAACGTGAAGTGCGTGCAGGTGAGATAAAGGGCCCCAGCGCTGGACTCCTGCCTTCCCATGCCTGTGTTGCAGGCTCGCCTGGCTTGGCTTGTTTTAATGAGCTTTGGTACGCTGCTTTGCATCAAACCATGTCGTGGTGGGGAAGGAGGAAATTTTCTTGGTGCTGTGATGCCTAGTATTTGCTGCCTTGGCCAAGTTGAGCAGTCTTGGCTGGAGAGATACTGCCTCAGTTTAACTGAATTATTGAAGAATCTGAGAAATTTGGGCACTTCCAGTGCCTGAACAGTTTGGAAGTTGAGAATTTGTTGAGAAGTTCCGTGGTAGGGGACCTGCTGAAGAGCTTCTACTGTGTCCTGGGTAACTCGTGGTTAAAATTTGCATGATTCAGGAGCATATTCTGAGTGATGCTGTCATAAGCCATCGCTGGCAGTTATACACAGGCTAAACAATACCCTGCTGAGGCAGCGTCCCCTCTGGGCTCTGTTGTAAGAGGGTTTCCTGAAAGATGGTCCTTGCCCTTCGTAGGAGAGATGGTCTTTTCCATCCGTGAGGCAATAGGACAGGTACAGCTGCGAATAATGCTGCTGCCCAAGATCAGTCATGGCACCAAAGCTCACGTCCTTGTTCAGAGAAGCAGTGTCTCGTGCAGTAGTGCAGAGTGAGCTCTGTTGGTCAACGCGGGCATTGGAAAGGGGAGGCCTGGGCTTGGGAAATCCTTCCTGAGATTGGGGTAAAGCAGCTCCGTAGAGAAGTGCCTGATGCTGAAGACTGCTTTTAGATCAGCACGTGGGTCCAGGCGCAGCTGGGTGTGTGGGGCAATAAAAGCAGGGGGCAGAGCTGGCCGCTGACACGGTGTATGCCAGCTCCCTGGAGCTGGTTTTGGTAAGGGTGTGTGCGCTGCGAGAGGGGCCAGAGGTTTCACTGATACCAGCGGCTGGGCTCGGTAACAGGAGGTCAAAGACCGAACGAGTTTCTCCTTTCCTTGCTTGCGGAGGGTGTAGCGTGCCCCTGGAGCCAAACGTCACCAGTCACAGCCTGGCTTTTGTTGTGAGTCTGCTTTTAGCAAGAGTGTGAGCAGCTACTGCTCTTAATTACACTTTGCACACGTTACGGGTTTCTTTCCCGGCTGTCCCGCCTGGGCTGGGTATTTAGCAAACCCCTGTGCCACACACACCCCTGAACCCTTGGCTTTGAGCAGCTGTTAACCAACCGTCTGTGAAAGCAATATTTGTCTTTAATCTTTTTAACTGGGTCAGTGTTCTCTAAGGTTGGGCAGTGTGTGTCATCCCTGTGTCTTTGTGGTAGTAAACAGCACGTTGAGGCTGTGACGTGGCCAGGCAGCCCGGCTCTGCTGCTGAATCATGCTTGCAGGGCACACTGTCGTTGGCTTGTGGCTTGTCACACTGATGTTGCACTTCTGCCTTTTGCAGTTTGACGATCACCTAATTAGTCCCAAGGAGTTTGTCCACTTGGCGGGCAAATCGACCCTGAAGGATTGGAAGCGGGCGATCCGGATGAATGGGATCATGCTCCGGTTAGTCTCTTCGTTTGTATCTGCAGAGCAACAGCGGAGACTTTCTGGGGGATGACGGTGGAGTGGAACAGAGCCTTTGGCACGGCAAATGCACCACTGAACCATTTGCCTTTATTAGAGCCTGGCCCAAAGTGTGCCCAGTGGCTTTCCTTTATCCTTGTGTCGAGGGAATAATTTGGGGCAAGTATTTCCTTGGTCTTTGTAGGACTTGAAGCACACCGAGCTCCCACCTGGTGTAAGGTCGTTGAAAATTGTAATGGCCGCTGGTGATCAGGCCGTGCTGTCTACAGGTTCCCAGTGTGACTTACCAAATGGAAGTCAGTCTGGTCATCAGCTAATGCTCCCATTGCAGCATGTCTGCTTTACATCGCGCTTTTTTTTTTTTCCCCCCAAGGACTTATTTAAAGCTTATTTATGCAAGCATTTCTTTTCTGTAGTCTTAACTACGGTAATTTAATTCTTCTACGGTCTTCTTGAACACCAGCCTGAGACTGTGATTTAATTAAAGTCTGTCTCTGCCTGTAGGCAGGATAAAAAAGCATCACCTCCTTCCCCAGGAATTGTCAGTGGTTTTGTACTCTTTTCACAGGGTGACATTGCCTTTGCCCCTATTCTTCTGTTTCAATACAGGCGGCTCCCATATTCCTTCTAAGCAGCTTTTGCTCCACATAGATTTTGCATAATAGGCTTATGCTTTGGCAAGGCAGGTCTTTCAAGGGGAAAAAAAGACTTGATGAGGAATGTGTGAAGGCAAGCCCAGCAGCCCATGGGAGCAACTCTTGGGAAGCTGGGGTTGTTGTTGGCCAGCAAGGCCTGGGGGTGCTTCGGAGGCGGCGTGCTTAGCCTGGGAAGATCACGTGCCAGTGTTTCAACCTCCTCTGCTTAAGCGGAGACACCTTATTTTAGTTTATGAATAGGGTTATGCTCCATCTCATTGAGGTGTAGAGTCACAATGGGAAGGAGGAGGCGGCAGGCTGTCTCACCCTGAGCTGAGGCTTCAGCTGACCCTTCTGCTGGAAGCTGCAGGGCACTGGCAGGGAGGTGCTGGGGGGGCCGAGCTGGGACCTTCTTCCTCCCTCAACAAACCAGGAGTTCCTCTGTCCCAGCCAGGGTTCTGAGTTAGAATTACAGACCCCTGGGCAGAAAAGCCTGCTCAGAGCAGTGAGACCAGCTTGGTTGGAGTCTGGGTACTGCCCTGCTGTTGGGGGGGTGGGAGGGCAGCAGCACAGGGCAGCTCTGCCTCTGCTCTGGGGACCCCACAGCCGTGTGGGAACACTCGGGGCAGGTGTGTGCTGCTCATACACAGGCAGGGGTGTCCTCAGAGCAGGTCAGGAGAGCCCAGGGAGGAGAACCCTGCTCAGCATCACAGGGCAGGGATAAAACTGCTGCCTGGGAGCATGGCCCAGGGTGATGGAGCAAAGCTCTCCCCACTGTGCTGCCGTTGCAGGAGTGGCAGTGTTTGGGCTCTAAATGGTGTGTGTTCCCTGAAGGCTTCCAGCCAGCAGATCATCTGCTGAGAGTGGTTTGTCCCAGTGCTTCTCCAAGTATCTTTAGTTTTACAGGGATATATCCTTAGGAGAAGCTCGTGTGTCTCTTGAGCCTCTCAAGTGCTCCAATGGTGAAAAAAGGAGTTTCTTTCTTGGACAAAGGGAATTCATCCTCTCTGGGTTGGACTTGGAGAGGAACCTTTTCAGAGGGCTGAAGTCCCGCTCCCCCTCCTCCATCCCACAGGAGGATGCGGGATGCAGCAGGGAAGTGGTCAGAAACTGAATCTGCTGCAGCACAATGGGCTTTTTTTCTTCCCATCCCAGCCTCCTGAAAGGCTTTACCGCCCCTGGAGTATTGCGTGGTTGTTGGATCTGTGCATGTGGCCAGTACGGAGCAGGCTGTGGATGCTGGTTTAATTAATTCTTAGTTAACGCTGCCTCTGAGGTCAGGACACAGGTACACTTGTCAAGGGGAATGCAGGACGTTGCCTCTGCCTGTTCTCCTGGCTTTAGCTTTTCACTTGAGACTTTTAAGAAGTTTGGGGGTGAAAGCTGCCAGGAGCTGTGTCTCAGAGCTCGCTGCTCCTGCTGATGTGCCTGTCCCTGTGCTTGCTCCCTGTCTTTCAGGAAGATCATGGACTCAGGAGAGCTGGATTTCTACCAGCACACAAAGGTCTGTTCCAACACCTGCCGGAGCACCAAAATCGACCTGACCGGAGCCAGGGTATCCTTGACCAGCCAGACATCGACAGAGTACATCCCTCTCACTCCTGCTTCTACGGATGGTACGTCCAGCCACTCCTCGCACCCTGAACAGGGGTGGTAAAGCATTAAAGCACAACGAGCACCGCGTAACCAACACCCCTTATGGTTGCCTCTCTTTCTGGCTTTATGGGTTGTTTTATCCTCTGCTTTCTCTCCCTGCTCTGTTGCAGGATCCCCCATAGCAGAGCTAGGCAGAGTCGTTGTTAGAGCATCTTGGCAGAGATGCAGTAACTCACCTAGTTGCTCTGTAACACTGCATGACCCGAAGAGCCGCCCTTCTGGCCTCCTGCCTTGCCCCAAACTGTGTAGCTGAAGCAGAAGACTACAATTAATCTGTAAGAAAACAGTAGTCATTGATTGATGAAGTTCCCTTTTGTCCTCGCTGCCGGTCGGGCACTGTGTCCATAGGGCTTGTCCCGGGAGGCAGGGATCAGCTTGGCTTCTCCTGCACAAGGTGCCAGAGAAGGGGTCCCTCCTCCTCCCAGCTCTGACCTGACTTCCAGAATAACTCAGGGATTTTCAATTAAGGCTCCTCAGCTGAATTATTATGGGATTTGTCTGATGAAAGATTAAAAAGAACTAGAGGATACAACAGATTTACTTTTTTATCTGCACTCCTGTATGTAGTCCATAAAGCTGCATTTAAATGATGATGTGGCTACGTAGCTGTAGCCCTAAACTTAACCTAACCTATAATTACAGGCAACTATTTTACTGGAAAGCTCTCTGATTTTTAAGTACTTGTGTATTTGTTAACTTCTTTTACTTCTGAGAGTTGAGGAGCCCCCAAAGAGCCCCACACCCTCGGCTCCTGCTGGTGTCTGTGGGAGCGGAGCAAGGACAGAGTGAGCCTTCAGCCTCTGCACCTGCCTTCAGCACCACGGCACAGGATTGTGGTGGGGAAGCCGATGCCAGGGCACAGTGCAGCCTGTCCCCAGCCCTCTTGTCAAATGTGGACATCAGCTCACTAACAGGGAGATGCTTCCCACGCTACTGGGCTGGGCTGGAATAACCAGAGCCCTGAAGGCTGCAGAGTAAAGGAGCAGAGTAATTGGATTCAGTGGCAGCGGCTGAGCATTGCAAACGCTCCACACAGCACCACAGGTCTCTGGCCAGATTCCCATTCATCCCGCTCCTGTGCACGGCTCAAATGACGCCGGTTCCCCTGGCTCTATGGTAACAAAAGCATTGAGATGTGGCAGAGCTGGAGGGAGGGAGCCCCCCTGCATCCCCACACAGCGGGTGGATGCTCTCCCCTTCGAGGCTTTAGAAACCCTCCAGACATCCCAGTCCTGCAAAACTGTAAGCTGGGTAAAAAAGCACTGCCAAAACAAATCAGACTCTAAATCTGTTTGACTTTTGCCCTGAGCAGTAGTAGTGTGTGTGCAGGGGGGAAACAGGAGGGAGATGCTGCTCTTGGGCGTGTGTTCTTGTGCAGGGGTTGCAGAACTAATCCCCAGGGTGTTGCACTCCACTGTGGAAAAATAAGTACTGGTGGCACAGCAACGCGTGCGGCTCCACCACCCGCTTGGGCATCTCTCTCCACTCTGCTCTGAGAGCCACCTTCCAGGAAAAGTGGTCCTGTGCAGTAAAAAGGAGAAGTCACAGAAATGCAGCAAGGGAGTGCTTCCCTCAGAAACAGCCTGTGAAAAATACAGAGAAAAATCAGGACTTGGGGTTTTTTTTCTTTTCTTTTTTTGCTATTGGTTGCAGTGAACGGATCCCCAGCTACGATTACCATAGAAACGTGTGAGGATGCCAGCGATTGGAGCACCAGCATCGGAGGTACGGCTTAGGATCCCACTGGGCTCGGGCTCAGCGCATCCAGGGCAGTGGATGGAGGAGATGAAGGGAAAGAGGGAAACGGCAGGGACGAGGAGCAGCACGCTTCTTGCTGGAGCAGCCCTGCCTGAGCCTCCACTGACATTATTTGTTTGCTGCTTACCGGCGCATAGCGCTGCGCTGTATCCTGTCTGCGTGTGGTCTGGCGGCAGCACCGGCTGGGGATGAAGTTGTTTGTAAGCGCTAAGATATCGAAGTGTAGGCCAAGTGCTCGGTGTGGCTCTAGGAGAAAGAGGGGGGGAAAAAATAATCAGAGGGGTCATAAAATCTTTCTTGTTCCTCTGGTGTGCTCTGAGCCACAGGCTTTTCTGTAGCATTGGTGTCCTGTTTGTGTGTGACAGAGGATGGGGAAAGCGTGTCCTTTTCCAGCTGCCCCTCCGGGTACGCGCTGGCGGGGCTTTGCCCCAGCACCCTCTGCCTGCAGCCTGTCGGGGCTTCACCCTTGCAGGGGCCAGAAGGGGATCCCAGAGCGCATTTGCCATTTCAACCCCCCTCCGAGGATTTTGAGGTTCTCCCGTGCTCTCTCTTTCCCCAGATGACACCTTTGCTTTCTGGCGAGGCCTGAAGGACACAGGTCTCCTGGAAGAAGTGATCCACGAGTTCCACCAGGAGCTAGTGGAGACCATGAAGGGCTTGCAGCAGCGAGCGCAGGATCCCCCGCTGCAGCTCAGCGGTAAGGACCCGGCCATGGGTGCTCGGGATCATCTCGGCAGAGGGGCTTGTGGTTTGTTTTTTTCTTTTTCCTCCTCGGGGATATCTTGGTGGGACTACAGGGAGATAGTTCACCATCAATAAATCCCATTTCTGGCTGCTCCCTGGGCAGGCTCGTGGTTGTGCTTGGGGATGCTTCAGGTGGCCTCAGTTCTCCAATTCCCTCTGCCTGGGGCGTCCTGGCTCTGGCTGTGGGTCTGAGCAAGCGCTTGGCTTGGGAACCGAGCTGGAATTTAGGCCATCGGGATAACGGTGCAGCAACCAGCTACTGTGCCAGCAGATTTCTTATCACCCCTGCTAAGCAGGAGAGCACTGTTTGTACTCTAGTGACCTCTTGCACTTTCTCATGACTTCTCCTGTCTTCTCCTCTTCCCCAGCCTCTTGCGTTACCCTCCCACAGATTTTGGCCGTCTCAGCTGATGTGTTTGCTGTCGTGTGGCTTTTTACCAAGCCGTAAATAGTTTGCATGGGGAATTTTGCTTTCCTCAAAGATCTGTGTCTTCTTTTTAAGATGCTGTTTTACTCAACAACGTAGTCCAGAACTTTGGTATGCTGGACCTGGTCAAGAAGGTCCTGGCCAGCCACAAGTGTCAAATGGATCGCTCGCGGGAGCAGTACACGCGGGATTTGGCAGGTATTCCCCTGGGACATGCGGGTGCTCTGCCAGTGGCCGTCGCTGCTAGCATGGGTTGTTCCTGTGTAAGGAGGTGGGTGGGGGGTGGGGGGGTGTTAAAGCTGGTGCGTGCTAACCCAGTCATGGTGGGGCTGGCTGCCACTGCTCCAGGAGGTGTCACAGTCCCTGGGAGGCTTGTCCCAGGCCCGGGCTGAGCCAACCGTCTTCTCTCTCCAGCGCTGGAGCAGCAGTGTGACGAGCACCGCAAGCGAGCGAAGGAGCTGAAGCACAAATCGCAGCATCTCAACAATGTCCTGATGACCCTCACACCTGTCTCCGTCCCCACGCCTTTAAAACGTCCCAGGCTGACCAGGGCCACCTCTGGACCAGCTGCCATCACCTCCCAAGTCCTGTCCCAGCCAGCACAGCTCGCCGTCACCCCCGGCGTGCCCGTCTCCCAGCTTGCCAACATCCCTCTTGGCAAAGTGGTCTCAGCCCTCCCGCCCTCCGTGCTAGGGAAGAGCCCGTCCCAACCTCCCACCGCCAGCTCCCCGGCCTCCCCACTGCTGGGAGGGTACACAGTACTGGCCTCCGCCGGCTCCACCTTCCCTGGCACGGTGGAGATCCACCCGGATGCTTCCAACCTGACGGTGCTGAGCACGGCAGCAGTCCAGGATGGCAGCACAGTCGTGAAGGTGGTGAGCCCCTTCCAGCTGCTGACGCTGCCAGGACTTGGCACGACCATCCAGAACGTTACACAAATGGCTCCCAGCGGGAGCACGGTCGTGACCGTCCCATCCGGTGCCACCGGGGACGAGCACGCTGCCGCCGCCATCGAGGTGACTGCAGTGGCTGACGAGGCAGAGCAGAAGTGAAAGGGGGGACTCGCCTGGAGGGACGCTGGCCGTGCCGCTCTGGGTGGAACTGCCTTTTTCTCTGGCTGCGCTGTGGGATGAGGAGCGGTGTAATGAGGGGCACGGGTTAACGAGACTCAGAGCGGCTCACGTCTGTAATGAGAAGGTGCAGGTCAGAGGGAAGGAGGGGGAGGAAATAATGCCTGAAGAAGCAAAAGGCAAAAAAACGCTCTGCCCTTTTTGGAGGAGAGAAGGGAAAAAAAAAAAAAAGCTTATTTTTTTTTTTTATAAAGCGTTCTTCCCCTGCTCTCATGGAATAGTTACTCTGTTTTAGCTCGTCAGCCTTGCCTCATCTGCAGGTGTAGCTGGAGCGGTTAGAGTGGGCAGGAGCAGGGGCGCAGGGCAGGGCGAAGGCAGTAGCGAAGGGAAAAGCAGGCGAAGTGCTGAGCAGGCACCAATCTGGCTGCCGAGGGGTCTGGCATGAACTGCTGGGGTGCATCGGAGCTGGCTGCGCCTGGTGCCTGGGGGCTCCAGGGAGGGAGAGGGGACACCAAGGGAAGGTTGTCCACGGGATGTTGTGCGGTCATCGCAGCCGGGAAGAGGCTCCACATGGCAGCGTAGACGCAAGCCCTGGGAGGTTGGCTTCTGCGTGATGCTGGCTTTGGGTGGCAGGAACAAGCAGGAGCTCTCGTGACACTGGTCGTTGCGGGTTGCCCAGGTTTGCTGGGGGAAGGACTGGGGAGACACAAACCCAGAAGGCCAGGAAGAGCTGTAACTTCCGAGGATTAGGGTCTCTTTCTAGTTTTCTCAAAAAAAAAACCAAACAAAAAAAAAACAAAAAAAGGAAAAAATCTGTTTTGGGGGGATTTTTTTTAAGCAAACAGCCATTTTTCAGCAAAGCCCTTTGGTAGTGAGGATCATGCCATGAGGCAGAGATGTATGCAGGGAGATGAGCTGGACGGCAGCACTCTGAGGAGCTTCCGCTTATTACTGAGGTGTGACCCTGGTGCAGGATCTGGCTGGTCCCCGGTCCCCAGCATCTTGCTGAGCGCCTCATCCTGTGGGAGCTGGATGCTGCTGTTGCCTCCCCGCTGAGTCTGAGCAGCCATTCTGTAATGGGGTGGTTGGCCCCCTCAGTACTCCTTCGACCGTTCAGCTCGCTGCAAGTCTCACCTGGTCCTGTTCTAGGGCACGCGCGTGCCGTGGGGCTGCGGCGATGCTCACGCTGTCTCTGGCTGGAAGGAGTCAGGTGCTTGAAGTGTTGGGGTTTCTACAAACTTGATCTGGCAGCAGCAGCGATGACAGGTCGCTTTAATGAGCTAATAAATATTTTTTTTTGAAAGAGCGCTGCTGGTTGACTGTGTTTCTGTGTCTGTGCAAAGTGGGGCTGAGTTGGGACAGGAATGTGCTTTTTGTAACTAAAAATGCACCGGCACATGTACTGTGTGCTTCCTGCTGGCTGCACATGTGCAAAGGTGCTCCAAATCCTTTGAGGGTTGTGGGCACGTTGTGATGCTCTGACTGTATCCTTGGTGTTTGAGGAGGGTCTGGGCTTAGATACACCACTGCATTTGAGGGATTTATGAACCACAGGGAAGATAAAGGGGTGTTTTGTTTGTCTGAATCTGCTAGCTGTGGTGCTGTTTGCTAAAGCACCAGGAGTGAAACTTGGGGGGGGGGGGGAACCCTAGGGTTTGTTAAGGGAACACAAGAGCAGTTTTGCCTTAGAAGAGGGTGATTCTCCCATTGGAGGAAGGGAGAGAAACCTGCTGCTGCTGCTGTCGACCCTGACACGCGTGTGAGTTTAAGCAATTTTGGTGCTACCTCTGCGAGTGGGAGCAGTTTTTATCTGAAATGTGTTCATAGAATAAAAGGATTTGTTATTTTTTTCTTTGCAGAGGATGCTCTTAATTTCAGGAACTGGAAAGGTTGGGGCTACCCCGCGAGCCTGGCAGAGCAGCCATTGCATGGAGGATCATCCAGCCTGGCTGCAGGATGGGGCTGTCCAGGCCAAGTTAAGAGTTGTGGCTGTGCCGGCGTCTCCCGGCGCTCCGGGAAGGCACTGTGGGAGCAGGGGATGGAGCCGAGAGCCCATGGGCATGTGCTGCTCCGGGGGAAGAGCCTGGAGACGAAGCCCAGGGGTGTTGATGCTGCAGCTCCGCTTCAAGTGGAAACTTGGCCCTTTCCCGTGGCAGCAGACGGGCGATGCCGTGTGTCCGTGTGGAGGCACAGCCCGTTGCCGTGGGGTCCCTCTCCATTAGCCGCAGGGTCGCTGTTAGGAAATCTCCAGTTCTGTGTGTCACCACCCCAGCAAAACCATTAATTCACCCCACTATAGGCTAATTCTGCCTCTTCTGCCAGGCCAGCTTGGACTGTCCTTCCTTCCTCCTAGCAAATACATGTTAACTCCTTCCTCGCCCCGGGGAGGGGACAGCATGGCCAGGCCGTGGTCACTGGGGTGGGTGGGCGAGGACACAGCTCAGCAGTGTCACCTGCTCCTGCAGCCCCCAGCCCCTGCCCTGGACACCAAGGATGGGGAGGAGGCTGCAAGGGGGCTCCTCTCCATGCTCCTGCCGTTGGGGGGATGTTCCCACATCCTCTCTTGGGGGCAGGAGCTGCCATAGCTTCAGCCACTTAATATTTTCAGGGATTTTCAGAAATTTTTGTGTATAATTAATTTTGTCTTCAGGTCCAGCCCTGGTGAGATGGACATGGTGATGAAGAAGAGGGGTGTTGCAAAGGGAGCATTCTGCAGGTGTGGGGAGACAGAGTTGTCTCAAGGCTTTTTGAGTTTGCAAGGATGCTGGTGTGAAGTGGATGAAGCAGGAGAGGGATGTCTGTCTGTCCTGCCTGTGTGCCCACCGATGGGTGGGGGAGCCATTGAACACCCCCCGGTCCAGCCTGTGTGCCCCCAAGCCACAGTGGATGCTGTGAGCAGTGGCACCTTTATGGAGACAGCTTTGGTGTCTTTAAGAAAGTTGGGGGTTTTTTTATGGAGTCTGCACATCTGCTCTTGTTCAGGGATGCTCGGAGCGCTTTGTGTTGTTTTATTTTTCCACCCTTTGCCTGAGATTTGAATGTGGGTGGATGCAGCATCATCCTGGGAAAAATCTCCCTGCAGCCATGCCTACACTCTGCGGGGCTGTCACTGGATGCCACTGGCTTTGCTTGTGGCACTCAATGCCATCTCCATCTCCCCCCCGTGCTGCCCATAACATCCTCCCTGCAAAGTACCAGTCTGAACTTTGAAAAGCTGCCAGTAGTTCTGAAGCTGAGCCCAGTGCTTCTGAGGGTGCTGTGCAGGGCTGGGCTGTTCGTGGGGTGTCCCTGGTGTGGGCAGGGTGTGTGGGGGCTGGTGAGCCTGAAACGTGGCTCCAAAGTCTGGTCATGCATGGCACGGCTGGGGCGAACCAGGCTGCGCCCAGCGCTGATAACCGCCAGTGCCTTGAGTTGTGTTTGGAAGAGTTATGACACACAGTCAGGAGGAAAAATGATTTATTCTTCTAAGGCATTATTTTCTGTTTCGTTTTGGCCAAGCCTGGATGTGGGGCCACAGAGATTAGGAGGAGTTGTGCCTAATCAGAGGCTTTCCCCTCCCAGGCTGCCTGCGGTTAAGATATCACAGTTGTTTCTTCCTTGCTATCTTCGTACTTGGGGACAGCATGAGTATGTCAGGCCAAGGAGATGTAAAGGGTTGTGATCACCATGAGCCTCCGCTTGCCTGTCCAGCATGATCAGTGGTGCTGAGCCAGGCCAGGGGGTGCATTTCCAGCCCAAACCCCCCCGCTCCTGTGCTGCAACAGTGAGCATAGGTCCCTCTGGTCACAGGGACCCCGTCCCCTAGCAGTGCTGAGGCAGGAAAGCATTGGTGAATTTGCCCAGCCCTGGAGAGCTGCGGGCTGAGCACCCTGCCCCAGCCACCTCTGCTCTGGACAACCCCCTCCAGCTTATCCTAGGGTTATGATTCAAGAGGGAATGGCCAGGTTGAAAGGCGATGGCTGCTGGGACCTCCTGGCTCCTCTTTAAGGGCATCTGAAAGGTGGCATCTGAGCACAGGGTGGAGCGGGGTTTGTGGCATCTCCACGTTGGTGTGAACAGTGCCGGGGACACGACAGTGGGCAGTGGGCAGGAGGCAGCAGCTCTTCCCTGGTTGCACGCACCTTTACCTGCCCTGAAGACTACACACCACTTTGCTAGCAAAGCATTCCCAGTGTGGGCGTACTTTGCCCTGCAAGGCAACGCTTCCTAGGGAAGTAAACAGCTCCCCAAGCAATAAAATCTCTGCAGGCAGATTTTGGCTGGTGCAATCCTCCCCTCCCTTTGCAGCAGCATTTGGGGCAGCTCGGCAGGGAGATGCTGGCAGTACAGCCCCGTCTCCCTGAAGAGACTGGCTGTGATGCTCTGGGATGCCCTGGCAGTGTGCTCTGCTCCTGGGGGGCTGTGCCGCTCCCAAGCGTGCCGTGGTGCTTCCTTGCTCTTGCAGGGTTGTCGGTGACTCATGGTAGGGCTGGGGCTGAGGCTTGAGAAGGAAAAGCAGAGGTAAGTCATCTGCAGCAAGCTGGGAACAGATCAGTTAGTGTGTGGATAACTGGCTTTGGGCTGGACGCAGCAAGGACGTGGCCGTTGGGGCTTGTGCAAGACACCCTGGCCAGGGGGAAGGTCCTGTGGTGTGTGTGGTGGCTTGTGTCCTGGCTCTTCAGCCCGGGTTTCAGCAGTGCTGGTAACGCATCACTCGTGGGGAGCGTGTCCCACCTGCAGACCAGAGGCACTGACAGCAGCACCGAGGCCTGGGGCTCAGCACTGGGGAGACCCCAAGCTCTGTGCCCCACCAGCGAGGCTGCGCTCGGGGGCTGAGTGCTGCCATGGAGCTGGGGTGGGCTCCCAGGGCTGCAGCGGGTGTCATGCACCCTGCAACTGGAGCATCAGGGTGAATCCCAATGGGTCAACCCACCTGGGGTCCCTGCAGCAGGGCTGGGGCTCCCCAATGCCCACCCTGCCAGCCCGGTGCTGCTGGCAGCTGCCTTCCCAGGGCCCCCTCGGGTGCTCAGCCGTGCTCCCCTTTCCTCCCTGGTACAAGGCCGGTCAGCATCCCGTGGGGAGCGCAGGGCTGCTCTGCTCCAGCCGGGTGTGGAAGACTCACATCCAGAGGCAAATTACATAAGGGACGCAGGTGACTCATACCAAGTCCCTGTTTTTCTTCAGACTGTGTGATGATGGAAGCAATGCTGTTTGTGTTTTCTCCTCCAGGCATCTGCGGGAGCAGCCTGCAGCATTTGGGAAAGACCCACATCCAACCGGCAGCGTTGCAAACAGAGCCATGCCGTGGTCCTGCAAGCGCTGCCTGCACTCCTGCGCTGCCTGCGCTGCTGCCAGGGAGCAGGAGGCTGCGAGAAACCCAGTTCCTCAGCCGCCGGGTTGCTCTGGGCTGGTTAGGGGTGTTACCAGGGCAGGAGATGCTCCAGCATTGTCGTGTGAAGGCCCTCCTGGGTCCCAGCCCATCCTCAGGCAGTTGTGCAGTGCACAAAAGGCGGCGTGCCCGGGGCTGGGGGGGCTGCAGCAGCACACACCCCCGGAGCAGCCGTGATGACTTTGGGGGGAAACCCCTCCATGGCTGTCGGTCACGTCGCCGCCGCAGGAATGGAAACCGAAACTCGGGGCTTCCAGCTGGGTGTGTGTTTGTCTTAAAATCAGCAGATCCTGGGATTTGGCTCTTCCCACCTGACGCGGCTGATGCGGTGACGCAGCTTCGCCTCCTCCCTGCTCCAGCTGCCGCTGCGGCTTCCTCGGCTCTGCCGCCCGGGGACCAAGTCCCAGGAGCGCCCAGCTTCTCCCTGGCTTTCTCCTCCGTTTCTACCACTTTTTCATGTGTGCTGAGCAGGTGGAGAAGCTTTAGAGAAGGTAGTGAAAGCTGTTTTCTCCTGGAGCTGTAGGGAAAATGTCCCACCTGTAAAATGAGTGAAACCTCAAATATCCCATCCACAAGATCCCACCCGTAAACCAGGGTGATGCGCCGGCACCCCAGCTGCTCTGCCTGGGAGAGCCTGGCACGCTCCGTTCGGGGTCTGGCATCTGGGGGGTTGTTCGGGGGTGTTTTGTTTCTGGTTTTCACTGCTGGTTGATGCTGCCTGGGCTATGACAGAGTCATTTGCTGTGGTTCAGAGCAAGGGCTGTGGCGAGGGCTGCTTCTGCCCGCGGGCAACACAAACCAAGGATGCTGTTGCACATCTGTGCGCCTGCACTCGCTCCATGCCAGAGCTGGGGACCAGAACCGCTGCCTTCCGGAGCCCTTTGGCCTCCCTTGGCTCCAGGGCTGCATCTTCACAGGGGAAGGGACTGCTCCTTTCCTGGGCAGGGATGGGGCCCCCGCGCTGCCCAGCCTGCTAATGGTTCCGCAGGCAGCTGCAAGGCAAAGGCTGGGAAGATCCTTCCTGTGCAGGGAAGCCAATCGAAGGAGCTCTGTGGGGCCAGCTGGGGCTGCAAGGCTGAGCCACCCACTTGCCCCTGTGACAAGGCACAGAGCAGAGCAGTGTGACCCTGCAGCTGTGGCCGTGCCCACGCGTCTGGCAGTGACAGGGCCTTTGGGGCACAGACCAGGCGGGTTCAGCCAGCTCCCATGGCCACCCACTGCTCCAGCAGGGTCCATCCAGCACCCACAGGCCTGGGCTGCCCCACACCCCTCCCTGGTGTGAAAGCCCTCGGGGCTCCCTGGGTGCTGCTGGATGGGAGCAGGGTGGGGGCTCCCCCCAAGGTATCCGATGGGTAAAAAAAATGACAAAACAAATGGTTCCTCTTGCTCCTTCCTTCAGTGTTGACAAACATGCCAGAACCCAGTCCCTGCCCCTCCTTCCTCCCTGCTCCTGCTGCCAGCAATGCCCCATGGGCTGCCTCTCAGCTCCTCGTTGTTTCCTCTTCCCACTTCTTTCAAGGATGAGCTTTTACTTCCCTCGCTGATGCTGGTTCATGTCAGGGCAGCCGCGCAGTATCACCAAGCACCATGTGCCCATCCGTCAACAGAGGGATTTAACAGTGTTGCTGTCAGCCCGGGAACTTTGCCTCCAGTGCCTGCAATCTTCTAGAGTCGCTCGTGGTTGGAGGTGCGTTATGTTTTGCCTGGTTGCTTTCCAGGGCTTGCAGCTGGCTGCTGGCATGAAGATAATTTTATTAAGTGGGAAGGCGGGGGCCTGGCCACATCGCTGTGTCGAGCACAGCATCCGCGCTGTAGCTTGGTGCTTTCTGAAGCGTCGTGTCCGGGCTGGTGAGACAATGCGCTGCCGCAGCCCCTGTGCTCTGGTGGGCATTAGAGGAACCTCCTGGGCCCTTTGCTTGGATGCCTGTGTTTTGGGGGGGTCTCAGGCTGCTGGTTATCTGTGTCTATCACCCTCAAATTCACAGCAGCACCAAACCATGCGTGGGGAGGATGTTGCTTTGTGCTGTGCTGGGGCTGTGCTGAGCTGCTGTGGGTTTGGCTGGGTGAGCTGGGAAGGGGTGATGCTGGGGGGCTGAGGAGCCCCCAGGCCTCGGGTGCTGAGTATCAGGGGATGGTGCTTTGAGCTGTGACATGTGCCTGCAAACCAAGGTGCAGGTTCTTGCTACTCAGGGTGTGGGTGCTGCTGCCTGGTACAATGTCATTTGCAAATGCCACTCCGCTCGCCTCAGAGCTGCTGGGAGGGCGGGGGGGACGTTGGGTTTGTTTGGGTTTGGGGTGGTGGTTGGTTATTTCTGTTTGGCTCGAGGTTGACCTTTCTGCAGTTGGGTGCTCTCAGGCCCGGAAAAGAACGGAAAACGAAAGTGGTGCTGCTGAACCGAAAGGAAACCTGCGTGCTTTGCCCCTCCCAGACGCCCTTTTTAAGCGGGGCCGTCGGGCGGGGAGGGGGGGGGGGCTGGCCGGGCTGGGCACCAGGGCTGCCGCTGGGCCGCTCCAGCATTCGCTTCATTCATTCCCCGGCGCCGGCCGGTACCGGGCTCTGGACAGAGGCTGAGTGCGGGAAAGCCCCGACCCCTCCTCAGGTGAGCAGCGGCTGTCGGCCCCGGCAGCACCCCGGGCAGCATCCCGGCAGCACCCCCCGCAGCATCCCGGGCAGCACCCCCGGCAGCACTCCCGGCAGCATCCTCGCAGCATCCCGGGCAGCACCCCCGGCAGCATCCCCTCCGCCCTGGGGGGAACCGGGGGGCTTGGCGGAGGTGGGCAGGAGGAACTCGTCCCCCGATGCTGGAGAAGGGGGACTTGGGGGAGCTGGTACCCCCGGGGATCGCCCCTCTTGTTGGCTGCGGGGAGCGCTGCTCCCCGATGCCGGCTGCCCCCCCCCCCCCCCCCCCCCGGTGCCGGTGCCGGCTCCCCCCGGTGCCAGCGGGCGGGGCGGGGCGGGGCCGCCGTGATGCAATTTCCGCGAAGTCCGGCCCCGGTTTGAATGCGGGGAGGCCCCAGAAAAGAAACCGCCGCCGGCAGCGAGTCCCCGGGACCCCCCCGGCAGCGGTGAGAGCGGGGCGGAGGGGTCCGGGAGCGGGGAGGGGGCTGCGGAGCCCCCTGGGGGGCTGCAGGGCTCGGGGTGCTCCCATTAGCCTTGCAGCGTTCTTTAGGGTGCTGCACGGTGTGGGGTGCTCAGCTCCCCCGTCTGCTCCTGCCCCGGCTCGCAGCATCCCGGCCCGCAGCATCCCTGCCCGCAGCATCCCTGCCCGCGCTGGATTTTGGCGGCGGGGGTGGGAGGTGATGTCAGGATGTGGGTGTTGGGGTGCAGAGCCCGGGGCTGGCAGGGGTGCGGGGTGCTGCCGGTGGTGAGCCACCCCTGCAGCTCGCCCCTCTCTGCGCCGGGGATGTGGTCTGGGAGCTGCCAGGCAACTTTGGATAGTTGGGTAAAGCAAATGCGATAGCTGGGGGTGCAGGTGCCTGGGGGTTGCATGCAAGCCGGGGGGGCAGCGGTGCTGTGGCTGGTGCTTGGCAGCGGCCAGGCTGGCAGAGCCATGCCAGCTCTCTGAGTGGGACTTGGAATGAACTGTTTTGTTGAAAAAGACTGTGGAAAGGAGGAGCCCCAAGAATTTCTGAGGCTGGTTTTGTTCAAGAAGGAAATACCAGAGGGGGTGCGGTTTTGGTGCAGCCGGGACGATAACCAGAGGCGATGGGGTGGCACAGGACAGCATCTGCGGTGAAGCTCCTTTTCCACCGGTGCCAAACCCTTCCAGCCAACCCAGCTGTGCCGTTCACTCACGGGGTGCTCAGGGATGCTGTGCTGGTCTCACACCGCTGCGCCAGCTGCTCGCAGTCAGGAGAGGAAAAACTCCCCAGGTGCCCAGGTCTGGTGCCCAGCCAGGACCGATAACTGTGGTGGGGGCTGCGGTCCCCCAAGGAGCACAGTCCCCCGGGTGTGCCAGTGGCCTGTCCCCATCCCCACAGAGGGCTGTCCCAGCACTCTGACCCATGTTGCTTGCTCTGATCGAGGGGCACTTGGCTTACTCCAGCATAGCATATTGCCTAATCTGTCAATAATTAATTGCGGCAAGACCTGTGAAGAAGGCCACTTTCCGGTAGGCTGGGATGGCACAGAGGTGCAGCACAGCAGGACTCGACCGCGGAGGCATGATGAGTGTTTTTCTGCCACCGCCTTGCTTCGACTCGCCATTTCCAGGGAAATGTGATTATCCCTGGCGTCAGCGCAGCCCCACGAGGCGCCTGCCGGGGGATGATGCTCGGACATAGTGTGGCCCGGCCCTGACCCGAAGTGTCTTCCCGAGCACGGAGGAAATGCCGCCAACGAGGCGATGGCGCGGTTTGGGCTGGGCCGGGGCTGGGCAGTGGGTGCCTGTGTCCATGTCAGTGTCTCCCGAGGGTCCGTGCCACCGGGGGAGGCAGATACTTGCCCCGCTGGTGCGGTGAGCGGGTGTGGAGCTGGGCACGCAATAAACTGGCTTCTCCGTCTGCCAGACTGACTTGTTTTGCCCATCAGTGGGATGCAAGTGGCTTCAAATGCCAGGCTGGGCTTTTCAGGACGAGTCTAAAGGAGACTGTTTTTTCTTAAAATGTATAAAATTCAGCCTGCAAATCACAGTCTGTGGCTTGCTGATAAATACTGCTCTCACTCAGCTCCCACCTTCCTCTGGGCACTTGGATTTTGCCCTGTCGACATGAGAGTTTTATTGGCAGGACAGCTACCATGCCGTACAGCTCCCCAAGCTCCCTCCTGCCCTGCATCTTCCCTCCGCCCGGGCTCGGATTGCAAAAGCTCCCGTAGCTTTTTCCTTTTTTTTTTTTTTTTTTTTTTTTCTCTTTCTTTTCTGGTATAAGATGGTTGTAGAGAGAAAAAGGCTTTAATTTGGTTTGAGTGATGGTGCTGTGTGGGGACTTTAAGAGGAGTTTGTACTTCCCCTTCCTCTTCCCTCCCACCTCCAGACCCAGATCATGTTCTGGCAGCTTGCTCAAAATCAAAGGCTTTCTTAAAAAAAATAAACAGCAAGGGAATTGACCCTTTAAAGGTGGAATATTCCCTCTTAGTTTTTTCAAACCCGGATGGTCTGCCTAGGCAGGAATACCAGACCCAGCCCAGCTGTCCTGTGCAGCCTCTGTGGGTAGTTCTCACAGCGTTTAACTGAGCGGGTCCGTGTCACAGGACCGTGTCTCTTCTGGGCGCTGCGCCTGTGGATGTACCAGCACCGGGAAGCTCGGCTCCAGCTCCGTGGAGCCGAGTGCCAGCAATCAGATTTCATCCTCTCTTGTGTGCATTACTGAGGTGTTTTGGAGTTTTCACCAGTGACAGCGTTGCACAGATGTTGCACAAGTCCTGAATGCAAGTGCCTTTCCCAGGAGGGCTTGTTGCAAGGAGGAACCTTCCAGAAGGAGGAAGGGGAAACGGTTATTGGAGGGAAACCAAAGTGTTCCCAAGGCTGCAGATGTCAGCCCCAGAACAAGCCCCGGTGCCGCTAGGCCAGCTTCAAAGGAGCTGAAAGGCTCTTGGAGGCTGAGCGTGACCTTGGGTCCCTCTCCGGGTGCTCCCGCTGGCTGTGGTTCAGCAGCAGCTTGGCACCCCCGGCCACTTGCTGCTGCGGTCCCCCCTGCCCCCCCCCCCCGCTCCTGCCCTCCCACCGCTGGACCTGCTGTGCCGGACCCTGGGAGCTGAGCCTGCAGCAGCGGGAGTCTGTGCCTCTGCCCTGGGCTCCGGCTTAACTGCAGCCGATTCCTGACCTCCCAGGGAAAGCCAAGCAGGAATTCTCCCTCTTAGCATTGCGATTTGCAGAAGGACAGTCTCCCCAGGCTGGCGCAGGGGGGATATTTGCCTCTGCAGGGGTTTCCCCTCCTGCAGCCATGCTCAGGGCAGACCACAGCTCCGCACGCTGCTGTCTCCTTTCCCAGCAGCCAGGGGTTTTGCAGGTGCTCACGACCCTGGGGGGTCTCAGCGAGAGCAGCCCCCAGGCACAGGGTCTGCAGCCCCATGCCAGTGCTGTGTAGCCTTCATTGTCTTGCTGGGGATCAGCGGAGCACCCCTTGGTGCACTTGGGCAGGAGACACAGCGCCCCACTCCCCCTCCGGCCTTTTTATTGCTTATAGGTGCTCTCCTATATTTTTATTGTTTTTTCAGTTATTTCATTTCAGTGCAAAGCATTTTTTCTACATCAGTTGGCAGTCAGGCAGCACCAAAACCTCTGTGGTGGCCCCAACCTTTTTTTTTGTGGCAGACCCAGAGCAAAGAAAGAGCTCTCGACCTCTGTGCAGCGTCTGGGCTGCAGAAACGGTTTTCTTCCAATGACCGTGACCTTCTTGCAGTCAGAGGCTGGGGATACTCTGGCTCTCCACTGGCCCCAGCACAGCTGTGGGTAAGGGATGCTCTTCCTTGTGCTGCGTTCATGTCCAGCAGCTCTGCTGGGCCTGGGTATGCGCAGGATGCAGCACATAGGTGATGCTGCCGGATCAGGACCGCAGGGGTCCCTGCAGGTGCTGTAGCTCTGGGCAGTTTGTAGGGAACGCAGGCGGAGCTGTGGCAGGGCCGTGCTGCCCGTCTGGCTATAAGCTCATGCTGCAAGCGCAGGAGTGCTGCAAGCAAAGGTTTGGAGACAAAGGCGCAGAGAGAAGTTGGGGTGTTTCAGCTCTCGCTGCGGAGAGCCGACGGTGTGGCACAGTGACCCGAATAATGGCAGAGTCAGCGTCAGCGCTGCCGTGGGACTCCACCGCGGAGTCTTGCGGTTTACTGAAACAGAAACTAGCACTTCTGCCCAGCGCCAGGCTCGCTGCCAGACCTTGAGAGATAAACAGGGCTGGTGTTTATCCACTGAGCGCGTGTCCTACCTGATGCATGGCAAAGTGGGATTAGGCTGTTTCATCCTAGCTGGGCAGCGGCTGGGTGCTATGGCGTGGGGATGGGATGCAAGGAGCTCACTAATGGTGAGCTGGGAGAGTGGGTAATGCTCCGGCTGCTTCCCCCTGTGGTCCTGGCTCAGCGTTTGCTGCCTGGATCTTCAGCCCAAGCAGCAGCTTCAGCGCCCCCCTGCCCACCTCCTCTGGCACCAAGCACCCCGTTTATCCCAGAGGTGGGGAAAGGAGTCTTAATTAAAAGATGAAAAGTATTTCTGCAGAAGCAGTGCAAAATTTGTCCCGCTGCTCTGTGGTCTGCCAAACTGCAGCAGTAAATATCGCTCTTCCCCTGCTTTGCTAGAGCCGGTCCTTCGTGGCTGTGATGCTTGGCTCAAGGCTGGTGGCTTTGCCTGGCAGCACACGCTGCCCACGGATCTGCCCCACCACGCTCCCCTCGGCCCAGCCGCATGGCCTAGCCATGAAACCCCGCAGCATCATTCCCAGGGATCCTCCTGGGCTCTGGTTACCCAGGAAACTGCTGGCAAAAGCTGGAGCCGGTGGCCGGGGAGGGCAGGGAGGTGAGTCACGGAGCTCTCCGGGCTGGGTGTTACTGAGCCGAGCCGTTGGCTGGAGATGCTGGCAGGTCCCTGTTCCAGCATGCCCATCGCCCGGCCTTGGGTGCCGCATCCGAGGAGCAAAGAGGGTGCTTGCTTTGTTAATTAATTCCAATTAATCTTTCATGCCACAGAGGGAAATGGGCTGGGCTGGAGCTGGGGTTTTCCCACTGGGCATGGGGCAGCGGTGGGGCTGCCCAGCTGGACCCAGGGGAGGGAACAGGAAAAAGAAAGAGAAAGTTGGCAGGAGCTAACCGAGGCGGGGAGGCGGTGGCAGCTGGAGGAGGAAGTTGAATCATCCGGGGCAGTGATCTGCGAGGAGGTCGGTGGCCACTGTGGGGCCCGTGCCAGGCCCTCTGGGGCAGCCGCTGCTGCAGCCGGCTCTCCCGGGTTGGGTGGTGGATGCTGATGGGCTGCAGGCTGCGGGACCGAGCCGAGTCCTGCCGGGAGCCCCTGCTGCTCCTGCGGGACACGGACCCCTGGGACCTGGGCTGGCGGGTGAATGGAGCTGGGTGAGCGGGTGAGGGCAGAGCCCAGGCACTTGGGTGCCGAGGGCAAGGGTGTCTGGTGGCTGTGGGTGCTGAGTGAGGCTCCTGGCCACTTGCTGGTGAGTGGCGCCGGGCTGTGCCGGTGCCTCGGCACGCGCCCAGCCAGGGACCAGCTGATGTTTCCTGCTAAGTCGCTTGTTCCTCGTTTCTTTGTCAGGCTTTGTGAACTCTCACCAATGGCTGGCAGGTACGTAGTGAGCTAGGACACGGCCACCCCATGGCACCTCCTCCCCCTGACAGCGCTTTGTAGGAACTTCCCGCCATTAATTTTGCTCCGCTCAAGCCAGCACCGAGGATGCCGACGGCAAACGGCCCGGCGGTGCCGCTGGGCAGCCTCCAGCAGCAGCTGGAGCTGCGCCTGGTCTGCTCCAAGTGCAGCATCAAGGAGAACGAGATCACTTACCAGCTGCGAGAGGTGGAGCACAGGTGCATGTATGAGATCCTCCTGGCTCGCTGCCACAGCCGCCGGAGCTCAGCCTGGAGGAAGGTGTCCAGGCGGCCGGGCTTCCCCAACCCGGCCCGCTACGCCGTCTGCCGGTACTACACAGCGGGGCTGGGCTGCAGCAGGCACAAGAGCCAGTGCACCTTCGCCTGGAGCTCGGAGGAGGCCATAGTCTGGAACTTTGAGAGGGAGCAGCAGCTGGAGCGGCGCCAGCTGAAGGCAGCAGTGCTGCAGGAGCAGCTGGAGGGTCACCCCGCCACCACCCCCAACCCCACGGCCAGCGCCGCCAGCGAGATCGCCAGCGAGTTCGGGGGGCAGTTCCAGGAGATCTGCAAGCATTGCTTCTTTGGCTGCCCCCAGCGGATCTCAGTGGGCGGCCAGGGGCGGCTCTGCAAGTCCCACCGGACCTGGGACCCCCTCCTGGTGCACGTGGTGTCAGACAGCCGGAGGAAGCAGCAGTACTCTGCCATCCGGCCCTTCCCCGAGTTCATGCCAACCCTCAGCTACTGCAGGTTCGTCTCCAAGGGCCAGCCCTGCAAGCACGGCCCGCAGCGCTGCCGGTACGCACACAGCGACGTGGAGATGGCCATCTGGGAGGCCGAAAGGGAGCATGGCCTGGTTCGCTCTGACCTGCTGCCGGCCGTGGGGACCAGCAGCACCAATGGCGAGCTGGTGGCATCCACGCCGATGCAATTCTACTGCCGGGTCTGCCTGGTGACCTTCAGCTCGCAGGAGAGCTTCGAGAGCCACTGCGCCTCCGTGGAGCACGTGCAGATGCTCTCGGATGACAGCTCTGTCCAGTGGGTACACCGCACGCCGCCGCTCGGGCTGACCAAGTTCTCGCTGTGTAGCAGGTAAGGCGTCCACCCAGTGCAGCGAGGGAGAGGGCAGGGGCAGCAGGCAGCCACCAGCTCCCTGTGGACCCCCAAGCTGCCAGGCATGGGTGGCACCTGGGATACCTCTCTCCCGACAGAGCAGAGGTGTGTGAGATGGGGAACAGCTGCACCAAGGCTCATTCCCCTGAGGAGCTGCAGGAGTGGATCCAGAGGGTGAAGGTTGCTGTGAAGAAAAAGAAGCAAGCGCTGAAGGAAGGGCTCTTGTCGTACCAGGACCGGCTCATCGCTGAGTATCAGATGTGCTCCAATGAGGTGTTGATTGTAAGTCACGGGTGGCAGGGTGGGTGAGCGTTGGTCAGGCGCATCGCGACAGACCTCATGGGTAAGAGCTTGGGAACAGGGTCCACCACTCACCTTTCTAACGGTGGTGCAGAAAGGGATGTTGCATCCCCCTTTCCCTCACCCCTTTTGAGACCCTGCTCAGGCTACCTGAGCACACTGCTGTGCCGGGTCCTTTCATTTCCCAAGGCTGCTGCGTGGGGACACTGAGGAGCGGTGGGTGAGGCCTGAGCATGGGGATTGACTGACCATCCCTTCTTGGGAGGATGTAGCGTAAAGGCAAAGGATGAAGCTGGCTCCGTGCAGGGCTCTGCAGTGTGTCCCTGCGATGCTGCCTTCAGTCCCGCTCCTCCTCTGCTTCCCCCGCAGATGGCTGAGCACGTTGAGGGTGTCAGAGTTGTGTGTAAGCAGCCCCTGCACGTGCAGTCGGAGGACAGGAAGATGAAATACTGCTGGAAGTTCAAGGTCCACTCCCAGGTAAGCCCAGCTCTGTGCTGTGGGGGGCTGTGAGCCGCTGGCAGCACCTGCTGTCCTTTGGGGTTTTTTGTTTGTTTCTTTAATTATTATTTCTGCAAGGAGCGTAAGGACAGGGATGTGGGGGTGTCTGAGTGAGGGTGTGTGTTGGGTATTGAGGAGCAGCTCAGGTGGTGCCCGAGCTGGGGCTGTACGCGAGGGGAGCAGCCACCACATCTCCTGTCTCATCGTGTGCGGTGGGGCTGGGGCGGACCCGGCTGCTCTCAGCACCTCCCACATATCATCACAAATAACAAGATTCAGCTGCTTCCCTGCCCAGTATTTTGTGGGTGTCGTGGGCAGGAACCTGGGTCTGATTGTCCTTTACCAACATAGGAGATTTCCCGTTTGAAGTAGACTGGCTCAGTTGCTGTAAAACTGGAACCTGGGATTCTTTAAGACCTTAAAATAATTGCTGTGGGGTTGCATGAAAAATAAGCTCCTTTAAGGAGAATGTCAAGTGGTGCTGTAGATCCAGCATGGCATTCGGTTCCTGCAGCAGCCTTCAGTAGGAAATGCTGCTGGGAGGACCTCGTCAGCCGCTGGGCTCTTCCCGTGGGCTGCCCTGACCATATCCCTGTTCTCCTCTCAACTGGCAGATGCCTCTGCAGCACGTGGCGCTACTGAAGCGGGAACCTGGAGTCAACTTCTACCTCTCGGGGAATGGGCTTTCCCGGGGCCTCCACTACATTCGGGGGGAGCACGTGGCCACCCTGGCCTCCTCCCCACCCGCCGCGCTGGTGGAGGTCTGCATGGAGTGCTGCACGCTGGGCATCTTCGAGCAGTGGGTGGTCTTTGACTTTGGCAAACGCCCTGTCCTCATGCAGAAGATCAAGGTGAAGGTGGGCCGGCGGGAGACCCCCCAGCACATCCCCAGTAGCAGGGAGAGCAGCCGCCCCGTCAACTTTGTGCGGTGGGATAGAGGTAACCGGATCATTGTTCCCAGCGTGCCAAGGACTGGTGAAGACATGGCTCTGCTGGCTAAGTACAAACCTCCTGCTCTTGCGCTGGACTACCAAAGTGAGGGTGGTGCCACTGTTCCCATCACCCGCCTCAACTATCGCGAGAGGATGCACAGATTCCTTTTCCGTGAGGAAGAAGCTGAACAGGCCCTGGTTGCCAAGTAAGTGCCAGGTGTGGATCCAGAGGGGTTCCTCCTTGCTGTGGACCGTGCTAACCCTTGGGGCTATGCTGCTGCTGAAACCTCCGTCCCTTCTGGGCTGGGTCCTGGGGCACCTTCCCAGAGAAGTGGAAACCTGCCAAGAAGGGTGGCTTGCTCTGTAGCAATAGGAGGGGAAGGGCTGGGTCTTGTCCTGTGGCCATGGATTAGCGAGAAGCACAGTTTCTGTGTGCTCAGGAGGCCAGCAGACCCTCTCTGGGTGTCGGTGGTGATCCTCCCTCTGCAGTGAGGGGGGCAGTTGCTGATGAACTGGTGGGCCAAGTTCTCTGTGGTTCATTTAGGTGTTTCCTCCTTTCAGACTCAACCTGCGGGTCCTCATCATGCTGACCCCCATGCTGCAAAGCCTCTCTGTGGGGATGAAGTTTGCCCTCTCTGGTGAGCTGTTTGCTGAAGTGCCTACCCCTTATAACCTCTCGCCGGACACAGATGAGGGGTACCTGCTGAGCAGGTCTGTGCCCACCGCTTTCCTGGCACTTGACCCACCTGTAGACAATCGGGTATATGAGGTTAGTGTGGAGCATAAAGCCACCACAGAGAAGACCATCTGGCTACAGATACCAAAGAGATGCTGCTTAGAGTTGAAATTCAAGCCAAACACCTCCCACAAGGTGGAGATCCAGTTCCAAATCGACCAGCTGCTGTTCCGGCAGTGGCATCAGGCTGTGGACCGCCTGTTGGATGAGAAGCTGGTCCTACCAGATGTTGCCAGTTGCTCTGTCCCCTACTCTCTTGGATCACCACAGAAAGGGAACAGCAAGCAGAAACTAGCCATCTCCTTCATCACGGGCCAGGCAACCACCAGCCGGCAGGTCCCACCTCTTCTCATCTACGGGCCCTTCGGCACCGGGAAGACGTTCACCTTGGCCATGGCCACCATGGAGATCCTCAGACAGCCCAAAACACGGGTGCTGATCTGCACTCACACTAACAGGTTAGCAGGGGGTGAGGGAAGAGGCCACCAGAGCTGTGGGCCGGGTCCAAGCAAGCTGGTCCATCACTTGCCTGGTGGGATGAGAGAGAGCCAGGGTGCATGGGACAGAGCTGAGCGGCCCTTTTCTTAGCATGCATTTCAATTACTTGTTTAAATAAATTCGTTTTTATTTGGTATGTCTTAAACTGCTCTAGCACATCCTGCTAGGAAGAACCCTGGCATGCATGGAAGTCTTTGGGAAAGAGGCAACAATATGCATTTTAAAGCATTATAAAATGGGGGTGGGCTTGGAGAGACAGTTCTTTCAGCCTCTACCGTGTGCCGGCAGAAGTAGAAAGCCATTGCCTGACCTTGCTGGGGTAGTGTTGCACTCTGCTTGCCCTTCAAAATGATCGTGCTCTGCACACAGGCCAATTTTTTTACTTTTCCAGGGAGGGTTTGGGGAAGAGGAAATGCAGATCTGCTCTGGCTGCCATTGAATCTGCCTTCAGAGAAACCAGGCCAAGATTGTTAAAATTAGAGCAGTTAGACTGAAAAGAGTGTCCACATCCGATCCTGCAGGCTGTTACTGCCTTAGTTTTTTAATGTATAATAGATGAGTGAGCGACTGCTAATCCTGGCCTGTTTCGGGCTGTCTGCTTGCACTGAGGC
Organism: Falco naumanni; assembly: GCF_017639655.2. NCBI lineage: Eukaryota > Metazoa > Chordata > Aves > Falconiformes > Falconidae > Falco > Falco naumanni. The sequence goes on along the minus strand of NC_054063.1, from coordinate 22,410,214 downwards.
GTCTTCTACAGATCTCATGCCACCCGCCTGGGCTGCGGGTGGTCAGCTGTTGGAGGAGAGGTCTGGTGGCTTGGCCCTAGAGAGCAGCAGGGCCACAGATTTTGTTAGGCACGTTGCGTTTTTCCACGTGAGCATTAAGACATGCCCTAGCCTCGAGTATCAACTCCTGTTTAAACCATACCCTCAAAACAGGCTTGGAACCGGGCACCGCGTGAACACCGGTGTCTTTGCGCGTACGTGAATACCTCCTGTGGCAAGTGTGTTGTCAGCCAAAGCTGGGGAAGAGTTCGGGTGCGGGCTGGTGAGTGATCAGATGGTGCGTTGGAATGATGGTCATAGCATTTGGGAACAGCACTAACAATTCCTTGATGGTTTCCCCTTTTGTTCCCTTCCAGTGCTGCTGACATCTATATCCGGGAGTATTTCCATAACTACGTAACCAACGGGCATCCGTGGGCTGTTCCCTTGAGGATTATATCCACAGACCGTCCCATCAACCTGACGGACTCCATCACTCAGATGTATTGCTGCATCTCACCAGACCAGCGCTCCTTCCGCCACCCCACGCAGGTGGAGATCGACAGGCACCGCATCATTATTACCACCTCCATGTTATCCAAGAACTTGAAAGTTGCCCCTGGTTACTTCACCCACATCATGATCGATGAGGCTGCTCAGATGCTGGAGTGCGAGGCTTTGGTTCCACTCTCCTACGCCACTTTTGAGACCCGGATTGTCCTCGCTGGGGACCACATGCAGATAACCCCAAAGCTGTTCTGTGTTGAGGATGGACAATCTGCTGATCACACCCTGTTAAACCGACTCTTTCAGTTCTACCAGAAAGAGAAGCACGAAGTGGCCATGAAAAGCAGGATCATCTTCAACGAGAATTATCGTTCCACGGCGGGCATAATTGAGTTTGTCTCCAAGCACTTTTACATCGGCAAAGGCAATGCTATCCAAGCCAGCGGGAACATCCCACCCCATCCCGAAATCTACCCGCTCGTGTTCTGCCACGTGTCTGGCGTGGCTGAAAGGGATATGTCCATGATTTCTTGGCACAATGCCTCTGAGATAATACAAGTGGTTGAGAAAGTGAAGGAGATCTATCAGAGGTGGCCAGATGAGTGGGGTGTCCGAGATCTGAAGAGGATCTGCGTGGTCTCCCATGGGATGCAGGTAAGTAGGAGAACCATGCGTTTCCCAGCTGAAGGGGCTACGCTTGCTGCTGACTGCTCTCTAAACACTCCCAAATAAATTCTGGACTCTTTTTACAATAAACCTGTCTCTTGTGCTAGTAAAAGTAGGGAATCTGGGATCTTGCATGCCTTCAGTGTTTTTTTGAGGCGCTCTCCTTTTGGATAGTATGTCAGGGGTGGTGGGAGCAGACATGCCTTGTGGTGGGATGGTTTAGTTGAAGATCTTCAGCATCTTCCAGGCAGGTCAGCTATAGGGCAGAGTGGGAGCACTGGCTGAGGTCATCCCAGGACATGTGGCTGCTGTTGAGTAACTTTCTTGGAGAACCTGCAGCTGAGAAGGGTGAGGGACCTTGGTGTTGGGTGGGAGCCATTTCTGAGCTGAAACTGTATTCACTTGTGCCTCTTTCTTTCTTACCAGGTTTCTGCAACAAGACAAGAGCTGAGGAAAAAGCAACTGCAAGAAGTGGTGGTAGAAAACTATGAAAACTTGCCAGGTTTGTGTCTTGTGCAATAGTTGGTCGTGCCTGGCTGCGTTTTGAGGTCTTCTGTGTGCTAGGGAGAACTTCTCCAGTCATGTTGATAGACAGGAGAGTCTATAGCAGCCACAGCCACTGTGTCATGGGCAGCGGGAGGAGACACTGGGTGGCTAGCAGAAGTCTTTCCACCATTTTAACATTGTCCTCCTTGCTAAAATGCAAAATACTGGCTGATCTGGTGGCAAAATACCTCTCTGGAAGGGTGCATGCGGTGTTGTTCGGCAGAGCTCCCTTGCCCTTCCCTGTGGCTCTGCCACCACTGCAGCTGCCGCAGCCCACATAGCACTGATTAGATGGGAGTGCCTGGAAATCCTTTGGCTGATTTCCACCCCCTTCTGGTTGGTAAATCTTTGATTTCGTCTTTTCCTTAATAAGATTTCACACCAAATTAAATCTGCACCCAACTGTCAACTTGTTTCAAATATACGAACGTTGCTTTGTAGGAGGGTGAAAACCCTGTAAATGCGATCCCAGGGACTTGAGCATGTGTGAATCATGTGAAGCCCCAGATACCAGTGGGGGAGGCTGGTAATAGAAGGGAATTGAAACCAGGATGGCCTGTGGGTACCAATCGCAGCAAAAATCACAGAGCGACTCACTAAAGGAGGCGTCTGCTGCTCTGGATGACGAGTGAGGGATAGGGCTGTTTTGTCCTCAAGGACTTAGTTTATGACTCACCCATGTTTTTATTTTTCTTTTTTTTCATTATTATTGTGCAGCTGGGACTCCTCATGGTGAGATTAACTGACCCCTGGGGTGTGTTTCTGATCTCCACACCCTTTCTTTGCAGTCTCTTCCCAGCTCTGAAATCACCAGGGTGCCTCTCGCTGTTTGTTATTTGTTATGCGATCAGCAGAGCCGTCCTTGAGGGGAGAGGGATTCTGGCGAACGGTCACTGCTCATGTTCCTGCAAGACCCTCGGTTCCCTGAGGAGTTTGGGATTCACAGAAAAGTCTGCCCATGTTATGAGGAGCAGCTGGCGGGGGCTGCCGGTGGCACTGGGCATGCAGGGGCTGCTCCATGGGCACTGACAGCTGCACTGGTCCAATTCCCTGCCTTTCTCCCGTCTCCACGCTGCCCTTCCCTCCCTTGTGTGTGGGTGGTTGGTGGCCTTGTGGCGTCCATCCTGGTTCGTGCCTGGAGGCCCTCACAATCCCCAAGAGCTGCTTTATTCCCAGATAACAAGCAATAGGACAAGAGGAAATGGCCTGAAGTTGCACCAGGGGAGGTTTAGGTTGGATATTAGGAAAAATTTCTTCACCGAAAAGGGTGGTCAAGCATTGGAACAGGCTGCCCAGGGAGGTGGTGGAATCACCACCCTTGGAGGTGTTTAAAAAATGTGTAGATGCGGCGCTTAGGGACATGGTTTAGTGATGGACCTGGCAGTCCTGGGTTAATGGTTGGACTTGATGATCTTAAAGGTCTTCTCCAACCTGAATGATTCTATGGTTCTGTTCAGATCAGGTGGCTCCCGTGACTCAGCCAAGAGAGGCTACATCAGCCCACAGCCCTGTAACACAGTGTAGATGGGCAGAGCGCTGGGCAGCATTCAGACAGGGTCTTCCCTGTTGGGTTCCTGTGAGTGACTTCTCCCTTGTCCCCTCTGGTGCAGGGCGGGAATTCCGGGTCATCATCATCAGCACAGTCCACACCAGTGAAAGCCTGCGCCTCTCAGCCTCCCACCACCTCGAGTTCTTCAACGAAGCCAGAGTGCTCAACACCATCATGACCCGGGCTCAGTCACTGGTTGTTGTGGTGGGGGATGCCGTCGCCTTGTGCTCCCATGGCCAGTGCAGCAAGGTGTGGAAGCGCTTTATCCAGCAGTGCATTGAGAAGGGGAGCATCTTCCCGGAGAACCTGACGATGGCTCAGATAAAACAGGCTGCATGTGACAAAGAGAGCTGGAGCAAGAGGAGCCCAGAGGGCGATGAGGAGGACAGTGACACGGATTCCTGGAGCTCTGAGGCTGAGAGCATGAATCCCGATGATCCCATCCTCCAGGAGCTCTTAGATGAGAGCAAGAACGTGCTGGTGACGGTGTCTGAAGAAGGGCTGCTGAACGTGAAGTCTGAGGCTTCAAACCTGTGGAAAGACAGGCAGGAATACGTCAGCTTCTCTTCTCGGATGATGCAGGAGTATCTGCACATGCACCCTAAAATGTACAAGAGATGCGAGCTGATCAAAGAAGGGTTTGACAGAGCTTCTGCCTTCACCCTCAACGACTCCCCTGCGATGACCATTCAGATCAAAGGCAGAGTTCACTGCGGGACAGCCTTCACGGGGGACGAGGTGCTCGTGGAAATCCTGCAGAACATCACGGCTGACAGCGGCAGCCACCGCCCTCAGGGGAAGGTGGTGGGCATCTTAAAGCGCGCAGAGAGAGAATGGACCTTCATCTGCATGATGGATGAATTTGATCCCCGGGTGATGATACCCATCGATCCCACTGTCACCAAAATATTCGTCCCAGGGCTGAAGGAGAAACCCAACGTCATTCCCATCCGCAGGCTTGTCAATGGGAAGTACAGAGTGATCAGCTGTGAGAAGATCAGCCAGGAGATGAGGAGATGCCAGTTATTCTGCGTCCAGGTTATCTCCTGGCGGGAAGGGTTTTACTACCCTTTGGGAATAATAACGGAGATTCTGCATGCAGCGTTGACGTTGGAAGAAGGCTTAAAGATCCTCAACTTGGAGTACAGTTTGGAGAAGAAATACCCATCTGCTGTCACCAAGGAGTTGGCCAAATATGCCTCGAGCAGCAAACTAAATTTCACCAAGGAAAACCTGAAGGACTGTCGGAAATACCTGACCTTCACTGTCGACCCCAAAGGTGCCAGGGATTTGGATGATGCTGTCAGTGTTAGGGATCTCGGGCATCACTATGAGATTGGGATCCACATTGCAGACGTGGCTGCCATCATTCCCAAGGGCAGTGCCTTGGACCTGGAAGCAAAGAAGCGGGGTGTCACCTACTATGCTCCCAGCCAGGAGCCTCTGAGCATGTTCCCACCCCACATTAGCCAAGATGTCTGCAGCCTCCTGCCACAGAAAGATCGGCGTGTGATCTCCTTATTTGTCACGGTAGAAAAGACAACGGATCGGATGTTAAAGGGAGTCTTCACCATCTCTGTGATCTGCTCGGACAGGCAGCTGTCCTATGAAGAGGCAGAGCTCTGCATTAAGAGCCACTACAGAGGAGCGTCAGAGCCCCTGCGTTTCGATACCCTGGAGGACTGCATAGCTGTGGCTTATCACTTCTCCAGGATCCATCGGAAGTTTCGGCTGCAGGAGGACTGTTTCTATGACCGGCTGGATGAGGAAAGCTCCCCAGGTAACAGGGGGTCCCATCAGATGATAGAGGAGTTAATGATTATGTTCAACAGTTTTGTGGCTGAGTTCCTCACCAACCAGGAGGACACGAGAAATGCCACTCCTCTCCGGTGTCAGTGTGAGCCGAACCCTCAACAGTTATCACTCATGAAAAACAAGTACAGCCACATCCTTCCTTTGTCCATCCATCTCTCGCACCACCTGGGAGAAGTGCCTCCCAGCCAAGACTCCTCTAAAAATGTGAAATTCAGTCTCCTGGCCCCCATCTGGCAGCACCTGCAGTCAGCTGCTAATCGGCGTGACTTCCACAAGATGCTAGACCTTGTCGTTACTGATGACATCCACCCGAAGCTGGCCCCCGTGGCCCTGGAGTTCAGGAGGCTACTTGGCCGCTCCTATTTCAGTCGCTCCAACTCCACTGTCCAGTCAAAAGTGGGCCATTACTCCCTGCACGTTGACTCGTACACCTGGGCTTCCTCTCCCATCCGCCGGTACGTGGATGTTGTGGTCCAGCGGCACCTTCATTCTGTGCTCCACAAGAAGCCCATCGTCTATTCTTCGGATGACATTGAGTTTCTCTGTCGTGACTTCAACAAGAAGAATTCCCAGGCAACGACGTATGAGAAGAGAGCCCACTGCCTGCAGATGGCCACCCAGCTGAAGGACCAAGCCCTGCAGAAGGTCGCCTTTGTAGTGGATATTGAAGGGATGAACAAGTATTTTAAAGCCCTGTTTCCACTGAACAAGGAGAGTCTTCCAGATCCCCAGAGAATTAGCTACAGGTCTCTTCAGCTGATAGAGCAGCCCGTGTTCATCGAGGAGCGGAACAGCATCAAGCTCATGTGGAAGAGGAGGGTGTACTCCATGCAGACGATGAAGGAGCACAGCCTGCGGGAAGGACCTCTCTGCGACTGCAGCGTCACCCTCTTCAGCACCCAGACTTGGCAAAACGTGCTCACGGCCATCAGGAGAGAGGAGTTTGAGACCGCTGCCTCGCTCCTGGAGAAGAGCAAGGAGCTGTACCGGCGGCACGTGGGCCGGGTCAGGAGGAGCCCATGCTCACACTACATGGAGGTGTCCCTGGAGCTCAGCGCCGGCGATGTGCTGCAGTTCCAGCTCACCACCGATGTCTACCGGGGCTTCCTGGTGCCCTTTGTGCAGCTGTGGTGCGTGATGCCAGGCTTCGACATCTGCCTGCAGCACGCAGAAAAGCCCGTTGAATGCTTCTCTGCCTACGCCACCCTGCCATCCAAAGACAAGTACAAGCACGTAACGGAGTACAGCAAGGTGTGGATGCAGATGAGCGCCATAGAGTCTGCTTCGTGTGCGGTGGACAAAAATGACTCGATTATCCTCCATGATGTGCAGATAACCTGGGCGAGGCAAAGGACAAGCAAAGGACAGCTGCAAGGCAGTTTTCTCCTAAACAAAACGTTTTTGGAGGAGTGCTCTATTGAAGTGGACTTCAACCACTGTTACTTGTGCATTCGCTTGGGTGGGCTGAAGCTTGGGAGCCTTCAAAGCGATGAGGAATGCCTTAGCCATGGCCTCCAGAATCTGACTCTTCTTAACAAGGACAGCTCGGAAGGCAGACTTGTGGTTGATCCAGATACCTACACCTGGGTGGCTCACGGGGTCACCGAAGAGTTCAGCGACAACGCCAAGTCAGACAGGACTAGTCAGCACACTCTGACCTTTTACATTCACTCTATGTCTATGACGAACATCCCTGTGGAAATCTCACAGGCGTCTGCCACGTTCACAGTGGAGCTCATACCAAAGATGCTGCCAGATATGTAAGTGTGCTCAGCAGTTGCGCTCTGGTTAACCTGTCCATGCAGAGTGACTGCTTCCCATGGGACTCCTTTGCTGCACCCAGATGGTGTGGCTGATCCTCTGAAAGATCTGTCCCTACCCAGCTCCGGCTGGCCGTGCTGCTGTGCTGCTGTTTGGTGAGGGTGGCAGCATGGCTCAGATCTGTTCTCCAGATGGTCTCTTGCTTTTCTGGTTGACTTTAAGAATGGGGAGATAGGGGAAGGTGCCGTGCTGAAATTTCCCTGGGCATCTGTTTCTTATGTTACTGGATTGCTGCAATATGTGTCATAAAAGGCAGGGTGAAGCACTGGATCAGGATTTGCTTAGCAGAAGTGCTCCCTGATTTCTCAATCGTTCCCCTTTGTTGTTGCTGTGAAGCAAGATCGGCTCTTATTAAAGCAGAGCTGATGTCTGGTTTGCCCTTCATTGTACACGACATGGACTGCTATGCATCCACGGCTGCTGTGGCTTTTTCAGGGCAGAATGTGCTTCCTTTTTGTACCGTGAATTTCAGGGAAAAAAATGGAAGCTGGGCCGTAATAAAAGGGAGCTGGGACAGAAGTTGTGCTCCTTGCTCTCAGCATCTTTGCAGGCTCAGCTCTTCAGACGGTTGAGAAATAGTCCCAGATGCAAAAGAGCAGAATCAGAATTGTTTTGGTTTAAGTTCCTTGTGAAAGCATTTAACGTAACACCAAAGCAGAGCAAAAGAATGAACAAGACAGTTGTATGAAGCTGTATTACAAATTTTGCTGTTCTATGCTACATTCCATTCATTCTTATTTTTCTCTGTCAGACGGAAAGAAAAGGCAATCTGGAGGCTCAAGCATGCCTCTGAGCTTGCTAAAAGCATTGCCCTTGGCCATGAACCTCCTAAAAAAGGTAGGTGTAAATATTTGCCACTCTTGCCTTGTGGCTACTTGCTTTCTGGCTGGGCAGATGCCCTGGCAGCTTCCATGGGTCCTTGCCATAGGGGTTGTGCTCCCAGACCAGGTGGTTCCCCAGCCAAGGGGAGGAGAGGAGCTGCTAGCCTGGGAGGGTGAAGGTAATATGGGGTGCTCTGCTGGAGAGTGGCACAGGTGATGTTTTAATCCCCAGGGCTCACAGAGAAGGCTCATGGGCAGAAAGTCTTGCCACGGGACAACTATTACTTTTGGGTGGTCTTTTTAGGTAAATGGGCCCCAATTGCTTGGTTCTTGCTGCATCCTCTGTTGAATCGCTTGTGTGCTGTCTTCAGTCACCTCCTTTAATCTTGTTTTCTTGGCTCTTTGCTTTAATAGAGACAGTGTCCAAAATCCTGCAGCAAAAATGCTTTGATCTCCCTGGCAGCCACAGGAAGCTTAACCAGAGTCAGAACCAGGCTATTCTAAATGCTCTGAGAAAACCCTTCACGCTCATCCAAGGCCCACCAGGTAAGGCTGGGGGGGGGTGGGGTGGCAGGAGTACATGCCCACTTTGTTATGAAAGGCAGGTTAGAGTTAATCTGTTGCTTTCCGTAGGACCTTGGTGAGACAGGAGAAGGCAGCGTGGGTTGGCATCACCCACAGCTGCTCAAGGCAGTCTCCTCAGTTCTTGATTTTATTTCATGGCTCATCACCCGGATGCTGACCTAGAGCACGGGTGTTGTGGCTTGAGTGTTCTCAGCAGCCTCCTTGTTTTTTCTAGGCACAGGGAAAACCATTGTTGGAACTCACATCGTCTACTGGTTCCATAAGCTGAATGACGATACCGTCAAGGAGCAAACACTTTCCCCTGAAGAAAAGCCCAAGGGGCAAAAGTGCATCTTGTACTGTGGCCCATCCAGGAAGTCTGTTGATGTTGTTGCTGGTAACTATTGGTTTTAAGTCCCTGAAGAGGCTCATACTGGGGGGAGGGAGATCACGTGGCCGCAGGCAGGAGGGGGGAAAGCAGGGCTGGTCCTTAGGGAAGACCCCTCGCTGCTGGGCGAGGACCGGTGAAAGTGGGGCTGGTAAGCGAGCGGTGGGGAGGAGGCGAGTGAGTGCGCGCCCTCTCAACATCGCCGGCGCCTGGTGCTGTCTGAGCAAACCTGTCCTCCTTCCCCAGAGATGCTGCTGAAGATGAAGAACCTGAAACCGCTGAGGGTGTATGGGGAGGCCGTTGAGGCAATGGAATTCCCGTACCCGGGGAGCAACCGGCACTTCTCCCGCAAAGCCTTGCGGGATGCAAAACCAAAGCGTGAGCTCAGGTAGGACTGTGTGGCCCCGCGGGCTCCAAGGGTGCTGGGGAGCAATGTTTCCTGCGTCAGCAAAGCTGAACAAGCCAGAGCAAATGCAGGTTCCACTCCGCTACTGTGGAGCAGCACTATGAACCTGCTTGATCGTTAATTTTTTCAAGTGAAGGTGTGTAGCCTAATGTAGCGCCTAGTCAGGAAATCCAGGTTGTCAGAAAGATCCTAGATGTTTTCCTCTCTTTTGAACAGCTCTAAAAGTCCCTGACTTTATTCCTGCTTTCAACCACTAAAGAAAAGCGATTGTGTTTTGTATCCTTGAGGGTCAACAAAGAGTTAGGTCAGTAAGGATGGAGCAGTCTAACTGTGACTTCTTTAGCTCATGGGGTTTCTCTGCATAGGCAAATGTGGTCTGCTTTGCTGTAGAAGAGATCACTTCGGTCTGTGCTGGGGGGAAATATTTATATGTTAACTCTTTATTCAGCGAAATAATCCTGCATCATCGCATCCGGCGGCCACCCAACCCTTTCTGTCAGTATATCTGTAACTTTGACGCTCGGATGAGGAGAGGAGAGCAGATAACAGAAGAAGAAACAAGGAAGTGAGTAGAAGGAGACCCTGGTGAGAGATGGCTGACTCTGGCCGTGTGCCACCCCTGAAGCGCTGCCTGAAGGAGCACGGTGCAGCCACCTCCACCTCTGCGAGAAGAGGTTTGGGCTGTGCTTGCTGGCTCTCGGCTAACTGCGTGGAAGTCAGCAGATTTGTCCTGGCTCATGCAAGCCGAGGGACTAGGTGAAAACATCAAGGCAGATTAATAAGATGTGTGTTTGGAATGATGATAAAAAGTGATTAGCTTGGGGTTAGTGGTACAGTGCAGAGCCTCAGCATCACTTCTGCTCTATTCTGTTGTCTGTCCGGACTAAAAGTTGTATTATGTGTGTGTGACACTTGCATCCTCCACCCTGAGCCCCCTGCCCTGCTGAGTTGAGATCAAAGTACCTTTCCTACAGTGTCTATCCAGAGCCTTTTTCTGGGAACACCAGCTCATCCTGGGGAGGGAGATGGAGCCCTAATAATTTGGGAAAGTATAGCCTCTGCTTGGTTGCTGCACGAGGAACCTGGAGATGTTTCTCTTATGCATAACCTGGTGTCTTCTGCATTGACCACCAGGTACAAAAATCAGTTGTCGGCTGCTCGTATGTTTGAACTGGAGGCCCATGATGTCATCCTGTGCACGTGCTCTGCTGCATCGGCCACCTCCCTGGAGCAGCTCAATGTCAAGCAGATAATCATTGATGAGTGTGCCATGTCCACAGAACCCGAGACCCTCATCCCCTTGGTCAGCCACCCCCGTGCAGAGAAGGTCAGTCTTGGTAGTATCTATGGTGGTGTATCAATATTTCAGCCTTCAGGGATTTGTTTCTGGAATGGCTGTACTAATGACAGTTAAACTCTCAAGGCACAGAAGGGTACGTGCAATACAGAAGTAATGTCACTAGATGCATAAGCTGTACGTTATCAGTTCATATCACATAAAGCAGAGTCATAAGAACTGCTGTAGGCTTGAAAGCTGCTGTGAACAGTTGCATCTACTCACCTCTCTGCTATGTGTATCAGCTCAGCTCCTTGTCTTCTAAGAGTTACACCCATACTGTCTCCTCTAAACTTGCTCTTGGCTTTCTGCAAGAGAAAACAAGTGGTGGTGTGGCTGGATTTTTGGTGCTTCTTTACAGGGTGGGTATCACTGCCACCAAAAAATGTGCTGTGCACCCAGGTACAAAGTATTAATGTGACAAGAAGCATAGAGTAGATCTCAGTAGACTTACTTCGTGATATCTTTCTCCTGTCAGATGGGAACAAGGCTCTGCATTCTCTGGGTCAGGATCTTTATATAATGTCCAACATGGTCTTCAATTGAGGTTGCTGTAACTGTAAAGTAAATAAGTAGCAATAAATGCCTGTGTACAAATAGCCTTTCAACCAGCTGATAGCCTTCACCAGTGTCACCGCCCTCATAGCTGAGATGTTCACTCTTTGTTCCAGGTTGTTTTGCTTGGGGATCACAAACAGCTGCGGCCTGTGGTCAAAAATGACCTCTGCAAGAGTCTTGGCATGGAGACATCCCTTTTTGAGCGCTACCGGAATCAGGCGTGGATGCTGGATACACAATACCGCATGGTGAGACCCTCACAATGGATTGTCTTTTCTCCGTCACAGAAAATACTGCTGTCAGGGCTTACCTCCCGCCACTGGGAAACGTGTTCTGTATTACTGCTTCCCCTTCCTAGAGCAATGAATCATCCGCTTGCCCGGTGCCAGCTGCAGCACCAGGGTGCGGAGGTGAAGCGTGCCCGGAGAGGTGCTACAGGTTGAGAAGTTCCTTGGTTTTTGTTCACCTCAGTTTCTCCCCTTTTCTCTGCCAGCACAAAAGCATTTGTGAGTTCCCGTCGCAGGAGTTTTATGAAACGCGGCTGAAAACATGCCCCCAGCCTCATCATAAACGCAGTGTCTTCCACCACAAAAATAACAACTGCTGCCCGATCATCTTTGGGCACATGGAAGGGAAGGAGCAGAGCCTCATGATTTCTACTGAGGAAGGAAATGAGAACTCCAAAGCCAACCTAGAAGAAGTGATGCAGGCGGTGAGGAGGGTCCTGGGGAATCTGGGGATATGCAAAAGGGAGGGTGTTGCGCTGAGTGACTCTGGGGATCGTGGAGGGATGATATTAGCGATACAGGATAAGGATCAGTGGGGAGATCTGGCGTGGCCTCCTGCCTGGTGCCTGCCCAGGTCTGCAGCACGCCACGACGGCCCTGGCCAGGGCGGCTGTAGGGGAGCGTGACCCAGAGCAGGGGGAGCAGCACAGCCAGGCACCTTCGCTGCCCGGGGACAGGGCGCTGGAGAGCTGGGCCCCAGGTGAGCAGGACCCTCGGTGTCCCCAGGTGAGGATCGCGAAGCAGCTGACACTAGATGGCACCATCCAGCCGGAGAGCATCGCCATCCTGAGCCCCTACAGCGCCCAGGTGTCTGAGATCGGCAAGAGCCTTCAGAAGGAGGGCATCAGCGGAGTGACCACCTGCACCATCAACAACAGCCAAGGTGAGGGTGGCGGGGGCGGGGAGCCTTGGTTCTGTGCTCTCCTGCCTGCCCCAGGACCGAAACAACTTCTCCCAGAGACAGCCTTCCAGCAGGGTCCTTTCAGCCAGGGAGAAAGCATCCCTAGGCCAGCTTTCTGGGTGATTTGGGATTATAATAAATCCTTTGGAAACCTCTGGAGTGTCCAGGCAGGGTGAGACTGCTGAAGATAGGAAGGTGGAGGATGTCTGGAGGGGTGTTAAAGAACTCTCGTAACGTGCTCCTCGAAGAGCAATGACTGGGAGCCCGATGGCCTCCAAAGCTGGAGAAACCCAAATTGTGGCTGCAGCTCTGGTGGTCTTGCTGTAGAGAAATGAGTGTCTTGAGGGGTGGCCAGATGCTTCCTGCTAAAAAATCTGGTTCCGTTCCACTTTCTAGGAAGTGAGTGGAGATACGTGATCCTGTCGACTGTACGCTCCTGCCCCCGATCAGAGATCGATAGAAAGCCCACCAAGAGCTGGCAGAAGAAGTACCTGGGGTTCGTTACCGACCCAAACCAGGTCAACGTCGGCATCACGCGCGCTCAGGAAGGACTCTGCATTATAGGTGGGTCTCCTGGGAGTGTGCGCAGGCCGGCAGGGGAACAGGATGCCTGGATAAAAGGGTGGAGATCCCAACTAGTACAACTGCTGGTCTTGCTTTATTCTTTAGACTGTCTGTGGTGTTGAAGCTGGGCTATCTGGACAATCTGGGCAAAGCAGAGATCGTGCATGGCTCATACACCGCATGTATAATTAGTTTTTCTCACCCTCTGGTTCGGACCACGTTGTTTCTGTCACTTGTGTGCTAGAGCTCTCTCCTAACAGAATCTGGCTGCATATTTTCCTCCTAATCACGCGGGTGTAGGCTGTGATGTGTAGGGAAGCTGCTCGCAGATATGACAGCTCTGAAAAGGGAGCTGGGAATTTCACAGAGCTCTGGCTGAAGGAAATATCCCTGCAAGTTACCCAGCACTGTTAGGCTAGAAATGTTAGCCAAAAGTTCCCGTGACCGGTCTGTGATGCTATCGACCAAGCCTCTTGTGGCCACTAACCCACTGCCCCCATCCCTGTGCCAACAGGGAACCGGTACCTCCTGGAGTGCAACCCGTTGTGGAAGAAACTGCTCCAGCATTACAGACAGCACAACTGCGTCACTGCAGCCCAGGGGATTCTCGTCAGCAAGGTTTCAGCCTTCCGCCGATGAGGATGGTTTGTACCTTGATGAGCTTGTCCCGCTCTGCCTGAGCTGCGTTACGTGTGCCTTGGGAAGGACACAATCTTTCCATTGTTTAATGACCTACAGAGCCAAATGCAGCGGGGGAGCCAGGATCTGCCCCTGCTCGGTGACAGCTCAGCTTCAGTGCGTGCTTTGGCATCTTGGGTTTTTTTTAATCAGTGCAACCTTGGACAGGACCTTTCAGCTGTAGCAAACCAAAAAGCATTTGAAATGGATGGCTGGGTCTGTGACTTTGATGATGATACTATTTTTTTAACTGTAAGATTTTCAGCGGAGCCCCCATCCTCTCTGCCAGTGCAGCTGCGCTTTGGGGACCAAATACTCAGTCCATTCGCATGGAGGGTGGAACAACCGCGCAATGGAGCCACACGGCAAGCTGCGATTTGCCATAGAGGACCAAAGTTTCTGAGTACTACCACTCCTTTTAAAACTAAGGCCAGGGAATTTTTAAGACTTCTCATTTCTCAAAGCAGAAAACAAATTTTGTTTCTGTTGTTTTGGTTCTTTTTTAAATGAAGGAAAAAAGCAAAGAGACAATGATGCACCACTCTTTGTCTAGCCGAAATGCTGTTCTCTAAGCATGTAAATATCACAGAGCCAAGGCCAAGTTGATTTTGTAAATAGATTTACTTATTCTTTGTACAAAGGATGTTGTCCTCACCAGTATAAAGTTAATGAAAAGTGAGGACCACTCCTACCAGGAAACATTGGAATTTGTAAGCATATTTTAAACTGTTCTGAGTTTTATCTGAAATCTCCTACAAGAGGCCCCCCCCTTTCCTACCCAATATTTTTTTAAAGCTGCTTCTAATTTATTATTTTTTAATTCTGTGAATTTGTTTCACAGTCTTATGGCATAAGTTTTTAAGAGCAGTGATGGAAATTTGTTAAATATACCACAACGTATATGTGTATAAGGTTGTTGGGTTTTTTTAATTGTTATTTTAAGTATCCAAACTGCTGTGAACTGGAAGCTGTGATTCATTAGAGAAGGCTGCTTTTGCCCAGTAACGTATGGCTGATACAGATGTATAGTGGTGAAGCGGTGCTCTCTGCTGAATCATGGAGCTGCTTTTTGAGGCATGGTAGTTTTGAGGGAGGCTGTCTTTTATCTCATTTCAATTCTGAATGTATGAAGTGCCTGCCTCAGCTCTCCCCAAGACCACACGCCTGGCTGTCTCTAGATGTTCACGTGGGATGGAGCCAGGATGCAATCGCAGTGGTTGTGCACCAAGGATATAGCGTGCTGGGACACGAGTCCTCCTCAGCATAAGTGATGGGTCCCCGTGACTTCACAGCACGATGGCAGGGATGAATTTTATGCTGTGTTTGCAACCGAAAATGCAGCATGGCTCTTCCCAGTGTGGTGGAATGTGCAATAAGAAAGTGTTGTGTCTGGAAGAGTCCTTGGGTAACGCTGTTTCTTCTCATGCGTTTGTGTTAGACTTGACTCAAGAACCTATGGAGAAATTTTGTTGTTCTCTTCCTTATTTGAAACTACCTTCCTGCACTTCTGCATTTGGTGGGTTTGATTTGTACGCTAGAGACCACCCAGGCTTGCTCTTGTCTTTCTGAAGCATGATAACAAGCACATGGTTGGTGACGCCACGAGGGACAAAAGCCTATGGGAAGTACTTCTTGCTGGTTCTAAAGGTGCTTGACAAAAGCTGGTAAGATGTAAAGTTCATTGTTCCTCTTTGAAGTTATCGTGGCTGGGATCTTAAAAGATTCTACGCTAGCCTGATTTTGCAAATATTGCAATTCCAAAATAAGCTTGTATGGAAATCATTTTGTAGACTACTGAAATGCAATCTCCAAGATGATGTGGAGAATCACAAAAGATGCTGGAACTGTTGGGATAAATACTTATCATGGTGCCAGCATAATTCCAAAAAAGTCACCCTGGTCCCATTAGAACCAGCAGGTCTCATTTTCATGACCTAATGAATAGTCTCTCCCCTGTTATTTTTTTGCTGGTTATTTCATTACATGTAACACAAACGAGGAGACTCACCCCAAGCGTAGTGGCTCTTAGCCCAACACTCTTGTGTGAGGTTTAGCTGTGTGTTTGTATAGACTGAGAAAGAGATTTCACAAAGCATCTCCCTTTGCCCTCAGCAGGGAAAAGATGTTTACTGCTTCTCCTTGGAGGGTAAAGGCTAGACTGAATGCTTTGCATGGTCACCTCTGTGTTGCAAGACAACATACTTTTTGTTTTTATTTTCCCCCTGAAGATGCATTTTGTGACTGGTGTTTAGAAAACGCTGCCCTAGACCACACAAACAGCAGTAACAGCCAGGCTGGACTTGGGCTCTTTGGGCTGAGAGCAGGTACCTGTAGAGTTGGTCATGCAGCTGCAATAGTCAGGGAATAGCAGAAAGTGCAATTAATCAACCTTTTTATAGACTGTTAGTGATGGCTAAATATCATGTTCTTGTTCTTACGCTCATAGATAGAGAATCATATAAATGAATAAGAGAAAAGAAGTTCAAAGTAGTCCGGTTTCATTTGCACACAGAGCTTTGAATTTACTTTTGAATTTTATGTTCAAGCACATATTCTTAAAATACTTTTAAAAAAATACGAAACCACCAAACCTTTGATAATTCCGATAGGAAACCACTGGCAGCATGGTGCACAGGGTATCTGTCTGATCACAGCCTCTATGTTTTCCACAGCTCACAGAAGAAAGTATTTTTGCAGGGCACAAATGTCAGTTAATCCAACAAGATCATTTCCTTGGCACTGACTAGAGCTTGAGGCCAAGCTGAACAAGGGGAACCTGCGCACGCAGCAGGTGGTGTGCCAGGCATCAGCCTGAGATAATCGGAGCGGTTGTAGCCATTGCCCTGTGTCCTGCTCGGACTGGCAGTGAAATTACAGACATCCAGAACTAGGAAACCTCTCCTTGGCTCTAGCTGGCCAAGGAGAAGCCCACTGGACTGTTTTTGAGGATTTGGACAGATCTGTATAGGACAATCAATTTACTGCAATAAATTGTTGGGATTTTTTAAAATGGAAACGAAATGTTAAGTGTCATGAAGTGTAAATTAAGGAACTCTAAATGTGGCAGGTTTTTATCTTTTGTATGTCTGTGACTGGCAGCAAACCTCAGATGACGTTTTGGATACAAATATTTTTACCTGCTTCTACCGTTTATAAGAATGAACCTCAACATTCCTTTTTTGATACTTAAGCCATAATTGTAAAAATTATTTGAATTTATTTAAATAATAAATTTTATTACTAAAAGATCTGTTTATGTGATGGTTTGACTAGAATCTGTGTGGGGATGGCTACATTTGGACTGAACTAAATGGTAAAAAGAAAATTAGCATTAACTGCAGTACATGGCTAAAAAGATTGTTTTCTTCATATCGGTGGTGTAGATGTATTACCCTTCCCCATTTGTTGTAGGGTTTTAGGGGTTTCTTGGGCTTTTTTTGTTTTGTTGTTGTTGTTTGTTGTTCTGTTTTATTTAATCAGAGTGATCTTTTCCTGCACTGTAGGGGAGTGAGGATGAAATCATGCTTAGGTAGCTGTAAGGCACAGGGTATAGAGGGTGAGAGGAATCAGAGATGGAGATAAGCTGGGGTGACAAATTTGAAGAGCTTAGGATTTAGTTCAGGTGTTTTAGAGGAAGAACATGGCAGGGCGAGGCATAACTTGTGGTAAAAAAACTGCAACTTGCAACATCATTGCAAGAAGCTGGCACGGGGCATGTTGCGGTGGATGAAAAGCACTGGATGATGGCGATGCTGTGCTATCCCTGTGCTTTGCATCTGAGGCGTCCTGCAAGACTGCCTGCTTCCAGCTGCTCCCGCCTGTGGGTTCTGGCAGTGGGAAGTGAGTGCTGAGTCTGGAATGCTGCCCAAGGATGGTATTTTGTGTGAGAAATTTGGAATGGGTTACTGTTAACCTGGAAATATTTGGGGAAGGCGCTTGTAAAATTGTTGAAAACAAATCGAGTCCAGTTTTACGCATAATGTTTTAAAATAAGGTTTACTTTTTCTCATTTGTCTTTTTGTAATGGATAAAATGAGAAAACTGTTCTTCTGTGCCATGTCATCCTTTTGGTATCCAAGCACTTCTGTCTGCATCTCCAACAGCATCAGTTTGTGTCGTCAATGTAATGCTGTCGTGCCATCTTTCAAAAACAAGAGTGTGAGTGTTTGATCTTCTGATGAGGAAAGTGTATGAACTGCCAGGCTGCAAGTCCCGGACTACACACGTGTTGGAGGTGACTACCTGAATCCTACCATATCCCACTTCTGCCTGACTCCCACCTGTCAGTAGCCTCACGTGCAGTTCATATCGTTCAAGGTGTGACTTTTGATCTTCGGCAAACCACTTGAGTGTGGCCCAGTCCTTGTGTGCAAATGATTCATTTCGATCAAAAATCAGTGGCATCTTGGTACGGAGAGAAACCCTAATGTTGGGAAGCATAGTACCTCTGAGATCTACTTGTGACACCATCGGGTGCTTGACATGGAGCTTTCCCGGCACTTGCAAGGAAGTGAGAGTTTCCATATACTCAGAGAGCTTGGACAGCCTCTGCATAATCATGTCCCACCGGGAAAGAAAAGTTACAGTGTCATAAGTCTCTACGTAATGGCTCAGCTCCTCCCGACCTCGTTCCAGTTGTTCTAAGAGCTCAGTTAGAAGCGACAGCTGGATTTCAGTCTGGGTTTTTCCCACCTTCTTCATCCTCTGGAATTGCCTGGGGTCTATTAGTTGCAAGATGTTAGTGCGATGCATCACTTGGTTCTGTTCTGTCACGGTCACGTGTTTGGGCTCAATATCTAAGTAAAAGTAACATTTGCTCAGAAGCTCAGCTTTTTTCCGGTGGTGCTGGAGGTGGTGCAGGCTCAGGGTGGAGTTCAGGAACTGCAGAACAAAGCTGCTCCTTTCTGAGTACTGCTCCCAGCTGGCATTGTCTTGTGCTTCACTGTGTGTGGTACTGTCCAAACTGGTTTCAAATTCATTCGAAATCACAGCCATGATTCCAAAGCTCAGGTGCTGTGTAAGAAAGCAGCAATAATAACATTAAGAATCAGAGGAAAAGCAGCTGGGAGGGAGTATAATCATGACTGTGACTCTTCTCTTAATTAAAGCTTAGCTTATAAATTTATAGATGCAAAAGAACTCTTAGACTAGATGTAGTACCAGAGGAATTTTCCTTTACAGTTGTATGCTTTCGAATGTTTTGTATAGTCTACTTCTATATATTCCAACCAACTAGTTTCCTTCTACACCCCCACCCCCCGAGAGGTTCTACTTCTGCTTAATAGATTCAGAATGTCAGGAACTGTTCTCTGGTATACTCTGCCAAAATTTCTCCCTATCTTATTATCTTCTGTTTCATTCTAATTAGATGCCTTTGTACTCCTGTAAGCAATTTCTTTCCATTCTTCTACATCTCTGGAGATGTCTGTTTTTCTCTCTTTGTAATCTGCCAGGCTGCCAAGGTTTGAGACCCATTGTCTAAGCCCATTCCTACAGCTATATAATCACCTTGGTGATTATATATTAATTTATATAATATATATGACTTTATATAATATATATTAATACATAATAAATTAACCCTCTGCCCCCTAGGCGAGCTGGTATCCAGCAGGCAGAACCATGAATGCCCCAAGTGCCACCTCACAACAGCTTTCAAGAGGAACGCTAGCGTTTTCCCTTGTACCTCCACCTTTCACAGTGGATTGACAGTTGTAACCTGACAATGTTTTCAGTGATGTATTGCTTTCCCTTCCTCTGTTTTTAATTTACATCATCACCTTGGACCACGATATCTACTTGCTTTCTTGTAGAGCACTGTTAGTCTATAAACAACATACAGTAAGAGAATGAAACACACGTAAAGCACCTATGAACAGGTAACAGTTCACTGGAAGGAAGGTGTTTAGGTAGTGGTCCTTTGCAACTGTATCTGCTGTCTTAGTCTTAGCTGCTTCATTTACTGGCAAAGATGTGCCCTGGGTGGTGGTGCCCACTGAGCCAAGGTGGAAGGTATTTCTTTATTCTACTTTAGCTGAAGTACCTGTGGCTCATGCAGCTTACCTATCATAAACAGAAATTAGTTAAATGCCTGTGCCTCCCTGTTGTTGGTGACATTGTAATGAGAACCCAGCTTGACGCTGAGAATGTGGCTTTCATAAGCTGAACACACTGGATTTGAAAAAGAAAGAAATACGAATTCTGAGAGGAAGATTCTGTGATCCCAGTTAGACTGCGATGATGCCATCTAGCAACAGGTAACTTTCCTCATTCTATGTAATTTCCTGGTTATAATTATTTAAGTTCTTGTAGTATCTAGCTGGGATATTTTAATTCTTACATGTCTTGTAGAAGCTAGATGGTGATATCTAGTTGACAAAGCCATTTTTCTTAGCCTCATTTTCCATAAATACATAACAGAACTAATAACACTTCCTCATAGGAATTTCAAGTGTTTGTAAACCTTTCAGATGTCTGGCCCCTAGCTGCACTGCAATTTATTCATTTGCAGCAACTTTGTTTCCAAGAGAGCTGTCAACTTAAAAAACAGGCTGTATTTCCTTTCCACTTTTTTCTTTCCACAAAAAAAAAACACCTAAACCAAAGCACAGTGCCAGTTCCTGGCATCCCCGTATGGAGTGCAACAGGGACAGCACATGCACCAGGTTACATTACCCCGCTTTCAGAGTGATTTGGCTCTGTAGAGCAGTCTGTTTGCCCACAGACAGAGCTGTGATTGTGCTTGTTTTCCCTTTCTGTTTTTTATATCCCATTTTTTTCGTGCCAGAGACGGCTGTTTTCCCAGTAGCACTGCTACATTTGCAGCCTGGGAGGCTGCAGTTGCCCAGGCTGGGGGCTGCGTAGCCCTGGGCTCACCCAGGCCAGGGCTTGGAGGGAGTGGAAGGGGGCACCCATGGGAGCTGGAGCCACCCCAACACCTTCCCGGTGGCTCAAACCCAGCCCTGTATCCCAGGCCTGCAGCCTCCTCAAGCTGCCCTGGGCTGGGGGCCAAGGCCTGGCCCCTCTGGCAAAAGCCAAGCCCGGAAGGCCCCAGATTGCCTTGCCCAGCACCAACCCAGCTTGCCAGGCCCTGGGGAGCTCCATCCAGCAGCACAGGGCTGGCCCTGCCTGCAGCCCAGCTCTGCCTGCGGCCCTGCCTGCAGCCCAGCTCTGCCTGCAGCCCTGCCTGGCCCTGCCTGTGGCCCTGCCTGCAGCCCAGCTCTGCCTGCAGCCCTGCCTGGCCCTGCCTGTGGCCCTGCCTGCAGCCCAGCTCTGCCTGCAGCCCTGCCTGGCCCTGCCTGTGGCCCTGCCTGCAGCCCAGCTCTGCCTGCAGCCCAGCCTGGCCCTGCCTGCAGCCCGGTTCTCTCTGCAGCCCAGCCCGGCCCTGCCTGCAGCCCGGCCCTGCCTGCGGCCCTGCCCGGCCCTGCCTGCGGCCCACCCCCGCTCTACCACCGGGGGGCCCGGCCACCCGCAGCCGCGCAGGCCGCGGCGGTTGCCATGGCGGTGCTCCTGGCACTCGGGGCCGGGGTCCCCGCCTGCCCTGCCAGCGCCCTGCCCCGGGCGGCCCGGGCAAGCCTCAGGAGGGGGCTGCAGCGCCTTGGTCGGCCGCGGGGGCCGGTGCCTGGTACCCACCGCCCAGCTGTGCCCCGGCTGGCGGGGCTGTGGCACCCCCCAACCCCTCCCCCAAGCCCCCGCTTTACACCGCCATGCTTGTTGCTCGGGTTGTGGGGCCATGCCCCAGTTACCGGTGGGACAAAAATAATTTGTACTTAACCCTCCATGAATCTCAGCAACCCACCTCTCAGCCGCCCCTCCTTCTCCCTGCGGTCCCTGGGGAAGCGCAGTACCGCGGCTCCCTGCGGGGTCCGTAGCACCGGGCCGGCCTCGAGGGGAGATGGCCGCCGCTGTGTGGAGAGGAGCACGGCCGTGCCCTCCCCTGCCCGCTTAACTGGTGGCGCCTGGGGTTGTACTGACGCGGTGACAAGGGTGGCTTACAGGGAGCCAGCACACAATGCCCAGCTGCTGTGGTCACAGTGGGCGCATCCCCCGCTGCCAGGCACGGGAGGGGGAGGGGCCGCTGCAAACCCTGGGCTGGCATCGCCCACCTGGAGGTGTGAGAAGGCCCTGTCCCCCACCCCGGGCCCTGTCCCCACCCCGGGCTCTGTCGCCAACCCTGAGCTCTGTCGCCAACCCCGAGCTCTGTCGCCAACCCCGGGCTCTGTCGCCAACTCTGGACTCTGTCCCCCACCCCGGGCTCTGTCCCCCACCCCGGGCCCTGTCCCCCACCCCGGGCTCTGTCGCCAACCCTGAGCTCTGTCGCCAGCCCTGAGCTCTGTCGCCAACCCCGGGCTCTGTTGCCAACTCTGGACTCTGTCCCCCACCCCAGTCTCTGTCCCCCACCCCGGGCTCTGTCCCCCATCCCAGGCTGTGTCTCCCGCCCCAGGGCTGTTTCCCATTGTACCGGAGGCCATGGAGGAGAAGAGCAGAGGGGCCAGGGGCTGTGTGGGTCCCCCTTGGCAGGCACATTGTGGTCTCACTCCCTTCTTGTGCCTTTGCTGTTGTGTCGGTGCTGTGGGAGTGCTAAGCTGACGAAAGGACCGTGTTCTGAGGACCACATGGTTTCTGATCGTTGGGGCACTCAAAACACAATTTCCAAAGCTCTGCCTCCCTGTGTGTGACATTCCCGCTGCTCCTCCAGTGTGCTTCACCTCTGCTCCGTGGAGCTAGGTAGCAACGTCAGTGTTTTCTGAGCCCCGCTCCAAGGCCAAGGAGCCTGACTGAGCTGTTCACTGCAGCAGGTGGAGAGCTCTGTTCCCTCTGCAGAGCCCGGGCCTCAGCAGCAAACTGCGGGGGCACGGCCTCGAGCCAGGGGTCCTGGCGGACAGATGAAGTAGCTAAGGCAGGACAGCCAGAAAATGGTAAATACTAGCTCAGAGCCAGGTGCAGTGAGCGCAGCACGGAGCAGAAAAGCCTGCCCCGTCCTGGAAAACCTTAAGGTTGTGGTGGCACCTTGCAAAGTGGCTGCTGTGAAGTGCTGTGCTGGCACGGGGCTGCCCTGTTCCGCACACCCACAGGCACCTCACTGGGGTTTTGAGTTGCTGGGTGTAGGTACACCTCTGCCTCTGGTGCTTAGTATCCTAACAGCCCCAGTTATCCACGCTGTTCCAAACAACACATCCATTTCTGGGAGCAGGATTGTGAATGACCCTGCGCTGAATTCCTGAGCATTAGGGCATCAGCAGCAGCACCCCACTGCTGCTCTGCCTGGGACCTGCTCTGAGCCCAGTGCGGGGCGGATCTGGGATATCCACAGGTAATGCTTCAGCTCTGCTCATCACCGCTTTGCAGATGTTAATATTTGCCCAGGAAAGCACAGGTGGTTCTGGGGTATTAATGGGATTTGCTGGGCTTTATGGCGTGCTGTGGGGTGAGGGTACTTTTGCTTTTTGAGAGTGAATCTTACACTCTGGTGCTTTGCTCTCCACTGTGAGACTGAGGCTGTTTCACAAAGTGTCAGGAGTTTTGTTAACTTAAACACATAACCCTTATTAAAGAGCTGTGTTGAAATAGGATATAAACTACTTCATGAAATGCAGCAAACTTCCTTTTGGGTAGGAAGGGATTTTCCTGCTCTGCTTTGCTGCAGGACCCGACTGGCCAGTCAGCTGTTTTATTGTGGAGACTGGCTCGTCTGGTTCACAGTGGGAAGCTCAATACCATGACCGGTATGTTCATCAGCAAACCAGACAGACATCCTGCGCGTAAAGGTGCCTTCATACTCCCTGCAATTAAATCTTTGGGTCAGGGCTTAGCCTTAATGCTGCCTTGTACGCTTAGCTGGTGCATCTCTGCTAAGCTTTTTAATTGAATGATGGGTAAGATCCATATCCTGCTTGAACATCAAGGGAGGAGGCGATATGTCATTTTAAGAAATCAATGCATCTTCTCAAGGCAGCTGGAGCTTACCATTTCACTTCACAGCTGCCAAGAGATTAACTATACAATTGTCAGGTGTGATTCTGTAACAGACAAGGAAGATAACAAATATGAGTGAAAGAAGGTTGACAGCCTTGCTTGGGGGGGAGGGCTAGCAGAGGTCAGTATTTGGTTATAATGCCAAGTTTCTGCAGGAAATGAGTGTTCATGCTCATGCCATGGATCCCAGTCCTGTCGTTCGGGCTGTGTGTGCTGGGAACTGGACCTGTCCTTTTCTCTTGGCCTTAGGGGTCTGAGGGCTTAAGGACATAAGAAGAGTCCTGTGGAGGTCCAGCTAATCTCACCTCCTATTCCAGCCACAGCCTGTGCCAGTTCCCTTGGGAGAAGTTCGAAGCAATGCTTGCACTTTGTGTCCATGTCCCATGATTTCTGACGGTGTGATGGTGCTTTGTATTTAATGGCTCTCAGTGGAGAGCATGTCTGCTTTCAGGGCCATTCAGGGTGTTCCTGTACCCCAGAACTGACCTGGAAAAGGTGGAGGGAGAAGATGAAAGTATGGCACAGCTGAGCCCTGTGCAAAGGCTGAGCTTCCCATGCAGCAAAGGTGAAGTCCTGGGCTTAACAAGCTTTGCTCCTCATTTTGGCAGGGTCGGGATGTCACCCCAGCAGTTTCTGTGAGCACGGCATGGTGCGTGTTTGAAATGGGATTTATTGGTGGAGTTGTGCAAAGACTTTTGCACTGAGTTTGCTTGTGCTTCTCATTGTCGGAAATGCTAATCTTCTTCCCAAATTTTGCATAGAAAAATGGAATCCCTTTGGCTGCCCCTATCCTGAACGGCTGGCCAAGCTTTTGATTTTAGGAACATGAGCATAAACCTGCTCCGTTCAGTTTCAGTCTGCAGCTGAAATTTTACTGTTTTCAGTGCTTTTCATCAAGGATCAATTAAATTATAGGATTTTACAGCACTCTATGAATCTCTTTGATTTAATACAAATGTGTTTGAAGCATTCAACACCACATACCCCTCTTTTCCCCCCTCATCAGCTGAGCTGTCTCTGTAGTAGAGCTGACAGCCGTCGTCTGCCACGTTTGTCACTCTGCCCTGTCTTCCTGCCCGCAGCATCAAAATAAAGAACTTGTTAGTCCTGTCTTTGAGATCAAGATATAAGCAGACAATTGATTTTCCTCCCTCTTCTCATTAGTAAGCTCTGACACTTAATAAAACATATATTTCCACTCTTAGGGTAAGAAAAACATCCAGATAGTGCCTGTCAGAGAGAGCTGGGAGCGGGAATTCATCTTTATGGAAAATCAATAGCTGGAACAGAGAAATTGGCAGAACCCAAATTAAAAGTCGCTGGCAATTTCTGTCTTCATATTTCATGTCTGCTGCATGTCTGAAACAATAATTTGCTGCAAAGGAAGCTACTGAGGCACAGGGGAGAGCACGGACTTTGTGCCTGGTTCTGCTGCTGCTTCCAGATGGGCCCTTGCAGGTGACAGTGGCTGTCGGGTGGGCTCGGTTTGGAGCAGCTCTTTGGGCAGTGCCTGGTTCAAGGTGGCCCCTGTCCTGGGGACCGAGAGCTGTTCAACACAGACCTGTCTGTTAGAGCTTGTGTCGATCGCCACCGCTGCCATTGCTGGCAGCGCTGTCATAAAAGTCTCCCATTACCACCTCTTCCAGAGTTCCTGGCTGTGTCCCTGCATCCCTAGATAGTGCCCATAACTTGCCATGCTTGCCTGGCTCCGTGGGAGCTGGACTTTCAGAGCAGGGCTGCCCACCAGCCGGCTGCACTGAGCTGCTTCAAACCCCATTATCACAAGGGGTGTGACTAATTCACTCCGTGCTTGCTCCCAGTTTCGCTGGTGCCTCACATAACTGAAATAAATTACACATTTGAGATATATCCCAAATCCACACATTGTGAACTCGCTTTGCCCATCAGGTTGTCATACAGAAGGCTCACTTTGAGAAGGAAGAGGGTTGTAAGTTTTCTACTTTTTCTGTTGTAATTTTTTTCATCTGGCAGTTGGGAACTGCTCTCCTGGGATGCAAAAGTCCCAGCTGGACCAGGCCAGGGAGGAGTTAATTGCATCCCCAAGGCAGCAATTATCTCCAGCTCATTATACCCACTAATGAAACCCTAGGAGGGAGCCCCCCAGCCTGGACCTGCTGGAGTTTGAGGTAGCTGTTTGCCTACAGCAGGCCAAGAATTTTGTGGGTTTGGAGGCTGGTCTGGGCCAAAAGTCCTCCCGGTTCTGTGCCCAGCCCAGAGACCTGCTGCGTGCAGGGCTGAGCGCTCGGGATTTCCTCAGGCAAGGGAAAGGGAGCCTTCGTCTGTTAGCTCTTCTCCCCTCCTCTGTTGAATGTTTGATGGTTGCACAGCCCGGACAGGTCTTGGCAGCACCAAAGGGGAGTCCAAGGGCAGATGCACCCTTGTTTCTCCAGCAGTGACATTAGTGTAAACACCCCGACGTGAGAGGTGAGAGCTCATCTGAGCTGTGGGCTACAGCAGCGGTTGGTTTACCAATGACCCAGCTCAGGACCAATGACCCAGCCCAGGACTGATGATCCAGCTCAGGAAGATGGAGCAGGGTCATGGAAGCTCCTTCATCTTGCTTGGAAGCTCATCAAAAGCCCGTTCAGATATCCCTGTGTTGTGCTGCACTTTGCAAGACAGACATCCTTGAGCATAAGTTCAAGGCAGGCTGTCGTGTCCCAGATCCCACAAGATGTCCCTTGCTGGCAGGTTCATCCGAGCAGCGAGTGTGCATCCCCCTTTTTCCAGGCAAGCTTCCCAAAGGGGTCATGTTTACTTGGATGTGGGACAGAGAGAGAAGATGGGGAAGTCAAAACGTGCTGAGCCCGCACCCTGGTCCCCTGGTTGTCACCTGGTACCGGTGCCCGCTGGGGGCTGCGGCTGGCGGGGAGCAGAACCGGGCTGATGCCAGGGTGCAGCACTCCCAGGGAGCTGGGTGTCCGCCCTCCCTGAGGCTTGGGACATGAAAGCAGCTCCGAGGCTCGAGCATTCATCCTGCTGGGAACATGGTGACCAGCACCTTTATTTAGTACCAGTGGGCAGAGCATGGCAGGCAGAGCTGGAGCCTGCATCCTGTGATTTACCGCTTGGCTGGCTGGCTCGTGCTCCCTTCCATCGCTCAGGGCTGGCGTGTTAATCTGCAGCACCAACGTGCTGGATAAATCAGCCCAAAGCGCTTGTTCCCACAGCTGCCCCTAAGCAAGGGAGGGGCTGCAAACCCCCAGGGCATGAGCAAGGCAGGGGCATTTATTTCTTGCCATTGAAGGCTACAGTTGTTTTGGGAACATTTGTGTTCCCCCAGCACAGAGGCAGTACTGGGGCATTTCTGTGTTACAAGGAGGAGCTGAGGCCCACAGTGAGATAACAACCTGTTTGGGCTTGTGGAAGAGGGGAAGTAAACCCTGCACAGCCAGTTTAGTGTCCCTCACTGACATCCAGAAAGCTTTTCAGAGTAGGAATGAGCATCTTTCACATGACCGCAGGTGCTGGCCTTTCCTGGGTTAAAACAGGAGGGACTGTGGGGCTAGATCCACGCAGAGGGAGCTTAGAGCAGCGCTGCTGGGTCAGGCTTTGCTGCTGCTCACAAGGATGCTCGCCCCGGGGGCCTCATCTAGCCCTGATGCTGGGGCAGGGGGCTGTGGCACTGCATGGCGGTGGTCCTTGGGGTTGATCCGAGGGGGCTGGTGGGGAGGACCAGAGCAGGGGGGTTGCTCTGGGAATACTGACAGCCCCTGGCTCAGATGGCAGGACAGCAAGGGTGAAGTCATGCCTGTGTCAGCTCATCCATCTCCACCGCTCCCAGGCTGCTCCCGGGGGAAGCGCAGTCTTTGGCAGTTCTGAGTAGGGTTGGAGGCGGATGCAATTCTGGAGAACAAGATTCCCTTGCAAAACCTGTAGGAAAAAAAAATATTAAAGTTCTTGGCTGAGAACCTTGTTTAAAGATCTTATCTCTGGCAGAGGAAATAAGGTCTTAATTCCCTCCCTTGCTGCTTGCCTCCCAGTGTGTCTTCGCAAGCGCTGGGTCCCCAGAGGAGCGCAGGCCATTAACTCTGCCAGGAAATGAGCTGGAGAGAAGTGGCTTTTGTTCGTGGAACGGAGATTGACCTGAAGCAGCTCCGGGTGAAGCTGCTGCCTTTGCCACGTGCGGTCCCTACTGCGGGGAGAGGCAGGTGGAACGTGCGTGGGATGGGCACCCCGCATCCTGTGCAGCTCCACAAATGTGCCGTCGAGGCAGATCGCAGGCAAAAATTATATTTGGCTTTCTGACTTGGCCATCTTTCTTTTCTGAAGCCTTGGTTGGAATCAGGAGGGGGTTTGGGTGATGTTGCTCTCCCTGCTCCATCCCCTGCGTCCCCCGGGCAGGGCTGGCACCCCTGGGGCTGCAGAAGGAAGGATGGGGTGGCCATGGCTGTCCTGTGCACACTGGGGGCTGTGCTGCTCCCGCCCAAGCTGGCGCTGGAGAGCTGTTGGGATGCTGTGTGTGATGGGGTAAAAGGTACTTCGTGACAGCTCGATGCCACCCATGGATGGCTTTATCCGCCGTGCAGCACTGGGGCTGAAGTGTCCCTGTGCCAAGGACCCCCATGACTGTCCTGCAGCCAAAGAGGGGGACAGAGGGTGAGGAAGGTCCACCTTTCTGCCTCACACTACGGTGGCCGGTGGGGAGAGCGGAGCCCCCACTCAACAGAGTGCCGGCTCTCATACCCTCACGTTTCATCGTCACCTCCACCCGCACAAAGAGCCTCGGCTGAGTCATCTCCTGGCTAAATGGAGTGTGTGGGCTTACCGCAGCTTTAGCTGTTCATCCTCTGCTTTGCTGGAGCCTGACACAGGGTAAAATAGAGCTATTCATCAATGTGGAGGTGAGGCAGATGAATGTCCTGTACCAATAAACCCGGCCTTGCTCTCCTCCTACCAGGTCGAGCAGCTGGTGTCTTGCTGTGGTCCAGCGAGGACTGCTTAAGTGGCTGCTGCTGGAGGCGCTCGGGAAATCTTAAAAGAAATATGGACTTATGTTTTGCACCGAGTGACTTAGTGCTCTTGCTGTAAAACACGGCGCCAGAGCCTCTGTGGAAAGGAGGCTCTCGAAAATGTTCCTACCGTGTATGAAAGCAGGGAGGGAGAGCGAAGCCGATGGCGGCGGCACCCCACCTCTGCTCGCTGGTGTTAAATCCGTCCGGGGTGAGGTTGGTGCTTGCCCAACTGGCACTGGAGACCACAGCTGGCCTCATGGTCATGGTGGCTGCCATGCCCTTGCCCTGCTGCCTGGCCATGGCCTTCGCCATGTGCAGCTCTACCCTGGCACGTGCCACCACCTGGTCCCCACGGAGCGGCGGGGCAGGGGATGGCTGGTGCTAGGGTGCTTTTGTCAGCTATCAAGTACTTGAAGCGTCTTTGTGGTGCTCAGCAGCCCTCTTTGCATACAAAATAGCAGGTCTCCAGAGAGCAAAGCTGCAGTGAAACATTTCTCCTGGTGACTGACACCAAGCTCTCTCTGCTAATGATGTTAAAAGCTTTTTGGCTGCTGGTTGTGCCGTGCGGTCACCTGCCCTTACCAGCTTCTCACCTGCAGCGTGGCAGCACACGTGCAAGGTGGCCCGAGCTCACCCTCAAGCTCCTCCTGGCTTTCATCTTTATTATGTTTACGAGCTAACGAGTGCTGGGGGCCGTGGGAGCTCACAGGGAGTGCTGGGGGCCGTGGGAGCTCACAGGGCATGGTATGTGTCTGGTCACGGAGAAGTACGTGATGCCATGACCCTGGAGGTGGGCAAAACTATCCTTGTCACTGGTGCAGCTTAAAACAGAGCGAAGCCATGAGAGCAGAAGGAGCCTGACTGGAGGTGCAGCAGCATTTGTGCTGAGTACTTTGGGGGCGAGTGCATGTGGTAGGGGACAGCAGTGTGGCACAGCCACTCCCTGCAGCTGCACTTGTCACCAGGACAGGGACAGTCTTGGGGCTTGTCCCATACCCGCTGCCAGTGTGCTCCAGCCCATTCCCTGCCTGCAGGCAGGATGCTCTGGGCAGGACTGGGGAAGACATTTGAGCACCCGGGGTTCCCCTCACAGTGGGTGCCATGCAGTCAATGCCCCTCGGCCCTGAGATAAACCAGCTGGAAGCTGGGGGGGCAGAAGGAAATGTGGCCTGGACCCCCCCTTGCCTGCCAGGGAGTGGGGCAGCTCTGGCACCTCAGCATCGCTCCAGCCGGGGCTGACCAGCCCCACTGCAATGAAAGGATCCATTTTCTGTCCCTGTCGGGAGTGATTAGGGAGCACAATGCTGATGGCCGTGCAGGGGGAGCCCACAGCCACGTGGCCAGCAGTGCTGGGGCTGTCGGAGGGGGAGCAGGAGGGGAGACTGGCCGCTCGGCACGTCCCAGAGCGGGTGCTGCAGCTGCCCAGGGTCACACGAGGCTGTGGGGCTGTTACACAAGGGCTGGCGGGCGATGGTGCGTGGCCCCACATGCCAGGACACCGTGTCCCATGCCAGCTCAGGGTGGCCCCAAGCTGCTCGACACGCGGGAAATTGCTGGCTGATGCTCCCCGGCCAAAGGAAAACTTCCTGCTGCTGCAGGATGCGGCTGAGCCTTGCTGTGCTTTTCCCACCATGAATGTCACCATGGCACTGGGGGTCCCGGCTAGAAATGGGGCTATGGGGGCTCCCAGCTGCTGTGGTTCTGGTCTGTGCATCTGGGATCTGCGGCAGAGCATCTGTGCAAAGGGAGAACACATTTGTGGTTACTAAAGCGGCGATTCTGCAGGGCACATTCCTTGCTGGGTTTGCAGCCACCTCCAGAGCAGGTGGCCAGCTGGGCAAGAGGCTGCTCGTCCTCTTTGCCTCCCAAACAGCGGGGCTGCGGGGGACGAGGCAGGACGGGGAGGCGTTCCCGCAGGCAGCGTGCGGCAGAGCCTGAGCTCGCCGTGGCCTACTTGGTGTCTGCAGCAAGAATGGGGCTAATCCTAATCCAAGGTGAGGATAAATGGCCACAGGTGCCTCACGCCAGGGAACCACGTTCTGGTTGGCACTGGCCACCGTGCCTTGGTTTAGTGCCCCAAGCCCCCGGGGTCAGGCCGGTTACCCGTCCTGCGGGATGGAGCCAGAATTGCTTTAGTGCCTTGGTCTGTCCAGCTCTGCTCAGGGACCCTGCTTCCTCGCAAACCCGCTGCCAGCAGCACGGATGAAGACAAACGCACAAAGCTTGTGTTTCAAGTTGTGTGTGGCTTTTCAACCCCACCAAATAGCTTTATTCACACAATCGTTTCTTAATTTACAAAGCCTCTGCCACTCATACACATCAGGGTATCCACAGTGTTCAAAGAACTTAAATAGAACATCTCATACCAAGCCAAGTAAACCAAGTACAAAAAATAGATATAAAGTTGTTCACACATAGGTCCTAGATTACCAGCTTCTGTGCAAAAAAAAAAAAAAAAAAAAAAAAGAAAAATACAGATTCATTTACTAGTACCATTATCTTTAGTTTGGAGTCTGGGTTTAAGCCTTCTGCTCTTGCTAGCTCAGCACAGGAGCTGCAGGGTGAGGGGGGAGCCTGGAGCAGGACTGGGCCAGTACACCCCTGTCCCAGGGCTCACCCAGCACCACTGGGGCCTCAGCACCGCCCAGCACGGCAGGGCAGCAGCTCCTCTGCAAAGCTGCTGTGCTTAGCTGGATGAATGAGCTGAAGGCCCACGGTGGGCTGGGCAGCTGCAGGTGCCAGAACAGGGACATCAAGCACTCCCCTGTGGCCCCTGCCCACTCTTATAGCAGCTTGGATATCACCCTCAGAGATAAAAGCACTTGGGTAGCAACAGAGAAGCAGGATTTGTCAGGTCACAGCTGGAGGAGAGCATCTCTCTGTGCTTTCCTTCCAGCTGTGCCCACTGCCCCGACGCCCACTCTGAAGTGGGAAATGCTTTTAGACCTGAAGGGTCACATGCTGGGATGAGCCCGGTAACTGACTGAGCAGCAGAGGAACCGCCAGCACAGCTCACCCCACCACCAGCGACAGCTCCCAGCACTGCCTCGTCGAGGGAGCCAGCAGCACGAGCATCGCTCGCATCCCATGGCCGAGGAAGCCAGCGGCTCTGCT
This sequence comes from Falco naumanni, assembly GCF_017639655.2. NCBI lineage: Eukaryota > Metazoa > Chordata > Aves > Falconiformes > Falconidae > Falco > Falco naumanni. Next base: position 22,378,724 of record NC_054063.1, on the reverse strand, counting down.
TCCCAGATGCTGCCCCTCTGCTGAGCCTGGGACCTGTGCAGCCTGGCTGGTGGGATGGGAGGCTGCAAGGAGCCAGGGGAAAGCACGGCAGCACGCTCCTGGGGCACACGGCTGAGCCGGCATGCCCGTCCTGCAGCAGCATCGCCAAAAGGGAAGCAGGAGCCTGCCTCACCTCAGGCAGCTGTAGTGTGAAGCCTGGGCAGTGCACACCTGGGGGAACGAGGGAAAGCAGCAACGTGTTTCCCTGCTCTCATGACCTGCAGAAAGCACAGGGAAACATATCCCAGTCCGTGCCCTGACGCAGCTGGCCCACGGTGCTTGGCAGGCTTAAATCCAGACTCAGTACTGCATACAGAGGAGACACACGACGCTCACAATGGAGGATTTCCACAATGATGGTAATGCTTGTTTTAAGTCTTATTGCTCCAGAAAGGCTCTGGGAGCCTCCGATATGTGAAGGAGCTGGGTCCTGAGGAGTAAAGGAAGACCACAGGGGTAACTCTTATCTGTCACTAGCACTGCTGAACCTCAAACACAGCAGCAAGGGGACAAGGGGGAGCTAATCTAACCCCTCAAGGCTAGAGCCATCTCTGCTCTCTCCTCCCCATGGACCAAAGCTGGCTGGGAGATCCCCGTGACACCTGCACGATGCCAGCAGTGTCAGCCTTGTACACATGTACAGATAACATGTTTCCCAATCCTCCTGAGGCTTGGCTTGTTCCCCCCACCCACCCCATATCACTCTTGTAAACAGCATAGAAGTAAACAGTTTCATACAATTGCTTCCCCGGTACGGGCACCAGCTGTGTTCCCCACAAGCCTGGAGGGTGGCAGGGTTTAGAGAGGGTACTTGGCTCCCCCCAAACTGACCAGAGCACCCTCCCACCACCTGGATGCTCAGCCTCACTGCAGCCAGGAAGAGATGGAGACAGCATGGCCCTGGGCTGGGCAATAGGCTGCAGGCTCAGTGCCGCTTTCTTAAGCTTGACATTTCCCAGCAGCACATCCTAATGTCAAGAACATCTACAGCGGAGGGAGAAGTTCAGCCTGCAAGAGCTGGCCAGGAGCTGCCTGACAGACCCACCTGGGAAAAAAAAAGCCTAAACATCCTCCATCCCATAGCACATGCAGGTTTGAGCTGTTCCCAGTTCCCACCTTGTTCTAGAGGGAGTGCTGGTCTGGGCCAAAGTAACTGGGAAGAGAGAATGCTGGGAGCTGTAAACACAAGGCAGGTTCCTGTATAGTCTCAGGAGTTGAGCACAAAGAGCAGCAAAATCATCAGGGACAAATGCTCTTAAAAGGGTAAATTAATCAGGGAAACATCCATATTGGCCAAAGGCTAGCAGCCCTAGGACTCGTCCTCAGGAGTGTTTGCTAAATCCTAAATAAGGCACTACGGTCTAGCTCACTAACATCAAGCTGCTTTAAAAACACATCTGCAACGCAAAAGCTGAGGTGGAGACGTGTGGTTTGAAGATGGCCTGAAATGGTGGTGGACCAAGAGGGCTGACACTCCCAGGGCTTGCCTGGATGCTGCCTGCCTGCTCTCCAAACAGGAGCTGCCTGCCGGGCTCGCCCTGTCCCCAGAGAGATGGGTGACAGAAATCTCCTGCTAGGAAGCTCCCTTCAACTGGGATGTTACACGTGGCGAAGGGCCCTTCCAGCAGACAAAGCCACGTGAGCAGGGCTGGGAGATAAAGCCCTCTTACTGCACCTGTTCAAGCCATGGTTAGGTTATTACAGTTATAACAGTCAGGAGCAAAGGCTCTGTCAGGTGGAGGAAGGATGGCCCAATGATCAGGGCACTAATGCTGTACTTGTGAACTACAGGGTTCAGCTCTCGTCTCACTGCAAGCCCACCCCTCACCCCCCCACCGGGAGCTGGGGGAGAAACCCACCTGCAGCTTCTTGGCACAGCCGCTGTGGGGACCTGCTGCTAGTCAGAGAGGAATGAGAGCAGCCAAGGCGCCGTCCAGAGCCCCCGCGAGTGCTCTGCAGCCAGGGCCAAGGACAGCGCCTGCCGAGCAAACTGCTCAGACCCCTGGAAGGAGCCTGTACAGCCACAGTCTGACTATGGCCGGCCACATCCCACAGAAGCGTCCCCAGGAACAAACAGAAGAGCAGCGTGGGAACAGGGGCTTGGCGCTGAATTTGTGATGTCCTAACCTTCACAAGTCAGACAGATGGTCTGGAGCCTCCTGGCATTGTCCTCGGAAGAGGGCCCTGGCCTTCCTGCAGCAACAGCCTTAACTTTGTGTCCTAGAACCAAAGGAAGAGGGAAAAAAAAGAAACCCCTCCCTCCATTCCCTGCTTCAGCCCACCTGAATTTCTTCCATTTCCACTTATTCCCATGAGGTCAGCAAAGTACACTGAGTAGATACAAGGACAGACAAGGAACAGTTCCCACAGCTGGGGACGAGGGGGTAGGAGGGACCCTCTCCTGCCCATGGCCCTGGCCAGCTCCAGCTGCAGTAAGGGCTGAGCGCCTGGGCAGGCTGTGAGTGATGCTGGGTCAGAGCAGCCCACTCCTCAAACTGCTCCCGGGTGATTTAGCCTGGTGAGAAATGTTTTAGTCAGTGCAGAACTTGCAGGGTGGAGAAGAGGTGGTGCTTTGCATTTACAGTGAGCAAAGTCTAAAAACCGTTACCACAGGGTCAGCCCCTGAATATTAGTGTTGCTCTATATATAAACAAGGAAATCCAGTATTAACTGCTCAGCCTGAGGTTCCAATCTCCTTACCTGAGCTGTACTGCAACCAACCCTAACCAGCGGCTTTGCCTTTTGCTTCCAGGACATAGCCCTCTAGCAGGGAAAAGTGTTTCACGGGAGGTTAGAATCCAGCCCATGAGCCGTTTCGGCCAAACCTCCTCTTCTCCCAAGCATTGTTCCCAGCTACTGAAGTCTGGCATTACATGGAACAGAGCAGTGGACTGCTTTCCATTTCTCTTCTATGCAGACAATGTTCACCTGAAAAAAAGTATTTTGGGGCTGCCTGTTGCTCTCTGTATGGAAAGTCTGTAACAAATGTCACTAGTGAAATCCAGGTTGGGGAGAACGAAGGTCTGCCTGTTGCAGCAGCAGACCTGCCTTACCAAATGGCTTTCCAGCTTGTTCATGCTACTCTATTCTAATGTCAACTGCCCGCAGCCTGGGCAGCATCCACCTATTCAGAAGCTGCCTGGCCATGAAATTATTTAGCTGCTTGCAACACGTGGTCTGAGAGAGACTCACTTTTTCTAAACCATTGCACCACTAGTGCAAACCTAGCAATCACTGTGCTCCCATTTCCCTTAGGCAAAAGCAACAGCTTTAAACCCAAAGTTGTGCCCAGCTGGACTGAAGAGCTGGTGCCTGGCAGCACACCTCGCTGCCAGGCTGCCAATCCCCACCTCCTTATGGAACCAGGTCTCCTCTAGAAACATCTGCTGAGTCAAATGGCAGTACAGGAGATACAGGGAGGGCTGGGCAATAGAAGCTCTGCTCTCTGGATCTTGTTTAAAAGTCTCATAAGCATGACAATTGCCAGCTTGTGCTCCTCTACAGGCTCATACAGCCCCATCCTGCATCCCCAGAATACCCCTTCCCAACAAAACCAAATAACACCCAAAGATTTCACATTGCCAGAGATCCTGCAGACCAGGGATCTTCCATATCATCATCTTCCCTTATCTTTGACTTCCCTCGTTGCACATAAATAATGGAGATTATGGGTCCCTGGTAAATAGACCTGCAAGAAAAACAAGAAAGGAGAGAGAAAGGTCAGGTATGTCAGTGGTTTTGTCCCAGTTACCACACTGTGACAACGTCCTGCCAGTGCTCCCGCTGCCACCTGACCCAGACTGCAAGTAGGGAAAGCAAGCAGGATCGCTAGTTCAGTGTGCTCACCGCACCTCTCCTTTCATCCCAAGCCCTAATCAAACATCATTTGAGGGTCTGGGAGAACTCAAGAAGAGCGCACGCCTTCTCGTTACACAGCCCAAACAGTCACTGCAAACAGCAGCACCAGGTGGAGGGTGCAATAGTAACTGGATTGGTGCTGGAGTCATCCGGCTGCTGGGCAGCAGGGCTGGAGGACACCACTGTGGAAAAGGCACCCACTCCCAGTGCCTTCCCACTGGTCCCAGTTAGTCTGAGATAGGTGTTGCAGCATCCCTCTGCTTTGTAGTGCTTTTGTTATCGGTCCAGGCACCATGGGTCTACACTCTGTTTACAGTTATTTCTCCCTCAGGAGCAATTCAGACAGCCCTGCACGGAGCACGCTGCCAAGGTCAGCCCACATCCAGCTGCCCCAGTGCATGGGCTGTGCTGGGATGGGCTGAGCATCACCCCACAACCCATAACACAGCCCCATCCTGTGGGGCTCACTGCGGTGATAGCCTGGCCAGAGCCAGGACGAGCATTACCACAGCAGAGCCCAGCCTTGAGGGTCCACATGATGCACCCAACAAGCGCTGGCTCCCAGTCCTCCACCGGGAAAGGTGGAACAAGCTGACACTGGGGACACCCTGCACCACTCACCCTGTGCGGCAGCAGCAGCTCGGGGTTCTCAAGTGGCACTGCAAGAGGTGGTTAAAATCCATTTGGTGCAACTGAAAGAAGAGCAGGATGGGTTCACAGCATGGCCCTGCTGTGCTTGAAACAGCTCATGAGGACGCTCAGTGCCAAGGATTTCAGGGAAAAACAGGCAGATCTGTGCTGCACACTTACTGCTCTGGCCCAAGCCCCTGTGCACAGCATCCCCCACAGCCCCTATAGCACCAAGGGTCCTGCAGTGATTCATCTGCAGCCCTGACACAGCACCCTCCTGCGCTCTGAGGCTCGGGGATGCAGAAATTCTCAACCCCACAGGTAAGCCACCAACATTTTCCACACAGTTTATTCGCAATCCAGCAAATTCCCTGTGGACATCCCATCCAGCAGCAGCGCTGGACCCAGCAGAGGAACAGCAGAACAGCACACATGGCACGAATGTCACTTCTGTACTGGAAATACATCATCCAGGTATTCACAGGAGGTATTCCCCTCCCCAGGAGGGAGTGACCAGCAGAGCTGAGGCCAGGGGCTCTGCTGGGAAGCAGTGGTGATGGTTTGATGAAAGCTGGGACCCACCTGGCTGACAGAGGGAGCTGGGGGTCTCCCCATTGCTGCCAGCTCGGCTCAGTGGCACCTCAAGGGCTTCCTGCAGCAAGGGACAGGGCTGGAAGTCTCTGGAACATGTGCAAACCTTCAACCCAAGGGGAGGGCCCTGCTTCACTTCATCACCCCAAGTCCTATGCACAGGTGGTAATTCTGCAGGACTTATCAGCAGTTTAATTTTTCCCCAATCTTGAGCTCTGAGCAAAGTTACATGGAAAAAATAGGGGATGAGTATTCACCTCCCCCCGTCAGCAGAGGAGATCCTCTCCCACCAGGAACGAGTGAGGGGCTCTGCAGAGATGCCGAGTAAGAGCAACAGAGCAGCGGGAGAAACCTGCTGAAGGAAAACTGCCACTGCCCAGCAAATTACTCAAATCTCTCAGCCCTAGGAAATCTCATTAAAGAAATCCATGCCCAAAGAACACATTTCTAAAAGGGCTGCCTCTGCTGCTCAGAGCAGAAGCCAGGACAATGGGCACGTTGCTTTTCAGGAGAGGTTCACCAGGAGATGCTGCCTTTGCAGGCTGCAATCAGAAAAGCACCCTTCTGTTTGAGAAGGCAGGCTTACGAGAGGCACCAGGACATCAGGTCAGGAATTTTCTGGAAGTAGCTTCATTAGTAAGTAGGGCAGCATTTCTGTTTGTGCTTCCCTGGCATAGGAACATTTTCAGGGAAGGAGCTTGCCTGAGCAGCCCCGAGCTCACAGCACTGAGAAAGGAGAGCTCACTCCATTGATGCACACTGTTTCAGGAGTTTGTTCAAGGGCTTTTAATCCCTCCACTGACACCACTTATAGTTTTAATCAGCTCGAACGTTCATTCGGCATCAGCAAGATATGAACCAGCAGTCCCCAGAGTCCTCATCCAGCACCTAAGGAAATGACACTAATGCGTGGGTCACAGCAGAGATGGGAGATGGCAGTGCAGTCTGCGTGGTAGCTGAGGGCTCAGCGCAGGGCAGAGAGAGATAACCCAGCACCTTCTCTTGTCAGTCACGTTATCTGCCCCTGCATGGGAACACAGGGTACCAGGGAATGGGGCTGAGGGCCTGCTTTGTCTCTTAAATCCTTCCTCATGCTCTCCTCATTTATTTGCAGCACACCCTTTAGGAGCTTCCTTAAATCCAACCTTAAATTCACAGGGGGGAGAGCAGGGATGGGGGAGAGCAGGGATGACTTCGAGCAAGTGCAAACAATAACACATCTGGCCAGAGGTGATCCAGTTCACCCTCAGGGCTTTGCTTCTCCCCAGGTAGAACCCAACACTGCCCAGAAAAATGTGCACACTCCGCAGTGTGGCCCTGCAATGCTGCACCCGCGGCTACAGCCAAGAAGAGGATCTGACCTTGCTTTTACTGTCCCATGGCTTTTATCCACGCCAAGACTAACAAACCACACCGAAAACAGACTGAGGTCAAATCCAACATTATTTCAGAAATGAAACTGCTATTCTTTTCCTTGCCTTCCTGCCCTGTTCCTGGCCAGGGGGGTCAAGGCACTTTTACCACATGGTAAAATTTGAGTTGAGTGGTACTAACAGACAAGACATCACTGACAGCTTGCAGAGATGCTGCTGATGGGCTCCCCATCCCTGTCCTTCAGGTCTGAAATTCTGTAGGGCAGCAGTTTATCAGGAGCGGCTGGGCACAGCACCAGAGAGCTCTCGCCGGGTGCAGACACCGTCATGCAGGGAGAGCAGATGAGCTTGTTCAGCATCAGCTCCTGTTGCATTTTGAAAACGCAAAGAGAACAATGCAAATGCAAACAGTTACTTTCAGCTGCAACTGGAATGATCGGAACCAGTGACAGAGGAGTGCTGGAGTGAGTCAGGCTGGCCTTCACCTCAGACACCTTCCTGTCGAAGGCAGCCGAGATGGTGCAGGCTGCACCACGCCACGCACAGATTCCTGCCACTCACCTTGAGCATCCACTCCAAAGCCCAGACCTACTGTTTTATCCACAGCAAAACCATCACAGAACACGATCTATCAGAACAAGCTGCCTTCCACACTGATCACAACCATTGCAGATGGATATCCTACATGAACTAAAACTACAAAGTCTCTTAAATGCATTACTGCAAGTGGTGGGTGACACTGCCACTGCTCCCCTTGTTTCTGTGGCTGAGACCACTGGTGCCACTCCAGCGAGCAAACAGCCCGTGCTCTCGCTGTACCTCACTCCTCAGCAACTTCTCTGAGGGTTGCTCAACCACACTACACAGCCCCAGAGCATCAGAGCATCCCACCGAAGCAGGGTCCACGGGAGCCCCCTCGCCTGCCCTGGGAACTTGGAGGGCAGCTACAAGAGACACGCAAAGAAAACTATGTTCCCATTGTAGGAACGGAGGAGGGGGAGGGCAGCCCCAGACTCCCAGTACGGACGTGGAGGGGTGAAATACTCCTTGGTGTGCCTGCAGGGACAGTGCCGGGCTATCCACGGCAATCAAGAGAATCAGCAGGTACTCGCACAATCCAGCCACTCCCTAATTGCACTATAAAAAGGCTTTTGTCCTCTTTGCCCAAAAGGCATGCTTTTGGGAGCAGCGATCTGGGGCTTTAGATAAACTTGCTGCAGAGGGTGGGGAAGCAGAAAGTTCAAATAAGATAAGACTTTCCTTCTCCCCACTGAAATGCTGCCCACCTCTGCTGGCCTTTACCGCCCCTGGGCAAGGAGAGCAAGGGATAAGCAGGCTCATCTCCTCCCCAGACACCAAGCCAGAAACAATTTCCCAGCTGAGAACTGACATTTCATAACTGCATTTTGGAAGGGTAACAGAGCATGAAGCCTGCTGACTGGCAGGTGCATGCAGCATCCGAGGCTGAGCTAAAGGCAAAGCTGTTGGGACATGAAAAAACAATCCTAAGGGGTCAGCGGCCATGCCAAAGACTAAGCAAAAATCTGACTGCCTGGGTCAGGAAGGGTTATGGTTTTCCAGGTTATGACATGGAACAAGGCTGAGCAGGGGCTGAAGCTGTCCTAGGGAAGAACTCCCTGCATGACCCAGCAGCCTATAAGCTACACGCCAGTGCCACAATTAAGCTGTAAGAGGTTACTTGAGTTTCTCAGTCAAATTACCTGAGAGCAGAATTCAGGCCCTGCTCTAAATCCTACTTTAGCTTCTCAAGCAGGTTTCTGATTTAAGATTTGCATTTACTAAGAGCCAGAGGCAGGCTGATAGGAATGCACAAAGCTACAATACAAGTTAGAAAAACCCTATAGGAAGACACACCAAATATCCTGCTGCCCCATAAGCAAGCCAGAGGACTGCTCCCCACAGCACAAAGCTCTGGGTTTGCAGTGAACATATGGCCGGCGCCGGGCTCCTATCTGGGCCAAGCAGCCGCGCTAGGGATGCCAGGTTGCGTTATGCAAGCGCATCCCTCACCGCCGCAGCTGCGTCACCCACAGAGCTCTCGGTGCAGACTCACGGCTGGCTCCGGCCGCGGGTGGGGTAGCGGGGAGGCTGCAGAAGGCAGCTGGGTTTTAAGCAAAACAGCCCCCGGGTAGGACTGTCCCCTCGGTGTTTGTTATCCCTGCATGTACTGTTCTGCAGATCTGCGCAGGATGAGTTCTCCCCGCAGGGCGAGGGCTGGTTGTGTAACTCGGCAGCATCATGGCAGGGAGCGATGGCAGATGGCAGCGGGCAAACCCCGACCCTCGGCGGGCAGCAGCGCCCGCCCCAGCAGCCAGGAGCCCCACACCTCAGCCTGGCACGCAAGGTGGGGTACCCTGCGCTCGCCCCAGGACCGGATCACACCCAGCTCCAGGGCTCCCATCTCTGCAGATTCGCTCCCCCACCCTAATCCCCAGCCCACACTTGCACTGGGACCAGTACCAAGCCCCAGCCCCAGGCATAAGCAGTCGCATCAATTACTTGCACTGGAGTCTTAAGGGTGTTAAATATTTTGCCCCGGGGGGGGGGGGGGGGGGGGGGGGGGCGATGGGACAAACCAGCAGTGACAGAACTAGACCTACCAGCGGGCCCTCCCATTTCTATATTGCTATTGCTCTGCATACAGCACAAAGCTCACCTGGGTGGGCACAAACGCACAGAGGGGACAGGCAGCACGCTGCTTTACGTGGGCTCAGGGAGAACGCTCAGGTGGGCAGCGATGAGGGTGTTTGGTTGTTGTTTTGTGTTTGGGTTTTGTTTGGTTTTGGTTTTTGTGGGTTTTTTTTTAGCAAAACCTGCCCAAAATATCCCCACCTTCCCATCACTGGGCTGCTGGAGGATCATTCTCGGGCATGGGCCAGGCACACAGCCATGGGCTGCGAGGGTGAGGGCTGAGTGTGTGCTGGCTAGGGCAGCCATTTCGTCCCTCTCTGCTCTCCCGTAGCTGGGATCTGCTCTGGTCCGGCAGGATCTGTGGGGGTTTGGGGTGAGGTATGGGCTTGGAGCCCAAGCTGCAATGCCAGCGCCCAACACAAGCAGGCTCCCAGATGTCTCCTGCGACCTGCAAGGGCCTGGTGGCTCTGCAGGAGCCTGAGAAAGGCCCTGGGCTGGGAAGACATCAGCCTCGCCCCTTGTAATCTGTATTTTTTCGGTTTCATTGAAGCGTTTGGCCAGGAGAATGCCTAGTAACAGCTCATGTTTACAAACTGCTTTGCCATGCAGACACCACCTCCCAGTCCTTCGGCATCACTGGTTAATGACATCACCAGCTGCCCCACATCCTGGGGTCCTTCCAGACCATGTGTGACCACTCAGGCCCCTGGAGCAAGACCTCTGAGCTTGGGACTATTTAGGAACCAAGCTGGGGGAGGAGGGAAGGGACTCTGCTTGAACGGAGCTGAGGTCAGCCTCAGCACAACTGTTCTGTAAGCTTCCTTCCTGAGCAGACGGCAGGTCTACAAGTCTACAAACTCAGACACGGGGGACCAAAGCATCCTACTGGGTTTGGGCAACTGCAGCTCACACCAAAGGGAAGTCTTGCCTTTAGCAAGGAAATGAAACAGACCCACGAAACAGACCCACAAGACAGACCCCACGTGCCTCGTCGGTGAAAGCAAACAGCTTTGTCTGTACAGAGACAGACGTGCGGCTCCACTCAGTGCCTGCTCACCCAGCCAGCTGAGCCCCAAGGTGTCCTGTCTGAGTCTGAGGGGAAGGGGACTGTGCCAGACAGCAAGGTGCTCACAGCGCTGACCACAGAAATTATACCACACAGCAGAGGAGACTGAACTGGCAGCTCCTTCCCTGCCCCCGGGGAGAAAGAGACATACCCAAAAGAAGGTGCTCACAGGTCTCTGCCATGCACCAGTGTGTCTCAGCCACTGGCCAGGACCTCCAAGGAGCAGGGCTCCTGCCCAGCCCTTCCAGCTCCGCTGGGCCTTTGGACAGCAGTGGGACATGCAGCTGCTAATTCTGTTTCCCACCTCTACTTTATTTTTGCAGTAGAATAGGTGCAAAAAACCTCAGAAGCAGCACTCTGATGAGTCACTATAGAAATAACTGGGAACATAAAAGACTCTTTTGTGTCACAAAGTGCATTATCAGGCTGGTACAGCAGACAGAATAATAGAAAAACTGTGGATCACTTACCCAGCTGCAAAGCACAGCTGTGCCCTGCCCTGAATTTAAGCAGCACATGTAACCTGGTCCATTCTGGTTTCAAGCTCAAAGGCATCAGGTCGATCCTGCGGGTTAGCAGCCAACATGTCTTTCAAGAGCTGCTTGATTCCCTCAGACATGGAAGTCCTGCGTTTCTGAGGGATGTGCAGCTCCATCTTTGGGTTTTCTAGCAGCGCTTCCCCAACAGGCACAATCTCGGTCCCCTGCTTGATGTAGGTCCCCAGCAGCTCCTTCTTGGTGTCCGCATCAATGAAAGTTATCCTCTCAATCATGGCCCAGATGATGATGCCAAGGGCGAAGATGTCAGCCTTGGCGGTGTAGTGTCCCTCCCAGACCTCGGGCGCCATGTAGAAATCGGAGCCGCAAGCCGAAGACAGCCAGTACTTGTTCACATTCACATTTTTGTTCTCATGCCCGCCCTCCTTGCCCCGAGCAGTCAGGCCAGCGCAGACCTTACTGAGCCCGAAGTCAGCCACCTTGAGAACAGGGGTGCCAGACTTCTCGGTGATCAGGATGTTGTCTGGTTTCAGATCCCGGTGGACAATATGGTTCTTGTGCAGGAAGGCAATGGCACTGGTCAGCTGCAGCATGAAGCTCTTGTTTGTGGCCGGGTCAGGTCTTCGTGAGAGCACGTACTGGTTGAGGTCTCCCCCTTCACAGAACTCCATGACAAACCACAGGTAGCAAGGCTCCTCTGCATAGCCCAGGATCCTCTCACCTAACCAAAAGGGACAAAAACAAGAGTGGGTTTTTCAGGCACATTACAAAATGTCCACACTGACTCAGCACAGGCAAGAAACGGGTCTGGTTTACATCAACAGTAAAGGCCTTAGGAATGTGGCCGGGACCTATCGCACCACGGGGTACCAGCAGTGATGCTGGCACTGCCATGGCTTCATATGCTTTAGGATCTCATCGAGTGCCACGCACCAGCACCACGTTTATCTGAGCCCATTGCCTAGGAGGCAGCTCAGGGACTTGCTCCCAGCAAAGTGCAGGCGCGTGAGTGAAACTGAGCACACACCTTCTCAGGTGCTTGCAGGGAACTTGGAAGCAGAGAGTTACTTTCCTGCACTACTCTCAGGCAGTTCTCCCCAGGCTCTGACAGCCAAAGCAGCAGAGACTAAAAGCACAATTAGCAGCAAGTCCCCAGGAAAAAAAAAAATAAAATCAGTTTATGCGAACACCAGCTCTCCCACCTGAGCTCTGCTGCAAGAGGCAAAGGCTGGCTTGTACCTTATGCTTTACTAGTATAACTGCAAGTGAGGAGTAAATCACAAGTAAATCAATGCTGTGCCAGTACAGCCTTGCTAAGAGCTGTCACACCAGTGTCAAAGCCTTGCAGCATGCTTGCTCTTCCAGATTATATCTATGCATTTAAGCATTGTGTTTGTGCTAGAGGAGCTCTGCCACTTCAGACAGTTTTCCTTAAGTGTCAACAGGTCTTTAAAAAGAGGAAACTGGAGATCCAGGTAGCAAATGCTGAGCGCAATCTCAGCCATGCTTACAAATATAACTGTAACCTTGCTCACGAGTACCGCTACTCAGTATTATGTCCTGAACAGCTTCTTCCTTCGCCAGATGTTCACTGAGCTCTTCAAGCTTAGAGCATCGCTGGTCTAGCTTGGCTCCAAACTCATCTAGGTTTTACTCCACTATGCCCCAAGCAAACCACTCTCCTGCACATAAGCTAGATCCATCGAGAAATATAAAAGCACCGTATCAGCTAATGGGGCCAGGTCTGCCACCGGTGCTCCCAGGGCATCCCCTCACAATGCTGTGATGCTCTGGGGAGCACCAGCAGCAGATCTGGCCCTGTCAGCTGATACCAGGATGCAAACCCTGCTGCCAGATCCCAGTTCACCTTCACAGAGCACCCAGGTGACAGGCAGAGCCTGCACACACAACCAGGGCATTGTTTTGCTCTAGGAACCAGTTTTGCTGTTTTTGTTGGGTTTTGTTTGTTTGGGTTTTTTTTACCCTCAAGCATCATAAGGGAGAAGCTGGAGGACACCACTCGCCTCTGCCACAGTTAAGTCACACAGACAGACCCAAGTGTTTTGAAAGCAGTTAAGTAACTCCACCCTTCTGACAAAGTTGGGGTTTGTTTTAGCAAAGCCCTAGAGAGCATCTGGGAAAGCAAACTTCCAGCAGCAGGTAAAGCCAAGGACTACCAGAGACACCCAAACCCTGGGCTGCCCAGCACCCGTGCCTGGAACAGTCAGTGATCAGTATGGGTGGGAATATTGGTTATTTGCACAAACAGTCTGTATCCATGGCTACTGCTATGGAAATGAAAGTCTGCACAACAGAAGGATTTGGCTGCACCTCCTTGCCCTCAGCAGAAGGTGAAGGTTAGCTCTGGGGGATGGGAAGGACCATGAACAAGCTGGAGATATGGGGACTTGGGTGCGCTTTGAGGAGCCAAATGAGACACACACACACACACCCCCCAAGTGCTGGAGGGGCAGCATGCAAGGCCAAGGACCAACTAGGAGCAGCACAGGACAGCTCAGCTCTGGAGACCAAAACATTGACCAGGAAAAGAAGCATCTCTGGCATGAGCCAAGACAAGCATGACAGCACGGGAACTGAAGCAGAAGCTCCTCATCCTGGGAGTGAAGCCCTTTGCACAGCCAGGACAGCTTCAGCTCACACCACTGCTGCCACCTCGGGTTTGCTAAATCCCCGCAACGTTGCAGCAGAGCACAGGGCTTTGCTTTCCTGCTCCCCCCAGCATCCATACAGCCCCAACGTGGGTTTGGCTCTTCTCAGCCAGGAACCACACCATGATGGGGAGCATGGCAGATCCCTGTGCCCATCATACGTGGCCAGGAGCATCAAGAATATTCACACAGCAGCACTGCTGACAGCCCCTTCCCGCAGAGAAGTGGCTCAAACATCAGCTCACCAGCAGCCAGGACCTGCTGTCTCTGACAAGCCAAGGTTTGTTTTTAGCATAACTAAGGCTCTGATTTAAAACTTGGCCCCTGAACCTCAGCAAGCACAGGGAGGATGCTGCCGACCCAGCGGTAGCTGCAAGCACCAGGCTCTTCACTTTGGGTGGAGCACTGCTCAGAGAGGCTTAAGCCAAGAGTAATATTTCCTCATTTTCTTTCTATAATCTGAAAGTGTTTTAGTCGTTAAATCATCTTCCTGCCTTCAAAACAAACAGCTTTAAACATAAAGAGATGGCAAACAGCTTCCTAAAGCTGAGATGTTAGCAAATTGAAGTCAAGCAGCCAAGAGCTAAAGTGATGCAGACAGCAGGCAAGACCTGTTCTCCATCACAAAGCAAGCATCCCTGCATGCTCCCTGCCCAGACACTGGACTGGACGACACACTAACCTCTCCATCTTTGCAGCAGCCCTCCTACAACCCACCCTGGGAGCTCATTAACAGCTTGCTAATTTGTTTAGCATGACAGAGTGGAAAAAAACCCTTACTGACAGAAGAACCAACATCCCCCTCCCCACCATTGTGTGTAACCTCTGACTCCCCCCACGCAAAGGGGCTGTGCTAGAGAGATGAGAGCCAGTGGCACAAAGCCTGGGTCCACGGGCTGATGGTAACATGTGTGAGTGATGCCAGGGCAGCCCACAAGTGAGTCTGAGCACTGGTGGCCCCACAGGTGACGTGCTAGGAAGCAACACCTTATACCTGTTCTCTTATTAAGACAGCTCTACCACTGCTATGGGCACATGGCCACGCACAAGCCTCGAAAGTGCACATGTATCAGGACACCAAGCACATCGCTCAAGTATGTGCCTGTCCTCCAGGCACAGTGCCAGGCTTTCAGCTTCTTTTTTGCTCTCTGCCCCTAAATTTATTATTCCACATCTCATTAAAATGATGAGGATTTGAGCTCTGCACTGTAGCTGAGACCCAACATCGCCTGGTATCCCGACAGTTGTGCTCCCGATTCAGAAGGTCTCCAACTAATCCCCCCTGCGCCCTGAGCCCCGGCATGTTGGCACAGCATCTGTGCTGGCCTGTAAATAGCCCAGCTGCGGTCGTGCAGAATGGCACGGCAGCACAGCTACACGTCGGCTACCTCAGCTGGAGCGACAGCACAGCAGCTCCACGCACACAGCTCATGAGCTGCAGGCAGGGACGGAGAGCAAGCAGACCTGGGAGGCTCATCTAGCCCTAACTTTAGGTTTGAAAATATTTATTGGTGCAATATCAGACCCAAAGCTTGGGAAGGCAACAAGCACAGCCTCTGCCAGAGCCTGTGGCCAGCACAACACAGCCTGGGGGGCAGTCAGGAGGAAGGCAGATAGAGGGGAGAACACGCTCTGGTTTGGGGAGTGAAACTGCTACTCTCCAGCCTTGGGATGGAGAACCCAGCTCTGCTCCCCTCTTCAGAGAACTGCAGCAGGACCCAGACAGGCAAAGCCCTCCCCACAGCAGGGAAGTCAGGGTCACCTATAGCTGCACAAGAGCTTTCTCCAAGCCATGCCACCTCTTCTTGGGGTGTGCAACATGAGAAAGGAGTGCAGGAAACACCTGTACCTGCCAGAAAGAGCTTGACTTACTACAGCCAGACATGCACACGAAGGGAAGAGCTGGCTCCTCTCCCGAGGAGTTGTGCCTGCAGGAGCACATGAAGGAAGAACACAGGCTACACAGAAATTAGGACACTGTCCTTCTTGGGAAGGCTCCCTTGGGCAGTTGTGTGTGGAGTGTGAAGGGAGAGCAGGATCAGGTCTGCATGGGGTAGAGCCAGGCAGGTCTGGACATGTCACCCCCGAGAGCCCAGAGGGGACAGGCAAGGCAGGGGCAGCCAGAGCCAGAGGTCTGCTTGGAAGATGCATCTCAGCAGCCTTGCACGAAGTCTGTGCCGGGTACAGGGTTTAAAGGCTGCCTACACTAGGGGGCTCAGCTGGGGGGCAGGGGTGGGCACAGGGAGACCGAGCTCACCCCAAGGAGTGTTCGGGAGTCCAGGCACGCAAGTTTGGGGAAAGAGGGTTTGGGGTGAGCTGGCTATGGCAGGTTGGGGGGGGGGGGGGCATGGGGGCATTGAGGATACAGGGCTCTGGTATTTTTCCACACCTTCACTGCACTTTGGCAGAGCTGGGTCTGACAAGCAGCCAAGGGAGCAAGGGGAGGGAGGGAGCATTTCAGAGATGTCACCATCACAATCGTCAGCTGTAGTAGAAGAAAGTGACTCCTCACAGTCCCACAACGCTGCTGAGGGACCTCAGGGGAAGGAGGGAGCGTCAGCCCAGGCTGCAGGCACTGGTGCTTCCAGGGCTGTCCCCACAGAGCCAGCACTGGCATAGGAATGGTGACAGGAGAGCTTGAAGAACAGTCCCAAAGCTGTAAGAGATTGAGGGAACAGGCAGGGCACCGTAACAGGCTGCAGCCTTGGGGTCCTCAGAGGAGATGGGATGCTGTGCATCAGGTGTCCCCTTGGGGACCTTCACTGGTCTCTGGCCCGGTCACACCAAGGGACATGCGTGGGCTGTGGGGCAGTTCAGGGTAGTGGAGGGAGCCCCAGGACTGGGGATGTAACTGAGGAGTTAAGTGCTGGCAAGGGGTGCAGGGAAGAGCTGAGGGCAGCACACAGGGACAGTCCCCAGGGCTGGGTCTGAGCCTGAAGATGACAATGGGGTCCCTCAGGAGGAGGGGCACAGGGCTGGGGGGCTGCAGAGGTGTAGGGCACAGGGAGGGACCCCATGGGCAGGGCACAGGGCTACTGAGGCACAGGGTGGGGGCTTAGGAAGGGGTGTCCCTGTGAGCCACACACAGAGGAGGAGAGAGTAGTGGGGAAACAGCAGCAGAGCCCAGGGATGCAGCACAGGGCAGGGTGCAGGACAGGTGATGCTGGGCAGAGGTCCCACAGGGGTGGCTGGCAGCAGAGCAGGGTGCTGGGGCAGCAGAGGGACCCTGTGGGGGAGCCCCATGGGGACACATGGAGGTGGGTGATGGGAGCAGCAGGGAGCACGCCTGGGCAGGTACCCCGGCAGTGCAGGGAGACCCCAGGGCAGGCAGGGGTGAGAGGAGAGCCCAGGGATGGTTATACTGGAAAAGTGGTGAGTCAAGGTGGAAGGAGGGGTGTCGTGAGAGCTGGGGTGAGCTGCTGAGAGCAGGAGATGCCAAAGAGGGATGCGGGCAATGGGGTCGTGCTCTGCAGCCAGGGACCAGCAGCAGCACCTGAGGTGTGGGTGGCCGGGAAGGGCACCCCAGGGGCAGGAAAGGGGACGACCCCAGGGGATCCCGCGTGGCTTATCCCCGCGGGTACCTGCTGCGGGGGCGCTGGTGACAACGGGGAGGTGGCAGCCCCAGGGTGCTCAGGAGGGGGTAACCGGGGGGTGAGGCTGAGGGGACACCCCGGGAGGGCGGCGCTGGAGCAGAGCCCAGGCCGGTGCGGGGGGTCCCGGTACCTTTGAGGGAGGTCTCCACGAGGCGCAGGTAGAGCTGGCTGCGCTTGTTGCCGTGGCTCATGCGCTGCCCCAGGCCGTGCCGCTGCAGAACACACTCCTCGAAGCGCACCACGTTGGGGTGCTGCCGCCGGAGGCTCGTCAGGGCCCAGAACTCGGCCAGCGCCAGCTCCACGTTCTCGGGAGCGTCGCAACGGATCCGTTTCACCGCCAGCCGGGCGCCGCTGCGGCCCGACACCGCCTCGTACACCACGCCGTAGGCCCCGCGGCCTATCTCAGCCAGCAGGCTGTACCGTGGGGCGCCGCCGCCGCCGCCAACCGGGCCGGGCCCCGCCGCCGCCGTCATGGGGCCCCGCCGCGCCGCCCGCCGCCGCCGCCGTCCCGCCCTTTGTGTCCCGCGGCGGCCGCCGTCCGCCGTCTCCATGGCACCGCCGCGGGCCGCACGCCTGCCACCGCCGCCCCCCCGCCCCCCCCTCGCCCGGGAGCGCCGCGCCGGGGAGCGCCGCGCGGGCGAGGGGGCACGCGCCGCCGCGTCGGAGGGCGGAAAAGCGCGCCCTGCCTGCCCCTTTAAGCGCTCGGCCAATCGCGGCGGCGCGGGATGAACCACCGCGGCGTCGGGGGAGGGGGGGGGTGATACGGTACCGGCAACCGGCCTCCCCCCAGCGGCCGGGAGGGCGGAGGGGGCGGCGGGCCGGCTTTCCGAACCCGCAGCCGGTAGCCGGGGTGCAGCGCCGCCAAGGATGACTCAGCGTGGCGGGGGCTCAGCGCGGCAGTCGGACCTCCCACCCCCCCCGCCGCCGCCGTCGTGGTACGCGCCGGCCCAGTGCTAACAAGCCGGTCCTCGGGATGGTGGCGCCCGGCGGCGGCCGCCCCGGTGTGTGTGTGTCCCCTCCCCGCCGAGCATGGCAGGGCACCGGCACGGGTGGGGGGGGGCGCGGCGAAGGGAGGGACTCGCCCGCGGGGCTCACCTGGGGCGCGGTGCCGGGCTCCGGGCTTGGCGCTGCGCGGCGGCGTGTGAACGGGCGGGGCGGGGCGGCGGGATAAAGTGGGGCCGCGCGCCCTGACGTAACCCCTTATGTACCGGCGGCGGGGGGGCGGGGGGAAGGGGTCACCCGTCCCCGTTCCCCCTCCCACCGTCATCGGCACGGCCGGTGCTCCGGGGGAGGGGGATGATACCGCATTTTAGGGGGGTGATGCCCCGGGGGGGGGTGATGCCCCGGGATCCGTGCACTGCGTGCAGGACCATGAGGGGCGGCGGGGACCGGCTGGGACACCCCCCCCCCCCCCCCGGGGCTGCAGCACGCCCCCTCCCCCAGGATAGCGGTGCTCCCGGTGACTGGGACCCCGGCTCCCCGCGAGGCCGCTGCAGCCTCACCGCTCCCCGGGCGGGCAGCGATGGGTGCTGGGGTCCCCCCCCGGCCGGGGGCTTCGCCAGCGTCAATCCAGCCCGGGCAGTGCCGGGGGGGTGCGGGGCGGGGCAGGTTCTGCACCGGGCTGGGGACCGGGGGGGGGGGGCAGCCGGCAGCCCGCGGGGCTCGGGGCTCTGCACGCCGCTCCCCCCGTGGGCTTCGCGGGGGGGTGATAGCCACCAACCCCCCAAACTTCATTTTCCAGCCGCTGCTCCCCACGATTCCCGGCCGATTCCCAGCGCCGCCGTGGGTGCCGTTAGCAGCCACCACGCTGCGGGCGGCCAGGGAGCACATCCACGGAGCTGGGTTATGGACGGAGCAGCTCCCAAAATCACCGTTTCTGGACTTGTTCCTGAGCGGTGCCGCTGCGCTCGCCAGCCCGCAGCAGCTCTGGGCTGTGTCATACTGGTCCCCCCACCCCGGCAGGGATGGAGACCCCCAGTGCCCCCAGCACCCAGGGGTTGGCGGGGCGATGGTGGCTCACGAGCGGCTTGAACTCCATTTGCTGTTAAATGGAGCCGCTTCACCTCCTGGCCCTGGGATGAGGGGGCCGGGGGCGAGGGGTCCGGCGCGGTGCGTGCCGGCGGCAGGGATGATGGCAGCAGGGTGATGTGCAGTGTTTACGTGGGTTCTGCTTTTTTGTACCGGCATCAAGTGGCCACTTGTGCCTCCTGCCCACGCAGGGAGGTCACCGCGTGCCCGCACGCGTGCCCACCTGGGCTGCGTGGTGACCTCGAGCCACCGCAGCGTGACGCAGGCAGGGGCTGAATCGGCTCCCGGTCCCACGCTGCTGTTCTGTCGGCTGCCGCGGCCCCCGCAGCGGTGACCTGCCCCTGCTCTGCGCTGCCTGCCTGGCATCTGCCTCCAGATCGCGCCCGAGCAGTCGTCGGAGGTTCACTCCGGTGCTGTCGTGGTTGATCGGAGATCGCGTGGCTCCTGTGGGTGGTTGGAAGAAGACCCCCAGGCTTAGCCCACCCCACAGTTCTCCCCACAGAGCAACTGGGACCTCTCATGCCCCGCAAAATGCATCGATGCGTCCCTTGCCCCGCAGTGGGCAGCCGCTGCAAAAGGGCACCCTGCCCTGCCCACGCAGCCGGTGGTTGCTTTGGGGCCAGGAGGGAGAGGGGATGTTTCAGGAGCTTCTGGAAAAGCCCCGTCCCACTGAACAGGAGAAAGCAGATGGTGCTGGAGGAACCACAGCGGAGCACCTGCTTCCCTGTGGATGCTCCTGCTGGCAGTGCTGGGTCACTGTCCCGCTGCCTGGGGACAGCCCAGGCGGCCGGCAGAGCTTCTCCTGCCTGTGGGGACAATTTATGCCATGGCAGGATGGGGGCCCAGCACCTCGAGGTGCCCTGTGTGGTCGGGGGGTGAGTCCCCGGGGACAGGCTGGGGGTGTCGGGGCAGCGCAGCAGTGCCGTCTGACGTGAGCTGCCATCAACTCCCACGTGCTTTCCCGGGAGCCTGGTACGCACGCTCGTCCCCCTCCTCGCTGAGCCCGCTTCTCACTGATGTAGTTAGGAAAACTTAAACTTCTCTATTACTGCACATTTCTCTTACCCAGGTGCTTAATTACCATTGTCCCAGGGAAATGTCAGTGTGACTCAGAGACAGTTTCCCATTAGGAAGCGACAGATGAATATTAATCAAACTTGCTGGTGGGTGGGCTTGCTCCCAGCACCTTTCCCGTGGGGACCCTGTCAACCCCCATGCCTGCCCACACCGTGACCGACCCCCGGGAAGACCCTCTTGCCCAACTCAGTGTATGTGCCATGGGTAGAAAATAAGACAGCTCTGCTCCAGGGACAGGAGTAACCCGACCAACCTCCTGGAGCAAAAGGAATCAGCCCTGAGGAAGGAACCTTATTACAAATGACTTTTCTCTCCCTGCCTGTGGGGTTTGCTCCATCCCCAGCAGCGCATCTCCCTCCAGTGCAATTACCCTGCGTGGGGGGGTGGCTGCACCCTGGGCCATTGGGCTCCGGGAGGGATGCTGCAAGCAGGTCTGCATTTGGGGGGGCTGGCCATGGCCACACTGCTCCCCCCTGCGCTCTGTGGTCCTTGGGCGGGCACCGGCCTTTGGGGTGATGCTGTCGCTCTCGCCTGGAGATGCAGCTCTGGGACGGAGCCATTTTCCTGCATAGTGGCAGGTTGAACCAGGGAGGCCAGGTGCTGGGGGTCGACTTCATGGGTTTGGGAGGACTGTTTGATAGAAATAAATGTTTTTGGTGTAAAAAATGCTCCTCTCTGCCTGGTCTGAGGTGCCTGCAGGACCACTAGTCCAGCAGCAAGAGTTAAACCTGCCCAGGGTGTCGTGTGTCTGCGGTGGTTTGCAGCTGCATTTTTTCTTGGCTTTGTTCTGTGCCTGCACAGCCTGGCATGGTGTGGTGAGGGGGGGCCGTGGTGCCCTCTGCCCATGACCCTCGTGGGGCTCAAGCTCTGTCGCCCCTGGCCACAGCGCTGCTGCCTCCCAGAATGGGTCCCAAGGGGACATCTCCTCCATCATCGGTCCTGGGGAGATGCAGGATGCTCTGCCTTTGCCTCGCCCCCCCCTCCCCAAGCCCTGCTCCCTTGGTCCATCTGTGCTGGTACAGCCCCATCCCGGGTGAGCCAAAATCCACCTCCAAGCAAAATCTGTGGGGTCCCATGTGCTTTTTGGTGAGCAGAGCCTGGCACCCCAAACATGGGTGCTAGTGGAGGCAGCCACCAGCCTTGGGGACAGGGGACACGGGCAGCTGGCGCAGGCTGCCCTGCTCACCCAGCTGTGGCTGCTGGGGGGCCCGTGGAGCGTCCCGGCCATGCCAGCGGCCCCCGCGCCCCTCACCAGCACCGGAAGGGCTGAGCAGGGGGCACGGGGTCCGGCAGCTGGTGTTCAAGCCAGGAGAAAGGCAGGTTGCTGGGAAACATCCCTCTTGAGCTCCGATAAAAATAGCTCCGTCTTCAAGGCGAGAGGATGGGCTGCGCTGCCGGTGGCACACGGGGTGCGCTTGCACCTGCCGGGATGGACCAGCCTGGCCCTGTGGGGTCTGCGCCCCAGACCCCCAGACCCACACCTCTGTTGTGACATGGTGCAGGGGGACGGTGGTGCAGGGGTCCAGCAGGGGGGCCCAGCGCTGCCCTTCTCTACCCCTAAATCAGGCTTGGAAATGTGTGAGCAGGAATCAGAGCTGGGCAGGGAAGGTGGTGGTGGGGGTCTCCATGCCCCCACTTTGCTCCCCCTTCCCCTTTGGCTCATCTCTTTGGGTTTGTCCTCAGGAGGAGGGGGGACAGTGGAGGGAAGGCCGGTGGGTGCAAGCCCCGGTGGTGCAGAGGTGGGGGGTTTCCATGCGAGGGCTTTGCTGCCCAGCTGGGGTGGGTGGGCTGTGGAGGGGGGGACAACCAGCCTTTCACAGAGCGTGAAGACACTCTCGCCCTTCTTGTGGCTGTGGACAGGCTCACTCCTCTCCCCAGCATCACCACAGGGACGATGCCTCTCCCCAGCCTGGGGAGTGGGGGGGCGGGGGGACAGGGCTTCAGTCCCCCCACCTTCTTGGGCAGGCTTTGAATTTGATGCCCAGGGGGATTCTCACCCCCGGCAGCCAGACTCCTCTGGCACTCAGCTGGGGGGGGCACATGCACCCCATCCCAGCCCCTCGCCACCTCCTGCATTTGGGGCACGTTTTTGAGCCCCAGGGACCGAGGCTGGCCCCAATGGGGATCCCCGAGGGGCGCAACCAGCAGTGGTGCAGTGGCGGGACGTGCACCCCGATCCCTGGGGTGGCCGGGTGGCCCCCGACACAGCAGCAGAGCCTGCTCGGGAGGTGGTGAGGATGCTGCAGGTCTGATTATTCACAGCTTCCCTCACCACGATTGGCTCCGCGGAGTGAACGCAGCCGGGCCCCGCCGCAGGAGGAGACTCCGTAGCCATAAAAGCGGGGTGGCAGCCGGCCGGCGGTGAGTCCGGTGGGCACCCTGTGCACTGCCGTGGGGCCACCAACCAGTGTGGCCTCGCCACCGCCACCGATGACCAGCTCAGCCTGACGCCCGCGGAGGGACACCCAGCACCCAGCACCCATCCTGACTTCGTGGAGCTGGCACTCGGCAGGACGGGGAGCAGCGGCAGGTAGGGCTGCCAGGGCCGCCATCCCGCTCACATCGCGTGGGCACACGGGGGTATCGCTCCTGCTCACCAGAGAGTGACTTTCTTTAAAAACGCCCCCCCGAGCCGCGATGTTGAGAGCGGCTTGTGGTTGGGCTTGTTGAGTTATTTTGGGGGCTCCCGCCTGGCCACAGGTGCTCCTCTCGTTCCTTGAGCGATTTGGTAGCCCATGAACTGCTGTCCAGAGCCTTGCTGGGGTTTGTTTCGATGTCGATGTCATGCTTGCCACCCCGGCAGCGGGGACACCCAGGGCTCAGGGGGGCAAAGGGAGCGGGGAGAGGGGACAGGGGGAGGTTTCTTTCTCCCCCCACTTGGCTCCAGCAGCAGCGGCAGCTGCAGTGCTGGGTTTTCCTGCAATTCTGTTCCAAAAGTCATTGACTTTTTTGGGAAGTCTTGTCCTGGTGGCGTTTCCAGGTCAGTTTTAAAGGTGAGGGAAGGAACTGTTGGAAGGTGGTTCTTCTCCACCAGCAATACCTGCAGGGTCCTGACCTGCCTGAGCTGCAGCGGGGTGGGAGAGAGCTGCTCAGCACAGGAGAGCTGTTCGCAGCCCTCACTAGAAATGATCACAGGTTATTTGTGACGGGGGAGTCGGTCTCTGGGCTGCCTGGCACACGCAGTGCTGGTTTCCCCGTCCCTCCCCTCCTTGGGTCACCCCGTCTGTAACTGGCCCCCGGTGTGCACAGATGCCGCTCAGAGCTTTTCCACACACCGACAAAGCCTGGGCAACAAACTGGAAACAGGACAGGGGAGAAGGGGACCTGGCAGACACTTGACACAGGTAGGACACACTGGGGGCAGCCGGGGACCGTGGTTGGCATTGCCAGACACTGCCACGATCCCGCTGAGGTGTTTCTGCAGGAGCGACAGCTCTGGAGCCTTGGGACTCCTCCAGGTAATGCAGGATCAAGCTCCTACCCTGCTTTTCTTCTTCCTCCCTTTGTGTGCTGCTGCTTTTTGCTCTTGCCCAAAGCCCTTCGTTTTCCTCCCCTTTTCCTGCCCCAGTTTTGCCAGTCCCCTCGCAGCTGCAGGAGCAGGCAGAGTGCTGTGGGGCCGTTCATGGCACCATCTGGACAAGGTACATTTGCACTGGGGTGTCCCAGGGTGCCCAGGCGCGGGTGGTCCTTGGCCATGCTGTGCCCCAGAGAGCTGCAGCTCCCCTGAGGCTGCAGCAGGGCCAGGTGCTGGGTGACAGGAATGGGACGTGCCGTGTCCGACATGCCATGACACCGAGCTGTGCCGAGCTGGTCGCACCTGCAGCTTGTCCCGAGCTGCCGGACACACGTGGGGTGAAAGTTGCCATCGTGGCCCCCGCACGCTGCTCCAGCAGCACCCACGGGGCTGCCAGCAGCAGAGGAGCACAGCAGGGGTGAGGGAGGGGAAGGGGGTGGGAAAAGAGGGGGACAAAGGTTCCCGGTGGGGCTGGTGGGAAGCAGCCAGTGGCTGTTCTCGGGAGCATCATTCCTCTTGGTGCTGCCGCTGGCACCTACCTGCGTGGCTGGTAAGTCCTCGCCCATCGATGCCGTGGTGGTGGTGAGGCAGTAGGGGACTGTCACCGTGTCTCAGCGGTGAGGGCTGGCTGGGATCCCACCATGCCCAGCCCGGTCACCTGCCTGCCCCGTTACCTGCCGCTCTGCCGAGGCGAGACGAAGTGATGCACTGAGGGCTGTGTGGAGCCGGTGTGCGGTGCAGCCAAGGAATGCAGACGGCTTGACACACAATGGTGCAGATAATTCAAATTAAATTTTAATCTAGCATGAATTAATACTGTGGCATTAACATTTCTTCATCAGTACCAATTACAGTACATTAACAGATACTGCTGGAGAAGACAATAGTCTCTAACATGCGTCATTAATGTGTAACAGATCCCTCTGGGTCATGCCTTTCCACCCCAGATAAAAGCAGCAGGCAGTGCTTGCTGCCAGTGCACCCCTTTGGGGTCGGCTCTTGTTCCCGGGGCAATCGTGGTCCTGGTGGCACCACAGTCCTGTGACATTGCAACCAGGGCTGGCACCGGCCCCTCCAGCCTCACCTGGGGGGCTCTGAGCACTGCTGCCGGCACAGCCCCCCTCCCAGCCATTGCACAGCCCCCCTCCCAGCTATTGCACGGTGTGTTCAGCTCTCCCTGGCTTCATCCGTGGAGGCCAGAGGCTCTGACAGGGCTCCCCGCAGGCTGAAGGATGGCGATCACGGTTTGCAGGTAGGCTTGAACCTGAAATCTGGCTTTTTCGCCCTCCTGCTGCACCAGCTCAGCAGAAGTGGCAGGCAGGAGGGAGGGGAGCCGGGCTGTGCTGGCATGGGGTACAGCAGCGTGGGGTGAGTCCATACCAGCTGATGGCATCCCTGGTTCCCTTCCTGCTCGTGGCTCCGATCACGGTGCTGCTCTTCCCCAAGGCCAAGAGGAAGAGCCAGTGATTAATCCCCTCCGTGCCGATCACAATATTGCAGAGAAACTCAGTGCTAAAGAGAAAAAGGGTCTTTTCTTTCTAATGATATGGAAAGAGAGATGGGGGAGATGGGGTGGGGTGAGGTGGGGTGGGATGGGATGGGATGGGATGGGATGGGATGGGATGGGATGGGTGGTCCCTGCCCCAGGGACCAGGCTGCAGCCAGGGTAAGGGATCGCATCCCATGGTGTCCCCACTGGTCAGACCTGCCCCCTTCTCTCCCTGCCTGGAACCAGGAGCAGCACCCGGAGGTGAGTTGCACAGGCACGGGCACAGGTCGTGGTGCACATCCCCAGGAGTGTCCACACAGGTGGAGGCAGTAGGTGTCCCACACCGAGGGTGCCAGCGGCGTGGTGGTGGGCTCCCCAGGGCCAGCGTGGAGAAGGTGACAGGCTCTGAGCTGTCTCACCTTCCCCCAGGCAACGGATGCGGGGTGAGATGGCACAGCGGGCGCTGGCGCTGGCACTCTGCCTCTCCCTGGCCACAGCGGCATCCACTGACTGCGTGACCCAGTGCTCCCTCTGCACAGCACAGACCCACGGCACCGAGAGCAGCATCTGGCCCCTGGTGAGTGCTGGCCCCATGCAGCCATTAGCCGGGGGGGGGGGGGTCCCAGCAGCGGGGGCATCGTGGGTGCCAGTGCATGGTGAGCAAAGCTGGGTGTTGCCACAGTGATGGTTGTGGGCACCCCAGGGTGCTGGGAAGGTGCAAGCTTCGGCTCCTTGCTGAGCCTGGCAGCATGGTGAGCACGGACTCCTGGGCTTGGGGCAGGGGCACCCCTGGCACGGGGTGGGAGGAAGGCAGGGGATCACCCTGAGCAGTGGGGTGATGCTGGCGGGCACCCCGGGGCCGCTGCGGCCGCTGTCTTGCAGATGTGCCTGTGGGAATGCCAGGGCTCCTCGCCACCCGGACCCGAGTGGGAGACGTGCAGGAAGGCGCTGGCGCTCCTGGCCCCGCTGGTGGCCCTGGCCGAAGGGACAGACCCGTCCCCTCAGGAGGCAGAGGAGGACGAGGCAGAGCCGGAGCAGGAGCTGGGTCCTGGGGAGCTGCCGATGGCACCGGCCAAGCGCTATGGGGGCTTCATGAAGAAGATGGCCAAGGGGAAGCTGCTTGCCCTGCTGCGTGAGAATGCCCACAGCAAGGGCAGCTTCAGCAAGAAGTTCGGGGGCTTTGGCCGCAAGCCGGGGGAGCGGGCGGCCCCTGAGGACTACCCGGGGCCGGTGGGCGCTGGGGCTGAGGAGCCCACGGGCGCTGGGGCCGAGGGGCAGGAGCTGGCAGAGCTGCACAAGCGTTATGGTGGCTTCATGCGCCGGATCCGGCCCAAGCTCAAGTGGGACAATCAAAAGCGCTATGGGGGCTTCCTGCGGCGGCAGTTCAAGGTCACCACACGGTCAGACGAGGACCCCAGCGCCTACTCAGGGGAGGTCTCAGACCTATAGAGCCAGGTGTGGGATGGGCGGCACCACGGTCCCCACACTGCCAGCCCAGACTGCGCCGTCACCCCCAGCCCCAGCCCCCGCCCAGCCCGGTGTGGCCGGTGTCACCCCTGCCTCGTCCCCCTAGGTGACCATGGGTCAGTCCCCCTCCCCAGTTGTCCCTCTCTGGTTCACCTGCCCATCCCTTAGGGACCCTGTGCGTTGAGGGGACAGCACCACTCCTCCGGCTGCTGGTGGTGTGGCCGTGGATCCAGCCCCAGGGCTCCAGGGGGCAAATCAAGGTGGGGGGACATATCCTGCACCCTGCCGCAGCTGCAGAAGCGCAGCTGGGTCTGGAAAACATCACAGCTGATGTACAGGGCAATGGCCTCTGAGCAGTGGGAAGGATGAAATGGGGCAGGATCAGGCCCTCTGGGCTGGTAGATGGCTCACACAGCCAGCACCACCGTGGGGAGAGGGGGCTGGGCACGGCTGGTGCCACGGAACTATCACCGGGGCAGGCAGCCGGCTGAGCACAACCCCAACTCCCCTCCCGGAGCCACTCGCCACCTCCCACCTGTCCCAGCACCCACCTGGTGCCCCTGGGCTTCCCCCTCCAAGAACGACCCCCGAGGCAGGGTTTGACCCCTGCCCCAGCCCCTGCTCCCCCCCGCAGCCAATAAAAGGCAGATGCCAATGAAGCTGAAGCCGTGCCAGGTGCTGAGCATCTTCCACAGTGAGGACCAAGCCCTCAGCATGAGGGAACCATGCACCCCAAGCTGGGGCCTGAGGGGGCTGTGGGTACCCAGGGCTGGGATACCACACAGGCAGCACATGGTGGCACCTTCCTTGTGCCATGGGTGCCAAGGGGGAATGTGGGACCCCACACACCCCAGCGCTGCTGCCACAGGGGAGGCAGGGCCCCCCAGCCCAGCAAGGGCAGGGATGCTCAGGTGCACCCCAGGTGCTGGCTGGGGACCTCCCGCAGCACAGCGGGACCACCCACTCACCCCCAGCTGCACCCAGGGGAGGCTCCCAGGGGAATCATGGCAGCTGCCCCAGCCGGGAAGGGCAGTGGGCAAGCTGTCCCCTTCCCCCTCATGCTCTGAGGAGGGCACAAGCCCACCGGCAGCAGCTCAGTGCTGGGAACACCCGGCCCGGGCAGCAGCCCTCCTGTTGAGTATCTCCTCTGTGGCCTCACTCTCCACAAGGCACCATCACCTCATGTGCCAGCCATGGCCCAGGCGCCGGCTGCGGGGTGGGAATGGGGGGAGGTCACTGCAGAGCACTGGCACGCTCAGCTCACCCAAGGCACAGGCTGTGGCCAGCACCCGGCCTGCCTGCACCCCGCTTTGGGCACACCAGCTCAGCTCCCAGAGAACGGGGGCACCTAAAGATGCAGCTGGCCAGACGCTGGTCTGTCCTTGCCCTTGGGGTGGGCTGCTCCCCTCCCTCACGCTACCCAGGGGAAGCAGCACCATAACCCCCATCCCAACCTCCAGCTCCTGCTGTCTTCCCTCCCTGTGCAGCACACCACGGGGCTGTGCAGGATGAGACCCCCCCACACCTCACTGCAGGACATACAGGCCCCCCACCCCACCACGCACCCCCAGTGCCTGTGACCAGGTACAGCCCCAAGCACGGGGACACAGGGAGGTGCAGGAGCAGCACAGGACTCTTCACTTTTATTATAAAAATATCTTGCAAGCAAAAAGAAAAAAAAAAGGAAAGTCTGTACAAGCAGTCACATGATTCTCAAAGCATCACCAGGCCCCCCTGCCCCCCCCAGCAGCCACGGGGGGCCAGCCCCATGCCTGCCTGCTGCTGCAAGGCCACCTGGGTGCTGCAGGAGCCAGCGATGCGGTGGCACATGGAAGACACTTGTCCCCACGGGTGGGCTGTGGGGAGTCTGCCTGGCCCCCCCAGCAGAGCTGCGGGGAGGCCATGTAAAACTCTTATAAACTCTACAGGGCTTAGAGGTCTTTACTGAGGCCTCTGTCTTAATTTTGCACATCTTATTCTAGTGTTAAGTACACAGCAGTACACCCACGTACAACACAAAACATTGGGGTTTAGCTCTAAAAATTAATAGTTACATGTCAAACAGTCAAAACATGTTACACAGTACCTGTGGGGAGCTCCGGGGGGGTGCCAGGCTGGCGGGGGCACCCGCAGCCCAGCTGGCGTGGAGCTGCACGCTTTGTACAAGCCTGGGGCAGCGCTGGTGGGTCCCTGTGTGGGGCAAGGCTGTGCAGAGGATGATGATGAGGAGGATGCTCGGTGCCAGGAAGCTGTACCTGGAGCCTCCCTGTGCAGCAGGATGGGGGACAGCCTGCAGCAAGGGGGCTCGGCTCACCAGCCTTCCCAGCCTTATTGGCCTTGGTGCGAGACTGAAGTCCCGCAGAAGGGACACTTGGGAAGAGAGAGGTGGACGCTTCGGTCCTTCCTTTAAAGCCAAAGTTTGTTTTCAGGCGCCGGCAGCAGAAGGCAGCACAGGGGCCCCAGCTGGTCCCTGCAGGGTCAGGGCACTGTGGGAAGCCGTGCGAGCCTGGCCAGGCAGCAGCATCCCCATGGCAGCTGGCACGGAGTCACTGTCCCCATCCCCTCAGCCCGGCTGGAGCTTCTCAAGGAGCGGCTGGCAGGCAAACCTGGCACCCCAAGGCTGAGCAGCCCCAAAGGGATGGAGCCGGCAGCCCCAGGACCAAGTTGCCCTCCAAAACTGGGTCTCTGTGGGGGGGAGCCAACCCTCACAGTATTGGTGGCTCCACTTCCATCCCAAAACGCGGGTACCGCAGTGCATCTTCACATCACTCTTGGTGCTTCCAAGAAAACCCTCCTGGAGAGGAGCAGGGCGGCTCCCCGTGAGACAGGGGGTCCCGGCAGCTGCTGCAGCCTTGCTCATTTCCTCGGGATCTGGACGCTGGCATACTCTGAGCTGGCCTCCTCAGGGCGTGGGGCCGGTCGCCTGGGTGCCTTGCTGAGGTGCACCATGTCCAGGTCGGCGTAGGTGAGGTTGTCATCGCTGGTGGGTGCCTGGCTGGTCTGGATGCAGGCGTACTCTGACTGCTGGCTCATCTCCACCATCCGGCGGATGGTCTTCCTCTCTCTGTCAAAGTTCAGGTCTGCGTAGGTCAGGTTGTTGGGGTCGGACTCCTGTGTGAGGTACCAAAAGTTCCTCCTCTGGGAGGACAAGAGAGGAGCCCCCACCGTGTCCACCCAGGCACCAACCCAAAGCCCCTCACTGAGGTCAATCCAGCTGCAGCTGTGACCTGGGACAGCTCAGTCTCTGCTTGTACAGGGGGAAACAATCCTGTAGCAATGCTTTACCCCATGCTACATCTTCAAAACCATCAGCCACAGCTGCCACTGACAGCCTTGGGAGCCACCACCGCGATTCAATAGCCACCACTGCAGCCCCGCCATCACCCCGTCCTGGCAGGGCTGGGCAGGGGCCAGGCTGCCCAGCGATGCCCACGTGGGAGCTGGCAGAGGCTGGGTGGGACAGGCAGATTGCTGCTGATCACGACTTTGCCCGCAACGGCGTCACCAAATGCAAAATAACTCCACAAATAGCCTGGCCGGCTATCGCACAGCTGGTTCTGCAGGCAGCACTAACCCAGACTTTCCTGGGAGGAGGAGGAGGAGGAGGAGGAGGGGAGAGGGCGAAGGCAGAAAAGATGCTGGGAAGTGGCTACCCCATCCCTGGGGCAGCTTCTCTTCCCTCTCCAGCCACAGCGTGGAGACACTGAGATGTTTCACAGGGGAACCACCACCCTCCACTGGAGACACGGAGGTGTTTCACGCAGGAACCACCACCCTCCAGCTCCTGCCTCTGCCCCTGGCCGCGCTCCCTCCCTGCGTGCCGGGTCAAGCAACACACCTGGGTAGTGGCCTCGCTGCTCTTCTCCGGCTCGTGTAACCTGAAAGGGGGAACAAAATAAGTCAGATTGACTGAGCACCCCGTTGCCTCTTCCCTAGTGATGGAGCAGCTGGGGAGGTTCAGATGCAAAACCAAGTCCTTGCAGCAGCACGAGTCCTCACCAGTGAGCATCTGCTCACGTCCTGGTCCAGCTACACCTCTGCAGGCTGGGGACCTGGCTCCCACCTGCTCGTTCAGCCTCACTAAAGCCAAGAGTTTGGGTACAAGATCACCGCAGGGGCAGAACCACAACCAGGGAGACTGGCGAAGCTTGCGCTCCTGCCTTTCCTTTTGCAACAAACTTGGGCATCCAGCTCCATCCTGATCCCAAGGGACCCCCTTTGCAGGCTGGAGGTGTCCAGCTCAGAGTGCTCACGGGTTAGTCAGTGACTAGAGAAGATGTGAACTTACCTAGCAGATGGTGAGCTTTTACCTGCCAGAAGAAAAATAGTTTAGGAAAGAAATAGTTTAGGAAACAACATACACACATCACCCCCACGCACCCCCAGCTTCCCCGGGCACGCAAGCCCACATGCAGAGTGCAGAGACTGCTGCAGGAGCAGATACACATCTTTTCCCAGAGGCAAGTTCCTGCAGTTTTGTGGAGTTTCACTCCATTTACCACATGCTCCTGGCAGAGGGCAGGGGGGTGTCAGACATTTTAGGTACCAGGAACAACACGTTTGCTGCTGGCAGGCACTGGCACGCAGCAGCAAGCAGGCAGAGCTTTCCCTGCAGCCTGCAAACAACCTGGCCAGCTCTGCTCCATCCTGCCCTTTGGGCAGGAGCTGCAGCAGCACAGGCATGAATTCAGCCTCCAAGCAGTGATGCTCAGGAGAGAGGGAGAAGGGGGTCGGGAGCAGCTGCTTCCTTGCCATGCACTTTGTTTCCTTACCCTTGCTCTGCTTTGCTCGGATGAGGTAAAGAATGGCAGCCACCAGCAGTGCCAGCACAGTGCAGACCACTCCCACCACGATATAGATGACCAGCAAATTGCCTGAAAGATGAAAGAAAAGGGTCACCACGGGCCTGAAAACACTGGTACCAACCATGTCCCTGCAGCCTTACAGCTGGGTAGAGCTGATGATGCCCGAATCACAGACAATGACAGCTCAGTACCTGCCAGCATCACGCCCCTCCTCCCTTCTCCCTCCCCCCTCCCCCCCCGTGGAGATTTGTGTCCTTGAACCAGATTCTGGTGGGAGTTTGCGCTTTCTCAGGCGAGTGACATCTTACAGTCTCCCCGGCAGGGACCACAGCCTAGTGGCTTCCACGCACCATTATATGTCTGGGACCAGTTGCTCAGTCCATCCCTGGCTGGGGCAGTGATCTGCAGGGTGGCCGTCCTGCTGATGGGGTCCTGGGCGTCGTGCACCACTCGGCAGGTGAACATGGACCCGTTCTTCTCCTCCGTTGCTTGGACCTGCAGCAGGCTGCTCAGCTCAAACAAGCCCTGTGGGGTCTCCACCGGCTGGGAGGTGTTCTCCACCTTTATCTCCGTCCCATTCTCCAGCCAGGTGATGGTCACCCCTCGCGGGTAAAACCCCTTCACGTGGCAGGTGAAGTTCGCGGTCTTGTTCACCTCAGAGAGGCTCAGCCGGTCAGCATCCACGTGGACACTGGGGGAAACTGCGAAGAAAGGCAGTGCCTGGTGCCTGGTGTCCCCTGGCTCTGCTCCCCGCAGGGTGCCCTGTCCCTGCCCCAGGACCCCCAGCCCCACAGAAGCTGGGCACCTCAAGCGCCGACTCCCCTCCCAGCCCTCACCTCGCAGGGCTTTGCTGAGCTGGTACATCCCCGTCAGCGGGGCCGTCAGCGTGGGGTGCTGCACCGCGCAGACGAGCTGCGAGCGGACGTCGTCCTCCTTCAGCATCACCGTCAGGGTGCTGGACATGTTGTAGGAGGATTTCAGTTGCTCAGGGGTGATGATCTGGGGCTGCCGAGCCAAAATTGGGCTCCTGTCCTTGAACCATTTCACGCTGATGTCTCTGGGGAAGAACCCCCTGGCCGTGCAGGTGAAAGGCACCGACTGCCCCGGCCCCGCTCTGTGCTGGGGCCCGAACACAACCGGGGGGCTGGGTTTGGCTGTGGGAAGAAGTGTGGGGCTATCAGACCAGGCTCTGCCACCCCCAGCCGGCCCCGGGGCTGCAGGGAGCGGGGTCTCCTGTGGGGGCACAGATTTGCCCGGGGGTGGCCCACAGAACCCTCCTGGGACCGGCCCCCGAGCCCCTTCCCCATCTCCGCTCACCCACAGCAGAGCCCACCGTGCTGGGCTGGGCTGTGCTGGGGGCTGCGCCCAGCAGGGCTGGCATCCACCGGGAGCTGCTCTGGGAGCCCCACTCACCGTGCACGGACACCTCTGTGCCCTCGCCGTGCTGAAACACCTGAACACCACCCAGTGATTTGCTGAACTTCACACAGTAATAGCTGCCGGCATCCTCGAGGCGAGCATCCATGATGTGGATGGTGAAGTCCTCATCAGACCCACTGACTGCCCTCATCACACGAGGGAAAGAGCCTGTCTGGTCGTAAATGGTCTCGTTCTCGCTGCCCCAGCCCTTCAGCCACTTCACAGGGCCAAGGGGACCATCTCCGGACGTGGTGCAGGTCAGGGTGAACATCTCCCCCTTGTTCACCGACACCTTGGTCTGGGGCTGCTGCAGCTGGAAGCTCTGACCCGCTTGGGCACCCGCACCTGGGGAAAAAACAGACCAAGTCCCACCTGGCACCACATGCCTGGCCAGGGTCCCCACCTGCCCTCCCCAGCCACGGGACAGGCTGGACACACGGCTCTGGTCAGCGGGGCCCCTGGGTGACAGGGTTGTGCCAGCACCAGGAGCCCAGGGGAGAGGCTGCGGTTACGGCAGCCGGCACAGACCTCTGCCCGCAGGTCACAGCGGTGGAGCTGGCCGGAGCTTTGCTAGATAACAGCACATGGCATGTACTCTGCACAGCTAAAACATCGAGCACATCCCAGCTGCCCACACACGCCGTGCCACCTTCTGTAGCCGCTTGGCTTTGTCAGTCAGGAGGAAACAAGGGCACAAAATGCAAGGTGCCCCAGAAAGCAAGCTCCCCTTGCAGATGCAATACCGCGTTTTCTGCGCTGAACCTGCCCCATTTCTGCACCGAAGCCAAGCCTCCGCTGAGGCCAGCAGAGCACAGCCATTAGCCGTACCGGTGCCAGCCAGGCAGACGCCATTCCCGCTTGTCACCAACAGAGGAGAGCAGTCCCCTTCGGAGCACCTCAATAGCAACATTCCCTAATCCAGCCAACCGTCGTCCCCGCACAAACAGAAAGGTGCTGTCCCAAGCGACCCCCACCTAAGCACCCATGGGTGCCAACGCACCTTCCCGCATGCACTGTCAGGCTGGGAGAAACTCCCAAGGTCTCCGGGAAAAGCGCAGGGTCTCCGCTCTCCCCAGGGACAGGCAATACCAAAACCCACCTCGGCGGACCTGCAGCCAGAGCCGGCAGGGACAAGGGTCCGAGCTCACCGCCGCATCAGTGCGGTGCGCCAGGAGCCGGTGCTGCTGCTGCTGCTGCTCCCCAAAAACAGCTGCAGGAGAAGGAAGAGCCACCACGCAGCACTGCTCCTCCAGGGGTTAACTTCGGCAGTGCTTGCCATGCCGATACAGTTATTGCAACTGAATCGAATGAGATTTCAATACAGGTCACTGCTCAAAGGAACATTTTAAAGCAACGTGTGAGAGAGGTGGGAGAACCACTTAAATCTGCCTGCTGCTAACAGGGGCCAGGCACTGCTGGCTGCTGCAGTCCCGGAGCTGGCAACTGGCACACAGAACCAGTGTCACGCTCACACAGAATCATAGAATCTTTAAGATTAAAAGACCTTTAAGATCAAGTCCAATCATTAACCCAGGACTGCCAAGTCCACCACCAAACCACATCCCCAAGCATCGCATCTATGCATTTTTTAAACACTTCCCAGGATGGCGATAACCAGAGACTACTATATCTGAGCAGGTAACTCCTGCTGCAGCTGAGCAGCATTGGGCACGTATGGACCAGCATCCTGGGCATGTGGGAGCTGCATCAGCACAGCCGGCTCCCCAGCCTTGTTGGCTGGAGGGCTCCAGCTGCACCCCACATCTCTCACAGCAGAAAAACCCAGGGCAGAGACTCCTGCAAACACTGCCCTTGGAACCTCCACAGCCCCCACCGCAGCCACCCTGAGCATGGGACAAAACTCTCGGCTGGATGCTCCCAGGAGGACCCACTGCAGGATGAGCTGCTCTGACCCCTCTCAGCCACAGCTGGCTCCTACTGGAGAGGATTTTTGGCAGCTGTTAATCCCTTCTGACTTCCAGCGGTATTTGATGTACCCACAGATGTTCTCACTGCACAATTACTCAGTCTCAATGGCCAAAGTCACCAGGACCACACTTTGTACAGACTCCCCAGGTTAAAAACCTTTTGCCCAGGGCATCAGTCCGTTGCCTCCCCGGCACAGGCTGATGCTCACAGCCAAAACCTTCAGCCCTTGGTGCTTCCCTTCGAAGCCACGCCAAGGCTGACGCAGTAGCAGCACTCAGCACCAAAACAAGTTTGTCCCATAAGACAAGCACAAAAGCATGGAAACCTGATTAGTGTCACGTCCGAATGAGTCGTTCAGGCTGAGCCTCCTCTGTCTTGTGTCTGAGCAGCAGCACCCTGAGCTTCTGCAAGGTGAGGGGAGCCCACATTTCTCAGGTGACCCCCCAAATCGGGGCGAGCCCGGGCCCTCAGCAGGAGCTCGTGCAGCCCTGCGCAGAGCAGGGCTGTGACACAGGGCATGCATTGCCAGCCTCCGCTGCTGTGGCACCTCCCGAGCTTGCTGCCTCCTGCCCCCAGACCTTTCGCAAGAAGCAGTTGAGAAATGCCCAGAGGAAGTCTGAAAGGCATCACCCACCTCTTGATGAGCCTCCACACGGGGACACGACGCAGGCGGGGGACTGGGCTGCCCTGGGCACAGAGCACCCACCGCACAGACCCCCCAGCCCCTTCCCATGCCCAGGGTGGTCACATTGCTAATTGTTCACTCCACCAAGTTGGGCAAATGAAGCCAGTGCTGCCTCACCACGCATTAGCAGGTGGCATTGCAATGCAGCAAGGGCTGTGCAGCCTGCGTGCAGCCGTGGGAAGCAGGGGCCAGGAGCCAGGCTCCCTCCCCCTGCAGGGGCTCTGTGCCCTGTGATGAACGCATCACCCACTGCTCCTCTCTATAATCCTGTGTAAAAGCAACTTCTGCAGGGTGGTGACCCACCCTCAAGGTGTCTCCTCGAGGGTCCACTGCACCGGGGGGAGCTGCCCTGCTCAGGGGGGCCAGCGCCACCCCGCTCAGCCAAGCCCAGCCCAGCCTGCAGCCAGCCGAGCGCTTCCTCTTCATCCTCCCTCCCTCCATCTGTCCACTTCCCCACGAGGCACATGCCACGCCAGAGGGGACAGAGCCAGGGGAAGCACCCGCCTTGGGGTCCCGGAGCCAACCCCAGCGCCGGAGCATGGTCAGGGCGAGCAGCACGAGCGCTGCCCGGCCTCAAAGCACATTTCTTTGCAGCGATGGGGTCTCAGAGCAACACCTGCAAAAGCACCGGGCAGTTAAACCACGCGTGGCTGGGTGAAGCCATGCCCGGGGCCACAGCCCCCCACCACCTCGGCACAAAGCTTCTGCCTCCCTGGAGTTCCAGGGGGGTATTTGCTTTGCAGGCAGCAGGGCTGCCTCTGCAAGAGCCCACGTTTGCAGCCAGGCTGCCGATGGTCTGCATGCATCTCACACCGCCCAGCCTGCATCACCTCCTCGCCGGGCAGCGGCGTGAGAGCACCCTGCCTGCTCCTTGCACCAAGGGATTTGCAGGCAGGGCGCGTGCTGTCGGGCAGCGACAGGCTGCCAGAAGTGCCACTGCAGTGGGGCTTTTCTGGCGGTGCTGCTGCTCCCAGAGCAGCCAGGGAATAAGGGGCTTCACGCTGCCCCCAGCACAGCCTGCCAGGAGGCACCACTGGCAGCGCTCAGTCTCTCGGTCACTGCGGAGAACACCCTGTGGCTCTACAGAGCCTCTCGGATAGGACTAAATGAGGCTTTTCACATATTTTCCCCATGCATTCTGTTGTGAGCCACCACGTTACGGAGACTTTCACACACAGCTCTGCTTGGCCACTGCTCTTCAGATCACGCTGCGCGGGGTTTGCTGGAGATCTATTATAGGTGAGCTCCAGCCATGATATGCCGTGTTAACACCACGCTGCCATAACAAGACCCACGCACACCTCCTGGCTGAGCAGCATGAGTCCAGTCAGACCAACCAACTTCTCCACCTGCCTACCCTGCACCAGGGCTAACCTGATCCACCACGTGCTCAGAAACACCTTCAGACTCCAGCAGCAGCACCCCGAGGATGCACCCACCACCCTCATCGTGGGAAAACACAAAGGGGAAGTTGATAGAAAACCCCAGTATATGCAAGTCAGAAAACGCAAAGTTTCCACTGAAGCTCCTTTCCTCCCTTCCCCCTGAAGGCAGCTTCTCCTTGTACCCAGCAGAAGATGTCTCTCCTCCTTCCCCTTTCTGGGTGCTCGCCCCAAGGAGTGGTGGGGCCAGGAACCTGGCTGAGCCCCCTCCCAGCAGAGATTTGCCAGCAGCCTGTGCGAGCCCTGTATGCTCACAACACGCTCTTGCACCAGGAGTAGGATGCAGGGAGGGGGGTCTTCATGCTGCAAACACATGGGACGCACCACGATTTCTCACCACAAGCACCACTTCAGCGCAAACTTGCCTCCCACCTGCACATTCCCAGTGCCACCCAATGACACTATTTTCTCAGACATCAAATCACCTAGCATCAGAGTACAAACTGTTTGCCCCCAAGATCGAGGGGACTTTAGGTGCTCTGACCTTGTAGTCTGCTCTGTCTTACGCTCCAGAATTATCAAAGGGGTTTAGGGCCCTGAAAATCAGCACGTGGCTGTTCCCACGTAGGTGGGAGCACCCTCGCAATGCGGACCCAGAGCACTTCCAGCCCAGAGAAGAGGCACGAGCACATGCATCGTGCTGCGCCTGGTCTGGCAGAGCCTCCCTCCTGTTATTCAGTTTAATTTGAGAGCAAAATAATCCCCAGCCCTCTCACTGCAGTGCAAGTTTTCCACCTCAGTGACACATTTTTTTTTGCTATATTCCACCTTTTGAAGTATTTGATACTGAACAGATTGCCAGAGGCCAGGGTTTAATTCAGGAGAGGCTGCTTGGATGCTTCCTGATAAAAATAGATTTAAATTTTTTTTTTTCTTCCAAAGGAGCTGGGTAAGGAGCTCCAGGATGGTGAGAGGAGGGCTGCATGCTCCAGAAGCAACGTGCAGCTGGTCACCGGCATCCAGAGCTCCAAGATCACTCCTTAAAGGAACAGGCTGATGGGCAAGAGAAGCCCCAAAATAATCCTGCTGGAATTTCACCTGCAGTGGGGCTGCCGGCGGGGAACTAACAGGTGCTGCCTATAAAAGGGGCCTGGAATCCACAGTTCGGGGGAAGACAAGAAGAGACCTGGGGATAGCTGTCAAGTGCTATGCAAATCCCAGAGCAGCATGGGGACGGTTATAGTAAAGGCTATATTTTACATGCGTGACATCAGAGGAAGCCTCGGATCACACGCAGCCACCATTTGCGAGCGTTCCTCCTACAGCATTAGCAGAAATTCAGCTTGAAAGCCAGAGCCCCACAACCAAACAGATTTCCTCTTTAGAGGAGGCTCTGGGAAGCGCAGCTGAAACCCTCCATCAAGAAACGCCCGCACGGCACAGATTTTGCAACAGGGCTTTGCAATTTGGTTTCCCAGCATCTCACTCCTCTTTGTCCTACAGGAAGATCTCCTGCAGGACCTTCCCTTTTCCCTTTGCTTCTGCAGAAGCGCTGTCGAAGCAATTGCCCTCTGGCACGGGAGCCTGGGCCAGCTCTTCTGGAGTTCAGGCTTAGCCTGAGCCGTGGCCCAGGAGGGGCTCACTGCAGGGTCTGCACTGTGTGGGGGTGGAAATTAAAAGAAAAAAAAAAAAAGTCTGTGTGCTTGCACCTGGAATCAGGGATGCAAAACACCCTGCACTGCAACCCAGGGCTTTCTGCCCCAGGACAGCTCTTTCCCTATGGCTGCCTTGGAAAAATGGGGTTCTTACTCCAAGGCCACGTTTAATTAACTCAGGAGCTTTGCTCAAGCCATTCTTTCATGGCAGGAAATCGCAACGGTTCGCTGGAGCCACTCTCGCCGCCAAAGCCTTCTTGGCTTTCAGCAACCGGGAGTTTTCAGCTCGGGGCCAACACTTCTCAGTTGTGATCAGGCAACTCAAAGCCAGGAGTGCTGTGCTGAAAGCATTTGCTTTCTGCTCAAGTTTGCGCTCAACTCCCTGCCCAAGTGAAGCTCTGACAGTCAACGTTTCCAATGGGCCTGGGAGAACGTGGCTTTCCCTCATGTGGGACAAGCGTGTCAGCCACGTGGGAGCCTGGGCTGGGCTGCGTGTAGCAGGACCCGGTTGGAAGGTGCGCAATTTGGACAGATCAGGCAAAACACTCAGCAGTGAGATCTCCTGCACATGCACTGCGATTGCCCCAGGAGGTTTGCCCAAAAAGCCCCATCCCTCCCCGAAGGTGCAGACAGCGCCGGGCAGGGAGGACAGCAATTGCTTGGCGATATCGCCCGAGACGAAGAGCAACGAAATGAAACATCCTAGAAAGGAAACATCCTTGAAAGCAGCAGCCACCATGGGGCTTCGCCGGCGGTGGGGCGAGAAACTTCCCACTGCTCATAAGGGAAGGGAAACAGGCGGGGAGCGGCACGCGCTCTGATCATCCCTTCCCCAGGCTGCATCCCCGAGCGTGCACCAGGGCCCGGTGGAGCCCCAGGGAGGGCTGGGGTACCCACTGGGGTACCCGCTGGGGCTGGCGCAGCAGCCCGAGGTGGCCCCAGGCCAGCACTGGTGCCTG
Source organism: Falco naumanni (assembly GCF_017639655.2). Taxonomy (NCBI): domain Eukaryota; kingdom Metazoa; phylum Chordata; class Aves; order Falconiformes; family Falconidae; genus Falco; species Falco naumanni. Next base: position 22,339,347 of record NC_054063.1, on the reverse strand, counting down.
GGAGGACGATGCAATCCCACCGCTCCAGTGCTCAACAGTTGGGTAGAGCAGCCAGGACTGCGTACATCAGCGGGGGAAGCAGGAGGGCAGCAAGAAAAACAAGTTGCTGGCAGAGGAGGCCGGCAGCCCTCGCCAGCCCCCCCCTCGCCCGGCTCCACCGCTCCCCCATCCCCGGGCCGCTTGGAGATCTGCCTCGGAGGGAGCTGGCAAGGGGTGCCAGCACACGGGTGGAACAACATGCCTCTTCACGTCCCTGCCTGCTTCCCTCGTCTCGCTGGAAAAGGGGAATGTCCGCCTGGAAGTTTGCTTCCAGAGGGGCCGCCGAGAGAGCCCCCCTCCCCCCCAACCGCCGCTCTAGGTCACCCCGCGGAAAGGTCAAACCGGGCGCGCGGCGGGGGGCAGCAGGGAGAGATGGAGGGGAGGGGGGATGGCAAAGGAGCCAAAGCGGCAGGGGGGTGGCAGCAGGGGGGAGCCGGGCAGGGCAGCCATGGCTTACCTGGCCAGCGCAGGCAGAGCAGCACCAGGCAGGTCAGCGGCCAGGCGGCGCGGCCGGGGCCCCGGGGCAGCGGCTCCATCGCGGCTCCGGCTGGGCAGCGCAGACCGGAGCGGCTTCAAAGCGCGGCTCCGCGGCGGGCTTCGCTTTTTTATGTTAAAGCAGAAAAAAAAAAAAAAAAGGCAAAAACATAAAGGGAAAAAAAAAAAAAAGCTGAATTGCAGCTGGAGAAGGAAATCGCTCTTCTCAGCCCCAAAATGAGGAAGGAGGGCTGCCCCCCGCCCCGCGGCTGCCCCCCCCCGCCCCGCAGCACACGCGCGGCCCCGCCGCCCGCGGGCGCTGCCCGGGCCCTGGGGCTCTGACGGGGCCGCCGCGGCGGGGCCCCGGGCGGGCGCGTGCCCCGGTGCCGAGCGGAGCCGCGCCTGCCGCCCGCCGCCGCGCCGCCTCCGTTGCCGTGGCACCGGGGCGGGATGGGGCCGGCCCGGCGCGGGGACACCCCCCCCCCCGCGCTCCCCGCCCCGCGCTCAGGCCGCTTTCCCGGTGGCGGGGGCGAAGGCAGCACCGCCCGGCCCGGAGCGAAGTTGCTTTGGTAACGGCACCCCCGGTGCGCCGCCGCCTTAAGGTGGGCTGGGGGACACCCCCCGGGCCGGTGCCGCGGGACCCCCGGGCAGGGCTGCCAGGAGCCCCGGGGTGCCCGGCCCGCCCCGGGCCAGGAGGAAGCGCCCAGGGCAGGCGGGAGGAGGAAGCAGCTGGGGCAGAGGAAGGATGGTTGAGTGGCACCGGGGCTGCCAGGTGGGGGGCTGGGGTCCCCCAGCTGGCCACAGGCTTCCTGTGCCAGGGCCAGCGTGGCCACCAGCACGGCTTGGGGCCCTGTGCTGGAACTGGGGGGCAGGGTGCACGCAGCATCGGGGCTGCTGGACACGCAGGGTGATTTGTGCCCCCCAAGGGCCCACGGCTGAGCTGGGACAGCCGGTGGCAGGGGCACGAGTGGCATTGTGGCAGTGCCATGCAGGCAGGCCGGCTCAGCCCAGGAGGGTCCGAGCAAGGAGGGGACCCCAGTGCAGCACAGACCGCTGGGGTGGATGGCGATGGAGAGGGAAGACCTGTCCCTGTCTTGGCAGCCTTGGCAGCATGGGGACATCCTCACGATGTCCCCTCATCAAGAACCTGTGGCAGGGAGAGGCAAGAGCCTGAGGCAGCTGCAATGGGAGATGAAACTGAGGGAGGGTGCCAAGGGCATCTGGATGAGAGCATCCCTAGGATGCACATCCCTGCAATCCCCTGTCACAAAGTCCTTCCTGGGGAGACACAAGGACATGCCCTCCACTGCCTGTGCCTGCTGCAGCTTCTCCCACCACCCATGGGCACTTCAGCAAGGCCAGGACAGGGGCCAGCTTGTTCCCCAGTGCCCTGCATGGGCACAGTCCACCTGCAGCCAGACATGATGCTGGCAGCTCCCAAAATCACCCTGCTTTCCCCTCTGCCCACCCAGGGAGGGGGCAGACGCTCTGCAGACCAGGGCTGAGCAGGAGCTCCCAGCCCCAGCATACACAGGTAGCACCCAGCATCCCCAGATCACATCCAGCTGCTCTCCCACACCGGGCCGGACCTCGAGGGCAGCACCGGGGGGCTGGCTGCCAGCTCCCTCCTCTCTCCCCAGGCAGCTGCTGGGGCTGTCGGCTTTATTTAGAGCTTCGCACAAACAAACAGCAAAGATATCTGAAGTGACTTGGCACCATCAGTCTGCGCACAGCGTCAGCCTGCGCGCATTCCCATCCCCGCCAGCCTCCCCCTCGGCCCCAGCTACACCCATGTGTTGCATTCAGCCTTAATTTAGCTCCCTTGGTGCTGCTGGGAGCTGGGACTGGCCTCCCCAGGCATCTTGCACCGCACCTCCCTCCGGGAGCCCCCCAGGGGAGCTAGAGGCTGCACTCAAGTGCTGCAGCCGCTGCTGCTCCTACTGTAGAATAACTCATGGGCAGCACCGGGGTGCAGCCATTGCTTTTATTTCCCCTTCGCACCACCAGTGAGGGCATGCAGCGGGGACCCGGAGGAGCCGTTAGCTTTGGCCTTTTGCACATGCAGCATGGCATGAAAACAATCACTGTGCACAGGAACGGGACATGGGATTAGCAGTGGTTTGTGGAAGCCTACACTGCCACCAGGGCATCCCACCCAGCCCCAGTCCAGGAGCAAGGCACCCTCGGGGTGCCCAGCAAGAGGGAAGTTACTGAGGATGGGCTGCAGCCGTTCACAGCCACTTTCCTGGTTATTTTTAAATGGAAGCACAGTTCCTGGAGGCCTGGCTGACTTCAGCCTGTCTGGGCTGTTCTCCTGCTCGGCGATGAAGGTTCAGACAACCTGTTTCAAGGAGATTACAAAGCGGAGACAGCCTGTACGCAAGCAGCCGCCGCGGAGTGCTTGGGAAGGAAAGTTGGAGCTTAAAAAAGCTCTGCAAGGGAAGATACCACGGCAGAGCAGATGGTGCAGCATGAGCTTCCCGGGAAGAGCTGCTATTGCTCCCCATTAGGAAGCATATGGGCAGGCTCAGCTGCCTCCCCTCCTGCCCACGGCCCTTCCACTCGGCATCGCAGGGGCCTGCTCACACCCAGGGGGGTTTAGAGGATCCACCCCAAGAGGGCAGCCCCTGCCCCATGGGCTGGCAACGAACCTGGGGGAAGAGAGGAGCACTCTGCTCCTTCGCATGCCCGAGACCGAGCAAGAGCGCAGCATTTCGGGAGGCGCAACGCCATCATTAGAGCTCCCTTCTGCACCAAACACCCACGGGGAGCAGGAGGCTGCTGTGGCGCTTGGCCGGGCAGGCAGCACTGCCAGGATCCCTGGCTGCCAGTGGGCAGCCCGGCTGCGCTCGCTTTTGCAGCATCTTCATGCTTCAGCTCAAACCCACTGCTCCTGCAGGGACAACTTTAGAGCCTGGGTCTCGCCGGGAGCCGTGCAGCAGCCAGTGCGGGGGGCGCAGGCAGAGTTTTAAGAGAGCTTTTCAAGAATAGGTTCATTTTCACAGCTTTGAGGCACAGCGAGGAACAGGCATCACACTGCCAGCACCCTTCTGGGGAAGGCACGTGCTCCGGCTGGTCTGGGCCAGCTCACCCACCCTGGCAGGTTTGGGTGCTGGAGGGAGGCTGGGACAGGCAGGGTTCTGGTCCCCCCTTCCTGGGGGCAAAGGCTCCAGCCAGCATTGTCACTGCTCCCGGCAGGGACCAAAGGGCCCAATGTGCTTTTGCATTTCCCCATTTTCATCTGGGAAGCTCTGCGTGGGCAGCAGGACCAGCTGCACAAGTGGCTTCCTCCCCAGGAAGGGGGCTCCTTCCCCACACAGGGACCCCCAGCCAGGGCAGCAGCACCCCTGTCTCTGGGAGGGACCCAAAGAGACCCTCCTGTCTAAGCCCAGCAGCATCCAGCAGGAGCAATTACAGCCTCACTAGGGTGAGCCCAGCTGAAAGTCTTGCAGCACTGGTTTTACCCAGACTGCTCTTTAACTCCCTAACGAGCAGCCGGTCTGATCCCCTCCCAGCACTAATAGCCTACGGGGACAGCGGTGGCTCACTGCTAAGGGGGGACTCACAGGTGATGGAGATGGGAGAGGCTTCAATTCCTCCCTGCAGTGCCAAACCTAGGCCTGGTAATGAGCCATGCTTCACTAATGACAGAAGCGACTGGTTTCTTCCCCTGCCCAGAGTTTTCTCCCTCGGAATCCCCAGCCCAGCGTGGTACAGCGCAGTGGGAAGGTTACCAGCCACATCATACCAGGACACAGCACCTGTCCCATAGGATTTATAGGCACAGCTCAGCCTCAAAACCCCAACCGGCAAGGAAATTTTAGAGATAAACATAGGGAAGGCACCAACACTTTGGACATCAGCCTAGAAAACACCCTAAAACCAGCATCTAGCAGTGCTGTTTTGGGGCCATGCGTGCACAACCATGCCTGAGCACCAGTGAGCAGCCAGCACCCATGGGACCCCTCCACAGTAAACCCAAATAATTGCACCACACGCCCTTGACAAGGCACTCAGGGTTGCAAGGACTCGCTGCCCCAGGAAAGCTGGGAGCCTCCCGGTCGTATCCTAGCCCAGGCCCAGCCTCAAACACAACCCAGCCCAGCCCCAGCACCATAAAAGATGCTGCTTTCATAGCTCACCACAACAAAACGAGGCGTGCAACCACATCAGAGCACCAAGTCTGGCCCCAGCACCCACATGGGGTCTACTCCAGTGCACACAAACCAGCGCAGCCTCCCTGCAGCTGGAGAGCAACACATATGGAGCTGGGCACACCCACCCCATCTGTCCTCCAGCTCCAAAACCAAATTTCAAGACCCTTCCAGCTTACAAGCCAGGTGAACACATCCTACAGCCCTCCTGCCTCTCCCCACCACCCCTCAGGCTTCAGAGCCAGCACCCTCACAGGGCTCTTAGCTGGGAGAAGTGCCACACAGATGCCTTCTAAAGTTGATAGCACCAATTACACTGCTGATATTTAGGGCTTCCAGCACAACAAATGGAGCTTCAGCTTCATTAGGTACCCTGCCAATTTAATCCAAGACATCCAGTACAGAAGGAGCTTAAATTAGTTTATCTGATGTTAACTTATAACAAGCAATATGTTAACACAAGGATGGAAAGAAGTGACCTGCAGCCTGTTTGCAAGGAGCAGCTGAGCTGGACGGTGACCCAGAGAAGAGGCAAAGGGAGCAGGCACCCACAGCAGGAGCACCCTAGTCCTGCAAACACCGATTTAAGAAACAGGGATGTGTATCATACCTCTCTGCTCAGCACATGCTCCTCCTGCAGTACCCACCACCATGAACACCTTGCAGCTGGAGAAGGGACACCCAGCCACCCCCTTATGTGCAAGAGGCCCTGGGGGGCTGGGGGTGGTAATGAGCTGTAGGTGCTTTGTTAAGTCTGTGATTGCTCGAAGAAAGGTGGGGGTGGGCTGTGGAGGCTGCTGTGTGAGCAGCCTGTGCATGGGCTTTGCCCCTTGCCTTTTGTGGGGGGCTCACGGGAGCTGCCCGTCATTGCTTTGGTCAAGCTTTTGTTGCGTGATTTAGGGCTGAGCTGAGCTAGCTCAGGTCCTTATCCCACATCCCATCGGTGAGATGGTGCTGGGGGTGAGCAGGGAGGAGCTGCTCCCCAGTGCAGGGGACTTTCTGAGGAGGCCACCGCTGTGCACGCCAGCCGGACCCAGCACCTGTTACCGCGGCTCCCGTGGGGAGCTGGGCTCCTCACCACAGCCTGCTTCACCGGAGCAGCCCTTGAATGCTCTGCCAGGGTCAGCTGGTCCCTCCAAGCCCATAAAATGACTTTCAGGGAGGATGAGGGAGGGATGCTGGTACTGCCTGCCTGGCGCTGGACTGTTCTGGGATGGAGCAATGCTCCAGTGCCATCATGGTGTCCATGCACCATCACCCTGGGCTGCAGCAGTGGTAGCAGAGCCCAGCCAGCGTCAGACCACCCACCACCGTCTGCTGAGCAAAAAGGGAAGCACATGGGCTGCAGCAGGAACCGCACCTGCGCCGCAGGTTGCCTGTGGCAGTGCCATGCAATGCTCCCAGGATGCTCCCGCTCGGCAGCAGCGCCCTGCGCGGTGCTGCAAACCGGGTAACTTGGCCGGGCTTCCTTAATGCAGCCCTGCACGCTTCTGGCCGGGGGAATTCCTCCTGCCTGTGTCAGAGCAGGAAAGGTGGTTTATATCCTGTGCCTGGCCTGGAAGCGGCTGGGCTGACCTGGAGGTGATGGGCAGAGGGATGGAGGGTTTAGGGTGAAACTGCTGACTGGTTGGGAAAACCCAGCTGTGGGGGATGGGGGGCTGGGAAATGGCCCTGGCAGGGCTGGCGCGTGCTGCCCAGTTAGCTGCTGTGAGCCCTGGGGGGGCTGTAATGACCTTTGTTTGCAGGCAGGATCCTGCCTCTTGCTCTGGAGAATGATTTACTCGCTGGCTCTAGGTGCAGCAGGTGAGCAAAGCCCGAGCAGTCCCACACCGCAGCCTCCTGGGTCCACAGCACAGGGACAGGGACAGGGATGGGGGCACGAGGCAGCTCCCACCTGGGGCAGCTCCCTGGGGGCACAGGGCAGCCCCAGTCCTGCATCACTTGTGCCAGCGGTTGCAAAGCTCGGGGGCTGTGGGGAATATCTGCACTGGGTGGGGGGCTCAGCCAGGGCTCACCCCAGCTCTTGTGGGCTCCAGAGACCTGGGACCCTTCCCCAGGCCGGGCTGGGCACGGAAGGGATGCTCAGCCCCGGGAGCAGTGGTGCTGTGGAGGAGAAAGCGGCAGGGAGGGGCGGGCAGGCAGGGGCAGCCAGGGAGCTCCAGCCATGCACGGGGACATGTCGGAGCTGGGCGTTAATCATTGATGGACTCCCGGGAGCTGTTTGAGCTGGAGCCTCCATCCCTGCTCCGGAGCGGGATGTTCTGCACCGTGCTGGCCTGTGGGGCCATGGTGGCAGTGCCAGTACCCAGATTCCCGTGACACACAGGCAGCTCCCCGCAGTCCACGGCCAAATGTATGTACTGGGGGCTACTGGGAGGCCTTGTCACACTGACGCAGACACATTTACTTCACCGGTCCAAGCCCCTGCAGCTGTGGCCCTCCCCAGTGGGCCAGGCCCCTGCCAGAGCTGCTGGTGATTCCCCACATTGGATGCAGCTCGTCCCCCTCCAGCTGCCCCCTACTCTTAACCTGGGGGCTGCCAGTGCCATGCCCATGCCCGGGGCTGGCCAGGGGCTGTGTGGGACAGCCTGGTGGCCAAGGGCTCCCGGGGTGCTGCAAGCGAGAGGACGGGTTGCAGGGTGTGGGGATGCACATGGGGACTGTGGGTGCCTGTGACCCTACAGCCCCATGGGGTGATGCTAGAGAAGACCTTGGTTTCCCCTTGGCAGTACTGGTATGACCATGGCAGGGTGTGGAGCCCAGCTGAGGGAAGAGCGATATCATCTCAGTTTTCTTCTGCCTTTTTTTTTTTTTTTTTTTTTTTTAACTCTGCGTCCTCTCAAAGTTCTTTGTTGATTGCAAATTGTTATCATGAAAGCTCATCCAACGCTGCAATAGCAGATAATGCTCTGTGCGCTCCCAGGCACGGCTGCTGTAACTCATTGCAGGCTGTGCTGCCTGATAAAGTCCTGCGGCAGCTGCAGATGAAAATAAAAATGCTAACGTGGGGGGATTTATCATGTTAAGCTATCTCAGCCCATCGCTTCCTGCTTGTCAGAGCTCTCACTGGAGGCACCAGGATGGTTGCAGGACTTTGAAGCCCAGGTTTGGTGGGGGCATTTGTGCTGTTGGACCTTGGCTGGCCAGGACCTCACACCTCCAGAGCCAGGGAGACGGCCCGGCGGAGGGCTGAGCTGGGGCACGTGGGACACAGGAGACCTGGTACAACCCCCCATCCCACTTTCCCAAGTGTTACTAATGAGGGTGCTGAGACATAACAGCGTGGCTGGCAGCGAGGGCTTTCACCGAGGTTATTTGTGAAAGTGCTGTATCTGATGCATTGTGGTGGAAATGGCCATTTCACTGTGTCTGGGATGCAGCGGGGATGTGCCCCCCCTGACACGGCTGGACCCAGCCTGGAGCTGGGGGGTGCTGCTCTCTCGACCAGCCCCCAGCACCGTCAGTGCCGTCCCCAGCACTGACACCGGGCTGTCCCTGTGGCTGTCCCCACAGCAGCCTCACAGCTCAGGGGCTGTGCGCCAGAGCTCAGCGCTGTTTGCTCTGGCCCCATTGAGACCAGGCACATCCATGCTGCCTGACCCAGTACTCCCAGCTCTGTGGGACTGGGGCCATGCTGGTCCTGCAGATGGGAGCATGAGGAGAATGCTTTTGCAAGGGGGTTGTGTTGGTTTTTTGGTACTTTTGGTTTTGGTTGTGGTTTTTTTTTTTTTAAGCTGAAAGGCAACAAAAAGCACAAGGATTAATTCCGGCTCTGCAAGATCCGCTGTGTGCCTGGTGACTGTATTGGTCCCAAGGGTCTGGCCTGGCCCTGATAAGGAGCTGCAAATCAGAACTACGAAATGCTGCTGTCCTGCCCGGGAGCTCAGCCTGCCAGAGCCATGGAGGGGGATCAGGGATTTAGAGGGTCTGCGTGATGTCTGACAGGTTTAGAAAATACTGCCTGGGATTATCTACTAGCAGTGGTGACCAGAGACCTTTGAGCCGAGACACACGTCGGCACCAGCTGATGTCTGCTGAGGGGGGGTTCATGCACGTGGGGAACCTGTTCCACATGTGCATGCGTTTGCATATGTGTGCATGTACACACGTACCTGTGTGCACACAGGTGCATGCATGTGCAGCAGCAACAGCTCTGGAACAGGCTACAGGCACAAATGGGGCTGCTGGCCTTGTGGCATTGCAGGGTCCAAGCCATGCATGGCCCCTGGCAGCTGCCAGACCCGTGCCGGGTCTTTGGTGCCAGGAGGGAACGTAGAGAGCCGGCGGCAAAGCATCTGCCCTGCACCATACGTGAGGGACGCACCAGCCTTCGTTGTGCTGCAGCCCTTTAACAGCAACTCCTGACCGCCAGCATTAATGATATCCACCCAATTAGCTGCTGCAACCTCCACCTAGCCTGAAGGATTAGCAAACGAAATCATCATCCCAAGGCATAAGCAGTTAACACCACTAATTAGTCATCGTGTGAATCCTAACCCAAACAGTATCCCGGGTGCAGGCAGCCAGCCGTGGCAGCACCGCGGGCAGGGGGCTGCTGCTGCCCGCCCGGCCGGGGCCTCCCTCAGCTCCTGGAGACGGGAGCTGTTTATGGAGAATTTGCCGGGCTCGGGGATACGATATTTTTACATGTTGCCATAGTTACTGATGCCATTATAAAATTAAGCCTGAACTTTGCGGAAGAAATGGATCTGTCAGAAGCAATTATTTTAGCAAGCGCGTTGTTGATCCCACTGTGCTGCCCACCCCATGGCCGGCAGCGAGGGGCTGAGCCCAGCCGGGGCGATGGAGCTCCCCGCTGAAGGCTCTGCAGGGGCCACATCCTGCTAACGCGCTCGTTGCTGGGCCAAGGTGCCGGAGCACTGGGTTCGCCTGGTTGCACCACTGGGAGCCACCGGCGCCAGCACAGCCCCTTGGCGCTGGCAGTGCCATTGGGCACGTCGGGGCGAACAAAAGCCGGCTGAGAGCGCGCTTTCAGCCGCTCCACAGCTCTCTCCCGCAGCGCCTGCTTTCCCCCTTCTCCTGCCTCTCTAAATATTTTTTCCTTTCCCTGCACTTCTCAGAGGGACGCTTGTGCTGGGCTCGGGGCACTGCCAGTGCTGGGGCCACTGCCAAGTGCATCCAAGCTTTAAGGTTGCTCTGTGCCAGGAGGAGTGGGAGCCCCAGGGACCCCGGCGGCATCCTGCCCTTGCTGGCTAACAGGGATGCCCTGCACTGCCCTCGGGGAGGAGAGCTCCCCAAAGGGTTTCCCCATCCCGAGCAGCAGCCCCCAGCTCTTTTACCTGGACAAAACCCACCAGAGCGTCCCCAGGAACATGCACAGCTCACTCTGGGCATGGTGCATGTGTGGATGTTGCGGGGACCAGGACCACCACACCAATGGGCCACCAACAGCTGATCCAACAAGAAGAGCCCTGGGCACCCCCAGAGCAGGGACACCCCTCCTGCCTGGGGTGAGAGGTCCCCTCCCTGGGACCCTCTCTCAGGCGCTGGCAGGACCAAGTGCCGCAGCTGCATCCACCCTTCCCGTGCTGGCTCTGGAAGGCAAGCGTCCCTGAGCAGCGTCCCACCAAACACCAAAAGCACAAAGCGAGTCTTTCTTAAGCACTGGATGTTCCTGTTCATCCCACAGTCCTGGAAATCCCTCTTTAATCATTGCCAGAGTCTTGGCCTCTACGACATCCTGCGGTGAAGGACCACACGGGCCAAAGGAGTGTTGGACGCAAAGGATTTCCTTTGAAATGTGTTTGACACTCTCATTTTCACTGCTTACCCCCTCTGTCTGCAATAGAAGAGATGGAGAATGGCTGGAGGGCAGCCCCCGATCTGCTCCATGCCCCTCCAGCTCCAGGGATTTAATGAAAATTATTCCAGGTCAGGCAGGGAGGTTCTCAGTAACAATAGCTGCAATAGCACAACCTCCTATTAGATATCAGAGAATCCACACAGACAAGCAGCATCCTCCAAGCACCTCTCCTCAGCTTAAAGCCCCAGACTGCAGCCCTGGGGTCCTGGTCCGCTTACCCATGGCCACAGGGCCAGGTTGTGGCATGGGCACAGCCTGGCAGTGCCTGGGAGCCCACCTCCTCCCCAAACTCTCTGGGGGGTCCCACAGGGCACCCCGGTGCCGTGGGGTGGCTGTGCTGTAATGCTGCTTTCACTGGGGGTGGGCTCGGGGGGCTGGAGAAATCTCTGCTGTGCTGGAGAGAGCCCTCGCTACGTCAGGAATCCAGGAGGAGGATGAGGCTGGCAGCGAGGCTGTGGCACCAAAACAGTTCCTATGACAACCCCAAATCCCAGACCTGTTTATCCCCTTTAATAAAAATCCACAATAACCATGAAACCGGGGAATAAGATTCAATAAGTAAGACGCAAAATAAATCACGAACAGTGCAAAATATGTCACTGTTTTACTTTGGCTTTATTCCTTGTTTTCCAAGGAAAAGCCTGAGAAATGGGGAGCTGCAAAGGGGTGAGCTGGCGGGTCTGGAATTGGTGGGAGCAGGGTCTGGCCGTGCAGCATCCCTGGGCTTCTCCCTCCAGTTCTCTCTCCTGGGAGGAGCGCAGCCCAGGGCAGTCAGCAGGCACATGCAAGACCCACGTGGCATTTCTTGGGGACAATCGAAGGTGTCTCTGAGACCCTCTCACCCTTCCCAACCCCCTCAGAGCACCCCAGCTGTTCCTCCAGCTCCTCGCACTGTTCCCTGTTGGTGTCCTGGCACAGCATCCCCATGGCATCGCCTGGTACCCATGGCATCACAGGGTCCACATGGCATCACTCAGTGCCTGTGGCATCGTGGGAGCCCTGTGGGGTCCCGGTGACATCAGATGCTCTTGGACCCATGGTTGCTTGGCTAATGCTGATGTGCAAAGGGACCAAGCTGTCTCTCCCTGGGGATGGGCTTGTGGCCACCACAGTCTCACAGTGGCAAGGACAGAGATGGGGACAGAGCAGGAGCGCAAGGGCATCTTGAACAGAGACAGACACAAACCAGGGCTGGAGCTGCTGCCCCGTCAGCTGCTGGAGGGGACAAGGCAGAGCGATGCCAGCTCCCGGGAGACATGATGGCCCCTGGGCACCCATCCCCGTGAGAAGCACTGCCAGCGCGGGGGGGCTCTGCTTCTCATCCAGAGCGGAGCATCCCAGGGCAGGGCATGAGGCACTTAGCCCTGTCTCTCCCCTTTTCTCCTTGCTCAGCCCTGGCTCCAGCACAAGCTCAGCTTTGTCCCACTCCCCAGAGTGCTGCCAGCCCTCTCCTGTCCCCTGGGACACCAGAGATACGCCCGCATCCCCCTGTTTCAGACAGCCCCACGTGCTAGCTGAGACCATACTCTTCCTCCGTGTTAATTAAATCATTGCTCCCCCTCCCCTCACTGCCAGGGCCAGCCTCCTCCATCAGGCATGCGCCCTGGACTAATTGCTCTCTGTAATTGCACGCTTTCCTTTGGAGGCACACACTCCCCCTTGGCTCTCAGCACAGCCCGTGCCTCCAACGCTGGCTCCCTGGCACGGCTGGCATGGCACGGCACGGCACAGCACGGCATGGCATGGCACAGCACGGCATGGCACAGCACGGCATGGCACGGCACAACATGCACCGCCACCCTGTCAGGCCCTGCCAGCCCTGTTGCCTCAGTGCCTCCGGGAGCTGTTTCCCACCTCCCAGGGCCAGGAGCAGGGCAGGCAGCCCCTGAGCAGCCCCTGGCCCTTCCCCAGCTCCTGCTTTCTGCTGCTCCCCAGGGTGGGGGTCTGTGCAGACCCCCACTGCAGCGCAGCCAACCTCAGCCTCTCTCCAGCCCTTTTGCTTGGATTTGCCATCCCACAAGGTCCCGGCACCGGGCTCACACACCAAAGCTCAGCTGAACCCGCTGCACCACCCACGTGTTGGGAGCTTCTCCGCTCCACTGCACGCTTGCCCTGGCATGGCATTGCCCCAGGGTGTCCGTGCATGGGGTCCAGCCCTGGGACACAGCCCAAACCCTGGCTGGAGCTGGTGTGTCCCCTCCCTGTGACACCAAGCCTCTCCTCACTGCCTGTCCAGCCTCAGCTCCACACCATAGCGAAGGCATCTTCACTCAGCCCCAGCTGCGGGCAGGAGGAGCTGGTGGGCACCAGCCCCGGCATCACCCCATGCCCACCCCAGCCACTGCAGCTGTTGACACAGCACAAACACCCGCCTTTCTCGTTCGAGCACCCGGTGGGTGACTTAGCGGGACGTGACAACCAGCAGCACCAGGAAAACACCACGGACAAGCAGTTAATCCCTGCCCCCAGCATTGCCTGGTGCTGCCCCCCAAGCGAAGCGCTGCCCCCCGAGCAAGGTGCTCCCGGCACGCTCCTACCTTGTGTCCGTGCTTGGGCACTTGTTTGTGCTTTCACTGCTGGCACACCTCGGGCTGGTGGCTTAAAGGATTTTCCTATAATAAGCACCAAATCCCTCCCCTGGGCAGTAAAGCTGCAGACCTGGGCCCTTTTGTAGGTGCAGAGCGCGCCGCAGTGCCCTGCTCGCTGGCTGCTTTGCATATGCTAGTATCAAACTGGATTTTCCCCCTCCTGACCCAGCCCAATGCTTAAAAAGCCCTAAATCCCCTTGAATTTCATTTCCCCTTGTCTGCGAGGTCTATCCTCAGTTTCAGTCTCACCCACATATTTTACATACTCCTCTCAATCCTGGTGTGAGCTTTCCATGAGCTTCTCTGTGCCGAGGCTGCCCAACCCGTGTCCTGCTCAGAGCAGCCACCACCTCGGTGGAGAAATGAGCCGCTGCCCGGCACGGCCATGGCTCCACTCGGGAGCTGGTGCTGTGGGAGGCTTCACTCCGACCCCACAGCCCTTTACTGCTGCTGGGGTGGTGCGGAGGGGGCCAGGCTGGGGACAGGTGCTGTGGTGGCGGTGATGGACCCCTGCCCTGGCAAAGTCCCCCCTGCCACCATGCCCACCGGGTGCCGAGTGCCCCCAAGCTGTCCCGAGAAAGTGATGACCCAAAACTGTCCCCAGTGTACATCCCCGGAGCAGAGCATACTTATTCAGTCATGCAAATGAATTTCAGTAGTGGCTTCTCACCCCCCGTAACAGTTCTGTCCCCAGGAGGATCTCTCCTGGCAGATAAGGCTCTCTTGGGTACACGCACGCTGCTGTTTCATGCTGTCTTGTTTCACTTCTTTTTTGATTTCATGGTAAAAAGTAGATAAAGTTGGAAACTGGCAGCTGCAGCAGCTTACAAGGTTACAGGCAGCAGCAGTGGCAGAAACAGCAGGTTCCTCTGCCTGCAAAGTGTGTTCTGCCCTTAGCCCGTGCCTGCAAAGCAGCCGATTTGCTTGTGGCAGCACACACTGGGGTGGGAGTGCCTGCTGCCACGGGTGGGTGGGTGTGCGCACCTTGTGCCGGGGTGCAGCCGGGTGCTGCCGTGGTGTCTGGCATGGGGCACGCACTCTGTAGCTTCCTGCTGTCACCGTGTTCCATTGCTGGCCACCGGCCTGCTCTGCTCAGAGGTGGGCACCCAGCACGTGTGCACAGAGCAGGAGATGTGCAAGGAGCAGATGTGCACGGAGCAGATATACAAGGAGCAGGGGATGTGGACAGACCAGATGTGCAAGGAGCAGATGTGCATGGAGCAGATGTGCACGGAGCAGACTTGCACGGAGTAGGGCTGTGCATGGAGCAGATGTGTATGGGCTGGCTGGGGCTGGAGCAGGAGATGTGCATGGATTGGGGAGAATGGGTAGAAGGGCTGGGTGGTGCCAGCTGCCCCGATTTTAACACAGCATCCTGAGGCCCATTCCCAAATACCAGCCCCGTCGGAGGGTAGGGAAAGGTGGGCGACAGCTGGCCCTCAGCCCACAAGCTGCAGCAAAGCGGCACCGAGGGCTGTTCCTGAGAAGTGACTCACACATCAGGAGATGTGGGTTTCGGAGGAGCCGGGCAGCCGCCCTGCCCAGGGAGCTGCCCGTGGGGCTCAGCACCAGCCCAGCAGCAGCACAGGGTGAGCTGGCACGGGGCTGCGGAGGGCATGCATCTCCCAGGACCCCATGGGACCAGCGCTGTTTCTCTTGCTCTGAACACAGCAGGACTGGATGACACGGCTGTTTGATGGCTTTAATGAGGATGGGATTGATGAAGTGACAAGATAAAACAAATTATGGGCCTGCTGAGCCAGGAAAAGTGCCGGTAGTGGCCTACGCTGGTGGCAACAGGTGTGTGAGAAGTCCTTCTAGTGTGACTGGCACCGAACAGCTTGCACAAGGCAGAGGTGCTTAGCCTTGTGGCCTGATCCTGCGCTTGAGATGGCTGCTGGGTCCTGGGAGAGCTGCTCCTGAGCCTCACCCAGCACCATTGATGAGACGGGAATGAATTAGGGGAGCTTTGCCAGCTCTGAGCATGGCGTGCCGAGCTTAGACCAGGGTGTGCCATGCAAACAGATCCGCTTCTTTTTTGTGCTCTGCAGCAATGCCCCTGCTTCCTCCCCCAAAACAGGCTCTTTGGCCTTGCAGGCTGTGGTGCCACACGTCACTTGGCAGCCACCCTTATGCTGGCGTACTCGGAGCAGGCTGGGCCGGGGTTTCTGCCATGCCGTGAGGCCACGGGCAGGGGCTGGAGATCAGCGTAGTGGATGTCATTGTCCTCCTTGCTGCTTTGCTGCAGAAGTGCACACAAACGGTGAATGCTGTCACAAGAAAAGTCTCACAAAAATAACCCTCACGGCAAGTTCAAGGTGGGATGGCAGTGCCACAGCTGGACAGATGGCCCTGTGCCATGGCGTGGAGCGTGCTGGGACCACGTGCAGGCAACTACTGCTCCCCCAGTGCCCACCCTGCCCCAGAGCCTTGCAGAGCCCCTGCAAGTCAGGGCATCAACATGGGATGCTTTGCCCTGTGGTCACGGCTCGCTCTTACCTGGCTGGGCAGAGGTGAGGTGACTGCATCCAGGACTTCGCTGCTGGGGGAGAAGGATGGCCATTAGAGCTAAAGGGAGCAGGGTCCCCTCCCCACCCAGCACAGCCCTCCTCAATTCCCCTCCCGAATTTCAGCCCCACTCTGTAGCAGGTGGCCACATGATGCCCACGCTGAAGGCAGAGAGGGACAGTGTGCTGTCTGCATGCCTAGGCCAGGCTCAGACACCATGGTGAGGGGCTGCAGGGAGGTCTCTGATGCTGGGTGCTCCTCACTGTGCACTTCTGTGAAACACAGAGCAGCAACACAGTGTAGCAATGCGCCTGTGAGTAAAGGACCTTTTCTGGGGAAAATCACTGCTCCAGGAGAGGAAACCAGGATAAGGCAGGTGGATAAAGAGGATCACTCGTCTCAGGGTGCAGAAGAAATAGGTGGTGGGTACAAACCTGGGGGTGCTGGGGGTCCCTGCACAGCACTGCAGAGGGATGGGCGAGAGGCTGCCTACAGCTGCTGGCCCAGCTTTGCACGGGCTCACTGCCTTGCCTCTGCGCTTCCTCCTGTACATGCAAAAGGCGATGAAAAGGCTGAGGAGAAGGAGGAAACAGAGCACTACGGCTGCAGCCACCATGCCAGGAACCGGGGCTCCCTCTGTGGATACAAGGCAGAGAGGGGAGTGGGTGGTGGGCACGGGGCAGTGCAGAACCTTGCCACAGGCAGGATGGGGGCTGTGGGACAGGGTCCCTGGGAGCAGCGTCCCTCAGGCTGCACTCACCGTGCACGGACACCTCTGTGCCCTTGCCGTGCTGAAACACCTGAACACCACCCAGTGATTTGCTGAACTTCACACAGTAATAGCTGCCGGCATCCTCGAGGCGAGCATCCATGATGTGGATGGTGAAGTCTGTGTTGGACTCACTCACCGCCCTCGTCACACGAGGGAAAGAGCCTGTCTGGTCGTAAATGGTCTCGTTCTCGCTGCCCCAGCCCTTCAGCCACTTCACGGGGCCAGGGGGACCATCTCCGGACGTGGTGCAGGTCAGGGTGAACATCTCCCCCTTGTTCACTGACACCTTGGCCTGGGGCTGCTGCAGCTGGAAGCTCTGACCCGCCTGGGCACCCGCACCTGGGGCACAGTGACAGGAAGGTTTGGGGCTGAGCAAGAGGTGACAGCTTGCTCCATTCACCCCAAGTGGCACAGGCAGAGCAGCCCCGGCTTGCTCCGGGCTTGCAGCAGCAGCTCAGCTGAGAAATATCCCTGGATATGGCAGAGACCAAACCGCAGGCACCGGTAGCGGTGGAAACCAGGTGCAAAATGTACAAGGGGCCAATTTGCATCCCCCTGCCCTGTTGTTAACAGGAGGTGCTGCAGGTGCTTGGAGTCCAGAGAAGTACAGAGGGAGCCAAGGGGAATTCCTGGCAGGAAAAACTCCCAACTGCTGTTAAACATTAATGCCCCAGCTCAGTACAACACGAGCCAGGACTGTGGGGGTTCTGCGAGGCAGCGGGTTCACAGCCAGGGCTGTGTGCGGCCAGCCAGGAGCTGGCTCTGTGCGGGGCGTGCCCTGGGGCCCAGCACAGCCCCCAGACCCCTTCTGTCCCCAAACCCCTCCTGCAGCCCAGCACAGCCCCCAGACCCCTTCTGTCCCCAAACCCCTCCTGCAGCCCAGCCCAGCACAGCCCCCAGACCTCTTCTGTCCCCAAACCCCTCCTGCAGCCCAGCACAGCCCCCAGACCCCTTCTGTCCCCAAACCCCTCCTGCAGCCCAGCACAGACCCCAGACCCCTTCTGTCCCCAAACCCCTCCTGCAGCCCAGCCCAGCCCCCAGACCCCTTCTGTCCCCAAACCCCTCCTGGAGCCCAGCACAGACCCCAGACCCCTTCTGTCCCAAACCCCTCCTGCAGCCCAGCACAGACCCCAGACCCCTTCTGTCCCCAAACCCCTCCTGGAGCCCAGCACAGCCCCCAGACCCCTTCTGCCCCCAAACCCCTCCTGGAGCCCAGCACAGCCCCCAGACCCCTTCTGTCCCAAACCCTTCCTGGCGCTCAGCACAGACCCCTTTTGTCCCCAAACCCCTCACTACGTCCAGCACCGGCTCGGCGGGGCTCGGCGCTGCCCGTCCCGCCCGCGTTGCCCCCGGCAGCCCGGCGCAGCCCAGCAGGGTGGTCGCAGGGGGCGAGCCCCTCCGTCCGGCGTTTGCCTTTGCCCTCCTGCTCGCCTTAGCGATCTGCTCCGGCGGCCGGGCCTCCCCCCGCCGCCCCCCGGGGCAGCCGCCGTCGGCGGGGCAGGGGCTGGGGGCGCTGGCGGCGGGGGCTGCGCTGCCCCCTCCTCACTCACCCCAGAGCCGCGGCGGGAGGAGGCTGAGCGGCCCGAGCAGCAGCGGAGCCGCCGCACGCCAGGCCATGGGCACTGCCAAACTTCGGGCTCCGGCGCCGGGAGAAGGAAAAGGAGAAGCCGCGCAGGAAATGGAAGCGAGCGGGCGCGGGCTGTTAACGCTTTTGGTGCCTGCCCCGAGCAGAGCCGCCGGGCGCTCCGCCGGGCTTCACCCCCAGGGGCATCACCCCCAGGGGCATCACCCGCGAAGGGCGTCACCCCCACGGGCGTCACCCGCGAGGGGCATCACCCCCAGGGGCATCACCCGCGAGGGGCATCACCCCCAGGGGCATCACCCGCGAGGGGCATCACCCCCAAGGACATCACCCGCGAAGGGCTTCACCCCCAGGGGCATCACCTGCGAGGGGCATCACCCCCAAGGACATCACCCGCGAGGGGCTTCACCCCCAGGGGCATCACCCGCGAGGGGCATCACCCCCAAGGACATCACCCGCGAAGGGCTTCACCCCCAGGGGCATCACCCCCAAGGACATCACCCCCAAAGGGCCTCACCACCCAGAGGAATCACCCGCGAGGAGCATCACCCCCAAAGTGCATCACCCGCAAGGGCTGTCACCCCCAGAGGCATCACCCATGAGGGGCATCACCCCCAAAGTGCTTCACTCCCCAGGGGAATCATCTGTGAGGGGCATCACCCCCAGAGGCAACACCCCCAGGGACATCACCTGTGAGGGGCAGCACCCCTGAAGGGCATCACCACCAAAAGACTTCACCCTCCAGGGACATCACCCCTGAGGGTGAAGTGCCTCCATGTCCGCCCCGACCCCAAGGGGCTGAGCTGGGCTTGGGGCAGGACAGTGGCTCTGCCCCCCGGGTTTGGCGAGCCAGCTGGATGGGGCTCAGGCAAAACCCTGACTGAGCTCTGCACCACGGGCCCATCACAGATGCCAGCCTGTGCCCTGATCCTGCTGGCAAGGGCTGGGCATCCCCCCAGCACCCCGGGGTGCTGAGCTGTCGGCTGGCCACGTGTGGGGGAGTGTGCTGGGTCGGGGTGCCGCTGGCTGGCTGCCAGGTGCTGGTGGCCGTGGCAGACATTGGCACGGCAGAGCGGGGCTGACATCACTGCAAGGCCCAGCCTCATGACGTGAGATGTGAACACAGCAGGCACGAGCTGGGACTTGTGCAAGGGATCCGTGGAGGAACTTGGGTGGTGAGCTCCTTCCTTCCCCTTTGCCAGGAGGCAGGCCAGCACCCTGCTGAGCCGAGCTGAGCCAAGCCGAGCCGAGCCAACCAGCCAAGCCAAGCTGAGCCATCGGGGAGGGGGACGTGGGAATCACCATGGCTCTGCCAACACGGGTGCTGCCTCTCGCCTGCCTGATGCTGCTGCTGCTCTGGAGAGCCCTGGGTGAGTGGGGACCTGGCACAGGCCCAGCGGCTTTCCCACAGCCCACCCCGCCATGCCACTGACAGGGCAAGTCCTTCCCTGTGCCCACAGGTATCCAGGGCCCTTCTCTTGCTGCCTCCCTTCCAGCTTGCTTTTTTCCCCAGCCAAAGAGTTTGTTTTACTCCAGCAACTCCCAGGCGCCCTGGCCCCTCCCCATCCTGCAGTCCCCATCAGTGCCAGCTGCCACTGGGGGTGAGAGTAGGGGACATCTCTCTGCCCACTGCTGGGTTTGGAGCTGGCAGTCTGGCAATGCTCCGTGCTGTGCCCTGGCCCCAGGGTCCCTCATCAGCCACAAACCTTCCTGTCACTGTGCCCCAGGTGCGGGTGCCCAGGCGGGTCAGAGCTTCCAGCTGCAGCAGCCCCAGACCAAGGTGTCGGTGAACAAGGGGGAGATGTTCACCCTGACCTGCACCACGTCCGGAGATGGTCCCCTTGGCCCCACGAAGTGGCTGAAGGGCTGGGGCAGCGAGAACGAGACCATTTACGACCAGACAGGCTCTTTCCCTCGTGTGACGAGGGCAGTCAGTGGGTCTGATGTGGACTTCACCATCCACATCATGGATGCTCGCCTCGAGGATGCCGGCAGCTATTACTGTGTGAAGTTCAGCAAATCACTGGGTGGTGTTCAGGTGTTTCAGCACGGCGAGGGCACAGAGGTGTCTGTGCACGGTGAGTGGGGCTCCCAGAGCAGCTCCCGGTGGATGCCAGCCCTGCTGGGCGCAGCCCCCAGCACAGCCCAGCCCAGCACGGTGGGCTCTGCTGTGGGTGAGCGGAGATGGGGAAGGGGCTCGGGGGCTGGTCCCAGGAGGGTTCTGTGGGCCACCCCCGGGCAAATCTGTGCCCCCACGGGAGACCCCGCTCCCTGCAGCCCCGGGGCTGTCTGGGGGTGGCAGAGCCTGGTCTGATGGCCCCACACTTCTTCCCACAGCCAAACCCAGCCCCCCGGTTGTGTCCGGGCCCCAGCACAGAGCGGGGCCGGGGCAGTCGGTGCCTTTCACCTGCACAGCCGGGGGGTTCTTCCCCAGAGACATCAGCGTGAAATGGTTCAAGGACAGGAGCCTAATTTTGGCTCGGCAGCCCCAGATCATCACCCCTGAGCAACTGAAATCCTCCTACAACATGTCCAGCACCCTGACGGTGATGCTGAAGGAGGACGACGTCCGCTCGCAGCTCGTCTGCGCGGTGCAGCACCCCACGCTGACGGCCCCGCTGACGGGGATGTACCAGCTCAGCAAAGCCCTGCGAGGTGAGGGCTGGGAGGGGAGTCGGTGCTTGAGGTGCCCAGCTTCTGTGGGGCTGGGGGTCCTGGGGCAGGGACAGGGCACCCTGCGGGGAGCAGAGCCAGGGGACACTAGGCACCAGGTGCTGCCTTTCTTCCCAGTTTCCCCCAGTGTCCACGTGGATGCTGACCGGCTGAGCCTCTCTGAGGTGAACAAGACCGTGAACTTCACCTGCCACGTGAAGGGGTTTTACCCGCGAGGGGTGACCATCACCTGGCTGGAGAATGGGACGGAGATAAAGGTGGAGAACACCTCCCAGCCGGTGGAGACCCCACAGGGCTTGTTTGAGCTGAGCAGCCTGCTGCAGGTCCAAGTGACAGAGGAGAAGAACGGGTCCATGTTCACCTGCCGAGTGGTGCACGACGCCCAGGACCCCATCAGCAGGACGGCCACCCTGTGGATCGCTGCCCAGTCACAGCGTAACATACCAGGTAACACTGTGGGAGCACTGTTGGGTCCCCATGGTGGTGGGGGGCTGTGGGGTGCCTGCGCTCAAGCCCCAGCTGCTCATGTCCCCTATCCCCCCTACAGGTGTGACCCTCCTGTGGAGCCCGGGCTTGTGGCTTGGCATCCTGCTGGAGAAGGGGCTCCTTGGCGGCCTCCTCATCTTCCTCTTCAGGTGCATGAGGGTGTGACTGGGGACACGGCGGGGCTGCTGCCCTGTCCTGCTCTGTGTGGGCACCTGCTTCCTCGGGTCCTGGGGCTCGGCCACCGTCAGTTTTGTCATGTGTACCTGGAAATAAATGGGCCGGGATTAAATAATAAATTAATTAATGGGCTGTCCTGGGCTGCTCAGTGCCTCTGGTGTGGGCGCCTGGCCCTGTCTGCAGCCTGTACACCCACCCTCACCTGGTGCTGGGCGCTGCACGGGCGGTGCTGGGCGCTGCCCGTCTCGGTGCTGGGCGCTGCCCGTCCCGGTGCTGGGCGCCGCACACCCGGTGCTGGGCGCCGCACATAGAGCCGCCGGGCCGCCAGGGGCCGCTGTGGCAGGAGGGGTAGGGCAGGGCGGCGCTCGGCGGCAGCTGTTCCCGCCCGGGAGGCTCTGGCGGCGCACGCGGGGCGGGGCGGAGCGGCGCGGGGCGGGGCGGACACGGCGGGGTTTGGGCGCTGCACCGCGGCAAGATGGCGGACAGGGAGGAGGCGCTGAGGGAGTTTGTGGCCGTGACCGGCGTCGAGGAGGAGCGAGCGCGCTTTTTCCTGGAGTCCGCCGGCTGGGACCTCCAGGTAGCCCCGCCGCCGCCCCGCTCCCCTGCGGCCTGCCCGCCTGCGGCTGGGCCGAGGCGGGGGGCTCGGCGGAGCCCGGCTCCGGGCGGGGGCTGCGGCCTTAGAGGCCAGCGCAGCGGCCGGGGGCGGGGGCAGCGCTGGGCCCGGAGCTCGGGCCTCCGGCGGCCTCCGGCCTCTCCCCGCGGCCGTTCCCGAGCTCTTGGCCCGTCGCCGAGCTGCGGGGGTCGGGCCCAGCCCTTGCCGCGGGGCCGGCTGGGGCCGGAGCCCGCCCTGGTTCTCACGTTCATTTGAACGTCGCAGGTTTCCCGCATGGGGCCAGGAAGCGGGGCCTGGGCTTTGGGAGGTTTCCTGATCGCTGGCGAGGCAGCCGGTGCTCTGCCGGCAGCAGACCCGGCACCCCCGAGTTAAGGGGGACATTGGCCACTGGTCTGACCTGCTCCCGCCACCGACCCCCTTCGGGTGACCTGGCTTTGTTAAATGCTGAGGCTACTTATGGGCGTCAGCGACTGGTTCAGAGCAGTAATTTTAGCATAACTGCTATAGAAATATTACAGAATAAGTGCCTCCTGTCGGGGAAGTTGCTCTGGCATACTTGCAACGAAGCCAAATATTACAAGCTGGCAAAGCCCTGTCTGTGCTAGGACCTTTAAAGGGGGAAATTGCCTCACGAGGTCCAATGTGGCAGAAACTTTAGCTATGTTGTCTGTGTGCGGTTTTGCCATTGTTCTGGAATGCTTGCTTTCATCCTGAAAAGCTCCTGCGGTGTGCCTTTCCAGATTGCGCTTGCCAGTTTCTATGAGGACGGGGGTGATGAGGACATTCTGACTCTTCCCCAGCCGACACCCAGCTCTATATCCAGAGGCACTGCAGCCAGGTGAGGAGGGAGCTTCAGCTCAGGCTGATCTATTTATCTGAGGCCTGTAAACCTATTTATGTAAAAAAAGCAGGCTCTATCTAACGTTGATTTTCAGGAAAGATAGCCCTGCATTTAGGTCTGCTTCACCTCATATGGCTCTAGAAATTGTGAAAACCTCAGTATTTATCTGTCGCAAGCGCAGATGGTTATTGCACAGCTAATTCAAAGGTCAGTTAGGACAACTTGCCTTCTTGTTCAGGAACGTTTCATTTGTCTTTTGAGGTTAGAAGATAATCGGTCAGTGATGCTTTCATCTGAGCAGATTGGATCTCCACAGGAAAAATACTTTCTTATTTTGTGTCACACCTGATCTGATCAAGTTAAGCATTTTACAAAAATAAATTAATTTTGCCTTACCAAATCCCTGTGCGATAGGGAAGTACTATCCAGTTTTAAAGAGGAGTTGCTGACTATATCCTGAAGGAAAAGTGCTGTCGGTTCAGCTTTGGTGAATAAAATCCATATTGCAGAAGAGCCTGTTTTCAGTTTGGATCACAGCTAACAGTCTTGGCAGAAACAACAAGAAGGGAAGGACATGGAGGCTGGACTGTCCTGGGGCCTGGTAGAAAAACCTGTGCAGGTTGGGAAGCGGCAGATCTTTGGAAGAGGCAACAAAATCCAGTATGCAAACAAAGGAGGGGTGACTGAAGACTCACTGCTTTTTCTATGGTTTCAGCTGCTGAGCCTCCTCCGGGGCACCCGCTCTTGTTTTTTGTTGGTGTAGTTGGCAGAGAGGTCCAAGAGCTCAGTTCACCACTCTGTTACGCCAGTGCTGACTGTCATAGAATAATGAATCAGGTCCTAAAAGTAGAACAGGGTCAACCTAACTGCTGAGTTTGGGAGCTTTTGCTTATGTGATTGAAACGTATCATGAGGCTGACGTACTTCTCCAACTGACTTTTGCAGTGACCATAGAGTAACATCGTTTAGAGACCTTGTTCATGCACAGGATGATGATGATGAAGAGGAGGAGGGACAGCGGTAAGTTTTCAGTTAAAAACTTAAAACCTGTCTGTTTATCTCTGCCCTTTTGTGATGGCTTGCCACTTCTGTATAGTTTTTTTTTAAAAAGCAGATTTGTGTCAATATGAAATTTCCTGTAGTGAAAAATCTCAGGTTTGACAGGGAAAGAGCAAAGTCTGTCCACAAGCACTTGCTCAGCATGGCTGTGTAAGCACCAGTTTTCATCGCTGAATTGATGAGAATCCTGCTGAGAGAAAGTCTAAGGTAGGATGTGGAAGCCCTAGGTTAATAATAGACAAAAGCTCAGATCATTTGTGTCGGTAGAGAATGGAAATGTGGGAGTAATGCAGGGATTGCTTTTCTTTCTGTTTGGTGGTTTTTTGGGTTTTTTTGGCTGGGGATTTTGGTTGGTTGTTTTGGTTTGAAGTGCTGCTTAAGGGTAATGTAAAGGAGTGTGCAGATGGAAAAAAAAAAAGTAGGTCCCCTTTCCAGTGGGAACATGGTGTACTCATGGGAAAGTTGTCTATGATGCCAGCTGTAAGTAGTTAAATACCCTTAAGGTTAACAGTCAAGGTAAACTGAATGGAGCTGATGTATCTTAAGGTGGCTTAACCTAGGTAGACTGTGCGGTCTTCTGCAAACAGATGTGAGCTTGCTCTGTATGTGTTACAAGCAGTCTGGAGCTAATAAACCTGATCTTCCAGAAGTGCTTAATTGCACTTCACCGACTGTGCATTGATTGCTGCCAGTTCACATCGCTCCTGTGTGTGGCAATCTGTCACTGTGGCATGAATGTGTGCCTTCCCTCAAAATACCAGTTAGATACTGGACATCTTTCATCTGACAGGTCAGAAACTTGCTGGAAGTCTTGTTCAGCTTGGTAATATAGCTGGTACTAGCGTTTGAAACTGAGCCTTGTCAGTCTGGACTGTTTGTCTTGCTAGGTCTGGCAAAGTTATTATCACTTTATTGCTATTGATCAATGGATAATTTTACAGTAACTGGTATAAAAAGAAAGTCCCTGCAGTACAGGGACTTGTAAGTGGCTACGACAGCAGAGATGCTGGTAGTAGCTAATATTTGCAGATCCAGGCTGTTTCATTAAGCTCCACAAATATGAACAAGTAGATCCTGATATAAAACTTCTGGGTCCTGTCCCATGCATCTCCTGGAGAAGCAGTGGTCCAGTCTTACCCAGAAGCCGTGTGCTTTCTGTTAGGTTTTATGCCGGTGGCTCGGAGAGAAGTGGACAGCAGATCGTTGGTCCTCCAAGGAAGAAGAGTCCCAATGAGCTGGTGGAGGATCTGTTCAAAGGAGCAAAGGAGCACGGTGCAGTGGCGGTTGATCGGACGGCCAAGAGCAGTGGCGAGACTAGCAAGCCTAAAGTGAGGAGTGATGACTTCTTCTTTCTGCTCCCCTTTTCAGTTCAGGCTCCCACCCTGACAGCTGTTTGGGACTGTGGAGTCCTGGAATTGTCTTAAAAGGACAGCTAAGTCTGGACTCCTCTCCTAGTGCGGCTCCAATTCATGTGTCTCAGTGGCAAGACAAGCCACTTTCTTGTGCTGTATTTATTAACTTGCTGGTCACTGTTCCTGCAGGACAGTAGATACTGCTGGTGCTGCAAAGCCCCCATTTGTCCGTAACTGTGTTGGGGAAAGGGAAGCAAGCTGTCTCCGGTTTGTGTCATTCTATAACCTCTTTGCCTGCCTCTCTCTCTCACAGCCTTTCGCAGGGGGAGGATATCGCCTCGGGGCTACTCCAGAGGAGGAGTCAGCTTATGTGGCAGGAGAGAGGAGACAGAATTCTGCTCAGGATGTGAGTATCTCTCTATTCTGTTTTGTAGATGTCACTTGAGGGATTTCTTTGCTCTAGCTACACAGCTTGTGAGCCCAGAGAGTTATAAAGCTTTATAGAAATTAAAGAGGACAGAAGTATGGTAAATCCCGCTTCTCGTGGGTTTTCTGATTAGAAAATAGTAGATGCTGGGGTCTTGGTAAGCAGTTTTCTGATGAACTTAATTAAGAATCTGAGTGTTCCTTAGAAGTGCTGATTGTGAAATGTAGCGTGCAAAGAGCACTGGGCGATTCACTCTTCTTTGTCCACTGAAGAGATGTCAAGCTAAGGGCAGCAGGGCAAGATTCTCTTGTGCTTGGTTTGTGACAAATATGCACCCTAGGCCACGCCAGGAGCTTGGTTTAGGCTCCTTGCCTAACGCACTCTTGGCTTTTCAACTGTATTTATCAAAAAGGGGTCTGTGGTGCTGCCTCCAGGCATGGATGCATGACCATTACTTAGCCAGTGCTTTGGGTTTTTCTCCTAACCCAGAGGAATCTGGCTGGAATGTTTTCTGCACCTTGAAATTCCTCTGCCAGCCAGGAACTTTTCCCTTTGCGTCTGGTTATTGTTCTTACTAAGATGCTTCAGTGAGGCTGATTGTTTGGGGGCCACTGCAGGTGCATGTTGTACTGAAGCTCTGGAAGAGTGGATTCAGTCTGGATAGCGGCGAACTGAGGAGCTACCAAGATCCGTCCAATGCCCAGTTTCTTGATGATATCCGCAGAGGGTATGTAGCAAGAGGGGAGAGAAGGAATAGCAGTTTTCTGAAACAAGCATTTGTGGAATCCAGGATGCTGAATCAATGGCATGTTTCACCTGGGCTTTCTTATAAGAGCTAGATTCTTAATATGGAAACGATGGGAGGGCAGAGCTGACCGTTTGCTTCAGATAGATGGGAAGTGGCTTCGGTCTGTATGGGGCCTTGAGAATTTGAAGTGAACAAACAGACTTTCCTATTTGGGCTGAGAATTTCTGATGCATCATGTCACTCCAGGTGAGGGCTGGGGAAAAGTAACATTTCATTTGTGTCTGTCACTGGGGAGGTGTGCGTCTGCCCTGTTAATTAAGCAAGGGCTCACTGTGATTCCTGAAATTCCAGAGGTGGTCTGTGGCTGGCAATTTTTCTCTGCACTTGCCTGACGTGCTTTTTTGGGCAGCTGCCTTAGGACACTGTCTTTGC
The DNA here is from genome assembly GCF_017639655.2 of Falco naumanni. Lineage (NCBI taxonomy): Eukaryota > Metazoa > Chordata > Aves > Falconiformes > Falconidae > Falco > Falco naumanni. Next base: position 22,312,598 of record NC_054063.1, on the reverse strand, counting down.
AGGGAAGTCCCAGCAGAGCTGCGCAGGTTAGCACGGGGTGGACAGGTGAACCTGGATATGGAGGATCACCGTGATGAAGAGTATGTGAAACCTAAAAGTGTCTTCAAAGCTTTTACTGGAGAAGGACAAAAGCTGGGCAGGTGAGCAGCGCTGGTTTGCTACCTAAGAGAGTCACTTGAGAGTTTTGCTAGGTGGAGCCTTTTGAGTAGTCTTTCTGAAGAAAAGGCACTCGGTGCCTGTGGTATGGGAGGTGTTCCTCTAAAAGAGGAAATGAGGTTTACTGGTGCGTACTGTGAGATGGCTCAGCCTTTCTGTGGCAAGAGGCAGATCCCTAGTTTGGAACCCCCATGGTACGTCACGTAGAAGCAGTGTTTCCAAGTTACCGTGTCCCTGTCCCTCAAGGTGTGTGAAGACACATGATGCAGTGTTCCAAAGGGAGATGGTAGAGGTGAAGTTCTAGACAAGGTCTTGCTGACTGGCCGACTCCTAAATTCTCACTTCCAACCTGCATTGGTGTCTCTTGGCTAGGAACCTTGGTAGCTGGCCCAGCAAGCGATAAGCTCACTGCCTGACTCCTGGCACCCTGCAAACAGGGGAGTCGTTTGGTTTTTAACAGCTTGCCTTTTATCTCCCCGTCCTCAGCACGGCACCACAGGTGATGGGCACCAGCTCGCCAGCCCAGCAGGCAGAGAATGAAGCCAAAGCCAGTTCTGCCATTGCTATCGATGAGTCGGAGCCCATCACCAACATCCAAATCCGGCTTGCTGACGGTGGGCGACTGGTCCAGAAGTTTAACCACAATCACAGGTACAAACGCAACAGGAAACACAGGTTACTGACTGGGAAGGCCTGAACGGCACTGCAGACTGCACAAATGGAACAGATGTTAAAATCCTGGCTAGCCTGCTAAAGGGAGCTCTGGGGATATTTCGGTATAGGTGAAGAGGAACAAAATTACGCTGGGGTTTTAAGGCGGTCGTTAACTGTTGGAAGGATAGGATTTGCTTTCCAAATAGTGATGGATTATAGCCAGCAATACTGCACCTGGGAGCATCAGTGTTATCAGCAGATTATAGCCAGCAATACTGCACCTGGGAGCATCAGTGTTATCAGCAGAACTTTTCTTGATGCCATCTATAAAAAAACTTGAATCTCTATAAGGGCTCTAGAGATTGGCAGATAATTAGGAAATTGGTTTGGTTATTCTGACTCTCAATTCAGTTTTCCACTGTGCTGTTCCCTGTGTTGAAAGGAGCACCAAGGGGTGTTCCTACAGCGGTTCCGTTCCCTTGGAGGAGTGAAGCTGGTTTATATACACTGCTTCATTAGACTTCTCTCCCAAAGCCCTCACCTACCTTATCTCAAAGAGCATGGCCATTTGTTTGTACCTGTTCCTCCAGTTTCTAGAAGAGAATCAAACATGGTACAAAGAGCTATAAAAACCTTCTGTGATTTGGTTCAGGAAATAGATCCAGTGTCACTGTTCTAGCTGCTCTTGGGAGTTGAGATCATCTAGGTTATGCTGTGTGTGAGGAGCTCAGTCACTTACAGCAGCTAGTGTCAAACAACTTGTTAATCTGTTTGTCTTGAAGGGTTCAGAAGCGTTCTATTTTGAATAGCCGCCTGACAACAGATGTTACCTTTGGGCAGCGTAAAAGAACATTTAGCTGTAAGTCTTTAGCCTATAAAGCAGCTTGTGTTATTTCACTAAATGGGAGCTTACAGAGGGGTAGGTTAAATCAGAGTTGTCTGGCTGTGGCCTCTACTGTTAACTGAAAACAGAGTGCAGTGACTGCAGGGTTGCGCGCACTGGAAAGGGTGAATTTAGGCTGTTGCCGTGCATTTTCATAGGATGTTCAGTAACAGGGTCACCCTTGTGTGTTTGATCCCTTTGGACAGGATCCGTGACATCCGGCTCTTCATAGTAGATGCTCGGCCAGCGATGGCTGCCACCAGTTTCGTCCTCATGACCACCTTCCCAAATAAAGAGCTGACTGATGAGAACCAGACCCTGAAGGAAGCCAACCTGCTCAATGCTGTCATTGTTCAGCGATTAACATAAAGGAACCCACCTCTCGCCACACGCCTGTCTGCAGTGCGCATGTGTCGTCTCGTCCTGTGTGTGCACCCATGCCGTGCAACACAGGCTCACATCTACTCGTAGCTCTGGGTTCTTAGGTCTTGGTTGGACTTTTTTTCCTCTTTAGTTGCATTTCCCATGGGGTTTTTTTTGTTGGTTTTTTTTTGTGATGATGATCAGTGGACTTCAAAATAAATAAACGAAACGAATCTGTTTTGAAAGGAGCTGCAGCCTATTGTGCCACAAATTCTCCCACGACAGTTCAGTTACTTTTGTGGATTGTGTTACTGCAGTCTTTAGAGGAGAGGAAGGTAAGGGGGAAGGGAGCTCCCAGGGAGCAGTTTCTGTCCAGTGCCAACTGGCTGCTGCAAAGTACTCCCTTTATTGTCGCTCATTAAATATAAACCTTACGAGAATGGATGATCTCATTGTCAGGATAATGGTGATACTACTGTAAAAGTGTTGTCGGGGAAGTCTTTGTGAAACAGCTGTTGCTCAGAATGGGGAGAACTCCCAACATGTGCATGTGGGTGCAAGGTTTAACACTACTCTTGGGCTTTTTCAGAGAGAGAGCCTTGATTTTCCTTCCCTTGGCAGAACTCTTGGGGACATTCATTGCAGTACATCCCTGCTCTGCCCGCCCCTTCTCCAGCAGTCCAGGCTGACTGCAGTTTTAACTTGCTGTATTGCGTTTCTCTGAGAAACCCTGATGCTGACTTTTTCTTTCCAAGAAGGCACAAAGCTGAATCAGCTTGAAGTGACTGAAAGTAAAAGGCAAACAGAGTCTTATCTTACTGGAAAGCAAAGTATAGTTTAAGAGGTGAATTACTGAGATGATGGAAACAGCCCAGGTGGAAAAGCTCAAGGCTGTAGTACCCTTTTATTTCCTCTCCTCTGCTGAGGACTAAGCTGAACGACTGGAATTATCCAGCTTTGGTCTGTTCCACTGTTTGTGTTTTGGGCTCAGGTCTCCATATCTTTCTCTTCATTGAACAGAATCCTGCGGGTGAATTCATTATGCCTAGACATGAGTGACTGGTAGCGCTGGTGTAGTGTCACATGTCTGAGTTGCCATTTAGTGTGGTGCTACGGCACTTTGCAGTGACCGGCAGTGTGCTTGCTCTTCTAGCTCTGGGCTTTGGAGCACAACTCCAAAGAGCTGTGCTGAACTGTGGGCCTCCAGATGTCAGCTAACCTGGAGCTGCGCTGTGCCCGGTGGTATTTCCTTGAGAGAGGCTGGATTTCTGCCCTCCGAAGGGCTGGAGCACACTGTCCGCTCCCTGCCTTAGTCACTCTGGAGCCCTGCGGCTGCTGTGCTCTAAGTCCACCCTCCTCAGCACTCTGAAGCTTCCAGGTCCTGGCCTTGGTGTGAGGAGAAGGAGCTCTAGGGATATGCAGGCTTGGGGAGGGCCAGCAGGTCGGACAGGTTTGGCATGAGAAACTTGCTTGGCTGCCTGTGTTAATACGCAACTGCCAGCATAGATACCAGACCTTAGCAAGGGCGTTTTTACAACAGTTTCTCAGTTGAGAGCTGAATTAACTTAGATTTTTCATTACTAAATGGATATACAATGTGCATAACAGATTTGTAAATTATTGTGAAAATTGCCATTAAAAGCCCTCAAAATAGGAAAATGGCGTTTGACCCTTTCTGATAATGGCTACCATTTTTTCTCGTAATTTGGATGATGTGCATGCTGATGTCTGCTCTCACTGCTTTGGGTTGCTCTGCAAGCAGGCTTTGTGCTGAGCTGTCTTCAGCTCAAGGAGATTCAAAATCTCAGCAGCATTTTCAAAGTTTTTTGTTTTTTGTTTTTTCCTGACAGGTGAACTTGGGGTTTTCCTGCCTGCATCACTTGATGTTGTATATTATGGCCACTTCGTGAACCAGTACAGAGAGAATTCAGGAAGGGAATTTCCCTCTGATCTAAATATAGCCAGAACTGCCGTGTGGGATGTCGCTCATTTTAATTGTTTGTTGGAGGAGTTCTCGTATCCTCATCTCCACACGTGCCATTCTGGGGACCTGGGACAACATCTTCCAGAGTGCTGGACAGGATGCGCCCCTAGACCCAGAAAAAAGTTTTAACAGAGTACAAATTATTTGTCTCCTGCTTCTGCCTTGGTCAGCCAGTGGACTGAGGTGGTGACCAGCAGCATCTGTGGTCTTTGGCTGGATGAGCTGGCCCCACTGGTGTCCCCAAATTAAATGAGGGTTGGCAGCTAGACAGCAACGCATCTCCCTGGAGGATTTTGTGGCGCAGATTCTGGTCATTGATGGGAACCTTCACATCCAGGACTCCTCCCAGCTCTTTCCTTGCCAGTGAGATGGCAAGGTGATAAATTCAGGGGAGTTCCAGCCTTGGAGGTGCTTCTCTGCCAGGAAAAGCGCGTTTTCCCCTGAGCCGGAGGGTGGCACTGCTGCAGAGAAGCCGCTCCGCCTTTAGGGCTCCTGCTCCCCCCTGCCTGAAGGGAGCTGCACCTTGTTCTCCCCTGCGTCTGAGCCTCTCTGGGATGCGGCTGCCAGCTCCTTCTTCCTCTCATTCTCTTCTTAGTTTTTGTAAGTAATGAGCAGACCTTATGTCTGGTGAGCAGGATCAGCGCTGCCCTGTCGCCAGGCTATCTGAAGCATGCCTGCAGCGGAGCACTGGAGAGGTATCAGGAGCCAAGATAGGCGCATCTTCTTCCGAAGCTGACAAAAGAGCCTGTGGAACAAACTGGAAGCAACATACATGCAATCTCCTGTATTAAACCACCTCCTTCTGTGAGCTGGTGGAATTTTTCACTATAAAATAAGCTATAAAGCAAGGATGACAGCCAGGCTAATTAATGGGGAAAGGCTTATATACCAGAACAGGAAAAAGGCAGATGGTGGAAAGAGACACCTTGATTTTGCAAAGAAAATCACCTTCCCTGTCACTTGTGCAGCTCTTTGGTGTTTGACGTGCCCCTGCGGGGAGGTAAATGCTCATTTCTGACACTCCTATAGTTTGTGATGGTTGTTAGCAAGTTTGATACGTCTCTCTGCTAAAACCTCCTTTGTCATCCCATTTCTTTGTTCTAACAGTCATAGGCTGAGATTGGGCTTTTCTAAAACTGACATTTATGCTCACAAAATACTGTCTTTTTCTCCTTCTTTGCCCAGAGAAATGTTTCACTTTTAAAATGTCCTTTTTTCTCTGATCATTCCCTCTACAAGGGAGTCTCGCCTGTCTTCCTGGTCTTTCGCACACTGGTGTTAAGGCAGTGTTCCACATTTCAAGTGAGAACTTGCTTCTTTTAAATCTCTGTGTGATAAGTTTTACGACTGTGCTGTCCCATCTGGGGCTGATGTCTTTCACTGTGTCTGCGTGTTTTTCTCAGAGCGCTGTATTTGAACGATTTTCTCTTCCTCTGACAGGTAATCGTAGGACTTCCTTGGATTTTTTTCCTTTGTACATCATTCATTGTTTCCTCCTCTTCCTTTTCATGCATCCTGTTGCTAAGGTTTAGTTCCTGAGTTTTATGATAACATTTTTAACCATTTCCTGGGAACTTTACCTCCCCTCTGTAATGCTGTTTTTGCCATGGGATGTTTCCTGGTCCATGTTTCTTGCACGGTCAGTGGTCTGCTTTTACCTCGGGAGGTTCTGCTGTTCTAGTGCCTTTGGTCAAGTATTTTTTCAGTGATCCCTTTGTATGAACATCCATTTCTAGGCATAGCTGCACCTTCAGCTGCCTGTTTGGATAGAACAATGTTAACAGCACAAAGCAGCTAGTTGGTTGGCTTGTTCTGCCACAAAACTTGGGTACCTCAGCTAGCGGATAAATGGAAGCAGTGACAAGAGATAGGGAGCAAGAAATCTCTGGGGACACCTGCAGCTACAGAGGATAAGTGTAACTTTAGCCTAATTTTTTTTTTCTGCCTTTGGTTATAATCAGTTATATTTAATTTAGTCTTTGCTCCTTGTTGCTGGATAACACCAAATCTTTCCAGAAGGAGAAAGTGACCTTCATGCCATGGCTGCTTCTTGGGTGGGTCTTCAACTCCCTCGTGTCTTTATTTAGAGGGGTGATTAAAAGGATGTCAGTCTGCTCCTGGGAAGTTCTTTGGAAGTTCAGTCAGGAGAGTTTTCTTTTGAAAGCAGTGCTGCTTTACAGATCCTTATGGATCCTTTGTTTTCAAGAAAAAGGACCCTGAGCTGACGTTTCTCCTGACTCTGTAGTTACAGCGGAAAACTGGCTTGGGGGATTGGTGTTACAGTCACGTAAAGCAGGATGCTTGTGGGTTTTTTCAAAGCTCACCACCACGAGGGGAGGAGCTGTGATATCTGTTTGAATCCTTGGGCAGGAGCTGGTGTCTGTTGAGGAGTTTGCTGTTCTAGGTAAGCCTGTGTGAAGAATTGCTAGGTTGTGAAAGAAAGCTACCCCCCTACCGCTTCTGAATGGTCTTGTTTCTGTTAGTGAACCAGACGGTTTAGAGATAGAGACTGGCAATTTTAAATGACTGCAATTAAGCAACAAAGTTGTTTTTCTTACCAGGTTGTGGGTTTCCATTGGTGCTTGTATGGTGAACACCTGGCATCAGCCAAGGATGGGTGTCTGACAGTCACTCCAGGTGGAGCTGGTGTCCCACAGCTCTCAGTCGTGAGGGCTGCCCAGGTGTGCTTTCCTGGCAACCCAGCTGTGTCCTCCATGAAAGACAAGCCTTTCAGTTCCTATCGTGCTTCAAGACTCAGACCAGACTTCTCTGAGCTGCATGGTTCTGTACTTGTCCTTCAGGCACAGCAGCAATGAACATACGCGTCAGGGCTCTGCCTGGTGCCAAGGGAACTGGCCATCGCACTGGCTTGCTGAACTGTGCAAGCTGGGTACCCTCACCTACAGTCCTTGCTAACGAGGTGTGATCACCCTGCCAGCTTTCAAGGTTTAGGCAGTTTCACTTTAGGAAGAGAAAAAGCCCCAAAGGTAGTTGATGTCTGCTGAGAGTTCAGCTGCAAGTCTCCTTCTTGCTCTGATAAATAATGCTGTACCATGTGGCATAAATATACTCAGCAGGCACGATGGCAGAGTGGCTCTGGGAGCTGGCGGAGCGTGTCATTGCAGACGGCTCGGGGACTTTCGTATGTTGGCTGCTGCCGAAGTGCTAAGTAGGCTCCTACGGCAATGCTGATGGAACAAGGAGGCAAACACATGCTGTCTAAACCAAGGGAGCTGCTGATAGCAGCTGCAGGCCAGGCGATCAGGCTGGCTGTCACAGGGATCCCGCAGAGTTCAACGGAAACGGGAAGAAATCCTTTCTTAGTTACCTGTTAGCAGAAGCTTTTCCAAACAAGTCCCGTTCTTTCCCAACTACAGACTTCTACAGAGAGTAGTATAATACTAATTATGCAACAGGGCCACATCTTTGGAGTTAAACAGCTCCTGTGTTAAGCGCCTCTTGATTCACTAATTTATCATTTTCTGACTTATTTACTACATTCCTAAATGCTTATCTTATTTGCTGCTCTGTCTTGTCTGCACTGAGCCTGTCTGTCCCAGTGCTGGGAGTTCCTGAATAGATTCCAGATGTGCGTATTTACTCAGGTACGATTCATGACTCTTCATTAAATTAACTCTTTATTGGCTTATGGGCCTATGGTAGCAACAGCTCTTCTTCTCCTGCCTCATCCATCTTGGTGGCTGCAGAGAAGGCAGCTGTGCTGAAGGGAACACAAGAGCCACTGGCCATGCTTAGAGCAGTCAAGGAATGGTGAACCTTTGGAGGACTCACTAGTGGAATGTCTCCAAATACTGCCACTTGTTTCTGTGCCAAAAAAATCCCATTTTCTGGCTTTAGACTTTTTTTCTTTTTTTCCAATGGGCCTCCCTTACTTGAGCAGCCTGTCTCTAGGTCATAGGACCCTGAGAAAAGCTGTTCAGCTAGCGTGGCTTGGATTGGAGTTGTTTGTATCATGGATTCCTGGGCCCTGGGTGCCTTGAGAGATAAGATCTCATGCTTCTGCAGTGGAGAAGGGGGTTCTGGGGAGGGGACCTTTCCTTTGCAGTGAGTAAATTCCAACATGACCTTGTTTCTGAAACTGCAGAGCTTTAACTTCTCTGTGCCTTTTGCTGAGTATTTGTGCAACAGAAAAACGGGTGTAGCTGCAGTGTTGCTGAGTGCTTTCCCTTTTTCAAAACCTATTTCTGAGGAACTGATAGCAAAGGATCAGCGTAGCGATGGAAGATTCATCTGCCTTTTGCTCCAGACCCTTGGTGTGCACAGTGTATGGGTAAGCTGGTTTGGTTAAGATTTCAGACCTTGACACACAGCATTATTAGAAAGCTCATTGCTTGTAGTGAGTAGCCCAGTGTGTAGCAGTGATTAACAATGATACTGGTGCTTTTCACTGAAATCTGCCTTTCTAGCACAAAGCTGAACCCCCCTCTTGTGCAGAGGAAAGCTGTCTAGACCCAACGGGTGATGCTGTCTTCTGTAAGGCACTGAGCAACATGACAAAAGGCTTTGGGAGGATCTGAGCAGAGCAGAAATAAAGCTTTCCTGTGCTGAAGATAATTGTGCGCTGAACTAGCTAGGGAGCAAGAGCTACACAGCTACTCTGGGAGGTAACTGTTGGTCATCTGTTGGCTTTCTAGTCTGTGAGCAGAAAATGCAGCTATTTGCACCTGGAGAGTAAATGAGTGCCAAAGAGCCAGAGGATTAAGTGCTGAGTACAATTTCCAAAGGTACCTTGTGTCTGTCCAAATGTAATTGTGTGTGATGAGTGGGTACAAAATGGCCTAGAGAAAAAAATTAAAATCAGGATTTTATATTTCCTTTTGAGTTTCCCCTTTCCTCTTGGGTGGGGAGAGATGTATTTTGCTTTCTTATAGAGATGTATGCTTAGATATGCTGGTGGGAGACAGGGATTTGGCTCCCACTGCACTGGCTGTGGTCCAGTGTGAGTGATATTTGTTATCTGGGATGTCAGTAAAACAGCAGTGAAGAGAGATGCCGCTGACTCAGTTGTACTGTGGCTTATTAACCAAGTTCTGACTAAGCCTGCGAAATTTTTTGGGTTTTTGGTTAACCCCCACTGGACAAGGGAAGGCTGAGCTGAAGATGACACATCTTTCTAACAGTGTTGTGATGAACCTTGCAGGATGGGTGCTTGTGTTCCCCTTGGCCATGGATGGTGGTACAAAGACACTAACATCGATTTAACGCTCCCAGGGGCTCTTGGTTACCTAGGAAGAGCACAGGGAGGTGGTTTTCCCTGTGTTCTTCTGCCCCAGCTGCTGATGTAAGTTCAGTCTTGAGACTGAATTTGATCTAGTTGGAGAAGCCTGTTTCTTAAAGAGCTGCCTGATGAGACTAGATGTGCCAAACAGATGATTAGCGGGCAGAGCGGCAGTGCGATCCCTTTCATGCCAGCCTTTTTGCTGTGTGCCTTCTGTCCTCTGAAGCCAATTCTCCCTCTGCCTTTGCTTTGCCAAGTACTCGTAACGGTGACTGGCTGCATGCTGTGATCACTGCTGCCTTGGGAACTTGGCTGCTCCCACACAGCCAGCGCTGAGTAACTGGGCTCCTACCACTCTTAATGTAGGAGTAATTTTTGGTTTGTGATGCTGAGACTGCTGGGCTTTATGGGCTATGAAGGGTCTGTGAAAGGGGACTAAGAAAAGCATGGTTCTTGTCATCAGGTTAAAACATACTGTGTGGGGTCTGCATTGCCATGGGAGATCTCTCAGGAGCTTACAGGCTGAAAGAGGTTGATAATTGCATTTCTCATTTAACAGAGAAAGGAAAATGTATCCCACACCTCCTGCTTCCACTGACATTGTCCTGGGCTAGCGCAGTGCCAACACCTTGCACCCATTAAGGATAGGGCAAAGCAAAGAGGCAGGGGGTTTCCACAGCCCCACATAAGGAGCCAGAGCCGGTCTCCTGGTCTTCCTGCACTGCCTTGGAAGAGAGTGGCTTTGTCAGGGAGCAACCTGGGGCATGAACTTGCCTGTTCCTGCTGCCTTCTCCCTGGCTGCTCCAGCTGCTTTGGTTGCCCGTCCTGGGTTTCGCATTTTGGTTCTGTGTTGCATGTTGCAGCTGGTGGTTGCTGGTGCTGAGGCAGGAGTCCTGGGGTGGCTCGAGCATGTTCCTGCAGTGGTCTGGAGCTCAGGCAAAAGACTTCTCCACACCCCTACGATGTCCATGTGGCAGTAGCCCTGGGGTGGGAGGGAACTGCTGGACCCAGTGTGACCTTTTGAAAGGCACCAGTTTTCTCCACTGCAGAGAGCTGGGCAGCCACTGCCCTGAGGACATGCGGCACTGTGAGCCCCACCAGCCTTTCTGCCTCCATGGGCAGGGTCTGCCCACGCTCCTCCCTCGGGGCCTGTCATTTCCCCTCCATCAGCTCCCCCGGGGCCCCACAGATGTTGTATCTTCACTTGTCAAATCTCCATCCAGCTCTGATCTGCGTCTGCGCTGCACTCTGACGTTTGAGGCATCTTCTTCCTCAATCCTGGGCGAGGAAGCTTCTACTTCCCTGCCACATGCTGTTGAAGGACACAGTCATGTCTGCAGTCATGCTTCCAGGTGGTCATGAAGATGCTGAGCTGCACACGTTAAGCCAGGAGGGAGCTCTTCCACAGGGGACAGTGGTCGGCAGAGAGGTGAGATCAGTGGTCCAAGGTGCTTCTTTCTCACATGCAGAAATGCATCTCACACGTGCACACTAACCCTCACGAGTGTGCACACCCACGCAGAGCCTACCCGGATCAAGCAGCCACAGGCTGTGGGGGTGTTTCGAAGTGTTTATGACTCGAGCTCAAGAACACATTGTTAAAGTAAGGCTCTGCGTTTTGTTGTTATTGCTGACTTTCAAGTGAAATGGGCAGAGACGTGCAGAGTGCTGTCCTACCTGCTGAGAGCGTAAATGGAACAAAAGCTGCCGCAAAACCTTACAGCTGGGAGAAATGCCTTTGTTATTTTAGAAACAGAACTGCTGTGCAAACAAGATGTTGTATGAGTAAGTGCTCCTTAGTGGTGGTGCAAGCCTAATGCTTCAGCTATCCCTGTGGGACAAGGTTGCTCTGCAATTTGAAATAAAAGGGACCTGACTCTTGCTGTGAGGTATAAAAGGCAGAAAGTAAACTCGGACCAGAAGCTGTGAGGCACAAGCAGGCTGCTGAGCTTACCTGGCATGGGGAAGGCAGGCACTCTGCTCCCCTGGGTGTGTGGGAAGAAACCGGGCCCTCCAGCCTGATGGGCACAGCGGTGTCGGTGCTTTTTCCATGGCATGGGCTGTGGAGGAGTTATTGCTAATCACTACATGAGGGAAATGCGCTTGGTGCCTTCTGGAATGCTGCTTTCTGGGATTGTGCCTGTGTTTTTGGAAGCTGCTCCCTTTTACCATTAAAATGAAGGTCTGTCACCCCTCGAGGGTGGCTGTCAGCTCGACTGGTGCCAGCGGCACAGCAAGCTATCTCCAGCCCAAACAGGCACGGGAACCAGCAGGTTGCCCCCTCACCCCATGAGCGATGAGGGCAAGTGGGAATTTGAGGCGTTCCCTGACTTGATTTCCCTGTTACCCAACTGTCTGGGTGACCCTGCAGTCTGTCTCTCAGCCCAGTCTCTTGCACAGCTGCCTCATGCCAAGTGTTCATCCCTCCTCATTCTCAGCTCTTCTGCAGAGCTCTTGCTGGAGGAGCTTGCAGCCTTTTACAGCCATGTCTGGACCAGGCCTGTTGCCTGGGATGGCCGTCTGTGCTGTGCGAGCAGTGGAGCCTTCTGTATCTTTCCAGAAAGGGCTGTGTATTTTTTGGGTGCAGGACAGCAACCCACCTGCTGCACTCTGAGCTGTGCTGGAGCTGCTCAGTGATCAGGAAAGCTGAAACGTGGTGTACACCAGGAACCCGAGATGCTGACAAGCCCTGAGCATCATCCAAGGCAGGCTGTACTGAAGTGGGAGGTCAGCCCTGGTCTCCAGGCATCTGTGCTGCAACCCCACCACTGCTCCTCTGATCCCAACCGAACAGCCTCTAGCAATGGTCTACTCCTAGGAGAGCTGAGCTGCGGCCAAGGCTATGTGCTGCTTCAGCCAAGTGGAAAGCCGCCCCCCGATTGGCTGTCTGCTTTCTACGTGGTCTCACCCTGTATGCTGCAGGATACCCCTGGTCTTGTGTGGTGCAGAGGTGTATCACGCTAAACAGAAAGCTCCGTTCAGGGCTGGGAAGAGATCAGTGCTGTAGGTTGCCCCTGGGAACTTGCCAGGTACTTGAGGCTTGGTACGGTATTTACTAAAGCTAACCACATCCAAATAAAATAGTGGCTTTGCCATCAGTCCTTTTCCTGTGCGCTGAAACGTTCCTTGTGTTTTCCCTGTTGATCTGTAGAAATCCCCTGGGCTCCAGCCTTTGCAGTCTCTCTTCTCAGACTCCCTCTGTTACAGGTCACTAATCACTAATGCAATGTGTACTTTTTAATATTAAAGAACTTGAACCACTGGATTGTAGGTCAATAGAATAGGAAAGGACATTAGACCCGCTCAGCAGATAGCACAGTGTCTGGCATTAGATATATATCACGTTTGTTAGCAGCCTGTAATCTTACGCAAACGTGCCTGTGAGGAGAATCAAGGTGAAATGCCAGGATGTGGCCCTGGTGACAAGACAAGCCTAAGACAAGCAGATGAGGCAGATGTCCACCGAGCAGCTTTTGCCTTGGGGCCTTGGCTGGTGGAGGAACAGATGTGGGCTGGTGGGGTGTGGCGAGGAAAGTGGCTCGAAGCGCTGTGCAAGAGACCTTGAAGGTTTATGAAGAATAGGAAACGCCACTGAGCAGGACCTCAGGAGCCGGGCTGCTGCCTGCAGGCAGATTGCGCGTAGGAAGCTCTGTGCCCTGACCCACCAAGATTTCCAGCAGATGGGGAAGGACTCCACAACACCCCAAATGCCGTGACCACCTTGCTTGTGAATATCAGGTGGAGTGATGTCCAGGCAAAGGACAGGTATATGCGTGGTGGGTGGGTTGTGTGAGGTCTTATGACATGACTGAGGGTTTAGATGGGCTTTGGAGAACCCAGCGGATGAGACGAGCAGTGCTAAAGGTTAGCTGCCAGCCAGAGGTACGTATCATTTCTCAGGTGGGCTTGTTCCCTGGTGTCTCGGCTGCAGGAGAATCCAGGACTGACGCTCTGCAGAAAGATTTGCTATGCTGTTGGGGGCATTCCCTACCAGATGACAGGCAATGCCCTTGGGTTTTTCCTCCAGATCTTCCTGTTGGATGTTGTGCAGGTGAGTGGCCACGTGAGATGGGGTTATCTGCAAAGGGGATTAGCATAAGCTCAGCAGACTGGGGGAAGCATAGGGTTTGGTGGGTGGCCAAAGCCCTTGGAAATGCTCATCAGAATTACATTCAAACTGGATGAAAATTGCATGATGTAAATATTGTCGGTGGGTGTGTAGGAGATGTTTCTGGGCCACTTTCAATGCTTGGAGTGGTCTCCAGGGGATGCAGATGAAACATTGGCTAGCATGACCTGCATCATGCTGACTGCTCGCAGCTTTTCATCAGGACTTCTTTCCCTTTCGAGCTGTGGTTTCCATTTCCCCCCCAGCTGGAGCCATTCCATGCCTCTTTGATCATTTTCCTTGGAAGAGCTTGGGATGCAGTTACTGACCCTGCTATTGGCTTCTTAGTCAGCAAGAGCCCAAGGAGAAAATATGGCAAGCTGATCCCATGGTGAGTGTCCGGGCTGGAGCCTCAGGAGGGCTTTTGGGCTCAAATTCCTTGACTGCTAGCATAAGGAGGCAGCTGGGAACACCTCACCAGGAGTTTAATGTGGTTGTGGCTTAGAGAGTTATGAAACCTTAACGTCACAAGGACACTGAAGATAACATAACTTAGAGTGGGGTCCATATGTCATTGTGGTGAAAGAGGAGGAATGTATAGCAAACTTGTATGCTTGCTGTTTCTCTGGGACCTCAAGTTTTCGAGGTCATGGGGTTCAGTGCCTTGAGAGTCCTGTGTAGTGGCATGTGCAGAGTTTGGTAGTCAGCTGTGCTAGCAGATCATGAAACCACAGAATGGTCAGGGTTGGAAGGGACCTCTGGAGATCATCTAGTCCAAGCCCCTGCTAAAGCAGGTTGTCCTTGAATAGTGTCCAGGCAGGTTTTGAATGTCTCCAGGAAAGGACGCTCCGCAACCTCTCTAGGCAGCCTGTTCCAGTGCTATGTCACTCTCACAGTAGAAAGTTTTTCCTCATCTTCAGATGGAAGTTGCTGTGCTGCTGTTTGTGCCCATTGCCCCTTGTCCTGTCAGTTAGCATGACTGAAAAAGAGCCTGGCCCCATCCTCTTGGCAGGATCTCCTCTAGGCTCTAACCACAGGCAGAACTTGCACATAGAGGGTGCTGCCCCCAAGGTTCTGCTGCAGGACAAGGCCTTCAAGTAGTTAAGCAAGAGAGTAAGAAATGCTGGACAACTTTGACATTACTTTTTCTCTGTGTTTGTGTTTAGCCCTCCCAACCTGACTTGATGGCCGCTCACTGTGCAAAGCTGCTTCCTCTTGCAGATCCTGATTATGCAGTAGCTGGGCTGTGGTTTGGAAGCTGGGGAAGAGGCTGCGCTACATAGTTCAGCTTGTGCAATGAGAAGTATTACCCGCTTATCTGAGGTTAACATCTGACCAGCTCTGCTTCCTCCCCAGGATCGCATGCTCCATGCCGTTCGGGGTGCTCTGCTACTGCATGATGTGGTTCACCCTTTCAGATGCCACCCCCACCTCCCTGAAATTCCTGTGGTACCTGTTCATGTACAGCTTCTTCCAGACTTGCATGACTGTAAGGAACATGATGCCTGGGGCTGTCTTACATGCCATCTTACGCTGCACGGTCAGCTGGGGAGTCCCAGCCTCCCCAGGAAGGGACCTGGAGCAGAGCCTTGGAGAGCTCTAGATGAGGAGTAGTGAGGGGTGCAGGATGGTGCAGGCCATCCCTGCTGGGGTGGTGAGGTGGAGCGGTGTATTTTAATGCTGGGGATTTGGCTGGGCTGCCTGTATGTGATGACGTGAACTTCTCCATCACTGGTTTGTGGGAACAGAGCTAATCACAGAAGAGGGTGAAAAGCCACGAGTGCAGGGGGGACACAAAAGGCAGCATTACCTGCTGTGTGTAGGGACGAGGCAGGTCATGACCAGCAAACCAGGGAAGCAGCAGTGTTTGAACTGTGCTCTTCCTAGTGCCATCATGTGCCATACTCTTCCCTGACAATGTTCCTGGGAGGAACCCAGAGAGACCGTGACTCAGCCACTGCCTACAGTAAGTGTCTGTGCCCCTCCAACCCTGGTCTGCCTGCATTCCTCGGAGACCCTCCCCAAAGGAGAGGTGAATAAGTTCTGGCTTTGAACAGGCTGCAGAGTGGATGGGGTAAACCAGGGATATGAAACCAGTCATTTTCTGCAAAGAATTTATCTGCAGAAACATTTCTTAGATCTATATCATCCCTAGGGGACTCAAGAGCCAGATTTATTGGTTCCAAACTTTAGAGCATTTACTGCTGGAGCCAAGAGGAAAAAATCAGAGCAGGGAGAAACAACAGGTCTCCTCTTCTGGGACAGCTCTGGATGTTGGTGCCTCCATCCCATTTCCAGAGCTGGTCTTTTACCCTGAGGGATATGTCCCATCAGTGAGGAAGTGGGACTGAGGTTTCTCTCCTCATCGTCCTGACAGGAATGGGGTTTGAGGTGTTCAGCACACTCCTTGGATCAGGAATCCAGGGGCAGATTGTGGGCAGCTACCATGCCCGCATGATGAATGACTGTTACGTGCCAAACGAGACCCTGCCCAACACCAGCACCCACCACCTCACAGACTCGCTGGAGAACACAGTAAGGGCTGCCCCGGCTGCCCCTCTGCTCCTCCTGCAAGCTCTGGGGTGGGCACCGCTGGCTGTGCTGCCAGCTCTGTGGGGGTACCTACATTGTCACTGGGCACTGTCTCTCATTTTTCCAGCGTAGGGCCTATGTATTTGCATCCCTGGTCCTGGGCTCGATCTATTGCCTGTCCTGTCTGATTCTCATCTTTGGAGTCAGGGAACAGCCTGGTAAGTTCCATTTAGATGCAATTTGGAGGGTGCGTGGTGGCAGCGGATGGTGAGGATGGGGTTGTCGAGGAAGGTGCAAGGCAGAGGAAGCTGGGCTTCTATGGGGGGATGGCTCTCTGAAACACAACACAGACTTGGATACTGAGATCCTCCTCGGTTTGTGCTGGGAGCTGTGGGCCTGGGACAGGGTCTGCAGCACACTGCTTCACACTGAGCAGGCCTCGCCAACACAGCCTGCAGAGCCACACAGGCCAGCCCGAGCATGCAGCATGAAAAGGCAAAATCCTGCCTGTAGCTGACACCATGGCTGTTGTCTCTGCACCAAGATATCAGACCCCAGTAGCTCCCCACCCCTTGTGCCTCCCATCCTGTGCCGTTTTCTCTGGCAGCTCCAGTGCCAGCCCTGCTATTTCTCCTCCCAGGGCCCCTCAACCCCCTGGGGAAGGCTGAGCTGTCCTTTGTCAGCTGCCTGAAGATGATTGTGGGACACAAGCCCTACACCCAGCTGCTGTGTGGCTTCCTCTTTGCATCCCTGGCCTTTCAGGTAGAAGACCTGCCATGGCAGGCAGAGAACTTGGAGGATAAAGATGTCCAGGCAAGTTTTCCAGACAGAGAACTCAGGACCCCCAGCCATGAACGTCTCTGTATTGCCTTCCCAGATCACACAGGGGATCTTTGCCTTCTTCTGTACTCATGCTGCAGGGCTAGCTGGGAAGTTCCAGCATTTAGTGATTATCATGTTGGTAAGTGAGCCCCAGGCAGACCTTCCTGGTGGAGAAGTTGATCCCTGGGTCGCCTCAGCCCCTGAGCATGGGCAGCTCAGCCTTGTGGAGTCATGTCCTGCTGTTTCTTGCCCATCAGCAAGGCTGTCACCCAGGCAGAGACTGGCAGTCCTGGGGGCACTGCTGAGACCCCTTTGGTTCTCTCCTCAGGTCACAGCTTCCCTCTCTATTCCCTTTTGGCAGTGGTTTTTGGGGAGATTTGGAAAGAAAACAGCAGCATCACTAGGTCTGGCGGTGAGTTGGCCCATGGTTGTGGACTGAGAAGCCCTGCGGGGGGACAGCCTTGCCCCAGCTGCTCATGGTGTCTGTGGAGAAGAGCTGGCTGGTGGCTAAGGGTGGCCCTGAGCACATTGTCCTCTGCATTGCAGGTGACCAGGTGTTAAGTCAGTAGCTGATGGCAGCTCTGCAGTTCCTTGTGTCTGGCTGCTGCTGGTGTCAGGGGCCTGGGCTTTGCAGAGCTTTGCGTTAAGGTGCAGGGAGGCTGAGGGACCAACTCTGGGACAAGGGGTAAATTATATTGCCTGCAGCATCACCCAAGCAAGGGCTCACACTGTGAGACTCTGTGGCTGCAGATTTGGTGAGCAGCGTGTGATCAGATGTTGTATCAATGCACCAGTCTCATGTGCACACGCAAGCATCATCCTGTGGCCTCTGTCCTGCTCCAGGATCTTGCATGCTTGATGCAAGTGATCCAAGTTCTGCCAGCCAGTTCCATGAGAGGCACGGGGAGGGAAGGAAGGGCTGTGTGCCACGCTTGGCACTGGCCAGGAAACAGCCTGCTCATCAGACACACGTCTGGCTGCTGCCTGGCTTTGCAGGTCAGCAAGGAAATGCCATTTAACTTTTTTGCGGAATTAGGTCCTCAAATCCCATTGAGGAGCTATCTCCAGATGCCTTCCTCACAGACATGGGGTGCAGCCACAGCAGATTCAGCTTTCCAGTTCAACCACTTGCCTCCATTGCCCCCCGTAACCATCCCTTCTTTATCCATGAGGGAGGTTTTCTTGCCAGTGTCAGCCTGCCCAGGGCCTCTCCATGCTGCACTGCACAGGGGACAGAAGCAGTTCTGTTTGTGAAATGTTTGGGGAAGTGGGGAGCACGGCCTTTGATTGGGCAGACGAGTGCAAACTGCCTGTGAGCAGCAGAAAGGGCCCATGTGTGCTTTTGTTTTTTCCTTTTCCTCTCACTGTGCAGCTGATCATCCCAGCCCTGGTAGCCATCACCCAGGTGACACACAACTTCCTGGCCTTCATCTTCTTGGTGATCATGGCAGGCTGCAGCATGGCTGTGCTCTACCTTTTACCATGGTGAGCAGCGGCACCTCAAGCCACTTGTCAGGTGGAGAGGAGGGGAAGGTTATAGGGGAAAGCACCACCCATGAGGTGCCGAGGCTGCCTGTTTGCTCAATACAGCAGCTTTTGAGCTGCAGAGGGACACATGGAGGTGGGAGTGGGAAGGCGCATGGATGTAATGCATGGTCCCCCAGCAGCATCGCTCAGTCTGCATTCGGGCTCAGCAACAGGAACCCGTCATTGTGCAAGGTGCTGTTTGTCTTCCCTTCTTCTGAAGCAGCCGCTGCACCCTCTCTGTAAGATGCTCTCTGCCTTGTTTACCTAAGGCAGAGGACAGACACAAAATGGTCTCTAGAGTGGGGTTCTGCAAGGGGGTTTTGTCTGTCTCTGCTGCTTCAAGAGGCCTGGAAGCAGCTAGAGCTGAGCTCAGCTGGTGTGGGTATCACCAACACATCTGTGGGGCTGTCTGTCCCCAGGTCCATGCTGCCAGATACTGTGGATGACTTCATGCTGAGGAACCCCAGCTACCTCAACCTGGAAGCTCTCTTCTACTCGTTTTATGTCTTCTTCAACAAGTTTGCAGGTGGCCTCGCTGTGGGGATATCGATACTGAGTTTACAGTAAGGCCCAAACACTACCTCCCCTATTTTGTCATCCCAGCACAAGCACTTTCCACTGCTGTTTTCTAGAGCCTTGATAGGAGATGCTGGAATGAGTCACAGGGGTATCCAAATTTGTCTTTCCAACATTTTCTGGGAGTAAGAGGAGCAGAAAGAAGTGGGAAATTCCCCAAAACTGGACCTCCAATGCCAGGCTCTAGAGGAAAGTGATGGAGGTGTCTGCTTGCCTTTCTGCAGTGACCGGTTGGGGCTGGGGGAAGGAAAACTGTTCTCCTCTTTAGTTTTGCAGGTTACCATGCTGAAAAGTGCACGTACAACCCCTCCGTCGTCTTCATCCTGCAGCTTCTCATGGCCCCAGTCCCAATAAGCCTGCTGCTCATTGCCATAATCATCTTCTGCCTCCATCCCATCAATGAGGAGAGGAGGAAGCAGATGAGAAGAGAGATGGAGGAAATGGGGTAAATATAAGCTCCCTGAAGCCAGGTCACCTAGCATTAATCTGGGTGTCTGCCTTGGTCCTTGCCCAACACAGAAATGTTGTACAGGGCAGGGACTCTGTGTGTCCAGTCCAGCACCCCATCCCTGGGCTATGATCCTTTCAAGGGGTGCATTTCTTAAAGGGCTTCGGGGTATTTTGGAGACCACTCCAGATTTCATGAGTGCTTGTGTTCCTTTTGGCAGACATCAGGTACAGCGTGGCAGCAGAGAATAAACCCAGGGCTGAAGTGGGTGAGTTCATTGGGAAGGACACGGATTTGCTGCCCTGTCAGGATGTGCTGCTGTCAGGGAAAGTCACCGCTTCCTGTTGTTTCCTGTTCCCTGTCCCAAAGGCCTGTTTTGCATCCTGACCCGCTCCCTCTCCTGGCTGGCAGGCACGGGATGGGGAGGGGGTCCTGCTGCAGCTCCAGCCCTGCCACCTCATCAGAGCTGCTTTCTCCAGGGTTTGGCAGGTCACGACAGAGCTGGGCAAGGGAGATCTGTGCTGTCCTGGGAGACACTGCAGTGCCAGAGAGGAAGGAACCCTGCCAGCCCCAGAGCAGTGCTCACACACACCGGGGTGCAGAGGTGTCACATAACCTTGTGGGAAAGCATGCACAAAGAACACGGAGATTATTTTTGAGAGGACCAGGTTTTAGGGAAAATACTGCAAAGATAGTGCACATCTTTGTGCTTAGACTGCCCTTTCACAGGGAAAGGTTTAGAGTTTCTTTGAACAAGGGTGAAGTTCAAGCCAGCAGTGTTTTAAAGCATGTGCAGTGACAATGACACCTGGTAGCAGGGTAGCGGAAGCCAGCTCTGTCCATCTACCTTGGCCTTGTTAGCTGAGTCACTACTGGGAAACCAGGAGCTTCCTGGTGCAAGAGACTGTGGGAATGGGCTGCACTGCCTCAGGTCAGGCAGCTGGGGGGGGGTGGGGGGTGTCTGGCAGCTTGTCCTGGTTTTTGGTTGGGAGGTTACATCAGAAGTGTCAAATGAATGTCAAGAGACAAGTTGCTTTTAAATTGTAGCCCATAGCTAGAGCATCTTGCAAGAGCTGCTCAGCACCCCCACATCTCTCCTGGCAACAGTGAGGGGGCAGTGGGGGGAAGAAGAGAAATCAGCCATCTCGTGGCTGGTAGCACTGAGCTGTGTTCAGCCTTGTGCAGAAGCAGAGCAATGAGGCTGGTTATTTTTAGGGCTAGAGCTGTATCTGACCGTTGGTTGACCTTGCAGTTCTCCACTCTGGTGCACACTGGCAGGATCTGAGCAAATTGCTCCCCAGTTGTGTGCTGAATTAATTTGAAGCCTTAAGTCTTGTGGCGCAACCTTGCCATCGGTGAGGGAGATGGTGTTTTTGCGCTGTGTCAGGGTACCTGCAGGAGTGTCACAACAGCCCAGATTCAGAACAATTTCACAGCAGCACAAAGAGCCTCCTCCCATCATGCCCCCTCCCCCCTGTTGTCCCTGTCCCCCATCCCCACCTTTTTTTTCCCTTTCTTTTTTTGTTGTTTTGTTTTCTGGAGTGTGAAGGATGTTCCTTGGGATCACCTGACTAAACCCATGGTCAGGTGTGTTGGGATGCACTGCCCTCTGCCATGTTCCTTTCAGCCTTGCTGCCTCTGGATTTACAAACAAGCAAATGCCTTTGAGCACTGAGAAAATGCTCTAATTGTTGAGCGTTTAAAGTCTTGCAGAAGCATGAATTACAGAATCATAGAATCGTTTAGGTTGGGAAAGACCTTTAAGATCATGGAGTCCAACTGTTAACCCAGGGCACTGCCAAGTCCACCACTAAACCATGTCCCTAAGTGCCACATCTACACATCTTTTTAATACCTCCAGGGATCTAGTCTCCACCACTTCCCTGTGCAGCCTGATCCAGAGCTTGACAACTTGACAAACCTTCTCTTCAAAGGCACACACACTCCTTGGAACAGAGGAGTGGGCTTGATCTGGAGCTCCCAACCTGCAGCACGGGCTGTGAACAGGCCACGGGCCACTGCAGAGCAGGACAGACCCCATGCAGAGCAGGGAGCTGCTGATGGCGTGCGTGGTGCCTGCCAGCCCCACAGCTGCCTGGGGTGGTGCTTCTGTGTAGCAAATAATGTCCCATTTATTTTTTACAGTATTAAATCTGAATGGTCATGCTTTTCATTCTTGGTATTTCTTGTGAGTTCTGCCAGCAGATGGTCCAGAGGGCAGGGAGTGGTTTGGGCAGAATTCACTTGTTTTCAAGCCTTTGTGCGTTCTCCAGAGTTTAGAGACCAGAATCTGACCTGAACCTTTCCTGGGTCTCGATCAGCTGGACACTGAGCAGTGAGGGGTGGTCAGACCTGGTTGGGCCCCTTGCCCCTGTTGAAGTACTGGCTGTTGCAGCGACCTTGTTTAGATGAGCAGGTTATGTCAAAGAGTAGAAAAACCCCAAGAAAACACCCCACCCAGGGCGAGAGCTGCAGTGCCTGACTTGTGCAAGCGTGCCTGCACTGGCATGGCAAGGGCTTTAGCGTGGGCATACACAGAGCAGTATTTTCCCCTTTCAGATCCTTGTTTGTTACTGCCTCTTGCAGGGAGAGCAGGTCCAGCTCTTCTCCGAGATGGCATTAATCGGGAGGGATGAGAACGTGCCCCTTTTTCTTCCCTGCTATTTTTCATCTTGACTCTGGGCCTCACACATCTGCCACGCTGACAGGAAGTCAGGGACCACAGGCACCATCTGCGTGTTTCTGCTTTAACATAAAAAATAATGCTATGGCATCAAGCTAGAAGAAAAAAAAATCCACCCTTGGTATTTCAGTATTTAAAAAATGCAAGCAAGGCATAGAAGCAATTAAAGCTTGTTTCATCCCATTATCTGTTATTTTAAGAGTTTCCTCCTCTTGTGTCCCATTTTAATGCACTTGCTGAGAATACTGGCTTTTTATTAGTCTCTTGGCTGTCCTTGGAACTTCTCTGTTCCCTTGTGGACACTCAAGTTCATCTCCTTGAAGTAAGGAAATAGGACGCTTTGAGGCAAAAATCCTGTGCCTGGAGTGATTTTATTTTATTTTTATTTTTGACCAAAAAAAGACAATAGTTCCAGCTGTTCCCAGAAGAAAGTCCTTTTGCGTGTGGGATTGTTCAAACCTGCGTGTCTTCTGCTGAACCTGTCCCCGTGATGGGGGGCTGGCGCTGACCCCCCGGCCTTGCGCATGAGGAGCAGCACGAATATAGATGTGTACATCAGCACGAATATAGAATATAGACATCAGCACATCGGCGGCTCCCCGGCGGCTCTCGCTGCGTGTGCCCAACGCTCCCGGTTCCGGCACAGCGCCTGCCTCGGGGGCTGTGGAAACCCTGAGGGCTCCTGGCTGGGGCCTGCGGCCGGCGCCGGCACCTCGGCCTTGCCGGGGAGCGCCGCGCTGGCAGCCTTGGGCCCGCGCCGGGCCACGCACCCGCGGCCGGGCGGGCTCCCCGCGGTCGGCCCGCCCCGCTCCCAGCGCCTGGAATGGCGGATGGGTGGGCAGAGCCTGCCAGGACCCCAGCCCGGGGGGGGTCCTGCACCGCCGGCTCCCGCGTTTCCCCGGCAACGGCGCGGTGCCAAGATGGCGGCCGGGGCCGGGCAGGAAGGAGGCGGGGGAGGGGGGAGCGCGGAAGATGGCGGCCGCCGGGGGTGGGGCCCGTCTAGGCGGCGGGCGGGCGGGCTCTATGGCGGCGCGGCGGCCGAGGCTGCGCACACGTGGCCCCTCCTCCCTCGGGCTGCGGGCGCTGCGGGTGCGCGAGCGGCACCGGCACCGGCATGGGCGTGCATGTGGAGACCATCGCCCCCGGCGACGGTGAGCCGCGGCGTGCCTTCCCTTCTTCCTCCCCTCCCCGCCGGACCGGTGCCGGTGGCGGGTCCCGGTGCCGGGTCCCCCCGGTGCCGGTGGTCTGACGGTGTGTGTCTCCCCGCAGGGCGGACGTTCCCCAAGCGCGGCCAGACCTGCGTGGTGCACTACACGGGTGAGTGCCGCCCGCCGCGGGGCCTGCAGGGCGGGGCGGCCCCGCCGCCACCGGGGCACGGCAGGGCAGGGCCGGGCGGCCGCGGCCCGGACCGGTGACCGTGGGGCGCGGCGGAGGAGCGGGGTCTGCCCCCCACCCCCCGCCTGTCTGCCGGCATCCCGGGCCCGGCCCGTGTGGGCGGCCCGGCGCTCCACAGGGGTCCGGCTCGCCCCGGGGGCGCTTTGCCGGGGCGGGGGGGGGGGGGGGTGGCCGGGCCCCGGGGCGGGGGTATGGCGGGGGAGCGGGTCCCTGTGGTCCCCGCCTGTCCCGCTGCCCCGTCTATGGAGGGGCCTTTTCCACTCACCCCCAGCCCGTTTTTTGGGGGTGCCCGGGGGGCACGCAGGGTCGCGTACCCAGCGGCTCCCGGGGGGGGTCCCAGGGCAGCAGAGACCGGCGGGGCGAGCCGAGCCCCCCACCACGCTGGGTGGTCCCGTGGGACCCCCACCGCCCCCCCCAACTTGGGGGCTCGCTGTGTCAGAGCGGGGTCCCCTCTGCCAGAGACCCTTGCGGGTGGGGGGGGGGGGCAGCCCCCTCCCCAACACCATCCCTGCAGCCCCAGCCCCTTCTCCCGCGTGGGGTGGCAGCCGGGGTGCCCGTGGGGTAGAGCTGGACCCACAGCACGCCCCGGGCCGGTTTTAGGGCTGGGGGAGCGTGGGGCAGGGGGGCCTGGCACGGGCAACGCGGGGGCTGTTCGGGTGTGGGATTCCCACGAGGGGCTGCCACGAGGGCTGGGGAGGGCCCTGCTCCCCACGGTGCCCTCTGCGAGCTCGCGCGGGGGGAGAGAGGAACCGACGGTGGGACCCCCCAGAAATGCTTCGGAGGTCACGCCGGGGGTCCCTCTCCCCTTCAGCCCACCCCTCCAGCAGCTCCGGCTCACCGCGGTGGCCACTCTGCAGCGGGGTGAAAACACCGACCCGTTTGTGGCTGTGCTGCTCTAGCTGGCTCCCTGCCGCCCTCCCCGCGCTGGGGGGCTGGGGGTGCCCCTCTCTGCAGAGCGGGACCCCGGGCAGCGCTGCCCGCCGTGGGGCTGGGGGGCATCCAGCCCACCGCCGCCCCTGTCCCCCCTGTCTGGAGGGAGAGGAAGCAGCCCGGTCTCCCCGGCCACCCTGTTTCCTCCGCCGCTGGAAGAACAAAGAGCGGTTGGCAGGCAGTCAAGTGGCTCCCGGTGGGCCAGCCCCGCTGCCTGCCAGCCCTCCCGGCTCCCGGCGCCCGCTCTCCCTTCCCGCAGCGCTGCCGGAGCTCTGCCGTCCTCCCCGGCCCTGGCAGAGCCGCTTGCGGGTCACCAGCATCCCAGCCCCACGTCCCGGTGCTTCTGGCAAAGTGCTGCATGGTGACTTGCTCCTGACAGATCCTCCCCAGCAGCAGCGATCCGCTGTGCGTGGGAGCGGTTCTCTAATTTCCATTTTCTTTTTTGTTTGTTATTATTGTCTCCTTTTGTCCTTTATTCCCCCCCCCCCCCCCCCCCCCCCCCCCCAGTT
The DNA here is from genome assembly GCF_017639655.2 of Falco naumanni. NCBI lineage: Eukaryota > Metazoa > Chordata > Aves > Falconiformes > Falconidae > Falco > Falco naumanni. The sequence continues at coordinate 22,287,789 of NC_054063.1, read as the reverse complement.
CCCTCTGCAGGCAGCTTCGGGCCCCCCTGCCTCAGCAGGCAGCAGAAATCAAACACCTTCAGTCCCTGACACCGTTTTTGTGGCTGAATGCTGCCTGCGCCGGCAGCGTGGTGCTGGGCTCTTGAGAAACGTTAGAAACCCCTGATTCCCCGGCCCCTTTACGGTGCCCACGGGTCCTGGATCACCATCGGGGACGTTGGCAGAGCACAGCGCGGGAGGTGCCACGCTCCGAGGCTCCTTCCAGAGCCCTGCGGTGGCTCCGTCCCCAGCTGCCCTTTGCTCCCAGGCAGAAACCTGCCGGCACTGGGGAGATCCAGCCTGTGGTGTGCGGTGAGCCAGCTCTCCCTGCGCTGGGCTATGGATATGCGTTCAGTTAAAAACAATTTTGGAAAAAAACCCGGTGACCCAAGGGGAAGGGAGTACGGGGAGCCAGCTCGGCGGGCCATCCTGTGGCTGCTGCTGTTTCTGCCTGTGCCCAAGCCTCTGCTCCGTGGGCCTTGGCCCCACTGACAGCAGCTGTTTCATCCCAGGGCAAGGGACAGACAGACAGATGGCCCCGGTGCGGGCGTGCAGCACTGGGGAAGGAAGTAGCGTGGAGCATCCTCTGGGCCACCTCCTTGGGAGATGTGGGTTGCTCCTGCTGGGATTGCGGAGGTGGAGGCGTGGGTGGGAGCTGGGGGAATGGGGCTCCTTTCCCCTTCTTCAGTCCGGGGTCTCTGCTCCTTGTGGAAGATGGTGCCTTCAGCCCCGGGGGGAGCCAGGGGAGTGCTGCCGGAGAGCTTGCGCAGCGGGGTGTCCGAAACAGCCTTTGATATGAAATCTGCTACAAAGGGCGCTTAAAAAAACTAAATGAAGGATAAAGTTCCCCAGTGTGTTCGGGACTGCTCGCAGCAATTGGCAGGGGGCAGGAGGGCTGCACAGGAGCACGTCAGTGGGGAGGAAGGTGTGGGTTGAGGCCCGGTAGACCTGACCTCCCTGGGTCTGGCTGCTGGGATGGGAGCCAGGACAAGGTGGGGTGCTGTGCTGGCTCAGCTGGGGCTCCCGTGATGACCCAGAGAGCTGCTGGGGCTGGGTGTTGTGCTCCCCAGGAGCGGGCTGGGGGTGAAGAGAGTTGGTGCAAGGGTGAGCTGCTGTCTGAGTGCACGGGGGGGCTGCGGAGAGGGTGGGGAGACCATGGCCACCCCACTGTGCTTGTGGAGGGGAAATGGGGGGGCCGTGGTCATGCTGGGGAGCACCGGGATGGGAGTGAGCCTGGTTTGGCTTGGCCGAGCAGCTTGGCCTGAGTGGCAGAGCACGCCCAGCGTGTTGTGTCTCGGAGGGGAGGTGAGCTGGAAGTAGGGAATGGAAGCACTGGGAGGGATACTAGAGAAAACTGGCTTTCTCCAGCAGGATAGCCGCAGAGGGGACCGCCATCCCTCCCCAGCACCTCTGTGTTGCTGTGCAGGCTGGATGCAGCCTTGGTGCTGGTAATTTCTGCTGTCTGCGCAGTACCTGGTGTGGTGGGGCTCTCCCCACTGCGCCTGGGTGCTGCCGCTCGCACAGCAGCAGTGAACGCTCTGTGGTTGTGAGGTGTTTCCTACCGAGCTGTGCAGCTGCCGACTGGGGGATTTGGGGTAGCTCAGCACCTTCTGAAGCACCCCCTTCCCTGCCTGCCCCAGGGGTCCTCTCTCCTGCCAGGCCACCGCGAACGGTGGGCAGAGCCCCCCCTGCATCCAGCTGCGGGTGGTGATGGGCTGCGTGGTGGGAAGCGCCGGTGCGGGCAGCTCAGGCCCTGGGATCTGAAGCACCTGGCAGAGGCTGCTGGTGGAGGCAGGATTTAACCTCAGCTGGGCAGCCCCGTCCTGATGCGGGGAGCTGGAGCGTGCGGGGTATCCCAGGGTTTTCGGGAAGGGTTTCCCATCCTGTCCCTTCCTCGAGCTGGAGCAGAGGTGCCTGCCCCACTGCTCCAGTCTCTTGCTTCCTTTCCTTGGGAAACTGGCTCCGTGCAGGAGCCCCTGGGCAGTGGCCGTGCCAAGGACTGGCATCCTGGGGCAGAGGGGATGGAGGGGGTGCAGGTGGGGCTCCACACCCCCTCAGCAGAACCCAGACCTGCAGGTTTATCTCAGGGGCTGCCTCTGCCTGCCTGCTCCAGCGCTGCTCTGCCGCCTCTGCCCGCCCAGGGGGACGGGAGCCAAGGCGCACACTGCAGCTGGCGTCTCCTGGCTGCTGCCTGCCAAGTGTGGCAGAGACCTGGCAGGGCTGCGCTGCTGCCTGTCCAGAGCCCCCCGCTCCGTCCCGCGGCTGCTGCAGCCCCGGCCACAGGGCTCCATGCTCTTCCTCACTGTGCTTCCCCCAGACCCCCCTGGTGTTCATATAGCCCAGCTGAGATCTCTGCAGGGGTCAGATCTTTCAGGGTGGGGCAGTGGGGTCTCTTTACAGAGACCCACCTCCGTGGGCTCTGCCCTTGCGGGGCTGGTGGTGACAAGCCAGGAGCGCTGCCAGGGCTGTGATGAACCAGGATGTGCCAGGGGCTGGTTGCTGCTCCTGGAGCTCTGGCAGGGCAGCTGCTTTTGCCAGAGGATGCTTTGCCTCTCCTAGCTTTAAGATCTCGTTATCTCCTTGCTTTGGGATGGCAGGGATGAGGAAATGGTTGCTCATACTTGTCCAGGGCTGGAGAAATCTCCCGGGAGCCTCGCGGGCAGAGGAGGTGCCTGAGATGAGGATGCTGCCTCCAAAGCATTGGAGCCTCTTTGTTTTCCCCGACGATGTGATGGAGGGAGTGTGGCAGCCCCATGCCGCGGAGCAGGGAAAAGCTCCTGTGTGTGACACTCACCATCCTGGGCCAGGGGCAGCCTCAGCGATCGATCCCCCTGGGTCACTGCAACCAGCTTAGTCCATTAATCCCTCTCTCCTGCAGCCAGGGTGCTGCCAGCTCCAAAACACTTCCCACAAGGCTGGATTCGGACAGGTGATCTGCGTGGCAGGGGTGGGCAGTGCCACCCACTCTTGTGCGAGGTCTGCAGCATCTCTGTGCCACTGGTGATGCCTTTACATTCCCCTCGCTGGGGCATTAAACGGGATGCACTTCTGCAGGCTGTGGATGCCCCACCAGCATCCCACAGGTCCCGATTTGCCATGACAAGCAGAGGGGTTGTGCTGCGTGGCCCCCACGTTTTTTCTGCTGTGGGTGCCTGGGGAGAAGGGTGGCAGGCGCCCTTCCATCCTTCTGCAGCCTCCCCGGCTTGTTGCAGCGCCTGAGGGCTCGGAGCTGAGCTCAGGGTCAGCTCGGGCCACAGCCAAGCGGCACTGCCTGTGCCAGCCGGTATAGCCTGCCCTGGGTCCCTGCTGCCAGCATCCCCGCCGGGCGGGAGGAAGGCCAGCGGACGGGAGCAGGGAGCAGTGCCAGACATGGCTGGAAGCAGGTTCAGCGACAAGAGGTTTATCCTGGAAGGAAGAAATGAGAAAACTCCAGATTTACTATTCCAAAGTCCATGGCTACACTGTGACCAGCTGAGCTGATGCTTGAAGCCCTGGAGACGGGATTTTTGCTTTCTGTGAAATTAAAAGCTTAATTCCACTCCCTGAGAGAAAGGTGGGCTGCCAGCCCCCACCCCCTGCATCTTCCTACAGCCCGGGTGTTTCGGTGCTTGTTGCCCCTGCACAGGTGATGTATTTTTTTCCCATTCTCTTATTTCCGTTCAGCATCTCACGTTACCGTGGCTGCGTGCCATTTGCTCTGGTCGCGGTGCGAGCTGGGGAGCGATGTCCTGTCCCAGCTTTTGCACAGATGCTTTTTCTCTTGCCTGTGGACAGTGCCCTAGTGAAGGGAAGTCAGTGTGTCCCATGCGTTGCTGGGTGAGGTTGGTTTTTCAAGACTACAGAGCAGTTTCCAGCCAGGAAAACAGGTTTTTGGACTGTTTTGGGAAGTGAAGAAGTGAGAAGTATTTGGAGGGGGGTTTTAATATTGCTTTTATTGTACAGGGCAGTGACTGTGTTAATGCAGAGCTGGAGCTGCCTTATAGGAGCAGCAGCTCTGCTGGCCAGTGGAGTTGCTGCTCCTGTAAGGCATCTCTGGCTCCAAGATTCCCCAAGAAGGTCAGGCAGGGAGCAAGGGAGGGGAGGAAATTCCTGCCTTGCTCGTGTTGGGGAGTTATATTTAGCCCTGGGGATATCAGCCTCGCTCAGCCCTCCCCGTGCTGGGGGAAGGAGGGGTGCTCGGGGCAGATGTGCCCAGCACTTGGTGCTGCCTCTCCCTGTCGTCGTTCCTGGGTACGGGAGTCATTTGGCTGTGGATCAGTGGGACACAGCTGGGCATGGGGAGGGCTGGAGGCTGGTGGCAGCTGAGATAGGGCACCGGAGCTCTGGATTTTTTGGGTGCCTGACGATGGAAGCCCGCCCATGGCAAGGGGCGTGTTTGCTGGCCGGATGGGAAGCGCCTGGCCTGATCCTGCTGCCTGCAAAACGGCTAACAGTGGTGCTGTGAGGCGGGGAAGGTGTTTTTTCCCTGCTTCCATCTGCTCCCCTCATCTGTGCTTGATCCCAGCCCAGAGGAGCGCTGCTCTCTGGGTCGAAGCAGCCAGGAACAATCCTGTCCTGCGCCAGGGCTGCTGCTGCCAGGGTGGATGGTACCCTTGGGGTGCTGGTGGGGGTTTTCCCTTCCAGGCCACCCCGTGCAGGTGTTCCTGTGGGGGAAAGGCTGAGCTGAGAAGCATCTTTGACTCAGGGCCCTGTGAGCTGTCCCGGGGTGACGGTCACCTGCTCAGGCTGCCAGGTCACAGCCTGTTTCACGCCGTCATGTGTGCATCTGTCCCTGTGTCACCATCATCTCCCTCCCTCTCTCCCCAGGTATGCTGGAAGATGGGAAGAAGTTTGATTCCTCCCGTGACAGGAACAAGCCATTCAAGTTTGTGATGGGCAAGCAGGAGGTGATCCGCGGCTGGGAGGAAGGAGTCGCTCAGGTGCCCGTTGCTCCTCCGCCTCGTAGTCTGCCTCGCAGGGCTGCGCAGAGCCGCGCGCCTGGGGAGCTGCAGCGTGGGCAGGAATCGCTGTGTGCAGCTCGTTCTCTTATTTTTTATTTTTTTTTTATTTTATTCCCCTGTGTTTTCCACCCCTCCGCCCCCTCGGCGCTGGGAGGTGTGGGTGTGAATATCACCTTCTGCATTGCCACCTGCCAGATGGCAGGAATGGAGCAGGGCCGGGCCCCAGGAACACCTACGGCACGTCGGTGACTCAGCGGTGACATTTCCCTACTGAGTCAGCTCTGAAGGAGCGCGGCGGGGAGCGCTGGGGCCTCCCGCACCGAGCGGAGACAGCTCCTGGGCTGCGAAGCCCACGCAGAGGGAGGGCTGGTGGGCACGGCACAGCACCGGCTCCTGCACGCATGGCTGCGTGGGGACACATGGCTGTGTGGGGACGCAGGGCAGCGCGGCACAAGGGTGCCAGTGGCTGTAGGGAATGCCAGGGCATTCCCTGCCTTCCCTGGTGTGACAGACATCTCAAGCACTGCTCCTTTTCCAGCCCGTGCTGCCTGCCCTTCTGATGTTCTTCCCATTCCTCTTCTGTCCCCTCCGGTTTGTCCGGCCTGGGTCCTTGCTCTTGCCCAGTGTGGGGAGAGGAGTGAGGACAGATCTGTGTCCCTCTTGCTGTCACTCATCTGGCAGTGCCCATCTCCTGACATCCCTTTATTTCTGTCCCTGTCCCCAGATGAGCGTTGGTCAGCGGGCAAAGATGACCATCTCCCCAGATTACGCCTATGGCTCTACTGGCCACCCAGGGATCATCCCACCAAACGCCACTCTAATTTTTGATGTGGAGCTCATGAAATTGGAATGACCTACTCCCGCACCCTGTCCTTGGGTAAGGAGGGGCAGCTGCCGGCAGGGAGTGTTGTGACCTGGGGGCAACTCGAGACCCCCGTCCTTTGTTTCGGGCTGCTGTGGGTGGAGGTGATGGCAGTGGGGGGTATGAGAAGGAGGGGGTAGGTTTATGGCTGTGGGTAGAAGTTGCTTTCAGGAGGGTGGTGAGGTGGGGGTCGCTCTGGTGGTATGGGCAAAGCTCCCAGCCTGGCAGAGCGGGTTCGTGCCATGGAGGCATTGCGAGGCTGGTTGACCGTGCCCTGGGTTCCTTGCGTGGTGTTGCTGCATGGCGGGTCTCGCCTGCCTGCTCCCCCTCGTGCTTCTCTTGCTGCTGGTGTGTGGGTCCTGCAGCGTGGGCAGGATGGGGCTGTGCTTCCCCCCTGTAACCGGGGCTTGGCTCCCGCTTTGGGCGAGTGGTGCGGTTTGCGTGGAGCCTGCCCGCCCATGCCCACGCTCCCTCTGCCGGGTTTCCTCCGCGGGCGGGCGGGCAGCTTTGTGACGCTGCCTTTCCTCTCCCAGCAGGTTTGGCACATGGAGGAATCCAGAATCTCAGCTTCAAGAAGAGTGCACATGACTTTGTACGGAGCTTTTCCTGATAGTCCACTACACTCATTGTATAACCTTACACCTTGATTGAATGCCTTTGGTCACTAAGCTTTGCGTCTGACTCTTCCTCCTTGTATCGTGTTTTTATGTCTTTTTAAACTATACGCCATAAACCTCAAATCTTTTTTTGGGTCAAGTTCTTAATCTTATTTTTGTTCCAGGTGTAGACTGCGTTTTGCCCGTAGCACGCAGGTGGGCCACCCTTAGATAGGAGTCATTTGAACAAAAGGAAACCTGTTAGTTACTTGTTTTGGTGCAGATCTCTATGGTGTTTTCAAACCAGAAATTGCTGCTGCTGCAAAAGCCATAGCAGAGTGAGGCTGTCGAGGCTGAACGGATGCGGAGAGCAAAGTAGCGCTAGGATTGTGTGTAGGTATCTGCCTGGATCCGGGGCAGCGGGGGAGCAGCGTGTCCTTTCCCTGCTTCCAGGGAGGGCGCAGCATCGCTGCTGGCACCATGGGTTTGCTCCTGGGAAGGGGGGCTGCTCTGCTCCTGCTTCACTGCCATCTCACGGTGGACCTTCCTTCCCACCCCGCTTTCGGATTTATGGAGAGGGGTTTCCACCAGAGCTCCACCACACCCTGAAAATTCAGTAGCGTACATTGAGCTTTCTTTAAAGGAAAAGGAGAACAGCAGGCAAAGGGAAGGTGCTGTCTGCAGGGGAGGTGGTGGGGCTGGTGGGGAGTCAGCTCAAAGAAAACGCCCCTGTCCCCTCTCTCCCGCCCTGGAAAGGAAACATCAGGCCCCAATTGTCCCTGGTCTGAGCACACCTGACCGTTCTCTCCTGACACCTGATGCTGGTCATCGCCGCTTGTCTGGCCTCATATGATGCATAGCTTCCCCTGCTGCTGTCCTATCTGCCCCCCCCCTCCGCCCCGCCTAGTGATTTGGTAAGAGAAATTGCCGCCGTTCACTTCTTCTCCACCGCATAAAGGTATCAAGTTTTATTATTGCAATAAAAATGCTTTATGCTGGCTTTTCTCAACCCTGTGTCTTGGAGGTTTTTCCCTCGCCTGTCTGTTGCTCAGCACAGCGGGTGCCAGGCCAGGCTCGCGGGGTGCCAGGGGTGCCGTGCCGGGCTCGCGGGGTGCCAGGGGTGCCGTGCCGGGGTTCCATGCTGGGCTTATACGATGCTGCGGCAGCAGAAGGGCCAGCCTCTGGCTGTGCTGGCTTGCTTTGGCGTGAGGCTCGGCTGCTTGACCCTGGGAGCGCGGAGGGGGATGCCTGGGGCTGGCTGGGCTCTGTGGGGAGGTGATGGTGGCCTGCTGGAATTCGCATAATTAATTGCCTTACCATAACCTATTAAGTGTTGCCCTCACAGCCTCTCACCGTTGCGGCTGTGACTCAGCCTGGACTGGGAGCGTGAAGGGTGGACGGATGTGCGTTCCCAGGTCTCTCCAGCTCCAGACACGCGTGTCGATCCATCTCCCTGTGTTCATTTTGGTCCTGTTCAGAGCCTGGATGTTGCAATGGGTGGCACGGCACATCCAGCAGCCAGCATTTGCAGGTCGGAGCCCCACAGACCTGAAGAGCCTCTTGGGGTTTTTTCAGTGCCTTTTTTAGTGACCCCCCAGCATGCCTGCTCGGCGGGGCTCCCCAGGCTCCCCGCTTCTGGGCTTCCCTGCTGCAGCTCAGATGTTTGCTGGCCGTGGCTGGTGGACATTGCATGGGTTCACAGCAAGAGTGCTGCTGGGGCACTGCACCCAGCTCCTCTGCAAACGGCCTTTGCTCCATTTGCCACCATTGATTACACGGCCATGATCGATAACGCGGCTGTGATCGATAACGCAGCAAGTCCCAGCTCTTGAGCGGTTTCCTGGGAGCAAAGTTTGTGTTTAATGGGGCCCTGGGGAGGCTGGGGGAGGTGCTGGAGGGAGCCGTGGCCGTGGGGCAGGAGCAGCCCTGCTGCTGGACTGCGTGCAGGAACACTGATGCTTGCACAGGCTCGTGTGGGATTGGGGCCAAGCGGTGCAGATATTAGTGCTACCCTTAATTGCTCCTCAATTAAGCCGAATGGGGAGCTGCCAGGGTACCAGCGTCCTGCTCTGCCCTTCACTGTAACCACTTCCAGGCGGAAGCTCAAGGCGAGCTTGGATTTCTCTTCCTGCAAAGCTTTTTTCCTTTAATTATTAACCAGTGCCAGGCAGTGCCGTGGCTTTTGCCTGGGGGTAAGCCGGGGCTGGGGGAGCCTGGTGCCCTTGGGCCAGCAGCTGCCCCTGCCCTCAGCACGCAGCCTCCCGCGCCAGCTCCTGCAGCACCCATGGGTGCAGATGGGGTGTGGGTCCTTCCAGCTCCGGTTTGGCAGAGATGAGGACTTTGGAGCAGGCACAGATCCCCTGGGAAGCATCCTTCTCTGGCTGCTGTAGGATGTCTCCCTGCTCCTGGCTGTGTTCATCAGTGGTCGGGCTGCTCTCGTCCCAGGCTGGCTGAGGCAGCCGGGCACCACTGGGCTAAAAATAAACCCAGAAAATGAAATGCTTCCTGGCCTGGCACATGGGAACGGAGGCACGGGGAGCTGGGATGTGCCCGGTTGCTGCTCTGTGGTGGGGCTGGCCTCATGCTGGCAAGTCCTGGGCTAGTGCCACTGGCTCCGAGCCCGGCTGGGTGCCTGAGGAACCCATTGCCCAGTTCCTGGGGACGCGGTGGCCCATGGCATCCCTGGTGCCAGCAGCAGGATGTCACAGGTGGGTGCTGGAAGGCTGGATCCCAGGTGATGCAGCGATGTCCCATGGCAGTGGGATGCCGACGTCTGCCCCATGCCCTGACTCAGGTGAGCTCCGTGCTCGCTCAGGTTTTCCACCTGCGGTGCAGGACTCGCATGGGGCTGTCACACCTGGCACATGCCCCGGGGCCACCAGTGATGACTGGAAGGATGCAGGACACGGCATCCCCATCACGGCTGCGTCAGCCCCACGTGCCTGGGCAGCGAGATGTCAGCGGGAGCCAGCCGCCCACACAGGGCTGCTCATAGTGGGGCACCCCACTTCACCACCACCCCTGGCAGCACCCTTGGCCCCCAGTTTGGGGCACTGGGCTGGGGCATAAGGGCTGCGGTGGGGCCAAGCCATGTGCTGGTGGCAGCATGAGTAGTGATGCTGTGGGAGAGGGGGCTGCTGTGGTGGCTAGTGGGGGGGCACAGCATTATCCCTGCTCCCCCAGGATGCCAAAGCCACAAAAAGCCATCCCCATCCCTGTCCCCATCCCTGCAGTGTCAGAGCCCTGTGCAGCTTTGGCTTCACCTTCCTCTTCCTCACCTGTGCCCTACCTGGCAGGGGTGACAGTCAGCTGAGGCAGCCTGGCCCCTCCCTGGGCTGGGCTGGGCAATAAAAGCCCAGGGCTGGGCAGAGGGTGGCACAGGGAGCTGGGATCTGTTGACAGGTGAGTTCAGGGGTGCCAGGGTTGGGCTCTGGGGGTCTCGCCTGTCTGAGAATGCTGCTGCGGTCCCAGGGCTGCATGTGGGATCCTGCCTGGCTCCCATGGGGCTCAGAGCTGGGTCCAGATTTGGCTCCTACACCCTGAGTTCTGGATGATGTGTTTTGGGGCATGCAACGCTGTGGGGCAGGGCTGGGTGGCACAGGAGCACTGGGGGCAAAGGGGACTGATGGGGGGGGGGGGGCACAGGGGACTGTGAGAAGCAGTCAGAGGGACAGTTCCCATGGGACATCCCACTCCTGTGTCTGGGTGATGCTGGAATGGCCCCACTGGGCAGGTTGATAGGGGGAGCAGGACCCACTACCAGCCAAGCGATGCTCAGGGTACCTGTGCCTGGAAGACTGCTGCTTGTGTCCCCACTGCTGGGAAGTGGCAGAGGTGGTGGCTCTGGTGACACAGCCATGAGTCACGCTGGAGGCCCTGGGGTGACAGCCCATCTCCGGCACGCGGAGCCAGGCACGCGGGCCAGGAGGGATGCTCGGGGAGAGGTGCCCCATTCCTGAACCACCCGTCCCGGTCCCCAGGCACGGCTGTGGCAGCAGCAGCAATGGCAACACTCTACCCATCCCTGGAGGACATGAAGGGCCACCAGATCTTGCAGGTCAGTGTTGGCAGAGCAGTGTTATGGTAGGGTGAAAAAACCGTGATGGGTCCCTGTGAGGTCCTGCCCTCAGAGGGTCCCCAGGGCTGGGGGGCACAGCCTTGAGCAAATCCTATCCCTTGGCAGGCGCAGGCCGCTGCTGGCGTGAAGACCCCTGCCACGACGGTGGTCACAGAGAAGCCGAAGCTCGTCTCAGGCACCGGTAAAGCCGGTTGCAATCAGCTCCCCCCGTCAAGGAGCTGTCTGAGGGTGGGGGGCAGCAATGCTCACCGTGCAGGGGGGCTCAGCTGAGGCCCCCCGACAGCATGGTGCATGGGTAGAGGATGGGAATTGTGAGGGTTTCTCTCGGCCGGCCCATGGCTCCTGAGAGGCTCCCAGGGAAGAGGCAATGGCTGTGGGCTGGGGACCCCACGAGCTGAGGCTGCCCTTGGTGTGTGCCACAGGGCCGCCCGTGCTGTACCCCAACCTGGCTGAGCTGGAGAACTACATGGGGCTCGCTCTCTCCAGCGAAGAGATCCAGAAGAACCTGCTCCCGGAAAGCAGCACTGTAGGTGTCCAGGCTGGAAGCTCGCTCCTGCCCTGCGTGGGGTCCCCATGCCACAGCACCCCTGCTGGTGGGCGTCCCTCCAGGGCCGCATTCTGCCTGGGGAAGGAATGCAGCATCCCCCCAAGGGCTGGTGTGCACAGGCCCCTGTACGCCCGCTGACCCCCAGCTCCATCGCAGGCACTGACCCCTGCCGGGCCCTCTCCGGGCCAGCTGGTCGCCCCTCTGAGTGGGAACAATGCGGGGCTGCGTCGCGCAGAGATCAAGCCAGGTGTGCGGGAGATCCACCTCTGCAAGGACGAGCGGGGCAAGACAGGGCTGCAGCTGAAAAACGTCGACCAGGTGAGAGGGCTGCGCTGGCGTGGGGCTGTGCATGGTGCAGCACCGCATGGCACAGCCCAGCATGGTGCACCGTGGCACGGCACGGAATGGAATGGCATGGTGCACCATGGCACGGCATGGAATGGAACGGCATGGTGCACCATGGCACGGCACGGAATGGAACGGCATGGTGCACCATGGCATGGCATGGCACAGAACAGCGTGGTGCACCATGGCATGGCATGGCATGGCATAGCATGGCATGATGCACCATAGTTTGGCGTGGAACAGAACAGCATGGTGCACCACGGCATGACATGGCATGGATCGGTGTGGTGCACCATGGCAGCGCACAGTGCAGCATGGCATGATGTTGCATGGCAGGGCAGAGCACAGCACAGCACAAGCACGACAGTACAGCGCAGCATGACATGGCACGGTGCATCATGGTGTGGCAATGTGTGGCATTAAATGGCACAGCATGCCACACTGCCCCACAGCAGGCTGCAGCCTGGCATGGCATAGCATGATACATGGCATGGCACAGCCACTGAGTCCCCATGCCAGCACCATGCCATCGCTCCCCCCGTGTCCCCAGGGCATCTTTGTGCAGCTGGTGAAGGCCAACTCGCCGGCAGCGCTGGTGGGGCTGCGCTTCGGGGACCAGATCCTGCAGATTGATGGCAAGAACTGCACGGGCTGGAGCAGTGACAAGGCGCAGCGGGCGCTGAAGAAGGCATCCCCCGAGAAAATCGTCATGGTGGTGCGGGACAGGTGAGCGGGCAGGCAGGCAGTGCCGGCAGCAGTGCCGGTGGTGGTGCTGATGCTGATCACGCTCTCCCCGCAGGCCTTTCCAGCGCACCGTCACTGTGCATAAGGACAGCACTGGCCACATCGGCATCGTGGTGAAGAAGGGGAAGATTGTGTCACTGGCCAAGGACAGCTCTGCTGCCCGCAATGGCCTCCTCACCCACCACTGCATCTGCGAGGTGAACGGCCAGAACGTCATCGGCATGAAGGTAGGGGCTGTGCACAGCCCAGTGTGGAACATGCCTGGGGGTGCCCGGATCCCACTGGGGAGCTGTGAGGGGCTGCCGCAGGGCAGTGGGCAGAGCTGGGTGCCCCATGGGACCCACCCGCTCTCTCCCACAGGACAAGCAGCTCACGGAGGTGCTGGCAGGGGCCGGGAACGTGGTCACGCTGACCATCATCCCCACAGTGATCTATGAGCACATGGTCAAACGGTGAGAATGCAGGGCCATGGTGCTCGCCCCCACCCTGCTGGGGCCCCCCGGGGCCCCCCAAAGAGCTCCCCAAGCTCACCCCACTGAACACCCATCCCTGTGCTCAGGCTCTCGGCAGGGCTGGTGAAGTCAGCCATGGACCACTCCATCCCTGACCTCTGACGTGATCGTTGCTGTCCTGGGGAGCTGACGCTGGAAGCATGAAGGGGCTGCTGAAGTACCCCTGCAGCATCCCCGAAAGCAGCTGTTTTAGCACAAACCCCCTCATCCCTACAGAGGCTGGTGGCTGCTGGGTGGTGTGGGGGAACTGCCGGCCTGGGCTGTCCCCCTCCTCCTCCTCCTCAGCAGGGATGGGGCACGTGCCCTCCCCCTGTCCTGGGGTCCTCACGTCCCCCTGTGTCCCCGCTCAGGCCAGCCCCCCTTGGGGCAGACGCCAAAGGCTGGCTCCAGCCAAAGCAGACACAGACCCAGTGACATTTATTACATCCACCACAGACAGCGAGTACAGGACAGGGGAAACAAGAAAAGGGGGGTTACAGCTTTTTCAGTTCTGTATTTAAAAAATATATTATATAGATTTGTCTTTCAAATATAATCGTTACATTTATTTCTTGGCAAAGCTTTGGATAGTCTAACAGACGTGTACACAGATCCACAAATACATTGCACAAGAGGCGTATATCCTAGCTCCACTTACATCGGCCGCCCCGGCTGCCTGGCCACCGGTTCTCCCCCAGTATTTCACCCGGCACCTGGTGCTGTGCCAGCGGCTGCCGCTGCCTCCGCAGCCCCCCAGCACGGGCAGAGCCCCTGCCCCACGCTCCAGCCGCTGGACGGAGGATGTGGGGAAGACCAGGGCAGGCAGGACACGGCGCGTGCCCCTCCAGGGACTGCTGGGTGCCAGCGCGTGGAGCATCGCCGGCTTCCAGGGCACCTGGCTGGTGGGGCACCCGTGGGTGGTGGAGTGGGCTTGGGTGAGGGGGAAACACTGTTAGTTCAAGTCACGAAGAAGCCACAGACATTCGTGGGGGTGGGAGCGCTGCGCACCCAGGGGAGTCCCAAGTCTCGCGTCTCGCCAGCCCCTGCTGAGCAATCCTTGCTGTCTTTGTTTCTCAAAAAAAAAAAAAAAAAAAAAAAAAGGCAATTTTCCAGAGGCCACCAGCAAAACTGGGATTTGGCTCGGCCAGTGCAGGCAAAGGCGCTTGGCTCTGCCTGCGTGGCCCTGCCCGCACCCCCTCGCTGCCTCCCGCAAAGGCATCCTCGAACTCCAGCACAGGGTGGGACCATCGGCATCACCAGCATCGCGCTGCCAAAGCCGCGAGAACCCCTAGCCCCGCTCCATGGCAGCCAGAGCCAGGGCTGGGGGTTTCCCACCCCATTCGCTGCTGCCGCGGCCCCAACAACCGGGGTTCAGTCTGTACCGAAAGAAAAAGTGAATATAGTGCAAAGCAAAGGGAGGATGGATCAAGGCTTCCTCGGGGGCCACTCTGCCTCGCTCGGGGGTGCGGGAGCTGCAGCCTGGGTCCATCCCCATGGGGGGGACACATTTCCCAAGCAATGGGTGGCTTGAAGAGGGGCCGAGCAGGATCCGGCCAGGGCCTCATCCCACCAGAGAGAGGAGGACAGACACCAAAGCAGGTCAGCAGGCCCAGGCAAAAGTGCCCCATGGGCTCCCACTGCCACCCCTCCCGCTCCAGAGCTGGTCCCTGCATCCAGGCGGGTTCCCCCTGTCCTCCTGCCCACAGCCAGGCTTTGCTGTCGCAGTGCAACCTGGAGCAAGAAATGCACCCAGGGAGTCTCGCTGCTCCCCTCGCCCAGCCAGGCGGCCCCTCGCCATCTCCCACCTGTGGCAGGGCAAGGGCAGCCAAAAGCCAGTGCAGTGAAGGGCTCAGCCAGAGGCACCGCGGCAGCGGCGGGGCAGGGGCATCCATCGTGGTGCTCAGTGCCTTGTCCTGCATCGCCGCTTGGCACCTCTCTTCCAGCAACAGTCCTTTCCCTCCTCCAGGACAAAGGAGCCGGGGGACAGGGGGCAGCACACCCCAATGCACCCACAGCCCCCCCCGGCCCTCTCCCACCCCCACCCCGGGGCTGCATAACGAGCCAGAGCCGACGAAGGACCCCAGGAGAACAGGGACACGCCGGGGCTTTACAATCAGCAGTCGGGTCTGTGGGGGTGGGCGGGGGGTGTCCGGGGGTGTCAGGGCTGGGTGCTGCCCCCGGGGCCGTGGCTGGCGACAGGGCGACAGCCCATCCTGCGGATGGAATGGAGGGCCACGGTGCAGCAGCCCCGCAGCAGTGAGCTGATGTTGTAGATGGGCTGGCCCTGCCGGCGCTGCGAGCGGCACAGCCAGGCCACCGTGGGCACCGCCGGCACCACCACTGCCAGCAGATCCACGATGAAGTGGCGGCTCCAATAGCTCTTGGAGGGGGCGGCCTCGCAGCCGGACGCCTCCATCGTCTCCTCCTCTGCCACGCAGGCGATGGCCACCGAGGGGCTGGCGCTGGGGGGCTGCCGCACCGCTGGGTTGCAGGGGGCACCCCCCTCAGCCCCGGCACCCACCGTTGCAGTGTCGGGCTCGGCTGCCAGCAGGTCCATGGCCCCGGTGGGGTTGGAGAGCTCGGGGCCGGGCATCACGTCTTCCATTTCAGAGACCCAGGCTGAGGTGGGGCTGCCTAAGCTGCAAGCCTGGGACTTCATCACCTTCTCCAGGATGGTGTCCAGGTCAGGCTGGCAGGGCACGAAGTCTGTCTGGATGGCCCGCTCCTGCATGCAGCTGGCTTGCACCCCGGCCTCCACGCCGCCCCGCAGCCCCAGCAGCTTCTCGTAGGTGGAGCTGGGGGGCAAGCGGGTGCCAGGCTCGTCCCCCACCTCCAGCGGGTCCGTGTGGCAGGGAGCCTCCTCCACCCCCACGAAGCCGCTGTCGGCCCCCTCGTCCAGCGAGATGGTCTGTGAGCCCCCCACGTTGCGGTCCCCAGCCCCCTGGTCACTCAGCTTGGTGTAGGTAGAGCTGCGGGTGAGGGATCGGGCTGGGGACCCCCCGGCTGACTCGCCAGCCCCCTCCTCCTTCAGTGCCCCGTTCTGCGCCACCTCCATGCTGTGCAGCAGTGTCTCCAGCTTCTTGTTCTGGATGTTGATGTCCACAAAATACTTCTGGAGCCCCTTGTCCTTCTCCAGCAGGTTGTTCTTCACCGTGTCGATGACCTGCTTCAGCTGCTTGATCTCCTTGCGGGCCTCCTTCAGTGCCAGCTGGGCCTCCACGCGGTGGCACTCCTCCTCGATCCAGTCCTCCTGCATCCGTGACAGCTGCGTCTTCAGGTCCTCAATCTCAGCATCCCTGTGAGAGACGAGGAGGGCACCGCCACGGCACTGAGAAGGCTGCGGGACCAGCCGTGTCCTCATGTGCCTGGCACTGAGTTGGAGCCAGATCACCCAGTAACACTTGTGGCTGGGACCCAGGGATGGATCCAGTGGCTCGGGGACCCTTGGGAGCAACGTTCAGGGACCCTCGGGAGCGATGCTCAGCCTTCTCCCGGAGGGGCTGCAGAGCCCAGGTCTCCTGAGGGCTGCGTGGGGATGGGCAGGTGCCCTGAGCGGGCGCATGGCAGCTGGCATGTCGGCGAGGACGTGCCTAAGCCCAAGAGGAGCAGATGGGGATTAGCCACCCTCTGACGCTGAAATTCAGAAAAAGCGTGGCAGAGACTTAAGCGGGGGTGCAGGGGAGAACACAGCCACCACAGGTGGGATGTACAGGCTCCACAGCCCCAAAATCCGCGGCTCCCTGGTTAGACGGGCATCAATGCCAGATGCCCACATGCCTGCAATGCCACTGTAAAGCTGTGAACCTGGTGCCTGGGCATGAGCCCAAGGACAAGGTGCAGTGCTGGGCACTGAGAGCCCCCAGAAGGACCAGTCCCACACAGGAGCTGCCACTGCAGGTGCCGATGGCTGGTGCCAGGACCCTTCCCAGCGGCTCCCGTGCCGGGGGTCTGTGCCCACTGTTCCTATGCTCACCTGTCCTGCAGCCGCTCCTGTGTGTCCTTCAGGCGAGCCTTCAGGTGTCTGATGCAGACCTCCTTCTGCTGCAGGGGTGTCAGGTACTGCTCCGGCGTCGGTGGCTTTATCCCATGGTTGTCGCTGCAGAGGTTGTACTTGGACGAGCGCCTGCAGGGACACAGATGTCACCCATCCGCCGGTGCCAGCGCTGGCACCAGCTCAGCAGAGGGGCCCCAGGGGAGATGCTTGCTCTCAGGGTGCAGCTCCATAGCACATCCCAAAGTAGCCCTGCAAGGCAGGAGGAGCAAGGTGGGTGTCTGAGGGTGCTGTGCCACTGGCAGGACAGTGGGTGCAGCCTGAACCCGCTGGTGCTTCCCACAGCCACGCAGCCCTCTGCAGAGCTGCAGGTTTTGCCAGGGCGGCGGGCACATGAGCAGAACTGGGAGCAGGTGGGCACCAAGGTCTCTGTGTGCCCAGAGCAAGCTTTCCGGGGAATGACAGAGGCAGATGGAGACCCCAGGGTGGGATCAGCCCCATCAGAGATGGAAGCAGAAGTGGGTGATGGGAGGGTTTGGGATGGAGCAGGTCTGGAGCTGGCAGCTGTCCTGCCCTTGGACAGCAAGCTGTGGAGCATCTGGCACCTGCTCCAGACGGGGCCAGCAGCATGTCCGCACCCTCCTTGTGCTGCCACCAGGGTGGATGAGGTGACATCTCTGGCCCAAAGCCCAGGGCAGCCTGGAGAGCAGGAGCTGGCCAGGGACAGGGCTGCATGCCTGGGCTGGAGGCACACAGAGAACTGGGCGCAGCGCGAGATGCTCCTGCATTGCAGCAGGGTGGACCAAATCCGCTGTGCATCGCAGCAGGGTGGCACGTTCTCTCTGTGTGTGACAGCCCCCATGCATGCTGGCAGGCAGCCCAGCAGCCTTCGGCCAGAGACATAAGGATCATGTTAGGAGCAGCCAGGCAGACCCGTGGCCTTGCAACACCCCACAGCAGCAGGATGGCCACCACTCCCTGCTGCGGTGTGCACAGGCTCTGGGCACAAGGTTACCCTCAGGCCCCTCATATCCTCCCAGATCTGATGCCAGCTCTGGGGCTGGAAGGTGGCTGGGGGTGGGAGGAAGCAGCCCAGCCTGGGGACCAGCCTCACTCCCTGGAGCAGTACACCAGCAGCCCAGAACGCTGGCACAGGCTGGCACAGCTCAGTGCCCGGCTGTTTATGCCCCGAGCGCACTGGGAGCTCCCCGCTGAGAAGCCAGGCTGCTGCCAGCCCTCGCCAGACTTCTGCCGGGCAGCACGAGGGGATGGAAATCAAGCTCTTGTCCACTGTGCCTTTGGTCCTGAAGGACCCAGGTGCTCCTCAGAGAGCAGGAGCAGCAGGAGGGATGCGAGCAGCGTGCAAGCCACAGCCATGGCAGGACAGAGGGAAGGGGATGGGGTACCAGGCTGGCAGGCGGGGGGACAGGGAGGTAGAAGACACAACAATGGCGGCAGAGAGGTTTGAAGGAGGATGGTGGGGGTCTTTGCGAGACACAGCAGCGGCTCCGCCAGCTCTGGCTCCCCCAGCGCACAGCCTCACTCCACCGGCCCCTGCACTCCTGTCCCCGCCGGGCACCAGCACCGGCAGCACGGGCACTGCTCCCCTGCTGCCCGGGGGCGCCCGGCAGCTGCCCTGGGGCCACGGGTGATGGGTTACCTTGGGGTGGGGCTGCTGTCGCTGCCCTTGCAGGAGCCAGAATTGCTGCTGCTGCTCAGCGAGGAGGTGCCGTAGGTGTCCCTCCCGGGGGGCGAGGGGCGCCTGGAGGCAGGGAGAAGAGGCTGTGTCTCAGGCCGAGTGGCTGAGGGCGCTGAAGACTTAAAGAAGGAGGCAAAGCCACTCCGTCCATAAAACCCGCGACTGCCAACCACCACACCGAGAACACACAAGACAAAAGGACAAAACAAACAGCAGGGATCAAAATGGCACAGACATGGCGACGGGCACAAGGCAGGGCTGGGGGTGGACTGCCCACCCACTCCCCACCCAGCGTGGCATCCCCCGGACGCTGGCACAGCATCCCTGCACCCCAAGGATGAGGAGCCCCTTGGGAGCCTCCCAGGAGCATGGCCCTGGCAGAGCTCAAGCTACCCCGCTGCCTGCTGCCAGGTCAGATCTGCCTTCTCTCTCTGCCCATGCTGCCGGTGGCAGCCAGTACCTAAATAACGGCAGCCCAGGCCATGGAGACAGTTGGAGGGGAATAAATGCTTTTTTTCTCTTTATTCCCTCTTGCTCTTCATCACTGCAGCTCAAGAAGAGGCTTTCCAAGGGCTAACACACCTCCCAGCTTCACCCCCCAAAACCCAGTGCCCTCACACTGCTGCCAGGGTCCTCCGCCACCACCTGCCTTTGCCCGGACGGGCAGAAGGGTCGGTCCCAGCTGCAGCAGAGACGGACAGAGAGGGATGGGGGGTGCAGCGCTCGAGGGGCTGCATGCACAGATGGGGAAGTGCTGTGCAACGGGCAGCGACATGCAACCCCCGAAGAGCTGGGCGGGGGGTTCGTGCTGCAAAGTGGCAGCTCGTGGTGTAGGTGGGGATCGTTCCCTCCCTGCTGCCAGCCAGGAGAAGTGCCAGGCAGGTGCCAGTGCCCAGTCCCAGGGGCCAGAGGCCGAAGCATATTCACCTCCGTGATCCGGTGGACGAGCGTCTGCTGCCCGGCAGAGACATTGCTGCGGTGCCACAGGTCCTGGGCACAAGGGAACTGCGGGTTAAATGCAACAGAGAGAGGAGGTGAAGGCAGGGAAACGGCCCCAGTGAGACAGTAACCATGCAAAGTGCTGGCACAGGGGTCAGCCCCTGCACCAGAGCATCAGTTCAGTCCCCAGGGCCACCCGTACAGGGACAGATGCAGACAGTATCCCCTGCACAGCTGGACTGTGCTCCCTGTCTGCTCCACGGCCCAGGAACGCCGGGATGCTGCATGTCCAGGGTGCCACCCTGGCAGGGCATGCGGGAGGCACACGGTTGCTTCATTTCTAAGGCAAAACAGAAGCATAGCAGGTACCTGCCCATGGGCTGAAGCCCCCTTCCCACCAGTCTCCAGACACGGGACAAGCTTTCCCCTGACCCCAGGTCCCCATCCCTGCCAGGGAAAGGAGGTCTGCCACAGGGACCAGTGTGCCTGCAGCGGTGGCATTACTCGGGGCAGAGATGGGACAAGGGCACTGACACCCAGCCCGGGACCTCACCGAATTTCCACCCAGGCAGGCAGCTGTCCCCGCAGCGGGCTGGGCGCCCGCTTTTTCTTAACTAAGTCCGAATCACCCATTCGCCAGTGCAATCAGGTAAGGAAGCACAGATCCCTGTGTGATGCGGCAGCAGCAGCTAATCCCTCGGGAAACACACAGCCCGTTTTCCTGTAAATAAATAGGCCAGATCCAGAGGCTCGCAGCGACCAGCGGGAGCTGCTCAAGGAGGCAGCACCTCGGGCACATGCAGGGATGTGATTGCAGCAGAGGGGAGCTATGGAAAGGACCTGCTCAGCACATCCAGCCCATTGAGCATCCCATGGCACTGCTGATGCCTCACTGTGCTCAGAGGCTGCTGGGGACCAGCCAGGCTGGGAGCACCGTGTAGGGCCCCCCCCATCCCCAAGCTGATTCACAATGCTGGTATTTGTCCCAGATTTTGGCAGTTCCAGCCCAGAGCAATGTAAGCGATGGGACCGGCCAGCTGATAATCGATGGGCAGTCGGAAACTCTAAGTGCTGCTTGGCCCCAGTCCAGGGGAGTGCGAGGAGTGGGACAAGAGGGGGAGGCAGGAGAGGAGGGAGCACAGCCAGCTCACCCCGATGTACTCTTTGGTATTTGCCACCCCAGGGTTGTTTTTTCTAGGCTAACTCCTGCCCAATGCTCAAAGCCCACAGCAGCCAGCCTGGGCCTCTCTTCTGCCCAGGATCTGGCACTCCCTGATCCCCAGACCAGGGCACCGAAGACCCCCGAGAGCTGGAGCAGAGGAGACAGTGATGTGCAGCCACAGTGAGCCCCCAGCCCCAGCAGGCACAGTGCCCCATGCCAGGGGGGTGCCAGCACCCCAGGGACACAGTGACCAGGATTTGGGGGTCCTACTGCTCCCCTCCAGGATGGATTTGCCAGGGGAGGACCTAGGCAGGGGGAGGCAGCGCTCTGCCCTGCCAGAAAACCACTCCTGGTTCTACAGCATGCATGGCTGGGTGGCTGCGGGCTTTGCTAATGCAGCAGCGTGAATCAGCATCCAGAGTGAGAGCCGAGCGTGGCCCCGGCGCCGGCGGACGCATCCTCCAGGATGCAGGGCTGCGGCACAGCCGGGCTCTTGCCCGCACAGCCGGTCCCTCGCTTCTCATGCTGCAGGGTGCTCCCCAGGCAGCTCTCAGGCAGGGCTTTCGGGAGATTTGCGGCCATGGGAGTTAGCTCCTCACAGCCCCAAGCCCTGGCTCAATGCAGGGCAGCAGTACCCGGCATCGCCGCTGCCTCCTGCTCTTCCCTGGTCACAGCAAAGTTACCCATACGCCAAGATGGTGTATGTGTGAACTCAGGGGTCCCTCTGCACTCCACTAACATGCAGCACCAGGCAAGTGCCAGCACCGCAGATGGCACGTGTGTGCCCAGCACGCTGGCTGGTACCACGCTGTGGGCTCCTGCCAGCACCCCACACTGCACCCCAGGTGCCTGCCACCAACACCCGCACTGGGAACAGCTCTGTGGGGAAGCCTGGAGTCAGCCTTGCACCTGGGGAGCTCAGTTCTTGTTGTTCCTCCTCCTCCCACTGCTGCAGACTCACCTGGCACCCACGCTGGGGCTCAATGGCTCTCGTGGCACTGACAGACTTAAGGGGTGAGAAACTCAGAGCAGCTCCGTGCTGCTGCCGCAGGGAGCCTGGCCTAGGTCTGCCAGCAGGCACCAAAACCCCATGGAGGGGGAAGCATCATCCTGCACCCTGCCTGGGTCCCCATCTCACAAAGGTGCTGGGCTGTCCATTCCCTCCCAGCTGGGAAGCAGCTTTGCCTCACCAGGCTGCCCTAGGGCACCTTCAACAAGCAGGCTTGAATTCAGTCACTGGTAATAAATTGTCCCTGTCTTTATTCCCAAAGAAGCAACGGGCCATTTCGGTCTCCCCAAAACCCCACCGTGCCCCCAGGCTGCCAAGAACAGGCAGATTGGGCAGACTTTTAGCACCAAAGCTGAAAACACGCCATTCCCACGGTACATGGCTACTTGGCATCTGAAGGCAGAGGGAATTACTCACTTGCAGTCAGAATTACCATTACCCCATGGACCAGGATGAGCAAAGGGAGCCTTGCCATGAAAGCAAGAGGAAATCCAAGATTATCTTACCACATTTGAAATGCGAGAAAGTGAGAAGCAGTGAAGACCTCTGCTTTTCCAGGGATTTGCAGAGGGGATGCCCCTGCCCCCCCTGGGACCCACGCCAGCCCAGCCCTCACCTCCCTGCAACACCTGGCACTTGTGGAGGCTCCAGCTCGCTGCCGCGGCTGTTCATTGATTAGGCATTAGGAAAAACACAGGAAGAGCAAATGAAAAGCATTCAAAGGTGAATAACCTTGTCCCCAGGTGCACTGCACACCCTCCAGCAAGGAAGACGATGGCCGCTGCAAGGGCCAGGAAACAAGAGCAAGTCTCACTAAAATCTAAAAACCATCTAATAGATGGGGCTTGCGGCAGGAGTCAGAGCAAAGCTGCAAGGGAAAGCAGAGAAGAAATCTCGTAAAAACATGGGGGTGGAAAGCAGCCCAAGCCAGGGCAGAGGGTGGGCTGGCTCATTGCTCTGTGTCAGAAGCACTGGGGATGGGGCCAGCAGAGCTGCCCGTGGCTGGCTCTGCACGCTGGCCCCACACGGGAAGGCAGCTTGGGGGACAAAACCTCAAAACCAAACATTGGGAGCCTCAGCAGCGGGAAACAAAACCTGCAGGCCTGGAGGAACACATGCCACTGCCAGCAACCCTGGCTCTGCAAACCCCAAGTCATGCAAAGGAGGGATGAGATAAAGCCAGGTCCCATGTGCCAGCGGAGATGCCCAGCTGACAGCCAGTGTGGGGAATGGATTTCCTCTGCACTTCATTTTAATCGTTGCAGAATGAGGAATATGGGGACCACCTTGCAGAACACAAATGCGGCAGAATCCCTTGCTTGTGGATTGATTCTTACAGAGCTGACAGAACCAGCTTGTGCCCCAGAAGAGAGGATGTGTCTGCAGCACAGGATGCAGAGAGGCAGCTCTAACCTGGCCTCAGAACCTGGCGCTGAGCCCAGCCACACCAACCACTGATCCCCGCAGCCAAAGACCTCATCTCCACACCATGACCCCACCGAGACGTGCAGCCCCAGCTCCTTAGTGCAGCCCAGGCTTGGAATTATAGATTTCAACAGGCATTGCCAGTGCGAGTGTGCTGGCACCAGGAGTGGGGTTAGGGCGATTCGGGGAGCACTGGCTCGTCCCCGTGCTGGGGTGACCAGTGGGACCCTGCTCAGCACAGCACGTCTGCAGCCACGCTCACTGCCTGGGGACAGTGGAACAGTCCAAGGTCTGACAATCAAACTCACACCAGATCCAGAGATCGCGCTGCAAACCATCTACATGTGTCTCAGCATCTTGCAAACCAGCCCAGAATGCAGCTTGGGCGGATGGGCAGGATGAATGCTGCTCAGCACAAGGTCTAACACTCTCTCCTGGAGCCACCGACAGCAAAACTCCCTGTGAATCTCCCAGCCCAGAGTGGAACAGAAAGGCAGCTCGTTTAGAAACAGCAGCACAAAACAGCACTTATTCTGTGCAACAGAATTAGCCCGGGGAATTCATGCTAAATAAAAGCAGTGGTCCCTGAAAAGCTCATCACGAAAAGCTGATACCCCACGCAGGGTGGGATGGAGCACAACTGGGTATGAGAGCCTCTCACCCCCAGGGGTGGGAGATGGATCCCCCCCTCACTGGCATGTTGTGCTGCAACTGCTCCAAGCACCTTCGGCACCTGCTGTGGTCAGCAGCACCCAGCCCCCGGCAGGGCTCAGGCAGCCACTGCTCCCCACACCCAGTACTGGCCATCCCAGCACTGGCCACCCCAGCACAGCACGTGTCCCCTCCCCGCCAGCACAGGTCGTTCAGCCATCTCCCAGCTAGAACCCCAGCGTGTCCCCTGGGGCCCAGAGCCCCTCACTGTCACTGGCCTGGCGTGGGTGACACCATGGGGCTCTGGGTGCACCCGAGCTGCATGCCCCAGTGGGTCCTAGCTCCTGCCAGCCGCAGAGGGGACCTGGGGCACTGATGACCCACAGATCATGCCACGATGGTGATGCAAAGTGCGATGGGTGGCAGAGCGGTGGCAGAGCAATGGCAGAGTGGTGAGAGTGCCAGCAGAGCACCCCGAGGTTCAGCCTGGTGCCCCAGAGAATTTCCCCAAGAAGAGCAGCTCAGCCATCATTTTGGGATCACTGCCCCATAGAGATGCCTCCGTGGCTTGAATGCCGCCGCTTGTTCACTCCATGCTGGATCCCCTGGCCGTGCCAGTGACGGACAGAGGGGGTCAGGCAGGGATCACCCCTCCTAGAAGCTTTCTACATGGGAAATGTGGCCATGGGACCCCTGGAGAGACCCTCGCCATCAGCTCAGTGAATCCTCTGATGAGTCCTCAGCTTGTTCCTCCAGGGCTCTGACAACTACAAGCTCTCAAGTTCACCCCTGTGAGCTCCCAAGGCATCTCCCTTGGCTCGACTCCTGCAGGGTTGAGCAGGAGCCGGCTGCAGCACCAGCCTGAGCTGCCCCACTGGCTTGTCCCGGCCCCACCAGGAACATGCAGAGAAGGTGCAAGAGCAGGCGGCTCACGTGGCAGCCCCAGCCCTCGGCACGCAGACACCCGGGGCCAGCAGCTGCTGCATTTCCCAGATTTCTCGCTCACTGCTTCTTTTGTCGGAGTTCCCATCACCCTGCCTGCTGCCGGATTCCTGTGTTTTCCTTGACGCATCCCGTGTTAGGAGCATTTTGCAATGGTGGCACCAAGCCCAAGCATCTAAGAGCAGCTTTACCGGATTCTGCAGAAATCTTGGGAGAAGAACCATGCCTCCCCTGCAGGTCCCTCCCCACGGGGCTGGGGGCGGCCGGGAGATTTTCAGCCTTCCAGTACTAACAAGATTAAAAGCAGAGAGCAACAGGGGGAGGGAAATGACAGCTTTGTTTTCCCAGGAAACAAAAAGAGCTCCCGAGGAGACCTCTCTGCCTTTCTGACATGGGCCCTGCTGTTCTTCACACTAAAAATAAGCAAAGTGCTGAACATGGCAAACAACCAGCAACCGGATTTGGGACAGAGCGCTGCGTCCCCAAAACAGCGGCAATGCCAGGATCAGTTTCAAAAGGAACTGGGATGCAGTTGGGTGGTGGTGGGAAGGAGCAGGATCTGGCAGCCGGGGCCGAGGTCGGCAGAAGTCCAGCGAAGGAGGGGGTCAGCACTGCAGGCACCATCCGAGCTGCTGGAGGCAAATGCCGACTGCCTGGCGCACAGTGGTGACCATGTTTGTGCTCCTCCTTCTGCCACAGGGGATTTTTTGGGAGACAAGGGCTGCTTTGCTCCTGCTTGGGAGTTTCCAAGGGAGCGGTGAGATCTCCAGGGGTTGGGAAACTCTGTTCCCTGCTCCAGTAGAGACGGGCTCATCCCAAAGCAGGCAGAGCTTCACCTGGGTCCTGGATAGAGGGAGATGCTCCAGTTCCTGCCAGAGCAGAGCGCTCGGGCAACAGCGGGGACAAAACGCACGGGATGTTTATGCAACACCACCAGAAAAATCAATTTCGCTAAGAGTTGTATCACGTAACGAAACACAGGAGCATCTCCTTTTATTCTCGTTTGTTATAAAATGCTGAGTCGACACCCAGAGATTACAGGGAAATAGAGACCATTCGAAAAGATCGGGTTATGCAGCTCATCACTTTTCCAGCTGACCTGGCTGCAGCACCAAGCGGGGAGGTGGCAAGCCCTGGCCCTCATTAGCTAAAAATAAGGTGCCTGACCAGAGGGAACAGGCTGGTCTCTTGCTGAGGCCTCTGGAGGCAAAGGGCAAAGAGCTCTGTGACAAATGCTGCAGCAGCAGCAGTTGCTGTAAGCCGGAGCTGGGTACCAGGATGAAACCCTACGGCCATCCCCAGGGCTGGGCAGGGGGGCAGGTGGGGGACGCAGGTGAGATCACACTGCACAGCCCCTTCTGTGCAGGAGCTCTGCTCAGGAGCTGACTGAGGACTGGTAAGCAGAAGGAAGAGCCCACTCCTTCAGGATACAAAGGCAAAAACATGGAAGGCAAATCCTGATTCCAACACAACAGCTAGTCTCGCCCTCCACACGGTTCCGGTGCGGCAGAAGCAGGTCTCCCCTAACCACCTTGAGCGAGGGCTGGGAAAGACGGCGGTCACGGAGGATTAGCCCCGGGTCCCTGCACCGCTGGAATGGCCTACTTTAACACCACGCCAGATCTCCTGCCTCAACCCACTGCAACACTGCCGAGGTGCCAGCATCGGCATTGCCCCCTCCTGACCCCCCAGCCAGGGACCTCCACAGCCCCTGAAACCAGGAACTGCACCTTCTTGCACAAGGTCACGGCACAATGCACCCACTGCCCAGAGAGGGTGGGCACACCGCTCCTTCATAAGCACAAGAAATGCACAGCAGCAGGTTTCTGTGCGACAGCCAGGCAGCACTGACCTTGTAGGGAGGAGAGAAAAAGAGCACCCGGCTCATCAATCAGCTCATGTGTTTTCTGCGTCCCTTCAGAGATGGAGCATCAAGGCATTAAATAATAAAATCTCAATCGCACAGCCGCTCCGGCTCCTGCAGTGTCCTATGGTGCTGGAGACACATCTGGTGCTGTACGAGCAGATGTGGGTCTGGTGCATGCAGGGAGGGTCTGGTGCACGTGATGTGGGTCTGGTGCATGCAGGGAGGGTCCAGTCAGTGCACTGCTGGTCTGTGTGAGCATGGTGTGTGTCCGATGCGTGCTGTGTGGGTCTAGTGCATGTAATATGGGTCCAGTGCTTGTGATGCAGGACAGATAGGTGTGATGTGGGTCCAGCTGCACGCAGTGTGGGTCCGGGTACATAAGATGTAGGTCTGGTGCATGCCATGGGGGGCCGGTACATGCAGTGCAGGTCCAGTGTGTGTGCTGTGGGTCTGGCAGGCGTGACGAGGGTCCAACGCATGCCATGGGGGTCTGGTGCATGTGCTGCAAGTCTGGTGGGTGTGACGTGGGCCCAGTGCATGCCATGGGCATCTGGTGCATGCCATGGGGGTCTGGTGGGTGTGACGTGGGTCTGGTGCGTGCCGTGGGGGTCTAGTGCATGCAATGAGGGTGTGCTGCAGGCCCGATGCGTGACCCGCCCCACGCACCCCCTGCCCCGTGGCCCCCACACCCGATGAGCTGGCAGCCCCGTGCGGTAGCCCCCCCCCCCGCAGGCTGCAGCCAGAAAGGGATGAGTCACCGCGGCCGCGGGGCCCCGCTGCCCCCCGCCCGCCCCCCGCCCCGCTCACCTGCGCGGGGCCCCGCCGAGGTCCGGGGCGGCAGCGCCGGGGGGGGCTCAGCGACCTGGCGGGGAAGGGAGAGAGAGCGGCGGTGAGCGGCGGCTGCGCGGGGTGCGCAGCGCAGTGCGGAGCGCGGTGCGGTGCCGTGCCCCCCCTCTCCCCCCGGCCCCGGCCCGGCCTGACTCCCCCCCCCCAACCCCGCGGCCTCCCCCGCCTCCATCACCTGCGCTGGCCTCCATGGGTGCGGCGGAGGGATGGAGGGATGGAGGGAGGCAGGGATGGAGGCAGGGAGGGATGTGCCTTGCAGCTGCGTAATTTGCCTCCCTCCCCTGCGCTCTTAAAGCGACGGCAGCGCGGGTGCCCCCCCCCCCCCCCGCCGGGTTTCCCCCCGTTTCTATGGCAACTCCTCTCTGCCGAGGCGCAGCGCCCTCCAAAAAAACCCAAAAGCCGGTCTCTCCGCGGCGGCGGAGCCCCCCCGCGCCTGGGGCGGCCGGCGGCGGGTCGTGCTTGGCTCCTCTCCCCGTGTAACCCCGAGGTGGGAGGGGGGAGGGGGGTGGGGGGAGGGGGAGAAAGACGCCGAAGGTGGGAGAGGCCCGGGGCAGCCCCATGCTGCATCCCTGCATCCACCTGGCCCTTGGACTCTCCCCAGCATCTTAATTTGCATCTAACTGGTCCAATTCTGAGGGCATCCGTGCGGTTTAATTAATGACGCACTTTCATCAAGTGAAATAAATACAGAAACGAACGGCAAATCCCCCCTGAAACACCGGCGGGTCAGTCCAGCGGCCGCGGCGGGGCTGGGGAGCCGCGGGCATCAGCAACGCCGAGCTGCTGGGCTGGCACATGGCGTGGGCACTGTGTGCCCCTTGCCCCCCCCCCCCCCCCCCCCGACTCCCCCCCGCTTGCTTGGTGCAGAATCGTGCTGGTAAGCGCTGGCACAGCACATCCGAGCTCCCAGGCATGGCCTGGTTACTCATGGTGCTACCTACACGTTACTCTCTGTGGCCATCCAGCCTAACCTTTCCAAATTCTTTAATGAGCAAACACCTAGGGCGAGGCTGCTGGGCGCCCACTGGGAGCTGCCCAGTGACTCACTGTGGTCCACCTGGCACAGCCGGGGCCTCAGCTCCATCCCCCGGCGGCTGCAGGCACCCTGTGGGGCACGGTGAGGTGCACATACACGTGTGTAACGTATAGGCACGTAACAGCCCAGGTGTATGCATGCAGGTATAGACTTACGGAGGGAAAGCGTTCACCGGTCGGCAAGGTGGGGGCTCCTGGGCTGGGCCTGGACCCCGGGCTGGCAGGCTGGGCCAGGTTAAAGCCCAAGCCCCCACCTCACTCACACCGCTGCACCCCGCCAGCACTGAGCTTCCCCTGCCATCGCAGGCTCCCTTGGTAACTCCCCCACGGTTATTTCAGAACACTGACAAACCTGTTTTGTAAATACACGCCAGTCTTTCTTCCAGGACTATTTCCTGCAAGATTTGTACCTCATTTATTCTGACACTCAGACTGTTTTCAATGTACATATATATCCTGCCTGTCATTTATTCCTGCCTGCCTCCTGCCCGCCTCCATCCTCCTTTTGTTCCCTCTTTCCTGGTGAATCCATTGCACAGCCTCTCTCCTTGCAAGGAAAATTAATGAGTTATTGCATCTGCTGCTGCTGGAGCTGCTCTTGCCATGCAGCAGCAGCAGACATGGCACTGGCGGAAGCTCTGATGCGGGGTGCAGAGTCATTTTGGATGGCTTTTGGGGGAGAAAAAATGGTTTCTCTTCCCTCCCCAGCCCACCGTTTCCCAGGAAGTGTGGTGTGGAGCAGGGGGCTCACCGAGATACATGCTGTGCCAGGGGGGATCAGACCTGCTGTGGGCTTGCTCCCGAGGTGCCAAGCGTGAGATCTGGAGAACTGAACCCCCTCCTCAGCCCGGGTCCGTACTCAGCTCCTGAACAAAACCGTGGCCTGGCCCCAGAGGGGAGAGGGAGGTAAGCCGCTCCCGATTATGGTCGGCCTCAGAGAGCATCACTCCTATTCACATCAGAAAAGGGAAATACTATCTATTCTGCAGAAAACAGAAAGGTTTTTAACAAACAGGATCCCTTTTCCCTCCCATACACCCAGAAAAGGCTTCTTATTGCTTATTTTAATCAAATACTACATGGAAAATGGGAAACCAGGTGAAACCCTCGTAATCAGGCAGCCCAACCCCCAGCCCGTCCCTTCCCACCCAGCACAGTGTCTTCACTCATTTTAAAATCTTTTTATTCCTCTGAACAGACCCCTCAAAATCAATTCCTGGCACCCCCTACACCCTGCCTGCACAAATAAATCAATGCATGGCAGGAACAGCACACGTCAGCAGGACCAGATGCACGGGGTGCAACTGAACACCCACAAAACCAGGATGACAATATCATCCATCCGTTTAAATTTTAAGGAAAATCACCAAACCCACTTGACTCTAAGAAGGCAAACCCAAAGGACAGCTTAGGCTGCGGCTGGTTTTGATCCTTCAGAACAAAGGAAACATCTTCTTGTGATTTTTATTGATTTCAGATTAAGAGATATCAGCATACCCGCAGCACTGTAACACTCCAGAGTGCTGAGCACACACAACCATCCCGTGCATCACAGGTTTGATATGACTGAAAAACACTACCTTTACAAAAATGACAGCAGAAGTATTAAAACTTATTCTAAATTAGATCAAAATGCAAAGAAGTAATAACATTTCAGTTTAACATCCATTTTTAATTAGGTCTATGCCTAAATAAAAGTTTTAGTCTCTAAGTAAACGTGCTCCATGATATCTAACATGGGAGGATTTCTCCTGTGTGACTTTTCGAGGGATAATGTAACTCCTCTCTGCCTGAACACATGAAAACGGTGCTGGAGACAGGAGCTTGCTAAACCTTAAAATACCAAATACTGAACATTCTTTGAAAGGAATAATTTCAAATAGACTAATTTTTTGGCAAAGTAAGCTTAACAGACTTCTCTTGCTGAAGGCATTAGATAATTCACACTCACAAGCCCTGTTAATCACCTAACCTCCAAAGCTGCTCTCTGAGGAAGGTTTTTAAGGACTTTCATACAATCCTTCACAGTGTAAATCACTTATGTAGAATATGTATTTTAGCTATATTGTATTAATGGAATAACTAACTGCTCATCACATAAACATATATATTAAAATAAACCTACTAGTGAACACCTTGGTGGCCAACACTGAGGCAGCACACCTGCACAAGCTGGGACCTGGCAGTTCGGAGAGGTGGTATAATATAAAGGCAGCTCCGCTCAGTTACCACAGCTTGACAAGACATTAAATCATCTTTTTTTCCCCCAGGAAATCTATTTGCTGGAAAATTTAGAATTAAGATTTTTTTGTTAGCTTATCCAAATATTGCATGATTTCAGCAAGTGTCAAACATTGGGCCAGTGGTGGCTGTAATGTCAGCAAAGGGAGCGCTCTGATGAAGTGCAATAACTGACTGCTTCTGCAGGACAAGGAAGATGTAAAACTGGGCTGCGACTTCTTTCCGGTTGTTTTTCCAACAGAGCTCCCGAAAACTGAACGAACGCATGCCTGATCTCTTCAGGTGCTGCATGAGAGAAATGAGAACATCAGTCAGGTCAGCTTCCCTGCCCATAAACCCAGATCCCATCAAAGCTGAACCGAAGAGCGCTGCTCGGAGTGAATATTTTCTGCTTGAACACCTTGAATAGGATCTTATCTTGGCATTTGCATTTATGTAAGTGGCTCTTAACATTTTATTGCCATAATATTGCTAGCACCTACCTACGTTACTAAAATCTACATATGCCCAGTTCCACTGAATTCACCGAAACAGTATTGAGGCATGCGATGAAGCACATCTATAAGGGTTCTCATGATTCAAAATGATAAGAACCGCCGCATGCCTTGTTCATGGGATACAGAGTACCGGCTGTATCACAGGCAATTTCAGTCACATCTAACGAAGTGGTATTATTGCTTGGTTTTTAATGGCGCTTGGACATTCAGCATCAGAGCAGCCTGTTAGAGCTGGCTTCTGTTAGAGTCCTGGCGATACGGCGTATGATGTCTTACATTACAGTTTCACCAGTTTCACCAGGATTTCTGCAAGAAAAGCAGAATAAACCTTCCCAAGGCAAAGGCTGCCCTCCCTGGTGAATTTCAAGCACCTTGAAAGCACCAGGGCATTAAAACCTCTTAAAGAAGGTGATACCAGCTTTCTTTTTAACGTAACCCTGATTCATTTCCCTAGCTGACATCTCAAGAGGATGAATAGCTAAACAATGGCACCCGGCAGTGCCCAGCTGAGATCTGGAAGCCTGTAAGCAGCTGTGAGTTGGGTTTTCTAGAGATACTCCAGAGCATACTCATAGAAGGAAGAGAGCAAGGGCCTAGCATTAGAGCAAACACTGCCCTGAAAGCAAACGTTCAGGAAGTTCTAGCGATTCCAGCAGCTGTGGGAGAAGACACTGTGTCAGGCACTCAGACTTTTCCTATGTAAATACCCAATAAAATGCAGTTACACGCTGCATATAAAGAGGCAGCAATATGACCAACAGTCTAAGTAGGAGATTTTCTGACATGGTCCACCTGCAATCAACACCTGGCTTTGGCATCTAATGACTAAATCCTGCACAGTACCTGTAAAGTTCTTAATAACTGAAGAGTTCTTTTGCTCCACCTTAGTTCTTCACTGTCTTTCCTGTTCCTTGTTAGTTCCTCGAGAGGAAATAGAACAGAAGGTTAGACAGCACGTGTAAAAAGTCACACCCCATGATGATAAAAAGGACAAGAGTTTTAGCCTAATTGAAAATCCAGCTGGAGCTGGGCATTTTGATGGCCATACTCAGGATAACTGACACCTCTGTGGCCATACCGGGCTTTGTGAAACAGAGAAAAGAATGTGTTCTGGTTTTGACTTTGTGAAAGGTTGTATTGGTCAGGGGCCAAAAAGAATGTTCAAAAATTTGGATTTAGATTTTGGGCTTCACCTCTGAAGTCAACAGGAGAAGACTGCCCTTGTTTCAGAGTGTCTGAGCATCCTCACAGCCAGTAAGTTCAGAAACTGTTTCCTTCTTACAGGAAGCACCATCTCTATGTAAGGAGCTGTTTCCCTCCCAGACTGTAACCTTTGAATGTGGGAATACCGCAGCCCTGATTATCAAGCTATACAGTTTCTGACTGGCAAAACATGTACTAAAGATGATGTTAGTACACCAAAATGCACTGTAAGTTCATGACGCTATTACAAATATTTTTAAAACATTTCTGAGGAAGAACACCGTTCTCTTCTGAAATAAGTCAGAGGGGTCAGCTTCGGGTATGCATACATTTGCTAACTCAGCTGGCTGTGTTTCAGCTTCTTGGCCCGGGCAATTGTTCACCAGTGAGGAGCTCTCAGAGAAAGTCAGTCTATCCTGCTGTTAGAACAGAAGGGATGATCAGTAGGCAACACCATTTATGCATACAGTGCACTTCTCAATTACATAATTCTGCTCAAAGCATTTACTGTAATAAACCAAAATGATTTAATAGTTGCTATTTCTACCATGTCTGTTCTCACATAGGCAGGGACCTCGCTGTAGTATTTGTCCTACAGCTGGGTCTGTACCTATGGCCTCCGTTCAGACACAGACCCTGCATTTTCTACTCCTGTTAGGTCCAATTTTGTCATTCTTTTTCAGCTTTAGTGAGTTTCATATTCTCTAAAGAATGCCCTTTCAAGTCAGCATAAATGAAGACAGCAGAAATAATTTGTTATTGCTTAAGTATTTTCTCAATACGAGACACAAAAGGTAAGTTTTATCCTTTATCAAGATGATTATATTTATCTCTTTAGTACAAAGAGTCTGTATTTCCTATTAAGATTTCATTTATGCTTAATGGTTAGACTGTAATCTATACTTATTAATAGACATTTTAATTAATCATTCATTCATTGTAAAGCTACTAAAGTGCTAATAAATAAATTTTCGTAACACAAGCTACTTAATGCTACATCGGCTGTTTCTAGCATCCTTTTCAAACATGTATTAGTAATTTGTTAATGTGTGTTACACAGAAGCCTAGCATAAAATGAAAACAATAAATACATATAGGTCTCTAAAATTTATGGAAACTGCTCACTATCATTTCACCACAGTTATCATGAGTTTCTTTTCTGTTATTCTGTGATGTCAACATAAACAAATCATTTCTAGTTTTTCTCTCAGTCTCTGAATGAGCTGATTCCTGCAGGTAACTTGGCTCTTCTACTATCAGCATCTCTGTATTAATAAAAAAACAAGGTTTAAGAGGCAATTACTGTGAATCACTGTCCTTAAAAAAACAAACAAACAACACTGAACAACAAAACTCACACCCTAGCTAGCAATCTTTGAAAGAAAGGGACAGAATGAGTAAATACAGAATAAATATTATCCCCAATAGGACCATGGAATAAGAATCACCTTCCAAGAGAGTTTCTCCTTTTCTAAAAGTTGACCTTTATGGACTTGCAGGAGGTGCTTTTGTTGATTAACTTGTGGGGCAGACATACAGATTATACTTGTGGCAGAGCAGTGGAGTAAAAGCAGATACATCACCCTTTCAGATCTAAAATGGAACATTTCTTCTTGCTTGATATTAACCAAAACACAATCTTTAGGTTGCAAATGGAAGTTATTTACATGAATTTGGAAATCTAGAGAGCAGTTTGATTACACTCAGAACAAGTGAGAAGCTTTTTTTAAAAAAAAAACACCACCACCAAATCTGGTAGTTTGGTAGACAATTACAGAAACCAAAGCTGAAACCAAAAATACTTCCTTATGCCACAAGGAAGAAAAAGACTTCCATTCAGTTTCTGATCTAAGGAACAAAAGAACAGCAAAGTACTTATAAAAACAAAAAAACTTTTCATTTTTATTTAAAATAATTAACAGCCACTTTCCTTAACATTTAACTTTCTTGGCCTTTGATTTATAGAACACTGCACACAAACACTGTGCACATGTCTCTCAAACATTATGTAAAACAGAAAACATTTTCTAACAGCTAATTCTGCAACAACAGAACTAAAATATTACCTGTGGTATCTTGCTCTTTTCTTGTTTCTTCCATTTCAGACTCCCTCTGTATTCCTTTTCTTCTCATATTAAATCTGTGACTCTTGAAGCATTTTGCAAACAACTGAAATACAAGCTGTATATTAATTGCTGCAACCCAGAATTCAGATATTTGAATCAGGTAATCCTGAAAATCTGGAATAGCCTTCTGCAGCTTCAACTTTGTCAGCAAACTTCATGAAGAAATAACTAAGGGACAGCTTGGATCATTTTTCCTTGAAGCCAGTAAGCAAGGATGAAAAAAGAATATCTGCAGTTATGTGTGTGGATTTCTCTCCCCATGTACTGGTATATGAGTATTTTTCATCCTCATAAAGAGCAAGTTGTAATTCTGCACCTCGACTCTAAGTGGTGAAGCTGTGCTGCTATAACGAACCTGCAGAGCTGTTTGCCTGGAGACCCTGCCTCCCAGATCTCTCCAAGCCACACAACAGAAGAAAGAGTGCAATTAACATAAGGCTGCTGCACACAGGTCACACCGTTGTTATTTCCTATCACCTTGTATGCCTGTTGAGCTCTTTTTTATCTTATCACCAGCTCTAAACTTACAGCTTCTTTGAAGGATCTGTCAGATACTACATAGGGACACAAGAGGCTTTGATAGATAGTATTTCCATAAAACTGTCTTGTGCAAAAAAGACCCGTAAGGTGCACAGCCACAGAAAAGGGTGGTCTGGCCCACCCTGCTAGCCAAAATGATCAGCAATCAGGAACCTCTTGGTCCTCTGAAAAGCAAGTCCCTGGCTGCTCTCCAGCTGGCAAGTGCAAAACAAATTGGCATACTGATTTTCTAAAGCCATTAACAATATCATAAGAATAACGTTCATGCCTGATGTACTTTAAAGTAAACATAGAGGAAAGATGTGGTCTCATATTGATTACAGAGCAGAAACAAAACAGAAAATAATAAAGTAGAAAGCAGAAAAGAAATTGACAGAAATCTAAATAGTTGTGTATTAGTGTACAGTCAGGTGCCAATATGTGAAATGAAACATCAGCTTTCAACTTTGTCGTGTTTCACCTGTTGTTGGGGTGCTAGAGATAAAAGTTGCGAGCTCTACATACTGTCTTTCTGATGAAACAATTAGTGGTGAGTTTGCAAATAATCATCAGGTATCCAACTGAACTTTACTGCAAAACAATACTTTCAGTGATGCTACGCACCTGCAGTTTGCTAGGAGTTCACATGAAACCAAGTCTGCAAAATGTCTTTCAGTTAGACCCTAGGTGTGCAACAGTCCCATAATCTATACAGTGACATTAAAACCTACAAGAAATTGATCTTTACCATTTGCAGATCAGCATGAACCACAGGCTGTGTAGCATGGAACAGGAGTTTATCCACACCTCCTGATTTCTTCCACATCATTGTTTTTTTTGTTGGGGGTGCAAGGTCTAATGTAGTAAGAATGTCCGTGCAGTTGTTAAGTTGGTTGTATATAGTGTTACAGCTGAGTTCCTTCTCTACATCCACAAGCAACTTCCTCTTTCTTTTATTTTTTTTCCTCTGGGTCACAGCTACATAGAACAAGTATTTAAAAAAAAAAATCTAAGAAGGTCTAGTCACAGAACACTTAGGCATTAAAAAAAAGCACTGTGAATCAAAGGGACAGGCTGCTGACCTGAAACACCACATAGACTTGAAAATCAAAGTACAAGTGCATGTGCCGTTTCTCCAGAATTTTTCATAAAGTATACTCTTTGTATCCTTGTACAGGAAATTCATGTGTTTAGTTATGGAAGACATATGACTACCATACTAAAGAACCAGGAATGTGAGGACTTAATAAGAACACAAGATATACCAACAAAATTGAGTAAGCTGTCTTTAATCCATCAGGAAGGTCATTGTTCCAAGAACTGCTGATGTACTCAACAGGTTTCATTACCTCATAATTAATATCTGTATTTGTCAGTTTAATCCTTTAGGAATTTAATTTAGATGTACATAGTAAACATGACAGAAAGACACGGATTGGTTATATAGCTGTAACTTATTGAATATTATTTTAGCAGACTGGAAAATTCCAGTATTTTAAATATTAATGTCAACATGAACTTGTTTATTTGCTAGCAGCCACCAACACGATGGGTGACATTTAAATTTACTTACAGAAGAAATTAAATATTTTTCTTATTGGATCTTATTAAAGTTAAAAGTTTGCAAAACAGAATTTTACAAAGGCCTGAAAGTTTTAAGATTGTTATTTTACACATAAAAATCACTGATGTGTCACTAACAGTAGAAGTTCTTTGGCTGAAACCTCAGTAACATTCATGAACAGCCCACGCTTGCACTGTTAGCAGAACTGAAGAGCAAGGAAACTTGATTTGGTACGCAGAAGAAACTGTCAGCAGAGATTTGGGCAGATCAGGTGAATACCTGATATTGGTTTGTGTAATAGTTACCATAAAATAGAACTATGACAGTAGGAGCCGATGAAATCTAAAGTGGGAATAACCTGTTTTGTTCTAACAAGAAGAAAATGAAAGCTAGTTAGTGCAAACATTCAACAAGAAACTGGTCAAGTTCTGACCTGTATCATCAACTGGCTCAAGCACAAATCCATCGTGTTCCATCAATGAAGGCATTGTTTCATTCATTAGATGACTTACTTCCTTAATGGTGGTGTCTGTGCAGTTGGACTCAACTGTAAGAAAACCCAGCAAATAATCCAAATTAAAAAAAGTTTACAAGATGGAAAAATTTCTTAATCTCACAACAAAGAATGAAAGCAGACAAAAAGGATCAAAATTAGAAAACTGTGATTTTATCTATGTTCTCACAATTACCTTAACCAGTAATAACTGTCTCTGCTTCTGCACTACACACTTCCCTTTGCTGACACCAGAACCTGTATGACCGGGTGGTGGAACAGACGGAAGAACTGGTAGAAAAACCCACCCAATGAAAAATGTTTGGGGAGAAAAGTGGTTATTTTCAATATGTATCTGTTTCCAGTTCCAGGCAACTGCATGGCAGTGTGGGCATCTCTGTCAACATAAAAGGAACAGGTAGTAGCAGGACTAGTGCAAGGAAAGGCAAGTGCCACTGTTTCACTTCAAAGCTGTTCCAGAATTCTCAGTTTTAAAGTAACAGTGTGATGGGGGTATAAGGATTTAAGATATAAAAAAATTTCCAGAAATACTTTTCAAAAAAATTATTTCTTTCACCAATATCAAACCAAAAGACGACTAGGAACTTTATGAACTACTGAAGTGTCATTTGCTGCTGAAATATGAAGCCAGAAATACTCATAGGTAAAGTTCAAAGTCACAGCATACCCTTGTTCAGTTTCCTTTCCCCTACAAAAGCCTTATCGTACTGCCTAAGCAGCAGGGTGGATCAACAGCGTATCCAACAGGATGTCACATAAAAGTGTTTCTAAGCAATGTCACGTTACAGATCTGGAATCCCTAGGTCAAATTAAATTGTACCTAAAATGGTGGATGGATATTAGAAAAAAAAATTAAAGGAAAAGAACAAAAGAGAAAGGCTCCAGATATTATACAGAGCTGAATGTGAGTAACTTTAGGCATTAATACAGAGGGTTTGTGTAAGACAGAGCAGACACTGCAGACTCACTGGCTATGCTGTTCTCTGGCAGATCTTGTGACAAAGGATGTTCTTCCTTCATATCAAGAATGTCTTTATCCAGATCATTTTGCTCATCCCTCAACAGGATTTCTTAAATACAAAATGGATAGTTTTAATCATTCTAAGTCTCAGTAGTTATAAATTAGTCTGATACAGCCTAATGTTAATTATTTAAGGTTAATTCTCTGCAAACTAAAATAAGCTCAGCTTCCACAGATGGCTGTCAACGGTACAGCTGTCTTCAGCAGCACAAAAACGGGAACGTTAGTCTTACTTCTGAGATTTCCACCTTTTCTTTGAAAAGTAGAATAGTGATACTGGTTTAAAAGTATAAATAAAGATTTATATAAATACTCTAAACCACATAGATGTAGAAACTACTTTGCTGCCTTTGTTATTACAACAATAAGGATAAAAATGCTGCAGTATATCACCTCTGAAAATATAAATTAAACTGTTAAATATTAGGTATAAATAAAATTACTTTAATTCTAAATAATTTATATCCTTTAAAACAATTTTATGTGGCAATGTCTAAGTGATCATAGATTTAGTGACAAGTAAAAAAAAAGAAGTATGAAAACAACAAAAAATATAGGATTTATGTTTGAAAGCAATCACTTTCATTCTATCCTGTTTGTTTTCCTGTAAGAATAAAAATATTTGGAAAGAAGCTAATTCTGTTTATCTATGGCAAACCCTACCAATCATATCTACACCATTCTCCTCATCTCCAAAACAGTCATGCTCAAAACAGTAAGCATCTTCACGCAGTGCAGACTTGTCTCCATTTACACTCGCAGAGTTGTGATCAGCCACAGGACTCCTACTGCTCATTAAGATGCTGCTGTCAAAGAAGCTCTGTTTTCTTAGTGCATCTGGTTCTTCATCTGAATAAACACAGAATTTCTGATGCTTCATCTGCCTGAATTTTTGAAACACGTATTTATCAATTTCCTAATTTTTCACATATTTTTTAAAAGATTGTAACATATCCCATACCTCAAATGGAACAAACAACAAACAATTCTAGCTAATTCAGTAAAAAGCAGAAAATGTTTGGTTTGATTCTCAGTCTCCAATATCATATTATATTACTTAGAGTACTTACACTAAAATTTAAGCATAAGACAGTATGACAGGCCAATCAGCACAAGTGTGAAACACACACACTTTCAATAATACACACACTTTTTTCACGTCTGGAAAGCACTCAGACTGTACAATTTTTTCCACAAAACACACTTTTCCTTATGGAATATTTCTAATTTCTCAACTTCTCTCACCAAAGTTTCTATCACAGAGAAGTATATTGCTTTCGTAATCCTCTGTAAGTGTGATGTCTTCAGCTCTGCTCTGATTCAAGGTAAAATGTTCAGCAACTTCAATGGAACTGACGAAAAAAACATTATACAAAATATAGGGTGAACTGAAACCTATTGACCAGTTAGCTGGAACATGAAAACTTGGTCCTAAACAGTCTTCAATCCTGACACTTTGTCATGAACCCCCCCAAAAGATAGCTTCTGTTTTCTATGGCATTGAAAGTACCCTGGCTGCTCCTCACTTCTGTGGAGAGAGAACAACTGCTTCCCAAGGCTATTTGCAGACAAGTCGTTTTTAAGGGGGTTTTGATAAAATTCACTCCTTTGGATTTCCTCTAAAAGCTGAAAATAAGCATATGGAAACCAGGTGCTATAGGTTTATTAAAATTGATACCTCTAAGCAAGTGGGCAGCTGCTGCCTTTGCTAGCCAAAATTTCCATGCATGCAATCACCAATGTATGTCATGCAGCGAAGACTGAACCTGCACTAGCTGTGAGAGGAGACAGCTGGGAGAGGTCCATGAGGAAGGGGAAAGCACTGTGTTACCCAGCTTCAGAATACTGCCCACATCTGGAACTCCATGGACAAATGATCCAGATGTATACTCAGACAGCAGCCCCCACAAGAAACAGCAGACATAGCTATAAGAACAAGGGCAGCAGCTGTACTCCTTATTTCACATTTCACCACTCTCTTTTGCCAGAAAACTTGGTCTCATGCGAGTTTGTTCACATCCAAGCCCTGCTATCTACTGGGTGCTCACCCCGTAACAGGCATCTAATCAGTGTAACGCCATCATCTGTAAATCAAACCACACAGATTCTTTGGGTAGGCGGCAAAGGCATGCTTTACAGTTAGCACACTGAAGTACTTGAATAAATAGTTTTACCTGGCAGCTGTACTTGGAAAATACTAAATACTAACAGATCCCATCAAGCTGTATTTATGACAAGGTACAGAGGAAGCTTCAGCAGAAATCCCTTATCCTGGACCTCTGGGGGCATTGCAGACACCAGAAACGTGTCTTGGCCTCCCACTTTTTATCAGTTTTTCTACATTCTGTCAGAAAAGCCAAAGAAATATGCTGGCTTTTCATGGGGAGCCAAGCTGACTACTGCTGATAAAATGCCCCAGCCCAAAGAGCAATGGAGCAGAAATTAAATACAGTTACACAATGGAACAGTGCAACATTGCAAGGTTACTAGCCAGAGCTTCCTTGGTCTTACAATGGCATTTATATTAACTTTTATATCTTTTCTTGAGGGAAGAAAGTTGTTTGCAGGCTTCACTCAGACAATTTAAAATCCTGAAGTCAAGTTCCATACGTTATTTCATTGTAGATGTCTGGACTTTGAGGAACCCTACCAAAGTAAAATTCATGTGACTGTAAAGCTGACTTGGAATTTAGGAGAATTCAGTTATCAAATCAGAGCAATTCTATCTGAGTCCTGATCAGATAACAGAAAGGATATGCTTTACTTCTAGAAATACTAAAATAATGAGTAAAAACTAGGAAAGCATTTACTTTAAATCAAGTAGTGGCATTTCAAAATCATGAAATTCTTCAGGTAATGTAATGGACAGATAATCAGCCTCAAAGTTCTCTTCTAGAAGGTCAACAAGTCCTAAAAGAAAGAGACAACATAACAAAATAAGTATCAATAAAAGTAATGTTCTCCCAAGTACATATAATAAGACTGTAAACCTGTCAGGAATGTCTGCTGCCTTTCTAAATAACAGAAAGGTAAAGCTTAAGCACTTTGCCAACAGGACTCCGAAGTGGAATTAAAATCCTTAGTTTACATATACTTTAGAAGCCTTATTGTTTTACAGACAGATATGGAAGAGTCTGCTGCTACAGGACTTGAAATACAGTCAATCCATTGGGTTTATGAACAGCTATATTAAGTCCCTGAAAGATTCTCACAACTGACATTTAGCCTAGCGCCTTCCATAGCACTTGAAATGAATTAGTGCATTTTCTTTTTCTCTCCTGTGTCTGTATAACACTGTTCTCCAGCATCAAATAACTATGAAGTGAGACTGCAAATATGTGGTCATCAGAGAATCCTGGAACCATTTGTGAAGTAACAGATTTCTGAAGGCCATCTAACCCAACCTTTTGCTCAAAACAGGGTTAATTTATAAGTTTGATCACTTCTGACTATTTCTGCTGATGGAGATTCACAGCATGCCTGGACAGCCTGTTTCAGCATTTTACCACTTCCACTGAGAATTCGACCCCCACCCTCTGCCCCCTTAGATCTCACGGGAGTCTCCATTGCCGCAGCTGTGACTGTTGTGTCTTGTTCTTGTGGTGTGTAGTCCTCTATAACTACTATAATAGTAGGCATTCAAACTAGAAACTTATACCAGTACAAACTGGGTACTTATTGTGTTTCTTCTAGAGATTTCCAAATGTTGACAAATGATAACTTGTCACAACACTCTCCAAACTAGCCAGCTGCAACAAGGTCTTTTACCATCTCATACCAGCATTCTCTTCATGCCAGTCCCTCCACTGCCTTCTCCTCTCCTCACCTCATCCAGAGCATACACACACTCTCTCTCTCTGCTTCTTCCTCAGCTGCTCTCTCTTCATTGGCTCTCAACCACTTAACTTAACCAGCCACAGCTACACCTTATCTACACCGGCCAACCCACCACCCCTGAAGCCAACCCACAGTTGTATATTATCAATACTAATTAACCCAGCTTCATTCTTCTACACTAACTAACTACTCATGATCGTTAACCAGTTCTGTTTAATATCTTTATTGATGATCTGGATGAGGGGATCTAGTGTACCCTCAGTAAGTTTGCAGGTGACACCAAGTTGGGCAGGAGTTTTAATCTTCCTGAGGGCAGGAAGGCACTGCTGAGGGGTTTGGACAGGCTGGATCGATGGGCCAAGGCCAGTTGTATGAGGCTCAAGAAGGCTCAGTGCAGGGGTCCTGCGCTCGGGTCACAACAGCCACTTGCAGTGCTGCAGGCACTGGGCAGAGCAGCTGGGCGGCTGCCCAGTGGGAAAGGGCCTGGGGGTGATGGTCATCAGCCAGCTGAATATGAACTGGCAGTGTGCCCAGATGGCCAAGAAGGCCAACAGCACCCTGGCTTCTGTCAGAAACAGTGTGGCCAGCAGGACAAGGGCAGCGATTGTCCTTGGCACTGATGAGGCCGCACTGTGAATACTGTGTACAGTTTTAGGCCCCTTGCTACAGGAAAGACATGGAGGTGCTGGAGTGTGTCCAGAGAAAGGCAACAAAGCTGCTGAAGGGTCTAGAGCACAAGGCTGATGAGAAGCAGCCGAGGAAACTGGGTTTCCTGGAGAAAAGGAAACTCAGGGGAGACCTTCTTACTGTCTACAACTACCTGAAAGTTTGTAGGCAGGTGGGAGTCAGTCTCTTCTCCCAAGTAACAAGCAATAGGACAAGAGGAAACAGCCTCAAGTTGTGCCAGGGGAGGCTTAGATTGGATATTAGTAAAATTTCTTTACCAAAAGTGTTGTCAAGCATTAGAACAGGCTGCCCAGGAAAGTCACTGTCCCTGGAGGTTTTTAGAAAATGTGTAGATGTGGTGCTTAGGGACATGGTTTAGCAGTAGACTTGGCAGTGCTGGATTAATGGTTGTACTCGATGATCTTAAAGGTCTTTTCTAAGCTAAACAATTTATGAGTCTATCCTTAGGAATAATGTAGAGTAGGTATTCTGCAAACAGACCAGGTCACAAAGCACATTAGGGCTCACAACAGATGCTGGTGTCCTATTCTTGGCCTTTTTTTAGACAAATGTGCCTCCCCATTTGTTGCCTAAGTATGACAAACAAATAGCGTGTTGGAAAAGGACCCAGTCATCTCTGCTGCATTCTTTCTGGCTACATGGCTGGAGCTCAAAACACACTGTCAGATCTGGCACTAACACCCTGTTAGACATGTTGTTGGTGTCATTGGAAATTAAAATTAATTATCTAGCAACTGAAGCTGAATTCAAGCTTCTTCTTGTAAGACCACTTAAGACACCGCTTCTTTTAAAGGCGTCAAAGACCTGAAATCACGTTAAATTAAGCCAGACTAAATGTCAGCAGTAGGCACTAGTATGTTCAGTTTCCTTTGTTATCAATAACATGTATTTAACAGAAATATCAAAAAAAAACTTTTAAAATGAGAGCTGTAAAGGACACAGATGGAAAAATGCAGAATTCTGTACACACCTGGGCGAAAGGCTGTCTTCATTTTTGTCAAAGCTTCACCACAGTCTGCCAAGAGGTACTTTACTTTCCTGTGGTAAATCCGCACCACTCCTAGGAGTAAGTGCCCAGAGGTTCGCAGAGCTATTGTAAACTTTGATGATTTAAAAAAGTTGTTCAGGAGTTAGTATTTTTGGCAAAAATATCAAAATGAAAATATTACACAATAGTAACAGAGTTCCAGTAACATACCACAATACAGAGCTCTATGAAATTCAACAGGGCTTTGTACTGATATAGAGGATTGTAAACATAAATGAATTTTCAGAGCTAGGAACTTTGAGTTGATTCTGTTCCTAAACATTGCCATGCCAAAGCGTAAGTCCTGAACCGGTGCACTTACTTTATCTAAAACATCTCAGCTAAACACCAAGAAACAGCGTAACGCAACCTGAAACAGAAAGTAGCTGCCCTGTATCCTAGTATTTGACACTTTGGTTATTTGAGTGAACAGACAGGGTACCTATGCCCTTACTTCTGCAAAGAAAGGCCGTAACTATGCCCTTATTTATGCAAAGTCTTCCTGCACCAAGCACAGTCAAGGTGGTCATGCAGATGCTAGGCAGGACAGCATGCAAGGGAAAGCAAACAGTACTCAACTAGCACCTCTTGGAAAACACTTCCAAATAATACCAAGATTATTTTAACAGCACTCAACTAATAATAACCCATGCAAGACAGATGATGCAATTCAGGCTACCAAATATCAAGCAGGTATTTTCATGGAGAAAAAAGCCAAAAAATCTGCTTGCACCAGCCAAAAGCCTTGGCTCTCCTGAGCCATCGATTAGTGACAGCGCAAAGCGTTCCTCACTGTTCCCTTGGATGCAATTGCAACGGAG
Organism: Falco naumanni; assembly: GCF_017639655.2. Taxonomy (NCBI): domain Eukaryota; kingdom Metazoa; phylum Chordata; class Aves; order Falconiformes; family Falconidae; genus Falco; species Falco naumanni. The sequence continues at coordinate 22,243,545 of NC_054063.1, read as the reverse complement.
AGGCCAAGGACTGAGTCATGGCTACTTGACTGCCTGCATCTGTGCTTGCTTGAGTCATACCTTCTCTGTAATGACAGAGGACTTCAGCCTCCAGGACTGTTCATACAGAGTCTCTAATAAGCACTATGTGTGCTTAATTATATGTGTATATGATTATAATGGGGGACCTGGAAGAAGTCCACTGAAAGTGGAAACATGGTTACAATATGTCAAAAGTTATTTATGATAAGATCAGCAAAAGCATTCTCTGTGTACAATTTCACGGCAGTTTTCTTTGGTTAAGCAGCTTTGGTTAAGCTTGACTTTGGTTAAGCAGCTGACTTTTCAATTTTTTTGAGACAATTTCCTTGTATTTCGGAATACCAGTATTTCCCAAATTCTGTTGAATACCCACAGCCAGTACTCAAAGGCTCTGAAGAAAGACCATTGCTACCACACTGCACTGACGGGCTCATGTTGCCTCACGGGTGGCTGAAACCCACCTACCGTGATCCCTTGGCCAGCAGTGCCCACAGAGCGCTCCCTGGAGCTCTATCAGCATGCGGAAAAATACATTTGAATATACTGTGGTAACATTTGCTTACACTGTACATAAATGTATGCCACAGATCTCCAGGAGTAAAATAGCAAGTAAAATATTTATACAAGTATAACTCAATGAGGTGGAGATCTTATCTGAGTAAGAACTGAATAAAACCAGAGTAGGATTGTATCTCACACTGGTTTTGAAATAGCCACAAACTTGTCCTAAAGTAAGTCCCCATGATAGCAACAGTCCTGTTCCCTACAAAAGATGAACACCACCCCAGAATTTACCAGAAGATGCCTTCTCGTTTAATAGCATACCTTTGGTGAGATGATCTTTTCAACTGTAGTCTCTAAATTGCACTCAAATACTTGAGCTTTGGTAAGCTTCCTCTCCCAGTGGGCAGCAAGCCATATTTTGGCCAATGGCCCACGCTTGTTGATGAGCAAATTCAGGTAGAACATGATGCCTGGGGCAATGCCCACAGGCCAGCCCTGCTGCCACCTCCCAGGCTCTTGTCCTCCCAGTGGGAGAAGGGTCCTGGGGCATGAAGTGGGAAGAGGGATTTAGTGGAACCCTGAGGGGATGGAGGGACTCCACCAGGCGTTGAGGGGACAGGGGGATTTAGCAGGATCTGAGGGGATGGGGGAACCCAACCAGGCTCTGAGGGGACAGGGGGATTTGGCGGAACCCTGAGGGAATGGAGGGACCCAGTCAGAACCTGAGGGGATGGGAGGATTTGGCGGGACCCTGAGGGGATGTAGTGGGGGGAGGGATTTGGCGGGACCCTGAGGGGATGTAGTGGGGGGAGGGATTTGGCGGGACCCTGAGGGAATGGGGGGACCCAGTCAGGCCCTGAGGGGATTGGAGGATTTGGCGGGACCCTGAGGTGATGGGGTGTGAGGATTTAGTGGTATCTGGGGAGATGGGGGGTATCCAGCCAGGCCCTGAGGGAGTGAGAGAATTTAGCAGGAGCTGATGGGGTGAACACAGCTGGGCACTGAGGGGACAAGGGGGATTTAGTGGAATTTGAGGGGGTGGGGGACCCAAGTGGGTACTGAGGCAATGGGGCAGGGGGGATTTAGTGGAATCCTGAAGGGATGGAGGGATCTAGCCAGGTGCTGAGGAAATGGAAGGAGATTTAGTGGGGCCCTGAAGAGATGAGGGGAGCCAGCCAGGCTGTGAGGGGATGAGGTGACCTCACCAGGCGCTGAAGGGATCCCGCCAGGTGCTGAAGGGATGGGAGGATTTAGCAGGACCTGAGATGATAAGGGGACCCCACTGGGTGCTGAGGGGATAGGGGGAAATTAGTGGGATCAGAGGGGATGGAGGGACCTCACCAGGCACTGAGGTGATGCAGCCAGGTGCTATGGGGATGGGGAGGGGATTTAGCAAGACCTCGGGGGACAGAGGGACCTTGCTGGGCGCTGAGGGAAGGGGGGGATTTAGCAGAACCTGAGGAGATGAGGGGACCCCGCCAGGCGCTGAGGGGACCCTGCTGGCGGCTGGGGGATTTAGCGGGACCTGCGCGGACTGAGGGACCCCGCCGGGCCCTGAGGGGCCGGGGGGGATTTAGCGGCCCCTCCTCGGGCCCTGCGGCGGCGGCTCCCTGCGCGCCGCTGCCCGGCTGCCACCGCCTCTCTGCCCGTCTCCGGGTCGGGTTCCGTGTCCTGCGCCGTGCGGTGCCGCGCCGTGCCCTGCAGTGCCGTGCGATGCCGCGCCGTGCCCTGCACTGCCGTGCCGTGCAGTGCCGTGCCGTGCCCTGCAGTGCCGCGCCGTGCCCTGCGGTGCCGTGCCGTGCCGTGCCGCGCCGCGCCTGTGCGGGCAGCGCCTGTGCGGGCAGCGCGGCAGCCGGGCGGCGGGCGCTGCAGGGACGCTGCCTGCCCTTGCCCGAACCTGCGCGCCCGGCGTGCCTGCAGCTGCCTGGCCCCGGGCGGGGCAGCCCCACAGGCCTCCAGGCCGGTGTCAGTGAATCCCCGCTCCTCCCTGGCGCTCACAGGGAGCGTGCACGCACCTCCAGGAGCGCGATGCTGCTCATTTTAGGTTCCTGTGCCTGGCCAAGGCGGCCCACAGCACCCTGGCCTGTATCTGAAGCAGTGTGGCCAGCAGGACCAGGGCAGCAATCATCACCCTGTGCTCGGCGCTGGTGGGGCTGCACCGTGAATCCTGTGCGCGGGGTTGGGCCCCTCACTACAAGAGGGTCGCAGAGGGGCTGGAGTGTGTCCAGAGATGGGAACGGGGCTGGGGCACAAGGCTGATGGGGAGCGGCTGGGGGAACTGGGGGTGTTTGGCCTGGAGAAAAGGAGGCTGAGGGGGGACATGATGGCTCACCCCAGCTGCCTGACAGGAAGGGGTGGGCAGCAGGGGGTTGGTCTCCCAGATAACAAGCAAGAGGACAAGAGTAAATGGCATCAAGTTGTGCCAGGGGAGGTTTAGGTTGGATATTAGGAAAAATTCCTTCACCGTAAGGGTGGCCAAGCCTTGGAACACGGTGCCCAAGGAGGTGGTGAAGTCACCATCCCTGGAGGTGTTTGAAATATAGGATGCTTAGGGACACGGTTTAGTGGTGGGCTTGGCAGTGCTGGGTTAACAGTTGGACCTGATGTTCTCAAAGGTCTTTTCCAACCTAGATGATTCTATGAATGGAGAGCACCTCCCCAGCACCCTCCTCCTCCTCCTCCCAACCTATTTCACCCTTGACATTTTAAAAGCCCACTTGAGAGGCACCATCCCATCTCTTTCTCTGCAGGTGAGCAGGTCCTGTGTGGCTCCAGGCACATTTGATAATGTCTTGGTGAAGCAAATCTGCAGAAGGAAAAAAAAAAAGAGCTTCAGATCTGAACTCTATGCAGAGGGGATAAGGGTAAAGGTGTGCAGCCACCCATCTGCATCAGCCACAGCCAGAACTGAGAGGAAAAGGCAGCCTGTGTGCACCCTTATGTGTCACCAGCCAGAAAAAAAATTAGTTCACCAACCCTCTGCTTCATGCTTTCTGTGCTTTGCTTTATATTCAGGCAGAACACAGCAAGTCTCCTGAGCCACAGCATCAGCTGTTGCCATATCACAAGGCACCTCTGGTTTTCCCCATCTCCCCGGCAGCCTGGTGTTAGCTGAAGATAACTAGATTTCAATTATCACTAGGAAAGTTTTGAGCCTCTTCCCAGTGTGGCTCTGCAGCTGGTCTTAGTGGAAGGCAGGGCTCTGTTCCTCCGGCTGCCTTTGGGCAGAGATAGCTACCCTGGGCTGAGGCTCAGACATTGCTGTTTGGGGAAGGAGAGGGGGTTCTGCTATAAAACACCCTTGGAGTGATGCATCCTCACTGGGGACCTGGAGGAGAGCCCCGTGAGCTTCAAAGCAGCCGTCCACCACCCCTGCAAGGGCACCAAGACTTCCTGGACGCACCGTGCCCTGCGGTGAGGAGAATGACCTACCCTGGTGCCTGGCTGTGCCGGCTCCAGCCCTTCCCAGTGCTGTAGCTGATTTCCAGCCCCGGGGTGCAGAGCCAGCCCTGCCTGCCTCATTGGTGGCAACAGCTCCTGAGGGCACCCAGCACTGCGAGTGCATCCTTGTGTGCATGGGGACTGGGGTGCCATGTCTATGGCGTGCAGGGACCAGCAGTACCAGGAGGGGAGGCCACGATGTGCCAGGCACCTCTGGTCCTTGCACACTGCTGGATCTCCCCGCCAGTGCCAGCAGCTGGGTTGCAAATTGATTGCCCGGCTGATTTTCCCCTGACCTCCAAGTCACCTTGAACAGCGCTGGCTGCCGGCATTCACTCTGCCATGGGATGCTGTGAATACTAAGGAGGCAGGAATGAAACTTCACCTCCGCTGCTGGGCTGGATGAGGGTCGGCACTGCCGTTGGGCACCGGGCAGCCACAGCAGCCGTGCACACCCCAAAACTGTGCAGTGCTGGGGTATGCTGGAGGGGGCCGGAGGGACAGAGCCATGTCCACAGCCCTGCTGGCTCCCTCCCGTTCCTGCTCCCACCGTCCTTCTCTGCTGGCTTGGGGCTCAGGTTCGCTGTCCCTCTCATCCCCATTTAATTATTTTGGCTGAGCAGTGGCATGTTCCCACTCCTGGCAGCGCCATCCTGCTCCCTCGCCCTGCTCCATCTCCCAGGCTCCCTCCCTCCCTCCCTCCTCTTTCCATTTCTTTCCAAGCCCTCAGGCTCTCCTCTCCAGTGCTCCTGCAGATTCATTGTGAATTTTGGCAGCGCTGCCTCTGACCTTGGCTGTCTCCCTCCTCTCTTTGCTCCTGCGCTGGCAGCATAAATCTTGGCTGTCTCCATCTCTCCTCCCTTCCCTTAGTGCCAGTGCCCTGGGGGCAGAGCAGCCCTTGCCAGCTCCCAGTCCCATGCTCTGCCTCCTCGGGATCAGCCGGGGAAGGCTTGGGCTGCCCACCCCACGCCCCGCAGCCCTTCAAAGGCCCGAGGCCATCTTGCCAGCTCCCATCCAGCAAAGGCGGTGGGACCCAGGGGCAGCACACTGAAAGCAGCAATGCATGCAGGATGCATCCCTCTACCTCATCCATTGCAAGTGTCCCCTCAAGCATCTCTGCAGGATTGGGGTGCAGGAGGAGCCCCTCCGGGTGCCCTGACCCCATGGCAGATGTGGCATGGACCTGACCACCACAGCAGCTGCCTCCATGCTAGCGGGCTTGTCCCTGTCCCTGTCCGAAGGCAGGAGAGAGCCACAGCACAAGTGGTTCTGCCTCTGCCCCCCAAATCCCCAGCCTCACGGGGGTCTCAGCCGTGGCACCCTGGGCACTGCTGGGTCCCTTGTCAGCTCAGGGCTCGGGTGCTGTGAAACAGAGGGGTTGACCATGGCTCTGCGCAGGAGCAGGCCAGTGGCGTTTCTGTTTTTCCTAGGGAATTTGGTGATGCCAGAGGCAGCATTCCCCAGCGCTGGCATGCTCTCCACCCAGCCCTGCTCCTGCCTGCCCACAGGGATGTACCCGCCTGCTCCAGATCCATCTCTTTCTGCTGATTCGGGACAATCTGTGTCCCGTGACCTACTTGTCTCCAAGCATATTCTGCCTTCCTGCCGAGTGGGTTGGTACTAAAGCCTCTCTAAATGTGGTTAACGTGTCAGGATGCACTTACATTTATTTTTAATTCTGCTTCTTTCTCGGCCCACTTCTGGATGTGTCCCCAGGGACGCTGTGCTGGGAAGCCTCTGCATTTCGACACAGCGCCATGAGGGGAGACGGGAGCAGCAAGCAGGTGGGTCGCAGCATGCACAACCTCCACTGCAAACTTAAAAAATAATAAAATCATGGGTACCCTTGCCCTTGGTATGGCACAAGGTGATGGGAGACCCCAGCCCATCTTGCAGCCCCTGGCCCTGCCGCAGCTCGGGGACTGGAGGTACCGTGGGTTGGTCCCTTTTCAGGTAGTGCCACGTGACCCATGAGGATGCCAGGCAGCGTCAGCCGCGATGTAAGTGCATCACAGCAGGGAACCTGCAAACCCATTTTGCCAAGCTAAACCAATAATTAAAATAATAAACCTTGTCAGGGCACCTTGGAGGAAAATTAAAAAAAAACCACAAGAAAATGGCTATCGAGGTTAATATTTAACAGAAACTTTAGCATTAAATGAGGGGGATGTTCAAGGCAGGATAACGTTGTCACCCATCATTGAACAGCAGTGGCACAAGCCAAGCTGGCCCTGCTGGGACTGTGCCAGCGCTAGCACCTGGATGGGTGCTGAGCCTGTCCAGCCCTCAGCCTGGCTCCCTCAGAAATACAAACACACTTCTTTATTTGTGCCTGCGTCCCCCCTAAACTCCCTGAAACCTTTTGATCACTTTTAGCTGTATTTGACAGAGACTTCAGAGAAAGTCCTTGCCTGTGTCATGAAATGGGTGGTAGGAGATTCCCATCTGCTGCCCCCATGCAGGAAAATGCCCCAGCGCCATGGGTTGAGTGAGCCCAGCACAGCTGCAGAAGGGCTCGTTGCGAGGGGGCAGGGATGACACACGAAAGGGTGTAGGGCATGGGGGGGTCAGGGCAGTGGCCACACATCCCTGCAGCCCCAGCACTGCAAGCTCGCCCAGCACTGGCAGCAGCATTGATGCATCATGTAGCGTGATCGCAGGTGAGCTTGTGAAGATGCTGGAGGCATGTGAGTGTGCTGAAAGGAATGGCAATGTGATGGACATATCTTCCCGGCAGCTTTCAGCAGCCCACCCGCTATCGCTCAGGATTTACGTCCACAACTCCATCTCCAGGCACCGCTCCAAATGTGGAAATAGCACACGTCTCATTAACAAACAAGCTAAAAGCACGCTGCTGCCAGCAGGTCACTGCCAGGGCTCAGGCCGGGATCCAGTTTCAGGTCAGTGCAAAGTGGAGCGCAGGCACTGACACCAGTACTCTGAAAAATGGAATAAATGGCACGGTGAGAGGTGGGGGTGAAAGAGGGCTCTGTGCCACAGGACTGAGATGGGACCACGGCAGCGGGGCCCAGCCTGGCTGGGGGGATGGCTCTGGGCAGTGAGCATCACCGTGGGCTCTTCTGTCCCAGGCTGGAGCATCTGTGCCTGGCCCAATCCCAGGTCAAGCCCTGAAGGTTTCCCCAGGTTCTGGGGGCAGGCTTGGCCCTTGCAGGTGTTCTCGGTGGGCAGCCGACTGGGCTGGAGCTCTCCCTGCTGCATTCAGGGCTGCAGGGCTCAGGATGCCGTCCCAGTGTTCCCATCTCCACCCCAGGTCCCCAGCGGGGACAGCCAGTTATGGGGAGCCCAGCCAGCACCCCATGGGCACATCCTCCAGGCATGACCCACAGTCTTCCCTGTGCAAAACCCACCGTGGTGGTCTGCCCTCTCCACCTGTGCCCCTCCCCATGCATCCCCCCACGGGGTGCCCACGGCTGTCGGGGGGTGCACGGAGGGCCCCCCCCCCTGCAGGTGGGGTGTTCACAGAAGGTGCTGGTGTGCAACCAGGCATGTGATGTGTGTGCCCCCCCCCGGGGCAGCCCGCTGTACGTGTGTGTGTGTGTGCGCGCGTGTGTGTATGTGTGTGTGTGTGTGTGTGCGCCCGCGGGGCCGGCAGCTCGGGGCACCCACAGCCCGCCCAGCCCGCCCAGCCCGCCGCGGCTGCACCGGCACCGGCCCGGGGAACCGGGGACGCGGCGGGGGTAGGCAGCCCCGGTGGCAGGTTGAGGGGGGGCGGGTCGGTGCGGGCACCGGCGGGGTGGGCAGAGCGAGGTGAGACCGGAGAAGCGGGAGCGGAGCGCGGCGTGGGGACCGCGGCCCCAGCTCGGTGCGGGGAGAGGCTGGGTGCGGGGGCCGGGGGTCTGGGTGCGCTGCGAGGCACGGGCGGGGGGGGCGGGTCCGGGAGGGGCAGCCCGGCAGGGTCACAGGGACACGGGTCCCGGGGGGTGGGGGCAGCCCGATTTGGGGAGGGGGAGACCCGGGGGGGGACGACAATCTGGTTCGGGGAGGCAGGTGCCGGGTCCAGGGAGCGGGAGCAGCCCGGTTCGGGGGCCCGGCTCCGCGCGGGGGGGCCAGCCTGGTGCGGGGAACCAGCCCCTGGGGCAGCCCGGTTCGGGTAAGCGAGATCCTGGGCGGAGGAGCAATCCGGTTCGGGGACCTGGCGAGGGGGATTGGCAGCACGGGCTGGGGGTTCGGCTCCGGGGAGGGTGACAGCCTGGTTCGGGAACCCGGCTCCGGGGAGGATCCTGGTTCGGGGAGGGGGAGCAGCCCGGTTCGGGGACCCGGCTCCGGGGAGGGGGACAGCCCGGTTCGGGGAGGGGGAGCATTCCGGCTCGGGGAGGGGGAGCATCCCGGTTTGGGGAGGGGGAGCATTCCGGTTCGGGGAGGGGGAGCATCCTGGTCCGGGGAGGGGGAGCATCCCGGTCCGGGGCGGGGGAGCATCCCGGTCCGTCTCCGCCGCTCACCTCTGGCCGCGCAGGCCGGCGGCGGCCCCATGGCGTCCCCGCGGGCGGCGGAGCTGCGGAGCCCGGGCGAGGCGGCGGCGGCGGCGGCGGCGGCGGCGGCGGCGGGCGGGGGCGGCCCGGCGGGCCCGGGGCTGGGGCTGGCGCTGGCGCTGGGCTGCGCGCTGAGCGGCGCGGCGCTGGTGGTGCTGGCGGGGGCCGTGCCGCGGGCGGCGCGTCCCGACCCGGCGGTGCCGGCGCGGCAGATGGAGCGGCTGGAGGCGCGGGCGGCGCGGCTTCGCGCTCGCCTCGACCGCTGCACCGTGGCCGGGCTGGCATTGCTGGCCCTGGGCGGGCTACTGCTGGCCGCGCTGCTGCTGGCCGCCGCCGCCGCCCGCCGACGCGCCCGGGCCGCCCGCCGCACCGGTGGCACCTACGGTTCGGTGCGCCTGCGGATGCGGAGGGTGTCGGTTGAGGGGACGCGGGCGCTGCTGGAGAGCCAGCTCAGTCCCCCGCCCCAGCCCCCCGAGGGGCCGGGCTCCTAGCCCCGCACGCCCTGGGGACCCCACACCGCTGGCAGAAGCAGGGCTCCCCTCGCCGCACCCCAGCGCCAAAGCCGTCCGGTGAGGCTTCGCCCACGCCTGCCCGGCAGCCTTCGGCCACCTTCTTCGCCTTCCCGGACCCTTCTTGGATGGGGCTCCCGTCCGGCAGCACTGGCACGATGCAGCTTTGGGATGCCCCACTGGGGCTGTTCCCCACCACCGGTGCTGGGGCAGTGTGGCCTTTGGATGCCTCGCTCGCCTCCCCAGCACCTTCCTGGATGGGGTCCTTCCCACCAGCACCGGGGCAACGGCACCTTCGAGACACCCATGGAATTTCTGTGCCACGGCTGGTCGCAGGCTGGGCTGGACATGAGGCCAAGCTCGCTGCTGCTGCCACGGCTCCTTCCCAGCAGCCAGAGCTTGGGACCGGCTGCTCCTCTTTGGGATGGAGCTTCTGATTTTCTGCTGTCGGTGACCTTTTTTAGCAATAGTTTCTTGTAAAACTCTGTGGCATGGAGTTGGCACTTGCACCATTCTGGGCAGAAGAGGAGGAGACAGCAAGCACGACCACCATCTCTGCGGCAGGGTCCAGCCGTCCGCCACCTCCCAGCCCTTGCACCCCACCAGCCCCACTCTGGAGAGCAGGATGAAGGCTGGGACACACACTCACACTGTGCTGAGCATCCCGCTCCCACCAGCAACCCTGGAATGGCCTCCTCAAAAATCATGGTGCTCTGTCCAGAGGAGAGAGGATAATTCCCAATGCCTCAAAACGATGTGGTTCGTCTGTTCCCACGTCAGGCAGGCAGCTCTGCCCGCTGGGGTGCCCGCGCATGAGCCTTTGTGCTGATTGCAAGGGCCATTGTCTGCGGCGTGAAGGTAAAATTGCATCTTGGGAATTAAACATGAAGTATCATTAAAGCACAGTGTTCTGTGGTAAGAAGAATTGGTATGAGCAGGATGCTGAGAAAGGGAAATAATTATCCCATAGGAAAATGCAGACCCACAAAAGGTGGTGTTTGTCATGAACTGCCACCGGCTTTCAATCCACCCCATAAATTACTTACTTCAAACATTTCCAGGTGGAGACAAATCTCTCCAGAAAGCCCAACACAAGAGGAAAACCATTTTACATGTGGTGCGATTGCCTGGGTCAGGTTTTATTTCAGGGCTTCCAGTGTCCCTCTCGGATGCTGGTGGTGGCTTCCTCTGCCCTGTGTTTTCATTTTTAATGCCTCACAGATGATTCCTCCTGCTGCAAAGGGCCACACATCCCTCTTGCTGTCACTGCGTCACTCATCCACGCTCTGTATTTATTGTAGGGTCCTAGGAAACAACCTCAAATGGCCTCACACCTGCAGCCCTGGTGGCCAGGCACCCTTCCCTGGGATTAAACCACGCTTGGGGTGAAATGGGTGGCTGTGCTCTGCTGTCCCCCAAACCAGCACTGCCTCCCCCCCGCCATGGCCACCGGGGAAATGGCCTCGAGCAGAGTTGCAAGGTCAAATGAAAGGCCCAAGCAGGGCAGGGGGAGTAAATGCCATCGTGGCTGTCACAGAGGGGCTGAACCTGGGCTGGGGGAGGCAGGGGGCACGCTGCAGAAAGAAGGGGAGGAAGGGGAGGAAGGCTCTCAGGCAGGGTCTGCCATGGGAGCCCTGGCTGTTCGCACGAAGGCCCTGGGCTAGGCTGGAGTCCCTCCCGCAGCTCTCAGCACCAGCCCTGTGAGCCTGGATTAGAAAATAAACCCATTAGATGGAGAAATCATCCTCATCAATTTTTGTCAGTTTAAATAAGATGGAAGGTGTCTCTGTAGGATGAAAGGCTGAGCCTGCTTGGAGGTGACATCTGCTGAACACCTGCTTTATGTGAGCACAAGAAATACTCCCGTGGATTAGAGCGTGAGGCTGCTCAAGGGACTCTGTAGGAAGGGGCTGTGGTTGCTTTGTCAGCGTGTTGCTGGGCTGTCTCTCCAGGACTGGCAGGGCTGGGGCAAAAGCCCCTTGGTTGATATATATATGTATATATTTAAGGTGAACAAACTGTGTTGAGGAAGGAGTGCCATTAAAGAAGCTCATCCATCAAGAGCTCCAGGACTGGGAAGTAATTTCATACAGAGACCCCCAGGGCTGAGCGGAGGGTGACTGCAGTGGGGGGACCCAGAGCTGCCTGCAGCCCTGGAGCCGCTCTGCCCTGGCTGCCCCCCGCTTCCTCCCCGGCTTGGCCTGGCCACCCCCTTCATCACGCCCAGCGGGTGCAAGAGCAGCGCAGCCAGCTTGAGGCACCCTGTGATGGGTAACGTGCAGGGATGTATTTAGGAAACACTCAAAAATATTCCTGGGTGGTGAGAAAAATCTGGCTGGGAAAGGCAGGCTGGTGCTGTGCAGCCCGGGTGGGATGAGGGTGGCTGGCCCCTCAGCACAGGGGGCCCTGGGCCTTCCCCCCCCACGGGAATTAGGTGCTGCTGGGGTCAGAGGCAGCTTTGAGACACTCCAGAAGTTCCCCACCCAGCCCCTTGAAGTGCAGCAAAACCAGCCCGATGGGAGAGCGTTTCACCCGATGTACCATTTCTGGATCTTCTCCAGTTTCCATGGGAGAAGCCGGTTTTTCCGGAGGTGACAGGAGGTATGGGATGGGCACTGGGGAGGCGTGGGGGATGCCCGTGGCACCCAGCACAAGGGGAAGGGCTCTGATGAAGGTGACAGTGGGCACCAGCCCCAGCCCTGCTGCCTTCCTGCAAAGCTGTGGGCAACAGCAGCTGCCTGGTCCTGCACAGCTGCACCCCGAGCAGGTCGCCCTGACACCACGGGGATGGGCAGTGCAGGCATAGTGCGGGCACTGGGCCGGGTGCGATACTGGCTCCCCCCAACAATGCCACTGCAGCAGGCCATGGAGTTTGGTGCAAAGTCAGGCAGATGGCAGTGTCCTTGTCCCCCTGCTCAGCACAGGGGTCTCCAGTCCCCCAGCTCCAGGGCTTTGTGGGTGTCTCTGCTTGTGCCAGGAGCAAGCAAAAGGGAAGGGCCTAGTAAGGCCTTTCCCAGCCCCGTACAAGGGGGGCTGCTTTGTTTTCTCATCTGTGTGATACACACGAGTTCCTGGTACACAGGATCCCAGGGGCAGAACATCGTCTGCAGGGTAATTAGCAGTGCTGGGGGCTCTGCCTTTGGGACCGTGTGGGACAGGTGCTGCTGGGCTGGGCGGGCTGGCAGATGGCCTGAAAGGCTCTCCGGGGATCTCAAGCCATTACCAATAATCCAACATCTTTCGTGATGTGGAAGCGCCTTGCCGGTGCTGCGGGAGGAGGGAGGGCTGTGCCTGTGCCAAGATCACACACACCAGCCCCTGCCGACCTTCACGGCCCCCCCCCCCCAAATTAACCCGAAGTGTGCTTGCTGTGCTCCCTTGCATGTTAATGCTCGCCGTCACTTAGGTTAGCAGCAGCCATGCCTGGGACACACAGCCGGGGCCCTGGATTGTCCCATCCTGCTGGAAGGAGCCCTAGCCCTTGCAGCCGCTGTGCTCAATGTGGGTCCAAGTCCACAGCAGGGGAGGCTGCCTCTCAGCTGTGCTCGGAGAATGGGGATGCTGCCTGGCCACCAGCCCTGCGGATGGAGCAAGGAATATGCTTGGGATCCCTGATCCCTGGGAGCCACCTCTATCACGCTCCGAGCAGCTCTGCGGTGGCCCTTTGGTGTGAGCGGAGCCAGCCACAGGGACAGTCTCCTGTCCCCACCATCCTCTGACCTGGAGAGGAGGATCCTCACCTCCTTTTACCTACCCCCTCTGAAGAGTGGATGGCACAGCTCTGGGAGCCCGAAGGCTCAGGCACGGGCCCTGCAGTGGGCACGGCTCGATGGCGGGCACTTGCCCTCCTTGAAACCCCTTTCCCTTCCCACCTGGTCCCACAGCTGCACAGCTCCATGAACCCGCTGGGGTTGAACGCTGCAGACAAAAGATTGTTTATCAGGACCCGACGCAGCCTCCCCCGGCGCTGGCTCGCTTTAATTAGCCCCATCAAAGCCGGCTGCGTCTCTCTCTCCTGAAAGGTTGCAGAACATGATTAATTCAGGCGCAGAAAGCAGCCGCCTCCCGCAGAGGGGCCCCTCTGATAAGGCCAGAGCTGCTCCCTCTCCCCAAGCACCCAGTGTCTCTCAGCCCCACGAGGCAAAGCCAGGGGCTCCTTTCTCCTAGGGCAAAGCTGTGGATGGGCTCAGGCTGCCCCAGGAGCTGGAGGGGATGAGCCTAAGCGATGGTCTCCCCAAGCCCTGGGTCTCTCTCCCCATCCCACCCACGCTGCAAGCGCAGCCACTGTCTGCTGTGCTCACAGGTGTCACCCACTGCCCATCTGTGGGTCTGCAGGTGGGACTACCCATCAAAACCCCCAGGGATGTGCAGGGGGGGATATGCATCCCCACTAGGTCTGGGCTCAAAACCAGCTCCTGCGAACATGAGGCTGATGTGCAGGCCCTAGGGAGATGCAGGGGATGCTCCAGCTGCCCCCAGTGCTGAATTTCTACAGCCAGTCCTCCCTGCTCCCACCTGTACACAGCCCAGGGTTGTACGCATCGTAACACAGCTTTATTAGCTACATTTGTAGGCAAAGGGGTTTTAAAAGGAAAAAGCCTTTGGGGACAAGAGAGAGACAGGGGGATCACTTCCCCCTTTTTATTTATGCCAGCACAGTTGTATGCAGTGTACCGACAGCATTCAATACCCTGGAGAGCCAATTACCGCAAGGAGCGCAGCCAGAGCCAAGGCTGGGCTGCTCTCCACTTAATTTTCTTAACACAGTCACATAGTCTCAGAAAACCGCCACTGCTCAGAGGAAGGTACAAAGCCGGTTCCCAGTGTGAATCCTGTGCCTGGGGGAGGACAGGCGCAGCCTGTGCAGAGCTCTGGGGCTTCCCTTCTCATGATGGGGAAAAGGGGGCTGCGGTTGGGGCAGGGGAGCAGGGGGGGCACCAAAACAACACTGTTGTCATGTTTTTATTTCAATCTCATGAACATCCTTCCAAGAAATCAAACCACGAGAATAAAAACATAGCATGAACCCCTGACAGGAGAGATGAGCTGCAGTCCCCAAATTAACTGGGGAAGGGAGGAGATTTCCAGAAAGAGCTCAGGAGCCTGAGCCACACGGATCTCCACTCTCCCCGAGCTGTCTGGCAGAGGACAGCCAGCGCCACACCAGCCTCACGCAACAGGACTGATGACAGGGAAACATGTTCTGTAAACCTCTTCTGCAAAGCAAATCCCACAGGTGAGCAAGCCCTCTGTGCACATCCCCAGCAAGGCCCCAGCTCCGTGCTGGGCTCAGCAGGTCATGCAGGTACCCAGCACCCCTCCCTTCGACTCCAGCCTCACAGGCAGCCCTGCGGGGCGTCGCGTGCACCCTGGGAATGAAAACCACCAGGGCTTCAGGGGAGAGATGGGGCAAGGTGGGGCTAGGAATTCAATCTATGTCTTTTCTCATGTACATTAAAGGCTTTGCTGGTGGTGCTCTTTAAAGCCAGCGGGCACAGCCATGCGGAAGCTGATCTGAGGCCGCTGCTGGGGGTCAGCCCATAGAGACTCCATGGGTCGGGCTTTCTAGCCCTTCATGTTGATCAGCCCCTTGCTTGGATAAAGAGCAAGACAGAAACCATCTCTGCATGGGGAGCCCACTCCAGCTGTCACCTTCAGTGAGGCAACTGTAGCTTCCCAGCACAGGAGCAGCAAGATGCCAGCTCCCTCCTCAGCACCGACCACTTGCGTAACCCCAGCAGCAAAAGCAGTGCCACCCCGGAGAACCAGAGGAGGAAACCCCACAGCACCCAGGCTGTTCTCAGAGCACCACGCTGCACTCCACGCCGCCACCTCGCGCAGGGCAGCACCACTTCAGTTGGGTGCAAACGGTCAGGCACCCTCAGAGGAACATGGAAAGAAATGGACCTGCTGCCTCCTCTTCTGTTCTGCACACAGGGCAACCTTTATAGCTGGTCTGACATGAACATGGTCCCAAATGGGGAGAAGAAAAATGCTGCTGAAAAGATCCAAGTCCACCGAATGGAGAGCAAAGAGGTGAAAGTGCCCCTGCTTCCCAGGAGACTGCTCTGGCCGCAGCCATGAGAAGCCATGCGGTAACTCCTCACATGAACATGTCGTCATAGCCTGGAGGGGGAAGGTGGTCAGGATCTGGCCTGGAAAAAAATTCAAAGCAGAGTCAAACGCGGAGCGAGAGCTCAGTCCCACAGCAACAGGAATGAGCCAGGAGCTCCAGGGGCAGCCCAGAGAGCAGGCTGGGGATACCAGGCATGGCCAAGTACCTACCCGGATCTACCAGCCCCTAATGGGCCAAAGGGGTCGAATCTGGCACCCGGTGGAACTGCTCCCGGGGGAAGCCGGCCAGGGATACCTGACGATGGGTCAATGCCAGGCTGTGGGAAGCCAGACCGGAGAGGATCCACGATCATTCCCCCAGTCCGACCTCTGGGGAGAGAAAGGCAGAGAAGGAGATGAGACTGGCACCAGTGAGAGAGAAGCAAAGCACGTCCCTGTGCCAAACCTCTGCTGCAGGAATTCTGAACATCTGAACACGGGGCTAAGCAGACACATGGCCTGTGGGAGGAAAGCACCCCTAACCCACTGCAAGACGGGCCAGGACAAGCCAGTGAGGCAAGCCCATGGCAGAAAGACAGAGAGCCCTTCATGTGTGTACATGTGCACGTGTAAGAGTGCTGAGGCACATCTCATCCTTGTCCTGTGGAGGCTGCTGTCTGCAGCAGGAAGGAACCCAAATGCACCACATCCTGCTCCTGCCCAGGCTTACACAGCCCTGCAAACCTGCCCGCATTACGTCGCAACACAAGGTCTGGGGCAGCATGCGAATCATGGCTCATCATCATGCTAAGGTGGGAGTCTTATGGCTGCAGAGTATATGCCCAAGCCACGGCACCAGCAAATACCCAGGTCTTGGGCACCGCAGTGCCAGCATCCCCCAAAGCCTAGCTGGAGACAGGCACAGGGGCACAACAGCTCTCACCCACCTGCCTTCCTCTGAGCCAACGCCAAAACAGAGACTCGGAGCAGCAGAGAGGCAGCTTCCCTCTTCCCCCAGTTCCTACAAGGAGCCATTTAGGGCATCAGCAATGGCTGGTAAGTCCCAGGGGGCTGCTGACCGTCCCCTGTGGCATCAGACCCGCTGGCCCTTGCTGCCGGCTCATACTCCTGTCCCCGCTCTCCCGGGTAAGCAGAATGTCCTGCCCTGCGCAGTGTCGCAAGAACTCGTGGACCGGGCCAGGGCTCCTGCCAGCCTTTCCAAAGAGCTGCCTGGAAGTCATTTGCTGACCACGGTGGCTCCTCGGAGCTGCCCCATGCTGTGAGTGCCATTCCTCATGGTCGGCTTTGTGCAAACTCGGCTGGAGCCTCTGGACACCGCTCCCGTCATACAAGTCATTAACAACCGCGCTAATGAGTTCCATTACGCCAGGCCGGCTGCCCAAAGTGCCCCAAGACAGCCGGGCCCCATGAGCATATGCCTGGGAGTCTGGGTCTCCAGCCTCAGCGCTGGCAGGTGTCAGTGCACAAATCTGCTTCCATTTACAACCTTTATTTGTCATTTACAGAGAAACTTCTGATGAAGGGCTGGAGGCAGTGAGAGAAACATGGGGACACCCCCCCCAGCTGAACCCCCTCTCCTTGTGCTATCAGGTTTCCTTCCAGCCACACAGGCTCCAGGCCTCTCCTTCCAGCCGGGCAGGAGGTTTTTAGCTGGTCCTTTTCTAGCCAAACCCATGGAGAACCAAGTCTTGCAAGAGGGGAAAAAATGCCATCCCCACAGGAAAGTGGTTCTAAAGAGGACACCCCTGGGCTGCAGGATGCTCTGCAACAACTCTTAAGAGCTGGTTTTTGTCTGACTATGTGCTTTTAACTGGAATGGAAGATGACAGGTTCTCCTTGCCTGACCAAACCGAAGAGTGAGAGATGTATCTGTGAAGATCAGTCCCCCAGCCAGCCTGCTTCTGCCCAGCTTCCTCTGGAGTGCCTCAGACAGCCGGGAGGCTCAAAACCAGGACTCGAGAATCTGTGGACTCGGGTTTAAGCCTCCCCTTCTTCAGGCTGCTGGGCTCTAGACACAGCAGCTGGTAACATTTTAAATTAGAGGCTTACATTCACTTAACGATGTATTCAGCTTTGATTTACTGAAGGAATTACTGCATGTTAAATGAATACAAGCTGATTATTAAACAGACACAGATTGCAACCTATCATCTATGCAAGAGACGGGATCTTATTACGATATTAGAACCATATTGAGGTTTAGCAACTGTCAATTGGTCCCTTGTAATTTGCACTGAGCAACTGTCCCATTCCCATCCGCACTCAGAGACACTTCACCGGACGCCTGAGCCAGGAGGATTCCAGCTACTCCAGAGGCCTCCAGCCATGCCCTCCCACCCCAAGGGCAGAGCAGGGGATGCTCCCTGGGCACAAAAAGCATGACCTCTCCCAGCCATACTCACCCAAAAGGGTCCAGGTCTTCCCCACCAACAGCAAAGGGGCTCAAGGGGGAAGGCCTGAAACACAGAACACAGCGAGACGTTCAGTGAAGGGGAGACCGGCTGTGTGGAGTGAGCAGCAGTGAGCACCAGGCAGGGCAGCGCAGCCACCATGACTGCCGCTGCTGTGCTCATGGGTGCTCTCCCACGGCAAGCACTGCAGCACCCAAAGGGCCCTGGGACCTGCAGGACCCTGTGTGAGCAGGCGGGTGTTGGGAGCTATCCCGTGCCTAGGACACAGAATTCCCTGCTCCAGGGTGCAGCTGGGTGTGGACACCGGTGCGCACGGCAGGCTTGCGGGAAGCCTGCTGAGATGAAGGGGGCCCTGCTGTTCCGACAGCTCTGGGCCGAGCTGTCTGTGGACACTGGGAGTTTCCATGCCAGGGGCTCCCTGAGCGCTGCCGGGCTAGGCCAGGCTCTCCAGCACGTCACAGCCAGAGACACAATGACAGTCCTGCTTCCAGGAGTGCAAGGACAGTGGGGCGGTGAGCCTGCAGCCAGCTGTCACATCTCCTTGCCAACAATATGTGCCAATAACATGGTTTCAGAGCCTTGCCCAGCTCCAGCCTGTCTGCCCAGGCCTCCCCAAGGAGCATCTCGCACCCTGAGCGCCAGCAGACAGCAGTGGGGTTAAAGAAACAAGAGGTGACACGCAAGGCAGAAGCCACAGCCGGTCCTCAAGAGATGGCACAGCCACTGCAGCGTCTCTGACATCCAACCAAAGGGGATTACAGCCTGGGGTGTGGGGGGGACCCTGCCTGCCACATACAAGGGATGGCTGGGCACAGAAGGGCCAGGGAGGGATGGTGAAGCAGGTGCCATGTTTCCCTTCTCCCCACCTTTGCCAGCAAAGGGTTTCAAAGGGAAAGTGGGGTAAGGAGAGCAAGAAGAGGTCTCTGTTCCCCCCCACACCTTCTGCGCCTTGCCCCAAGCCCCAGCTGGGTGCACCTTCCTGGGAGGGCAGCTCTACCTCCCACATCAGGCAGGAAGCTTAGAGGCAGCCCTGGCTCCACGCCAAGTCAAGGCAGAGCTCTGCACCCACCACACACCCTCTCCCCTCTGCCATGAGCACTGACCCCACGGCTCTTCTAGAGCCCACAGCATGAACTGACACCCAGCACTCTGCTGTCCCTCCTGAAGCCTGCTTGGCCCCACAATGGCATCGTCCTTCCCACTGCCGTCCCTGCTCTGCCCAGTCCCCCAGCCAGCACAGAGCAAGGCCTCCCCTCCTTCCACCTCACACCTTCCCCCCAGCCCTGCATGCTGCCCTCAGAGCCTCCTGGGTCTGTAGGTCTCCAGCTACACCCCCAGCAATGCCAAAGGAGGGTAAAACCAACACACAGCTCCAGAACAGGCCACCCCTCAGCGAGCAACCTAAATCAAACCCAAGCATTCAGCCAATGAGGCTGAAACTGGCTGGGGAGGGTTTGGATCCTCATCACTCCCCGTCCCATGCGTGCCAGATGGGAGACCAGAGGTGTAACCTGCAGAGCTGTGCCAGGACCATGTCTTGTCTAATGGACCGTCAGCAGCCACCCACTCTTTACTCACCAGGACGGTGCTCTTGTCCCTGCTGGGTGGTGGTGAGGGACTCTGAGGGGGTCGTCATCCTGGTGCAACTCAGGATCCTTCTTCTTAGCCTCAGGTTCCTTTTTGGCCTTTTCTGTGGGGGCCCCAAGGGGAGCGATGATGCCTGAAGCAATCCTTGTTCTCAGCTCCTCAGTGTTCTTGTACACCCTGCAGGGAGGAGAGGCAAGGTGGTGGGCTGGGGAGACCACAGCACCTGGGCATGAGGTGCTGGACAGGCTGCGAGAGGGGTGGTGAGGGGACAGACAAGCTCAAAGCATCTCTGGCACAAAATGCATCCCCAGTCGGCAGCAGAGAGGGGACAGAAAAGGGTAACAGCACACAGTGGCACCAAAGCCCTCACCCCATTTAAGATGGCGAAGGGCCACCCAGCCCAGGGGACTCCCTTTTGTGCTGTGGCCACATATTGACCAGTTTGCACTGGAGGAAACCACAGCACATGGCACTGGTCTTCAGCAAGGCCACAGGGCGTGTGGGACACAGTTGAAGCTGTAGCACCACTGAACAGTGTCCACCCAGCACAGACAGGCAGGCAGTGAGGCAGTGCTATTCAAATAAATAGTGCCAAGGTGGCCTGGCCTGTTCCCAGGTGGGGTGGCTCTCCCCTGGGCTCTGACCCATGGTCCCACTATCCCCTAAATCTCCCTTGCCTGCCAGCAGTGCAGGAGGCAGCAGGGGAGGGAGCTCTGGCTGCATTTCAGGGCTGGCTGGTCTGCCCTTGGGTTTGTACTATGGAGGAAAGTCCTCCAGGTTCCTCCTAACCTGGTCTCTGCCCCCCTCCCCACACTGGTCAGACAGAATATACCAGACAACTGAGATTACCTGTGGAAATCGTCCAGGTGCTCTGGATTGACATAGTCCGCCACTGCCAAGGTCACATCTGCCACCTTCCGAGAACTGCAATCCTAGCAAAAAATAAGTAGAGCATGGAATCAGCAGCCTGGCAGAGCTGGGAATGGGGGAAGGAGCAGGTATAAGCAGAGCTGGGGGCTTGGGACACAAGGAACGGGCTCACTTGCTTCCTGCTATGTCCCTGTGCTGTGCCCGAATCTCCAGGAGCAAACTCCAGCATACAGCGAGGCTCTCCCCGCTCCCTCCTCCAGTCTGGGCTGCAAAGGGTGAAAGACTGAGCAAAACCACCCTGGGCAGGTGTTTGTTTGGGACAGCAGGAGATCTGCGGAAAATTCCTTAGCTGGGAAAGGGACAGAAATGGGACAACTCCTGGGCCAGAGTGTGGCAAGGCAAACTGCATCACTTCCCTGATGCAGCCAGTGTTTGACCAGTTTCAGGCTGGGCCACATCTTCTGCTGCACAGGCAGTCCCTAACACTCCCTGGGTCTGCCCCATCCTGAGGGACAAACACCGCTGCAACGTAGAACAAGTAACAGCAAAAATTTAAGAAGTGGGCCCTGCTGTTCTTCGCAGCCACTGCTCCCAAAGGACCCCAAACCCACCAGAACCAGTGTGGGCACTCACCATGATGTTGAGGATCATGCTGTCTTCCACCATGATGGCCTTCAGCAGCAGCTCACGGGCATCATCCACGGACTTGTAGCGCAGTGTGTATACCTCCTTGTTGGCTTCCCAGCCAGCAGGCAGCAGCTCTGACTTCCTTTCATCAGGACCTGGCTACAATAGAACAGATGTACTGCTGAGACCCTGCCCACGAGCTCAGCACACGGCAGCCGGCTGCAGGGACCTGTCTTGGCTGCACAGAGAGATCCAGGAGGGGATCTAGGTCTCTGGGAGTGGATCTAGGTCTCCAGGAGGGAATCTCTCAGTGCCTTCCAGGTTTTGACTGCAGAAGCAGGGCTTTATTTCCTAAAGGCTGGCCCTGCCTGCTTGCCAGCTTCCCACCCTGTCCCTGTGCCAGCACAGGAGGGACACAGCCACCCACTGCTGAGCAGGACCAGGCAACAAAGACCCAGACTGGGGGATGACGCTCTTCCCTGCCTGGCACCTCCTGGCTTCCCAGCACGGGACAGGGCTGCCTGGGGCAGCGGGGAGGCCATCATCCTGTCTGTCCCGGCCCCACAGCGGTGCTGCCGGGGGGCACTGCCCCACACTGTTCTCTCCCCCGGTACTGGGGGGTTTCTCTGCCAAGGCAGTGTCCTGGACCTCCCCCAGCACTGTGCCACCCTCCCACCCCACCAGACCCCTGCCTCAGCCCTGGGTCCAGCACCAGACTGGCCCCCCAGCGCTGGGACACCCCGGCACCCCATTTCCTCCCCAGCACTGCACTGGGCACCCCCGTTTTGGCATGGGGCTCTCCCACAGCACCGAGCTCCCCCCAGCACCTGACTGGCGCCCCTCCTGGTACCGGCACCCCCCACCTCCCGCTTCGCCCCCTGCCCCGGGAACCCCCGCAGCCCCCGCCAGCAGCACTGGGGCCCCTCGGACCCCGCACCGGCCCGGCTGGCCCCTCCCCCGCCCGGCAGCGGGCGCCGCGCTCGGCCCAGCGGCGCCGGCGAGCGGCGCTAGGAAAGGCCGGGGCTCGGCCGCGGCCTCCGCGGCGCAGGAGCCCGGCCCGGCCCGGCCCGGCCCGTACCTGGTCGCCCGCGCCGAGGCAGCGGTAGCCGTGCCGGACCAGCTCCCAGTGCACGCCGCAGATGAGCGCGTCCTGCGGGCGGGAGACTGCGGCCCGCGCCCAGGCGTACAGCAGCTCCAGCCCCGCCATGGCCGCTGCGCACCGAGCAGGCGCGGCCGGCCCGGCCGGTGGGGAGCGGCCCAGCAGGGCCCGGGCACCGGAGCGCGGCCGCGGCGGGCAGCGGAGCGGCGGGGCGGGGCGGGGCCGGGCCGCCCCTCACTAGAGGGCCCCGTCGCCTGCGCAGGGCCCGGGGACTCTGGCCGCGGGGGGGGCCGGGGGCTAACGGGGGTTCTCCCCCCGGGAAGTCCAATGTGTCTTCCCGCAGCGGGAGGGACGGGCCTCGCCGAGGGGTCTTTGTCCGCTGGCAGCCCTGAGCGGGGCCGGACACCCGCCCCGCTCCAGCCTGTGGGTTAGGGTCTGCCCGACCCTCCTTCCCTGCCCCTTCCCTAGGGCCTGTCCTTGTCCAGCCCCTGCCCCTTGTCCAGCCCCTGCCCCTTGTCCCTGCCCTTGCCCCTGTCCCTGCCCCTGGCTCTTCCTGGCTGTCAGAAAGGCATTGAAGTCTGCGTGTGCGCTGTAGCGAGCCTTCCCGCTGGGACCAAAGGGACCAAAGCGGCCATCGATGGTTTATTTCATCCCTTCCATGGCTCCTTTCCCCTTTGTAACCCCCACATTCCGTTCAAGTTGCTGCTGAAAGGTATTCAGGGGATTTTTTTTTTTTCGCCCCTGCCCCTGGGCCAGAGCTGGTGTCCTGGTCGCAGATGGCAGGAGGCTGGGGCTCAGGATGAAGCAGCCCCATGCCGGGGAACACCATCACCCGCTGCTTTCCCAATCTGAGCTCCAGCTCCTTGGGGATGCTCATCTTGACTTCATTATGCGCCAATTAATTAACTTGCACTGTCCGCTCTTTCCATTTCCCTCTCAAAAAGTCACTGAGGCTGAACAATCGACCGCAGACCGGCAGGCCCGCCTGCCCGGCAGCCCCCACAGCTCAGCCCTGCCTGCTCGCACGAATCCTGCTGGGTGCCGCTGCACCTCTTGCGGTTCCCCCTGCTGGTCCTGGCTCCACGGAACATGGCTGTGGATTGAAAGCCAAGTGAGCCATGCCAGCCGTGCCGGACTCGGTGGGAAAGCTACCACTGGATTTTCCACAGGGCCAGGATTTCAGCACGGGAGCTTTGCAAGGGAGGCATCGGATGGGGATGCGATGAGAACAGCAGGAAATGCCTCAGCCGGAGCTTTTCCAGCGCAGAGCTTGTGATTCACAGCAGCAGGCAGCGTTTCCGCCCCACAGCTTGCTCCCGGCAGGCAGCAGCCGCGGTTGCAGGCTTTCACGGCATCCACATTTCACTTTCCCGGCACAGCCCACCCCTGGGTGGGCAAGGCAGGTACTGGTAGCTTTGCTCGAATGTCCCCTCCTGAGGAAGAATTTAAAATCATGGGTCTCCCTCCAGAAACCTGATCCTAAATCCTGTATCCCAGCACCTCTAATGGGCTTCACCTGCCTTCGGACCTGCTGCAGGTGCAGGAGTGCATGGCTGTTTGGGATCAGCGACTGTGGGAGCCGGCAGTACCTTGGTGGGGCAAGAGGCGACAGGAGTCACACAGAAGCTATGCCAAGGGCTTACCGAGCTTTCGATTTTTTCTATCCAGCTTGCTGCCATCACTGTTCACCTACCATCTGCTGTCCACCCTCTCATTATCACCACGCGCTCCCATCCAACCATTGCCTTGTCCTCCTGTGGCCTCACCTCCGTGTCCATCCTTAATTTATTTTCCCTTCCTCACGTTGTGCCGGCTGCCCCAGACCACACATGAGGAGCGACTTTCGGTGCCGAGTCCCCCCTGGCCCGAGCAGCCCCTCCATGGTCATGACATGGGTAAAGCGGGATGCCTCCCCACGGGACCCTGGTGGGAGCTGGGCCCTCGCTGTACCTGAGCCCGTGGCCCCAGGGCTGCCTGCCGCTACATCAAAGCTGCCTTTCCAGCGCCTGCGGTGCCTTGCCGGGCTGGCCCACGCCGACTGGCTCCCTGTTGGCTCCATCCTCTGCTCCAGCGTCTCACTCTGTGGCTCGTTGATGATGAAAACCACTGGCCACATGAAAGTGGCTCCCCTAATGTGAGTTAGGGGCCTGCAAGCTATGTGGGAGGTAGCGGACAGCACAGCCCCGGCTAGGATGCAGCGGCCAAGTCATTAATGAGGTGACAAGGATTGCAGAGCTGGCTCATTAGCGCTGCAAGGCAAGTGCGTCACGGCTGCTGGGCACGCTGGTGCTGTTGTCAGAGCAGCCGCATCCTCTTTGTGGGCTGCCGGAGCAAAGCTGGGAACAGGAGCGATGCTGTGAGAGCCGAGCGAAGGCCCCGGAGCAGCCAGCGCCTTGGATGCCTTGCACATGTGCATAAGGATTCATGCCCAGCTCTTGCACCAACCCTCCTGCCCATGGAAATGCAGGGGAAGCTGTATGTGGCCATTTTCCTCCCTCTTTTACCTGGGAATAAGATCTAGGGGGCTGTGCATCTCATGGAGAGCTGCTCCCCGCAGGAGCAGGGCCAGGGGCGACGTCCCAGGGGAGACGGCAGCTGGAGCCACCCCAGCAGCGCGGTGGTGCTTAGGGCAGGTACAGGGATGCATCAGCCGGGGTCACCTCCGTCACACAAACCACAGCCTCCACTGACCTTCATACTTTCCCGCTGCCTCACTGCTCCCGGTGGATGCGCCCACTGCGGTGTCGTAACGAGCAGAAGAGGAAACAGATTTCCCAATCGCCTGCCCCGCTGGCAGCCTGTGAGCCCTCCGTGCTGGGAATGGCAGCCGGCATGGCCGAGGCAACTGGCTCACCCCTGCGCCGTGCTGCCGGCACCGGGTATGACCTGGGACCCAGCAGGAGAAGGCAGACGGGCTATGGATAATCACTGGCTGATGTTCAGGTGTTGCAGGCTGGTGCTGCTTGGGAGCATTGTCTCTCCCTCAGAGCCAGCTTGCTGTCACTCCTTTCCCGTGGATGGGAAAGGCCAGGCACCTCACCTCGCCAGGGGCAAGCAGGGCCAGGTGCCGGAGAATGGCACTGCCATGTCTCCTAGCGGGCTGCCCACGCTGTTCTGTGCAGGCAGCGCTTTCCCGGCACACAGCTGGAGGGAAGGAAGGGATCCCCCGCTGCAGAGCAGGGAGAGCAGCACTGGGGCAGCCTCCTCCACACTCTGCTCAACACCCCAGGGCTCACTGGCAGCCACCTGAAGGTGAACAAAAAGGCTGTGCCAAGGGACATTGGGTGGGACAGGGCATCGGTGACTCCTGGAACAGGCTTCAGCCCTGCCTTTCATGGGGCTCCCTTCGTTGCCTTGAGAGGGGAGGTTATGACTCTATGAGAATTTGGCCTCTTCTTCATTTCCCCCAAATTCAATTCCAGGGAAAGACGACACCGAGGCAGGAGAAAGGGGGGTTTTCTCCGGGGAAGAAATTCAAACCACATGCAGGCGGGCTTGCCGCAGTAGCAGGAGGAGGGACTGGGGCTGTGAGAGAGCAGGCTCTCAGCGGCGAGGCCAAACGTAAAGTCAATTAGCGCTTTCAGGACTCCGAACATGCTTGAGTGCTGTGCTTCGAGCAGGCATAATCCCTGTTGGAGGGAGGCTGCCAATAGGGTTTGAAAATAATTAGGAAGCCCTGAACTCCAGTGCTTCCCAGAAAAGCCTGTTAGCTCTGCGGTGGAAACCTTGCTTTCAGGGAGCACATCACAAAAACACAGTCGTGACTCACCAACTGGATGGAGCTAAACTCAATTTTTCAGAGGTCAACACACTCGAGTCTTAACAAGCTTTACCCTTGGCCCAGGGCTGCTGTGCTCCCTTTGCCTGCCTTAATTCAGGGGATGCCCAACACCCGAGAGTAACAGGGGGCGGTTTCATGGGATGTGTTTCATCTAGGGACACCAACACCTTCCTAAGGGGCAGTGCCAATGGGGAAACTGAGGCACAGAGGGCTCAAACCACCTGAGCCAGCAGCCCGGCAGGCAGCAGCAACCCTGGTGCCCTGACCTGCTGCCTCTGGCCAGAGCCTGCACCCCACCGCCCCATCCCTGCAGCCTGGGTGGATGCTGCCATCCCCCCCCCTGCTCTCGGGGGACCTCAGACATGAATCTAAACGGTCCAGGACAGCCTTGGAGGAACAAAACAAGACAATCAATCACCCTTACTTCACTCCCACCCCAGTCTGCAGGCTGAGCCGGGTTGCATTGTGCGGAGCCGGAGGGACTCCACATCAAAGCAGGGACCAGCTGGCTGCCAGGCTGCCCCAGCGCCCAGACGGGCAGCGCCCTGCCCACGAGCTGCCTGTCTGTGCTGCCTGCGCAGGCTCTGCCTCCACTCGCTGCCCAGGGCCAGGCGGCAAAGCTGGGATGCAATACTGGTCCCGGCTCGGGGTACAGTGGGACATGCCTGAGGCCACATCGGCTGCAGACAGCATCAAAGGCAGGAGCGAATGGATGCTGCCCCAGGGCTGCGACCCCACCGCAGCATCCCGGGGCCAGCAGTGCCTTCCCTCTGCGAGGGAAAGGAGGAGGAAGAGGAGGCATCGCACACTGAGGAAGAGCTGGTCCCATCCTGAGCTTGTCCCGGAGCACTTCAGAGGCTGCACGAAGCCGGCGGAGCCGCAGGGATGGTACAGCCTGCTCCTGCGGTGCAGCTCCCGCTATCCTCACAAGACCCTTTTCTTCGCAGTTCCTTCCATGACACATGGCGGTCACTTCCCCCGGGCTGCTGCCCCAGCGCTGCTGCAGACAGTACATTCATTTTTGGATGTCTTTTGCAGCTCCCCGGCGTTTCTCCCCATCCCAGGCACGCACGGATGGTATGAGGCAATGTTCTCGGGGAGTATCAGCTTCCCAGCGCAGTGCTGTTGGGTAAGCGCTCGCCTTTCTTCTGAGGAGATGGTGGCAAATCTACCCCGATGAAACTAGCCCGATGTGCTGCCCGGTGGGGCAGGGGATGGTGAGGTGGGGGTGGGGGGCCCAGTTCTGGTGGGCTGGGCCAGGCCGTGGTGAGCCAGTGTGGTTAGCCGTTTGGGATGGGGGGTCTAGGCAAGGGAGAGCACCCAGATCCCCCTGGAGCAGTGCCCATGTGCGGGTGCAGCAGTGCAACAGCAATTTGGGTGCAACCCCCCAAACAACCACCATTTCCCCACTAGCAAAGGGTGGGAGTGTCCCTGAGTGTGACCCACGGCACAGGACAGAGTGGGGCAGACCACATCTGCATGCAGGGAGCCAGCCTGAGCCCCAGCACCTGCACCAACCAGCCCCACCACGCACAGCCTCCTCCTACACCCCAAAACAGGTCTGTGCCCCATTCTGGCCCCGCTCCAGGGCTCGCTCTGAGGCCACCGACACCGCAGCATCATGGATACAGCCAGGAAAGAGCCAGCAGTGAGCAGAGACTTGCCAGTGGCACTGGCAGCCCAGAGACCCTGAGCATTGCTGGGGAGGGGATGGAGGCAGCAAAATCCCATCTCAGGGTGGATCTTATCATCTGGGCTAAGGGCAGGGTGGTGCTGCAGCCTGTGCCTCTGGGAATTTACCTTCCCCGAGGTCATGAGGGCTGTGCATGCAGCACTGGGGGACCACCTCCTGCCATTGCAGCCTGCGGTACACACGTGCCCATGGTAGGTAACGATTGACATTTTTTCCAGACACAGAATAAAATTCACCAAAATGCGAGGCTGAGTGTTTAAAGGGAAAATTCTCGTCCAGGTGCCAGATTTAATTAAAAGAAGGGGAAAAAAACCAAGGGGGAGAGGCAGGGCCACAAGCTGGACAAAGAACATATGGGGAAGGAGGTGCCTTTGTGGGATTCAACGGTGCTGTGTGCGTGTGTGGGAGCAGTGAGCATGGGGGCTGCAATAATCCCCCATGTCCCTATGCCACCAAGACCCCCAGGTGCAGGTGGCCCCCAGGAAGCCATACCTTGGGCATCGCTGTGAGGTGGGAGGTCCACAGCTCACTCCATGTGCCTGGAGCATCATCCAGTGGGGCTGACACCCTGGCAGGGCTGATCCACACCCTTTGAAGACTGGTATGAAACTGCCCTGAAACAGGGGGGGGGTTGATAAAGCAGGATGCTCTCAGCATTGCCGCTGGAGACAGAGCTGCCGGGACACAAGAAAGACGTGCTCGGCCAGGGGCCATGGTCTGATGCGGTGCTTGGGGCAGCAAAACCCTCCCAGCTCCCGCAAGCCAGCCCCGGGGGAGCGGGGGCTCCTGGAAGCGCTGGCAGTGAGGCTGGGGGTGGCAGAGCTGCGGCCCCCAGCCCCCACGCCACCCACCTCTGCCGGGTGCCTGCACACAGGCGTGGCATTTGCACTTACATATGTAAAGCATTAGGATTTGTTTAGAAGCCCTTTATTGTCATATTTTGTTCTTTATTTCCTACAAATTAAATTTGCTGAGGGATATGTGCGGATTGTGAAATTATTTTGAGAATAGTTCCTCTGGGTTTTTTAATTTCCTTTGTATTAAATTTTTACAGTGTTTAAAAGACTATGAAAAATTTTAAATAAAAAAGTAGGACAAAATCCCCTGGAGGAAAGGAGAAGAGCCAGAGAAGGGGACCAGCCGTGGGCTGGTGCTGGGGCCGGCCACTGCCGGCTCTGTTATCGCAGACACTGGGGACAGGCGGGCACAGATGCCCCCCTCCTGCTCCCACTCCGTCCTGGCCCTGCTGGGCACCAGAGAAGCAGGGCTGGGAGAGCTGCTGCCGGCTGCCCCGGCGCCAGTGCCAGAGCGGGACCTGCCATCTGCGCAGGACTGGGCGGCTGCGGCTGCTCCCACTAGGCTCAGCCTTTCCCTTTCCTTTTCTCCCGAAGCTGGATCTAGGCAGAGATCCCTCAGACGAGGCTGTGGGGCTCCGCTGATCCCCTCACCTGTGTTTCCAACCCAGAGCAATTGTTTGGCGCAGACATGAAAGCCCACAGCCAGGCTATCGGAGACTGCCCTCCCCTGCAAGCAATTTCCACTGCGATAATCTTCCCAATTATTCCCCTGAGCTGCAACTGCTGCAGAAAGCCAAGCTGCCCCCCGTGAAGGGCTCCACATCTTGGAAGCATTAAGGACCCCTTTCACTGCCGGGGCGCGCGTCGTCACAGCGATGGCCGGCCGGGGGCCGCCCTCCCAGCCCTCCGTCCGTGTGCTGGGTGTTTCCAGCTCATTAAAATCGCAGACACATTTTTCATCTCTTTATTTCTACCACTGTCATCGTCATTGTTTCAGACTGGTGCAAATTGGGAACTGGTTGTGCACTGACGCGGCTGCTCCGCTCCACCCCATAGCTGCCCTTGCCCCCACGATGTGCAGGAGGGCCCCGCTCCGGGGATGGGGACGGAGACCGGGGTGGCACCAGCCTCCTGCCACCGCTCCTCTGGTGGCTTTTTCACCCAGGTCTTTGGCACTGCCCAGCACAGGACCCCCGGCATGCTGCCTCCAGCCTCTCTCCAATGTGGTTTCCCCTCCACCGCCTGCCCATGGGGTGCAGAGCTTGGCCGGGGGCAGGAAGAGGGTGCCGTGCTGGTGAGGATGGTGCCGGGGCTGTGCCGATCTCTACTCAAGGTCTGGGTGAGACCTGTGCTGCTGCTGGCCAGGGCCAGGGGGGACAGAGGTCTGGGCGTAATTGCAGGACACCACAGTGCTCCCAAGGGGCTCCGGGGGCTTTCTAGCACCTGGCATGAGGGCTGGAGGCCGTGGAAAACTCAAAACCAAGGCAGCAGCATCCCCAGGCTCGAGGGACTGGGGACAAGGACTCTCCTTCATTATGCACCGGTCCCTGGCAGTGCCAGGGCACCTGTCCCCAGGCAAGGGTCCCTGGTCTCAACGTGGCCATTCCGTCCCCCGTGCAGGGGTCCACAGGAGCGGCTGGTTTGTGCCTCTGCAGCCCAGCCAGGCAGGGGGGCAGGAGCAGCTGCGCTCCTCCCAGCTGTGTGGGAGCAAACGGGGGGCTGATGTGGAAAATAGTTATGCGACAGGGTATCTCCATTAAAAACAGGGAAAAGGAAGAATTCAGTGAATGTGTCACTTCAACTGAGAGCAAGCAAACGAAACGCCAGGGCTGCACATGGCGAAGCTGTCTAGTGCAGTTGGATGCTACCAGAGAATCAGCAGCACTGTCCAGCTGGGAAGAATGGCAGAGGGTGTTTGAGTAAGCTGGGAACATCACAGCCTCCCAGGGCTGCAGGGAGGCAGGGATGTGGGAATGCAGGGTTGTAAGGATGCAGGAATGTGGGGATTTGGAGATGCAGGGATGTGGAGATGCAGGGATGTGTAGATGCAGGGTTGTGGGGGTGCAAGAGTGTTAGGATGCAGGAATATAGAGACGCAGAGATGCAAATCCCAACCTGATGGTTCCTCTACCCACCACATCTCTCTCCCCTTGCAGACCCTCTTCTCAGCCTCAGGGTGTTGAGGTCTCCAGCTCAGCTCCGCTCCGCTCCTCTGACCTCACTGGGGAACTTGGCAAAATGAAGGGAGAAGGTTGTTGAGCAGAGCAGAACCCAGCTCTTGGTCTGTCCTACCAAAAGAGAGGCCACATCAAGAACTTTCTGGAATTCCTTCCCAGAGCTGTGGCTGAAAGCCGCTGCCTCTTTGCTGAGGCATTTAGACCCTGGCAGTGCTGGGACTTGATTCTGGCCTGGCCGTGCCATCCTGCCCCTTCCCAGCATCCCGGTTGAGGGAGCTGCAGCCTTTGCAAGGGCTCGGCCTCCCTGGCCCGTGCACCTCTGCAGGTGTCCAGACACGGAGCCACCCCTGCCAGGCACCTCCTGGCCCCTCTCTGTCACTGGAGACACAGGGTGGTGGCTCCTCCAGGCCAAGGGACCCCCAGCATCGCTCTCCCTGCCGTGCACTGGCAAATTCCTTTCACATGAACAGGAAATGTGAGTTCTCCTCTTCTCTGTTTTTTTCAGGAAAAAAATATGTAAAAAGAAAAAATCTAATCAAATCCTATTTGTTTGTGGTCTCAGTGGTCTCCAGTTATTTGGTTGAGTCTGGAACTCAATGCGATGCTGTTGGGACGGCCACAGGCTGTGCGTACCCCGAGCCTGCTGCAGACCTGGACTCCCCCAGCCCTGCCATCAGCTGCAAGGGCCAGGGCTCACCCACATGTGGGGACAGACGGACATCCCCATGTCTCCACTGAAACTGGGAGTGATGGAGCTGGAGCAGATTCGGCTCAATGAGCTGTTGCTGGCCCCGCTCCAGCCAGGCTGGCTGGGAGAGGCTGGGGGAGAGACAGGAGGTGCGGTGGGCATCTGCCGGGAGCTCAGGGTTTGCTGTGTGGTCTTCTGGGGGGGCTCAAATTAGCAACCCAGCATTGTTAAAGAGCTGAAAACATCAGTAACTTCTAATTATCCCCTTTGCTCACAGGAGGAGGCATTTTGCACGCCGAGGAGCATGCCACACATCACTCTTTCATTGCAATATTATGGCATTTTCCCCCAGTACCGATGACTGGAACCAGCCGAGCTCCCACAGCACAGCCCTGCTCCTGCCCTCAGCAGGCAAGTGCCACCATGCCAGGACCCCAGAGACCCCCACCCATGGGGAGTATCACTGCAACTCTCATGGGATCCCTGTTCTTGTGGGGGGTCTGAGATGGCCAGACCAAAGCAGAGTCCTGGGCGTGGCCCAGCATAAAAGCATCCCTCCTCCTGCAAAGAGGTGACGTGGGTTTAGTCCCTGTCCCTGAGGGGCTGAGCCTGCCCTGAGCAGCATAACGTCCCTTGGGAGCAGGTTCACCCTCTGCATCCAAGAGCACCCCATGGCTGGGGGCATGGCAGGAGGGAGCCTGTGCTTGCAGGAAGATGCTGGAGCGTCACCATCATGATAGATAGCCGGGTCCGAGGTGCTGGGAGCCTCCTGGCCAGCCAGGGAAGAGCAGGGATGGATAGAGCTGTCGAGACGAGGGCACCAGGTCACAGTGTTCCTCCCTGCTGGGGTCCCTCCTGAGCCAGGACAGAGCTGTCCCCCCGGGGTGGAGAGTCGTAAATAGCCGAAAAGCTGTGGGGAGGAGAGATGGCAAGCTGAGAGTGCTCAGAGTGCATGTGGGGTGGGGAGGAGGCTGAGGATATTTGGAAATGTACTTTTTCCTTCATTTAATCTTTTTTGCTCAAATTCCCAAGTGAAAAATTCTTTCCATGAGCCAGAGCCTTCCACAGCGGCTTTGCGCCTGGCCGTGGGCACTGGGGACCAGCTGAGGACCGTTGCCCCTGCATCCCTCCTCCAGTTGCAGCAGCACTGATGCTCAGGGGCTGATGCTTGGGTAAGGGCAGTCTTGGCCCTGCTGATACCCTCCCTGGCAGTACTTCGGCTCCACACGCCCACCCTGACCCTCTTTTCCTCCCACTCCTGCGGTTTGGTGCTTTTGGGGATGATGGCAAAGTTTAACCTCCTCTGTGTGCTTTGAGAGGGGAGCTGCCATCAACCCAACAGTGTTCGGAACAGCTTAGACTGTCTTTATTCCAGGTCCTGAAAATTGAATTTGTTAGTGGCATAAACAGGATATAAAAGGCTGGAAAAAAAAAGGAAAGGAAAAGGAGAAGGGAACATTTTTCTCCATGGCTTTGCCTGTAACAGAGGAAGCGACCTGTGGGGACCACATCCCCTGGCACTCCTGTGTGTTAGTAAAACTCCTCTTCTAATGGCAAACAGACACCAGGGACTGGCTCCATCCAGTGTACCAGGATGGCTCCTGACCCTTGGGGTTTTGCTAATACAAAGATCTGCCCTTCTCAGTTCCTGCTCTTTCCTTCTTTTTTTCATGGTGTTCTCCAAAATTCATGGTAGTTTATGGCGCTCTTTGACGTCAGCCACAAATGGGGTTGTCAGGTGGTAATAATTTTCCTGAATGTCGGCTAAATACAATTATCACTCTATTTTCACATCAGAAATATTAAAGTTTGTGTCCCTCCTTTATTAATTCTGAGAAAAGACTTTATAAGTCACTGTGACACACGGCCACGGGCCCTGAGGTGCTGGCAGCCACTGTGGGGCTGATGACCGTGGTCCAAGCTGGCCCCGGCTGTGCCACATCCCCGGGCTGTGCCGGTGGGAAGGGATGGGAGGCAGTGCCCGGCGGGCATGGGGACCAGGGCCAGAAGCTGGGATGTCAGTGTGGTGAAGACGGAGCCCAAGGCTAGGAGAGTGAGGAGGGACCCATGTCCCCATGGCAGACCCAAAGCCCTTGTTCCCATGGACAGGGAAGGATGCTCTGGGGAACCAGGGATGCGCAGGGCTGCTCTGCAGACCAGGATAAGGCCAAGAGCTGGGGCTGTGTTTACGGTGATGGTGGAGCAGGTCCTGGTTGCCTCTTCACTCAGCTGTGTGAAATCAAGCCTTTCTGTGCCTGGGGACATTCTCCTGGGTGTTTCCCATCCCTGTGCCAGTGCAGCAGAGTCCATCAAAGGACTAACTCGCAGACAGCCCCTAGGACATGCTGTTTCCTCCTGGCTTGCTGTCCAAAGCATGAGTACATCCGTGCAGTTTTGGCCAGGCAGGCAGGAGCAGCGGAGCCATCAGCTTCAGCCACGGAACAAATCGCATCCTGCTGCCAGCAGGTCCGCGAGGGTCAGGTTTGCTGTTAAGGGTCCAATTCCAGCTATGGCCAGCGGAACCCGCAGCAGTGACCAGAACTGACGCAGAGAGGTTGGATTTTAAGCAAAATGGCTTAAAACTAAGCTCTGAGACGGAGACAGACCGTCACAGCGTTTGACAGCTGAGTCCCAGTCGGGCGGCCAGTCAATGCTAACACCGACAGTGGGCTCTCAGCCCTGGCGTGTGCTGGGGTGCAGGTACAGCCAGGGTTTGCCTTTCCTTCCCTGTGGGCACCCAGATGGGCACCCCGCTTGCCCCCGGCTACCCAGGGGCACCACCAACCTCTGCCCTGAGTCCCCTCACCGGCAGCATGTGCACCGGGAGCAATGGGGCTGGCCTGGTGAGGGCAAGTGACGGCCATGGGCACCGGCGGCACAAGCATGGCAGCTGCCTCCACAGCCCTCCCCAGGCTCTGTGGCTGCCAGGGGGAATTTCCCCATCCAGGACCAGGAGCCTGCCCAAAGCCTTTGTCTTCTGCTGAATTCCAGCTGGTAAGAGTCATCCACTGGAGTCAGAGGATTTACCCTCCTGGGGAATTATGTGCAAGAGGGAACCATGTAGTCACATTAAAATTATTTGAAAAAGGATGGGACTTCTGAGTGCTGTCTCACGTGGAGCCAGGAACATCCATCTGACTGATGCTTCCATCTGTCTTTCTCAATAGTTTCCTGAAATAGCACAAATATTAAAAGAAATTCAGTTGGAATTTGGCATAAATAATTCTTAGGAGAATAGAAGAGGGCCAGTGACTAAAATACCACTGGCTTGCTCCCTTCCAGTAACAAACACATGATTTTCACTGCTAAGAAATCCAGAGGCAGCTGATAGCCACGCCTGGTGAACAGGAGGATGCTCTGTGGCCACTGATGCTTTGGCTTTGCCAGCTCTGCCTGGGCTGAGGGGCACGGTGGGCACAGCGGCAGCATCCATCTCTTCTGGGGAATCCCAGCTCCCTGATGGCAAAAAAACCTGCAGAAATGCTGCAGTTTGATGTTTCCAGGCTGTCTGAAAACCCAGTTCTGCTGCCCCAGCCCCCATGCTGCAGCCCATCTCCCTGCCTTTTCTCGGAGAAACCTTCTCCAAACCCCAAGCTGCGGGGAAACTCTGCAATGGCAGGAAGAGATTTCGCAGCAATTTTTATGCCATGTCTCAGTTCCCTGAAGACCTCCCCTGCCTTTTGCTTTTAGTTTCACCTCCCATCAGATCTCCCCAGGAGCCCTGTGGTGCTGCAGAGTTGGTTCATGGCCTGGCTCAGCACAGGGGACTTTTCGCTATCATGTTTGCTCTTATTTTGTCTGTCCAGCTCAGCTGCTCCTCAGCGAATAAGCAGAGATGGCAGAGTTTCAGTGGCACATGCAGGGTGGAGATTGATGGCAGCTGCTAGGACAGCGCTCGGTGCAAATCCTTGCCTGTGGGGATGCTGGAGCTGGGGGGCCTCTCTGCAGAGACCCTTTCCTGATGCCTGCCCGCTGCTGGGGAGGAGCTGAATAAAACCTTCAACAACCCCCAACCTTCATGTCCGTCTCCTTCTTTTGCCTTCTCCGGTGAGTACCAAGGTCTAAGCGCAATGGTTCACTCAGCAAGCAAACGCATCCTCCCTCCTTCCAGGGCTTGCCCCATTCCACCATCCTCATCTTCTGGCTACCTGTGAGCACTGCCCAAACGCCACCTCTCCCTGAGAAATCCTGGCTCAGCTGTAACCACTGGCCCTGTCACAGCAGAAGAGCCGCAGCACGGGGGTGATGCCCTTCCCGCAGCCCATCGGCGAGCCCATCGGCACTGGTCGGCACCAAGCCCATCCTGCGCGAGCCGCCGTGGTGTTTTTCCCGCTTTGACAGCTGTACGGAAATTGGAAGGCGACGCTGACATGTGTCAACAATAACCAGCGAACAAGCGCCGACGGCGGCGGCTGTCCCCACCACCTAGAGGAGGCTGGCCACTCTTGGCTGAAATCACGACAAATTGTGGCTGGGAAGCAGGAGTATTGTTTCAATTATTTCCATTATATAAAGTCAAGCCATTTAATATATTCTGCCTCAAAGGGGCTCAACTAAAGAGATAAAATAAACATTGGAAATCTGTTCCGCTGGCACAGATCAGGAATTTGGTTTCAACACCAAACCTTCCCTCCCACCTCTCTACTTGCTTCGCTTTCCTCCTCTCGGCTCCCTCTCCTCCTCCTGCTGCCCCTCGGCCTTCGGCACTGCTCAACACCAAATTCGTCTTTGCGCTTTGCTTCTGTTTTGGCAGCTGGAGCACTTGGAGCCTTCGCAGCCACACCGGCAATTGCAGCCAGAGCCGAGCCAGCAGAGCCATGCTGGCAGGAGGGGAGCGGGAGCTCTGGTGTGCTTCCTGGGATGGAGGCTCTGATTTAAGACAAACTTTAAACCTTAAGGCAAATCTTAAACCTCTTGGGTTGCCACATCCCCCTGAAAGCTGCGGGATCAGTGGGTGGCACAAACCCAGGACCAGCTGGAGAGTGGCAGGAGGAGGAGGAGAGCAAGCATGCTGCGAGCGTGCTGCAGGCTGCTTGGCGCACTTGGCCGACGCCAGTGGTGAAGTCAGCCACCTTCACGCCATCACGGCTGGGAGAGCTGACGGCTTCCCGGCACCAAGGGGCCTCACCAGCTCCATGTGCTGGCACAGGAGGCGGTGAGGGGCTGCTGGCAGGCTGGAGCTGCATCTCACCGTGCAGAGCCCAGCTGCCCCCACCAGCTTCAGCCAAGCAGGAGCCAAGCTTCCCGGCCTCGCCAGAGCTCTGCTTGCCTGGGGCTGTGCTGCCCTGGGTGCTCTTCATATGCCAGAGCACAGGGAGGAGCGCCCGGCCATGCCAGGCTCCTGTGTGGGCAGCGAATCTGCAGCTTGGCCTTTCCCAGCAGAATTCCCTGCGCATCTGCTGAGCTCTGAGCTCTGCCTCCCCTGGCGTGGGGGTCATGGGCAGTGCTGCCACCACGGACCCAGGTGACGGAGGCAGCCATGCCACGGGGTGCCCGGCGAGGGCCACGGTGTGGTGTTAGGTGGATCCGGCATTTCATAAGCACGGGGGAAAGGGCCTCTGCCGGGCTGGCGCAGGGAGCGTCTGTGACTTTCCATTCCTGTGGGAAGTGGGCTGCCACTGTCCAAGCATCTGGGCTTGTTATGATGGGAGAGGAATGCCAAATATTTTTCTTCCTTATCCACTACCATCCGCTCAAACCCTCCCCTGATCAAACCCACATTCATCACTTGCGATGCACGAGGGCCCCTGCTCTGGAGCAGATATCCCTCCTAGAAGCTGCTCCAGCCCCCAGGGCTGCAAAAAACTCAATGGAGGGAGAAAACCCTGCTTTCATCCAGGGACTCCCTCCATCCCATGCCCCTTGCTGTCTCCTTCCCCCCGCTGCCAGCCAGCTCCAGTCATTTCATTTTCACTTTGCTGCCTTGGCCAGGAGCACCCATGGTGCCTATATCCCTGTGCCAGCATCTGTGGTGCCAGCATCCCCAGTGCCAGCATCCCTGACTGACCTGTGGCCCTGGCAGGACCACAGTGTCCCCTCCAGAGCCCCAGGCATCCTGAAAGCAGCCCCTGGGGTGGTACCCTGGGGCGCTGGCTGTGCCGGGAAGCAGGCGGTGCTGCCTTGGAGGCTCACCAAAATTTTTCCAAAGATGAAAGCATGCTCAAGTGTCAAACAAACTTTCCAAATTATCTTCCTGGACACTTTCTCCCTGGTGCTTTGGAAGACAGAGGAGGAACATTTCATTCCCTCTGTGCTGGCGTGGAGTGGGGCTGCGTGAGGAGCTGGGAGCTGCCAGCGGCACCCGCAGGCTCAGCCTTGCTTCTCCCCGGCATCACCCGTGAGTCACCGTGGTTGCCGCCCCAGCACCATCAGCCAGGCTCCCCCCACCCTCAGCCCCCCAAAACATCTCCCAGCACAACAGAGAGGTTACAGACACCTGATTAAGTAGCAGACAACACATCATCCCTTCCCACTGCAATTTTCAGAAGACTGGTCATAAATAGCCAAGTGAAGGCAAATGAGAGGATTTCTCTGCTCCCTTGGGGACACCCAGCATCCCCAAGCGGGGACGTGGGAGCAGCAGCTCTGCTGTCCTTGGCATTGCACAGCTCAGTGAAGAGCTGAGCAAATTGCCACGTGCTGTCCCCAAGGACCCAGTGCTAATGAGAGCCATCTAATTAGCACGTTCCTCCTGCAAGGGGGCTCACCCTGGCAGGGCTCTCTCTGACATCCACTTGCTCGCGCCAGCAGCCAGAGAGCGTGACCGGGGACAAGGCACTTCCCTGGCCCTTGCAAAGCATTTTCCTGCCAGGTCTGGACAATGAAAATTTCCAGCCATCTTCTGAGGAGCTGGCCTGGCCCCGCCACGGGGCACGCTGCTGCCACAAGCCCTGCCAGGGTGCAAGCCCAGCCGGGCACCTGTGGCTCTCCCCGGCCACAGCCATCCATCACCGGCAGCCCCTGCAAGCACCGGTGCAGCTGCCTGCAGCCGTGATTCGAAGATACTCAAGTCTTTCCAATGTCATTCCCATATCTATATTTTCCTCAGCTCCTGTGCTGGGATGGCACTGCCAAGCCCATGCCCATGCCCATGCCCGTGCCCATGCCCATGCCTACGCCCATGCCCAGCCGACGCAGATCTGCACTGGGGACACCGTGTTGTGGGCTTGCTTGTTTATGGAAAGTAAGGCTGAGCCAGATGCTGAAAACCTGCATTTTATGGGTAATTTTTCAATTTATTTCACATTGGCATTAGAAGAAACGTAAAGCAATCCCAACCGTTATTACTCCTGGTTTCCTACCGTGAGGCCAAAGGGGTCTGAAACGGCTCCTTTGTTGTCTCAATCATTAACTCTTTGGAGTGAAACATGGTGGTGCTGGATGGGAGTGGTGGAAGGAGGTATTTGGGGGGGCTTGGGGAGAGGGGGAGCAGGAGGGAGAAATTTGTGGGGGTAGAGAGAAGAGTAACCCATATGGGCTCTCCCTGGGCACCATCGGATGCCCCAGGACACTGATGGACACATCCACTGCAGCCCTGCGGGTGGCCCTCCCCTGTGCAAAGAGTTTGCTGGTGCTCAGCAGTCCCCCAACCCATTTGTTCCTCCCAGGTAAAGCAGAACCAGAGTATCCCAGGTGGGAACGAGCCCGCACCAGCTGCCCTCAGCCTTGCCTTCAGGAGCAAATCCCAGTAAAACTGATGCACCCTGCAAGAGTGAAGCAGACAGAAACTCTCCATTAGCTGACTGCAAGCCATCAGGACCAAGGTCCAAACCCCAGCCTTTCCGTGGCACGAGTGGGGACACAGTGTGCTGGCAGAGCCACCTGAGCACAGCTCAAGAAATGCTGGGTTTCCCCCTGAAAGATGGGAGAAAATTTTTTGCCCTCTTATTTCCCTGTGCCCCACAGCCGGCTGGGCTGTGGGATGGGCAGGTGTGTCGGCATCTGTCCCAGGGATGCTAATGGGGCAGGGGGGTCCTGTGTGCCCGAGAAGCCCCCTCTGTGCCCTTGGAGAGGGGTGTGGGGGGCATAACACGCTGGTTTGCACTTGCTAATGCGAGGGGTGGGTGCACTGCTGAGGGCTACCGTTGGGGCTGTTGCTGGTGGCCAGTGGCCCTGGAGCCCTGGTCACAGGGTCACCAGGCTGCGCCAGGGCATGGCTTCTGGCCCAGGGCTGGCATGTGCCAGCATGGTGGGGTCAGCATCTGGAGCTCACAGGGGACCCGCAACACTGGCATCGTGGCTCGCTTAGGGGTACCTGGTGAGCAAGGTTGTGCTGACAAACCCCTTCCCTTTCCCACGCTGCCCCCCACTCCGGGCATCCAGGAGCCACCACGGCATGTTCTGGGGAGCAATGGGTGCGGGTGGCCACGTGGGAGCCAGCAACAGTTCAGTGCAGCTCAACTCACACCAGCTCGGCTTGGCTCAGCGCAGCTCAGCTTAGCGTGGCACGGCTCGGCTTGGCACAGCTCAGCTGGTCTCAGCTCAGCATAGCTCAGCTCAGCTCAGCTCAGCTCAGCTCGGTTCAGTGCAGCTCAGTTTAGCGTGGCACGGCTTGGCTTGGCACACCTCGGTTTGGCTCGGCTCAGCTTAGTGTGGCACAGCTCGGCTCGGCTCAGCCCAGCTCCTGCAGCTCGGAGGGAGGTGAGTTACAAGGCGCTTGGAAAATCCGAGTCAGCTGCAATTCTGGGGCAGCCAGGGCAGATCCACAGCGGCCATTGGAGCTGCCGGAGCCCCACCGCGGCTCCCAGCCGGCCGGCCTGCCGGGGGGCTCGGCCCTGTGGGGGGCTCAGCCCTGCCCGGGGGGTCAGCCCTGCCCGGGGGGATCAGCCCTGTGGGGGGCTCAGCCCTGCCGGGGGGTTCAGCCCCGTAGGGGGCTCATCCCTGTGGGGGGCTCATCCCTGTGAGGGGTTCAGCCCCGTGGGGGGCTCAGCCCTGCCGGGGGGCGGCCCCCACCCGCCCAGCCCTGCCGGCCAGGAGCGGGGGCCGAGCCGGGGGGGCTGGCGCAGGCAGCGTCACCCGCCTGGCTCCACCCCCCCATCGCAGGGGGCTCCGGCGTGACCCCGGCGCTGGGATGGCAGCGGGACAGTCGCACCGCGGCGGGACAGCGGGACGGTTCCCAGCCGAGCTGGTGGCCGGGCGCTCCGGCGGGGGTACTCCAGCCCATTTGCTTGCAAGTCGCTTTGTTGCTGCTGGGGGATTTTTTTTTATTATTATTATTTTGAAGGGGGGGGGGGGCGAGGTGGGGCTGGCACCGGCTATAAAGGCAGCGCTCCCCCAGCAGCCGGCATTCCCCATCACCATGGGCGCTCCCCTGCCCTGACAGCCCCTGCCTCCCCCGGGCTCGCAGTCCTCGCTGCCTTAGCGTGGCCCCGGGGTGGGATGGTGTGAGCTGCCCCCACCCCACCCCCGGCTGGCTCTTGGCAGCAGGCGAGCCCGCCAGCCGCTTGGATGATTTGATTTCTTCCCTGCCCGAAATTACTCCTGCCCAGATGCAGTGGATAATATTCATGTTGCTGTTATTCATCAGCTCCATGGAAATGCTCACGCAGAACCGATGGAAGAAGCAAGGTACGGTGCGCGTGGCTGGCTCGTCCCACTCAGGTACTGTGGGGCAACTGGGGGCTGTGGGGCTACCGGCTCCTGGCAGCGCCAGGGCTGCCTGCACTGAGTGGGCAGGAGGTGACAACCGGGGCTGATCTACGCCTGGGGCTGGAAGGAGCTGGGAACCAGCATCCCCCCAACCCAGGCTCTCGGGCCCCATTGGAGCCCAGGCGCGTTCCCCTCTCAGGCATGGCATGGGGCTGGCTCAGAGGTGTGTGTAGGAGGCAAAGCGCAGCCCCATGGCATTGCCTGCCCAATGCCAGCCCTGCCCTCCAGGCTGGCAGGGCTCAGGGGGACGCTGGCTGGCGTGGGGACCAGCTGTGCAAACTCCAGGAGAGACAGGCACAGTGGGGATAGTGCGGAGCTGCCTGATTTGCTGATATTTCCCTTCTCCGCTTAATGCATTAAGTGCGTGGGGAGCAAAACCTCCTGGAGGGATGCTCAGAGCCACTGCAGGCACTGCCTGTCCCCCCGCCCCATCCTTCGCCCAAGCAGAGGCACCAGCCGAATCGCTGCTTGGTGCCAGGGCAAGGGCAGGGTGTGTGCCGAGGCTGTTCTGGGACATGTTCACCCCTCTGGTGGGCACTGGCTTGTGTTCCCTTGCCAGGCAGTGCTGGCCAGCTGCAGGGAGTGGGGCCAGGGCTGATGCTCAGCTCCATGCTGGCAGCAGGTTTTGGAACTGGCATGTGCCAGGGTAAAGACAGAACCTGATGGGGCTCTCAGGGTCTGGGGGTTGGAGCCCAGACAGCTTTCCATGCGGCTGTTGCATGTTGAAGACACGCAGAGGCAGTGGGTGCATGTGATTATAGGGGTAGCCAGGCTGGCTGACAAATGCCCCTGGTGGGAAATGGCCTGGCACTGAGAGGGGTTCAGGGTGCCACAGGCCAGCGCTCCAGTTGCTGGTACTTGTTGCTGAGCAGCCTGATGCTATGGGATGCACGGCAGCCTCAGGTCCTGGCAGCACCCAGGGGTCTGGCTGTGGCTCTGCACCTCAAATCTGTTATACCTCCTGGTACAACCAGAGCAGAAGGGCTGGCGCAGTCTCTGAGAGCTGGGAGCGCCGTGGGATGCTGCAGCACCCCACAACCACCCCAGTGCCGCCGGGAGCTGCCTCCAGCCGTGCCCTGCTGCCGCAGAGGGATGGTCCAGGCGGCCCCATGCCCGTGAGTCTCCCAGTGCCTGCAGAGCCCATGGCGGCAGAGCTGGGCTCAGGGCAGACAGTGATGGGTGGTGTCGCACCGGTGTCTGGCACAGCTCAGGCACCCTGGTACCCTGTGTGCCCCCTGCCCAGTGCCCACCTCAGCTCAGCCCTGCACACCAGGTCTGCAGTCACCGCCGGGCAGGGGGAGGTGAACCCACCAGCCATCCCTCATTTCCCTGGTCCCACGGTTTCGGTGTGAGCCACCTTGTGCGGCACAGCCCTCTGCTGCTCTGCGGCGGTTCCCAGTGGCACAGTCACATGCCCATGCCATCAGCCCTGAGGCTTGTGGAGTGGAAGAATGGGACCTGGCCAGCTGAGCCTTACCCTGGCTCCACACCATGGGGCTATTTTTAAAGCTGGTGACAGGAACGAGGCCCCAGAGCCTGTGCAGGGCTCCCCACCTTCCCTGCCCCAGATGGGGGTTGGAAGGAGACTGGCAAAAAAAATAAAATCATCAAAAAGAATTAGGGAAGGGAAAGAGGCTCGTAAATCCCTGGGTCTCCAGGGAAGCTGCTCCAGCTGCAGCCAGGAACACGAATGTTGTCAGCGTTTGGTAAATATGTAACGGAGACCATAACAACTTAATGGATCCAAGGTGCCTCGTTAGCGCACTCCCAGCAGACGCAGGCCTAACGAAGCCTCCTGGCCAGGCCACACCACACTGTGCTGCTGCCCAAGCCCCTGTGCCCTGGCAAAGGGATCAGGATGTGCCAGTTTGGGGACAGCTACATGGCACAGCTGCACCAGGGGCTGGCTTGCACTGGGGAAAGTTGTGCTAGTAACCAGCACACAGGGCTGTGAGGCATCATCTGCCAGCAGCTCCCCAGCTTCCCCAGTACAAACCTCTGCTTTCCATCAGTGCCTCAGCCCTGGCTGCCACAGCCGTGGGGCACCTTCTGCTGTCAGCTCCTGGGAGTCAGGGAGGACCAGTGTCAGGCATCGCTCCGGGGGCTGAAACCGATGTCCATGCTGGGCAGCACCCAGTGCCGTGTCTTACTTGGCTCAGCCTCACTTGTTTGGCTCTGCGAGGACCAGAGCTGCTCCACAGCACATCCCTCCATGCCTGCCAGGGCCCAGACCTGGGGGTCTGCGTCAGCCCCAGGCTGTCCCAGCCACAGGCACTGGGCTCTGCTCTGGCCAGGCAGCCACCTCCTTAGGCCTTTGCTACATGCAAAAAAATCTTAATGCTCTAAAGTCTGTGGTCCAAGTGTGCTGTTGCTGCTGCACAACACGAGCCTTTCCTCAGGAGCACGTGGGGAGCCCATGGTGCCAGAGCTGAGCAAACTCTTCCCAAGCCAGCCAGGCACAGCAGAGGCACCGGCCACCTGCGCGCAGGAGCTTGGTGGCCCCTTACTGAGATGCCCAGCCAGCCTGTAGGTGCACAGACACCAGGTGCAAGTGGCCCCCAGTGCTCAGGGCTCAGCTACCCAGCTCCCAAAGTGCCCCTGTGCTGGGAGCATCTCTCCAGGCTGCATTTCTCTGGGTGCAGGGAGCTGGCTCGGGGAGGAGGAGCGGTTGGCAGGGTCTCTGTGAGCTGGGGCTGCAGGCTAGTGGGGGCTGGCACCCTGTCCTTGTCCCTGGGAGCAGAGGCCACCTCAGGGCCAGCTGCCAGCACGCAGGTTGGGAGCACTGCAGACAGCCAGGCAGGCAGCTGGAGCAACCAGACAGATCCTTATCTCCACTCCTCTTGAGCCTTTCCAAAATGCTTTGTCCCCAGACACTTAACAGGCATCAACTAATTAATCCAAGCCAGAGCATATTTCTACCCACTGACCAAGCTGCTGTTTAGCTCCTATTAGGATGCTTCCCATGGGATGGGCACGGCTGGTGGAAGGACAGGGCTCTGGCTGGCACCTGTGGGCAGAGCTGGGCACAGGGCGAACCCTCAACCCTGGATGGGGTGACTGAGGCAGTGATGTGGGGAGCAACAGCTCCATGTGTCCCCACGCTGCCAGACCGGGGAGAGGCAGGGATCTGGGGAGTGGAGGGAGGTGTTTGCAGGGAGACAAGGCAGTGCTGTCACCCTTGCAGGTCGGAGAGGGGCTGCCACAGGGCTGGG
The DNA here is from genome assembly GCF_017639655.2 of Falco naumanni. NCBI lineage: Eukaryota > Metazoa > Chordata > Aves > Falconiformes > Falconidae > Falco > Falco naumanni. The sequence goes on along the minus strand of NC_054063.1, from coordinate 22,199,915 downwards.
ACCGTGCCTCGTGCCGCAGCTGTGCCATGCACGTGTGCCGCAGCCCCCCTCCTCCGTTTGTCCCCCGCAGTGAGCGCTGGCCTGCTGGAGAACTGCACGGGCTGCGTCCTGTGCTCGGAGGACAACGGCTGCATCACCTGCCACCACCGGCTCTTCCTGCTCATCTGGAGGGATGGCATCCGCCAGTACGGGATGTGCGTCCACACCTGCCCTCCCGGCTACTTCGGCGTGCGGGGTCTGGAGGTCAACAGATGCACAAGTATGTCCCATGCCAGCCGGCGTCCCCCGCTGCTCCCGGTGCCCTCGCCTCCCCTCACCACCCTGTGGGTCCCAGCGCTGTGTGAAGGGCCGTGGCTGCGTTTCCCGCAGCATCCCTGGCGGCACGGAACCGCAGAGAGCCAGGGGCAGCCGGGCCATGGCGCTTCCTCCCCTTGTCCCTTGGCCAGAGCTGCAGCCCGCACCCCGCAGGTCTGCAAAGGGCTTTGGGGCCCCAGTGGGTACCTGGGCTGCCGGCACCAGGCTCACCATGTGCCAGCCCTCGGGCTCGCCTGGCTGACCAGCCCTCCTTCCCGGCAGAGTGCAGGTCACCCAGCTGTGAGAGCTGCTTCAGCAGGGACTTCTGCATGAAGTGCAAAGACAAGTTTTACTTGCACAAGGGCCAGTGTTTTCGGCAGTGCCCCCCCCAGCACCGCGGCACAGCCCGGCACCCGCGAGTGCCAAGGTAAGCAGCACCTGCACCCCATGCCCGTGGTCCCTGGGGATGTGCCCGGTGCTGCGTGGTCATCGTCCACATTCTGCACCCCTGTCCCCCCCGCAGAGACGTGTGAGCCGGGTCCATGGAGCGAGTGGAGCGCCTGCACCCACGAGAGCCGGACCTGCGGCTGCAAGTGGGGTGTGGAGACGCGGGTCCGGGAGGTGCCAGCAGCCGCCCGGGAGGAGGGGGCTGCCTGCCCAGCGCTGCTGGAAACAAGGAAGTGCCGCATGAGGAAGCACTGCCCAGGAGGTGAGCACCGCACCGCCTGCTGTCCCCAGGCGCCGGGGGTGGCTTCACGCCTCTCTGAAGCGAGCCTCGAGGTGCATGGCGGGAGGGGGTCAGTGGCGGCAGTCTGGCGGTGGCCGGAAAGCCTGGCTGTCATCTCCCAAGCATTTTGAGGTCAGTGGCTGCAACTGTGCGATTCTGGAGAAAGCCGCCGTCTCAGGCACATGTGCTGAGCAGCCCTGGTGCTGGCACTGGTGCTGGCTGCAGGGCTGGCGGGGACCCCTGTGGGCAGCACGCCAGGCTGGCTGCTCCCACCCCACAGCCCCCAAGACCGCCTAGGACTGGCCAGTGTCCCTTTCCACTGCTGGGCTGGGACAGGCACTGGCGTGAGCCACCGCAGTAAGACAAGGCTGCCAAGCTCCAGCTCCTGTCCTGCCGTGCTTGCAAAGGAAAAGGCACGGCTGGGGCTTTCTGCACCGCAGCTGTGAATGAGGAGGGTTGAGACCCCCAGGGTAAAAACCTCCAAGCCTCAAAAATACCTGGAGCGGTCATGGAGCTGGAGGGCATCACCCAGGGGATTTCTGATGGCCAAAGCTTTGGTTGGCACCCCAGGGCAGGGTCCTTCTCCATGGCTCACCCAGCCAGATGTTTGCCCCTGCGCCTCCTCCCCCGGTGGCAGCACCGTGTCCCCTGGGTGGGGGGCTCCCGGCCACTGCTCCCAGCACCCAGACCTGGTGTGGGGGCCAGCCAGGCGGCGCAGGCGAGGGTGCGTGGCGGGCGATGGGAACCAGGAGGTGGCTGATGTCATTTTTGGATGCAACCGGCTGGACTGAAGCTGTTTTAATAAATCTCCACTTAATAACTGGCAGAAAGGGGGATTGCATGAGATACCGATCTGTAGGGCCTGGAAGGAGATCTGAGCCGCTGGCCCCAGCGGCACAGAGGTTTGCGGTTCAGAGCTGCGGGCTCACTGCGTGCCGCGGAACACGCCGACCGGCACCGCCAGCGCAATGGGGGCCAAGGGCGGCGGAGGAAAGGACTGTGCCAGGGGGGGGGAGGGGGAAAAGGATGGAGAAAGGGGGGCAGTAACAGAAGACATGCGTGCTGGGGCTGGGGCCACGGAGCCACGGGAGCAGCTTCATCTCAGCATCATTGATCATAAATAATATTTCCCTGCTGACAGCACAGAGGGGCTGATTTCCTTCCCCGCCCAGGCCCCGACTCACAGCTTTGGGGTGCCAGGTGGCATCGATTTCGGGGACATTCCCCTCCCTGACAGGCTGTGTCGGCTTTGGACCCGGAGAGCTGGTGACAGTTTGATGTGGCAAGTTTGGTGTGGGAGGACAGGCTGCTGTGGAGCACCGTGTCCTGCGGCGCGGTGCCGGTGGGTGCCTGCAGTGCTGTGACCACGTCCAGCCCTGCCTGGCACACAGCAGGTCCTGGTGACAGACACCGTAGTGCTGGCGCTTCAGAGGCGCCCAGTCTCATCAGGTGACTGAGAAGGCAATGGCACCCTGGAAAAGTGCTTGGCCTCCCGGCTTTGCCCGGGCCACCCGCTCCTGCAAGCTGGGAGCCCTGAGGCCACGGTGATGGGTGCAGGGAGTGGCAGGGCTTCTCTCTCGGGTCACTATCAGGGATCAGCTCCGGAGACCAGTCTGGCCCCAGGAAGGCAGAGGGAAATCCCTTCAGTGCCCGGGGAGCAGCCCCCACTGCCCCGGCCGGGTGGGCAGGAGAGGGCAGCCCCTCATTGTCTGGCAGGCTGGCCTGGCCACCAGCTCCCGGACAGGCTGCTCCGTGTCCCCACCAGGGCAGAGCGTGCGTCTGCCCTCGCTCCCAGGCTCCTGCCCACCCGGCCAAGTGCTGGGTTATGGGATCCAGATGCTGGAGGAGGACGGCGAGTTCACTTGATGCAGCCGAGACACCCGCAGCCCGGGTGAGCCAGGGAAGGCAGTGGGACCCGACCGTGTGATGAGAGATTTGTGCCACCACTTCTGAGCTGTCTTTGGGCAGCTGGAAGGCAGAAGCATCTGCACTTGGCTGAGGCACAAAACCCCTCACGCTGCTGTAAATCTGCCTTGTGTGTCTGCCGCGCTCTCCAGACGCTTGGCGTTCGTGCTGTGCCCTCTCCTTTGTGGGTGGCAACTGTCTGGGAGATCAGAGCTGAAAAACAGAGTCGGGCAGGAAGAGAGCTGGAGCCCTTGGAAAGGATCGGTGACAACAGTGCTGGCACATGCAGCACCAGCCAGTTGCGGTCCCTGTACCCCTCACACTGGGGAGAGCGGCACTGGACCCCACTGTGTCACCCAGCTCAGGGTCAGGAAAGCACATGGTGGGCACAAGCGGGAAGGAGAGGAGAAGCTGCCCAGATCTGGGGCAGCTGTTCCACTCCCTAGCATGGGCTCCCCTTCCTATCGGAGCCCGCAGCATGGCGGGGCTTATCTTGCATCCCTGTTTGCTTTGTCGGTCCCGCACCGACAGCTCAGCCAGCTGGAGGGTGCTTGGGGCAGCCCCTTGGGGCACGCAGAGGTTTGGGTCCCAGCAGCCTGACCGCACAGCGCCGAGTCCCTGGCGGGCTGTCAGCGGGTCAGCCTTACCGGGGTGCAGCCAGGCTGCGCTGCTGCGTGGCTCCTGCCACCTGGACAAGGAGCATCCACACAGGGAGGGCATCCCCAGGGAGATCATTAGCACCTATGCATGGATGCACACTGAGGCCACCCCGCGACCCACCATGCCCAAACCCTCCTGGGGGCCGGCGGGATCCTGTGCCAGCCCACGATGGTGGGCAGCACCTTCCTCCAGCGGGGAGGCATGGCCCTGCACGGTGGCAGAGCCCAGCATGGCTGCGGCATGGCTTGGGGATGTTGGTGCAGCTCCTGTCCTGCTCTGACATCTGTGGCCCTTGCTCAGAGGGAAGCTGGGGTGCCCCCAGGCAGCCCCCCCAGTTTGTTTGAGCTGGCTTCAGCCCATTCTGGGAGGTTTTGGGGGTATCAGGACTTAGAGTCCCTGGCCATGGGAGCTGGGGGGGCAACGCATCGGTGTCCTCTGCCCATGCCACCGGCACACTCAGACCCCCTGTAGGCCCACGCTGCTGTTTGGTGACCTGGAGAGGGCTCTGGGGTACCCCAAATCAGGAAGAGGGTCCTGTGCTCACACCCAAGGGACGATGTGGGATCCACATCCAATGGATGGGGCTCAGGCTGGATTTTGCTACCCAGTCGACAAGCGAGCCCTCCTTTTCTCCTCCTTTTCTCCTCCTTTTCTCTTCCAGAGAAAACTGAACCCAAAAATAAAGGCAAAAAGCGACAGAAGAAGCCGAAGACAGAAGCACACGCGGGTACCTAACGGCACTGGCACGGGAGCTGGGGCAGCACGGTGGGAGCCAGGCGGGAGCTCTCTGTGCCATGGCCAGCAGCACCAAGAGCTCCCGACCGGCTCCCACCGTGCTGCCCCGGCCGCGTCGCCCCCATTTTTCCATCCACAAAAAAATTGCACAATTTTCTCCCCCTCCTCCCCTTTTCTTTTGAGACAATTTATGGCCTGTAAAACATTTCCTTTTCAGAAAATCTAATTTGCAGTGTCCAAAGCAATGCCCTGGGGCTCGGGGAGGGGGTGACTCCTTTATTTTTCTGTTTTTCTCTCTCCCCCAGCCTGCTTGGCCCCTTCCCTTGCTCCAGCTGGGTGGGATGGGGTTGGTCCTGGGGTAGGACCCCACTGATGAAGACGATGCCTGCCTGAGTACCGTCCCTCAGGGCTGGGAGATGCCCTGTCCTCATGGGATCCTGATTGCACAGGGGTGCTGGGGTGCACAACGCACCACTGACTTGCTCCGGGTGCTGGACTGGGTCCCTCATCCTCAGCCACTGGCATGGAGGACGGCAGGACCCCCAGGGTTGAGATCCCTCTGGGGACCATGTCATCGCTCACAGCAGCCCAACCTGGTGCTCAGCATCCCCACAGGCACAACTGTGGGCCAAATCCTGCCGTCCTCAGGCTCCAGATGGCAGTGGGACCCCCAGGCTGGGAACCCTGCTGGGGACCATGCCAGCCCAGTGCTCAGCATCCCCACTGACACAACCATGGGCGAAATCCTGCCATCCTCAGGCTCACAGAAGGGCTGGAGGAGCTGCTCTTCCCAGCTGGATGCAGGCACAGAAATTTGGGGTGGTTGTGGCCGCGTTCGGTCCAGGACAGGGGTGTACATGATGCAACCGCAGCTGCAGGAGGAAGCCTGGGCAAGGGATGCTGCTGCCTCCTGCATCCCACAGCCGGGATGCACTGGGGGCAGCCCCCCCAGCCCGCTCCCAACCATCATCTGTGGCATGACCTGGGGGTGCTGAACTCAGCGGTGCCAGCCTATCCTGCCAAGCCAGCTGCCATACTCGTGTCGCCTGCAGAAATAAATGGTGTGTGTCTGTGAGGCACGGAGGGCTGTATCAGCATATTTGACACGTGTTTGCTCAAATTGCTGCTCCAGCCACAGGCATCTCTGTATTTGGGGGTTTGCCAGGGTCAGAGCCCCCCATCCCTGCTCCAAGCGTGGGCAAGGGGAGGCTGGGTCTGGCAGTGGGGTGTAGGGGCTGCGAGGGCCACACGGACCCTTCAGGGTGAGAGCACTGGGTGTCAGCATCGAGCTAGTCCTGGGAGCCAGCACGAAGCTGCCATAGCAGCTCCTCCGTTTGCTTAATGTCAAATAAATATATTAAACCTCCAGCATCCCTCTCGTCTCCCTGTTTTCCTCATTTCCATGAGATACTGCTGGAGGGGGGTGCAGATACTGGCTGCAGCCACGGCATTACCCCTGCATCCCCAGCCCCGATGCAGTGGGCACAGGTGGTGGGCACGGCAGCCTGGCTCTGTGCCAACTCATGGCACTGCCAGGGGTGCAGGAGCAGTGGTGCCCCCCCGAGCCCCTCCTGCACACAGCCAGACCCAGACTCTGATGCGAAGGGAAAAGCATCATCGGCATCAGACCCCTCCGTCCTGCAACGTCAGTCTGTGCCTGCAGGGTGGCTGTGGAGGGAGGGGGCACCCTGCACCCTGCCCTGGCCCCCGAGCACTGGCCGAGTCTGGGGAAAGATTTTATTTTAAAGTTTTTATTTAAAGCATCACCAGCATCACTTGGTGCCCGAGCCAGTGGCTGGAGCAATCAGCAAGTGTGTCACCAGGACTGCTGCCCTGCTGGCCACTGGGCAGCATGGAGGGGCTCAACCACCATTTGCTAACCGGGTGGGAGCACCGAGTCACACAGAGCCACGCCAGCTGGGCCCAGCCACATCATCTGGCGATGGTGAGGGCACAACCCCTGCATGCTGACCCCACGGCAGCTCCAGCATTTGCCTCACAGGGCCTGGAGCACTCTGCTCACCGGGCAGCCCTGCTGCGTGCTGCAGCCAATGCTCCCACCAGCCGTTCCAGCAGTCGCAGCATCCCTGGCCATCCCGCAGTGACTGGCATGGCAGCAGGGTCTCTTCCCTGGCTCCAAGCAGCCTGGTGTGTGGGGACAACCCTGTGCCCCCCATGCTGGGAGAAAATCACCCTCTCCTGAGATGCTTGGGCATCCCCATGCCAGGTGTCCCCACCACTGTTTGTCCCCTCCTGGGGTACCCAGCCTAGATCTATCCCATCACGTAGGCTGGAAGCCATGGTCATGCCTGGCTCTGGTGGGTGCCCACCATGCACAGCCACCCCAGCTCCCAGCAGACCCCCATCCTGGGAGCTGGGCACTCTGAGCCCTGCGCAGGATCTAGCAGGGTCCTGCCAAGCTCGGCCTGGCTCATAGCCCCCGTCCTGGTCCCCACGGGCTCATCCCGCGACTGTGGCAGCCAAATCCAGGCCTGGCTCCCTCCAGCGTTATAAATAGCCGGGTTGCAGGGAGGGAGCTCTGCTCCCCAGGATGGGGGTGCCCCAGGGGCAGCGGGTCCCAGTGGGTGCTGGCTGGGAGGGACTCGCCGAGTGCTGGGTCTGGGGGGTGTGAGGGCTCGGTGCTGGCAGCTTGGCCCGGCAGGCTGCCATGGGGCTGCCATGGGGCTGGCGCTGCAGGAGGTGCAATGAGCTGTGCAGAGAACGGCCGGGGGGGCTGGCGGGTGTCTGTAGCTGGGGGAGGGACGGGGGCTGCCTGTGCGAGTGTGTGTGCAAGACATTTATAGATCACGTGTGAAACTTGATCTCCCCGCAGTGGGCTTAGGAGGAGAGAAAAAAGATAGAAGTATTGTTTTTAAACAGATTTTTTCCTTTGTTTTTCTTTTTTCTTTTTTTCCCCCCCTCTCCCCCTGCGAGGGCTGTGGCCGCCTGGTGATAAAAGGCCGGGGCGGCCAGAGCTGGCTCAGAGGGAGGAAATGCCGAAATCGCAGCATTTCGACTCGGCGGCGAGCACCCACTGACCCATCCCGGCAAAGAGCGGCGTCGCGGCCACCCGGGCAGCGGTGGTGCATCCCCACCCGCAGCACCCTGCTCTGCCCCCCCCAGCGCCACGGGGACCCCCACGCCATGCAGGCGCTCAGCCTTGGCCTCGTGGCCCTGACCTGCGCCACGACGGCACTGTGCGCGGCCGGAGCCCAGCGCCGGGCGCTGGAGGGGGGCAGCCGCCGGCATTACCACCGGGTGCAGCACGGCCACTGCAGCTACACCTTCGTGCTGCCCGAGGCCGACCCACCACCCTGCCCGGCTGCCCCCGCCGCCCCCAGCCCTGCCAATGCGCTGCTGCAGCGGGACTCACCGGCCGGCACCGTGCACACCGGCCACGGGGCCACCCAGCGCCTGCGGCACCTTGAGAGGATCCTGGAGAACAGCACCCAGTGGCTGCTGAAGGTAGGGTGCGGGGCGGCAGGGGTGCGGGCAGCAGGGTGGCACGGGCAGGGGTCCCAAGCGTGCAGCGTGTCCATAGGGCTGCCTGCTCCAGCTCCCTGCCTGCTCCCGGCTGCCGAAGGCAGAGCTGGGTGCCAGGGGCTTTCACACCCACCCGAGCAGCAGCACTGTGGCCAGGTCAACGTCTGCAACCTGGGCCTGATCCTGGCCCATTTGCACCAGAAACTGTCTCCTTGGAGGGGCTGGGTGCTGCAGCTCATGGGTGCTGCAGGTCACCAGTGCTTGCCACTGCAGCTGTATCCCTCTGCCATCCCTGCTCCTCGTGGTTCCAGATGGGCTGGCATACCCTGGGGCTCAGGGCTCCCTGTTCTGGGTCAAGATGGGGCCTTTCTGGAAAGTTCTTGGGAAGGGTTTTTGCAGGTAGCAGAGCGAGAGACCTAAGGGCAGGGGCCACCAAAACCCCTCCAGCTCCATCGTTTTCCCACTTAATGGGGTTTGCAAAAGCTTCTGGCATTTGGTGAGACTTTGAGCGGGACCTGTGGCTCTTGGGTGGCCGTGCCACACGTGGGCAGGTTGCAGGGGGCAGTGGGGTGCCACACTAGAAGGGCTGCGTGCCATGGGGATGCTCCCCACTCTGGCTCACCCCATCCCCACTGCCTGAGGCAGGAAGCAGCATTTCCTTCCTGAGAGCTCACAAGCGCCGAAGGAGCCCTCATCTGGGGCCAAGCACGGCCGCCTGCGTCAGACCCAGGAATAGCTCCCAGCCGGCTTGTCCCAGGGGACACCCTCCTGGGGGGCCACAAACCCCACACCCAGGCGAGGCAGCAGCAGCAGGACCCTGGGTGCCTGTGCTGATAAGGCAGCAAACAGCTTGTCCCCAGCTGTCACTGGCCCTCCAGCTGAGTGGCATCAACAGCCCAGCCACATCCACGTCGTGGTGGTGTTCCACTGGGGTGCAATGGGACCTGTGTGCCTCTGTCAGTGGCACTGTGAGATGGTGTGTGTCGAGCCCCCGCAGTGTTTGGGGCCAGGCTGGAGCCAAACACACCAAGCAGGGGTCCCGGGGCTGGTCTGTGCCAGCCACGCTGCTCAGCGAGCCTCCCCTGGCCATGGGGGACAGGGCAGGCATCAGGGACATGCAGGTCTGTCCCCTGTCCTCTCTGCCATCCGAAATGACAAATTTCTCAAAAACTGGGAAAACACTGAGCTATGGCTCCACTGACAGCTAGCCTGGGTTGTAGCAGAGGGACTGGCAGAGCCAGCTACCACCTGGCTGGTGGCAGCAAATCTCCATTGCTGCAGGACCTGCTGGATCTGCTGTGCATGCACAGCCCTGGGGTCCCTGTGCCCTTGGGGTCCCTATGCCCTTGGGTTCCTGCACCCTGGGGGCCCTGCACCCTGAGGTCCCTGTGCCCTTGGGGTCCCTGTGCCCTGGGGTCCCTGTGCCCTTGGGTCCCTGCATCCTGGAGTTCCTGCTCTGGGGTCTCTGTGCCCTGGGGTCCCTTCTCAGTCATCCCTGTGCCCTGGGTGCTCAGGCCAGCTCTGAGCTTCTCTCACACAAGAGCAGCCTTTGGGCATGGCTGAGCAAGGCAGGGGGCTAGGCGTCCCACCAGAGGTGCGCATGGCCCTGCCCAGGAGCAAGCAGCCACAGGCAAAGTGGGGTAGCACATCTGGGCAGCTGTGGACAGTGATGCCCTCCGCTGCAGCCCCAAGGAACAGAAGGCAGTGGGGCACTGGGCAGCCAGGACCCCATCCCATCCCATCCCATCCCACAGCGTGGCCCTCTCCATTTAAAGGCAGCTTGCAGCTATTTTTTTTTCTGTTGTTCCTTGGCTTTCCTAATTTAACTGGAGCTGCCCAGGGAGGCTTGTTTTGGTCGGACTCCAGGCCTGAACAAACAAACGGGGGCTCAAAGGAGGCATCGGGTTTGGGGACAGATTGTAAACAACACCGCATCCCTGTCTGCTCTGCCCTGGCATGGGGACGCCAGTTGGGCTTCCCAGACCTCCTGGGCACCCCCAGCACCCAGCTTCCCCCAGGAACCCCATCTGCAGCACTGGGGTGCTGAGTCCCCCTCCCCATGTGCAGCCCCCCATGGCTGGGAAGGGCAGGGATGTGGCGAGGACCCAGCGCACAAGGACACGTGGCTTCTGCTCGCCATCCCGTTGGCCGTGTATGTCTCAGGAGGAATTAACTTTAGTTCAAACACAAACATTCGGTGGTGCCACTGGGTCTGGGGGGGGGGGAGGATCAGGGTGGAATGGGGTCCCCAGCGGGGCAGGTTGGCAGCTCTGGGGTGCCTGTGGCACAGGGGCCGATGCTGCTCACCCTGGCATGGGTGAGGGGTGCAGGCGGGGTGGGGGGCTTCTCCCATGCCTGGCACAGTGCTCCCCCCAAGCTGGTGCTTGTGGGCTGCTTGGAAATGCTAGGGCAGGATGGGGACAGGGACAGTGGAAGGATGCAGCTGCAAGAAGGCAGCACGGGATCATCCAGCTGTGGGCAACTGGTCACTGGTAGTGAGACAGTGGGGAGGGTGGGGTTCCTCCTGCACCAGGGCAGCATTTTGGGGTGACCCACAGCGCCACAGTCTCCCCTCCAGCCCCTCTGCCCTTCTCAGGAAGGGATGAGGCTGGTGGGACCCTTCCAAGCCCAGGTGAGCCCCGCTCACCTCGGCATCTATGTGGTGAAAGGGGGGTGATCCCATGTTCCCTGTCCTCTGCACAGAGCCTGTCCCACTTGGGTCCTTTGCGCCACCCATGGCCGGGGACGTCGTGTCCTGCTCCAGCCCCAGGTGCTCCCAGGGCCGGGAGCTGGGGCTCCATCTTGGGCTGCGCTCAGCCCTCCCCGTGCCAGCCTGACCTTTTTCATGGGTATGTACTGCCCTCGGGCTCAGAGATATGTTTATTTAAAAAAGAAAAAAAAAGAAAGCAAGATTAAGAGGGAGAAAAGGCCTCCCAGAGCCCTGTGAAGCAACAAGATTAACGACGTGGTTAAAGGGAAACTCTCCAGCAATCACTCAGCTCAGTGAAATGTTTTCCAGACGTGGCTCTCCGACCTTTCCCCGCTTCCTCCCCGCGAGCGTGTTCCTGTGAGGGAAAATCCCCAGGGAAACGGGGTGCAGGCATGCTGACCGGGATGCCCAGCCCTGGGACCCTCCTGCCCTCCGTGGGTGCTTGTGGTGGGGCAATGGTGTTATCACTGCCCGGTTCTGGGGAGGAGGGAACGGGTCCTCACTGCTGCCAACCAGATTTCATCATGCACAAACAAGTGCAGAGCAGCGCTCTGGCCCGCTGCCTGCCCTGCTCCTGTGCTGAGCATCCCGGCACTGCTGCCTGCCCACAGTGGTGCTGAGCATCCCGGCACTGCTGCCTGCTTGCTACACTGCCCAGAGAGCAGCATCCCAGACCCGTGCTGGTCCCACCTGGTCCACAGCCCCAGGAGATGTGCAGGGACGTGGGGCTTTGCCGGCACCAGCTGGGAGCTCAGGCAGGGAGCAGGATCCGGGCAGTGTGGGGACAACAGGACCTGTGGGGTAGATGGAGCTGGGCAGCCCCCACCCCCTCCTGCTCTTGGGGGCCGCTTTCCCACCGTGGGCGGCAGCGCAGCCCCTTCCGCTCCCTGCGGCTCCCGCCAAGGGACCATGCCCCCAGCGAGGCCGTTGCCCCAGGAATGGGAACCTCGTGGCAGGGCCGCCAGAAATAGAAAAGCCTTTGGGAAAGGCGGCTCCCCCATGGGCTGGGAAAACGGAAGCGACATCTCAGCTGTGTCCGCAGCCAGCTTCTTCCCAGCCCCGAGTGATTCCCTGTGGCGAGGCAGCACCAGGCTCCAGACACCCACCTTCCCCAGCCAATGGTGCCCCCCACCCTCCATGTCCCCAGCCCTGGGAAACCAGTGCCCAGAGGCTGGCAGCTGATGCCGATGCCAATGCCGATGCCAATGCCGATGCCGGGCACTCCCTGCCCAGCTGCTCAGCACAAGCCGCCCGGGCCAGGCAGCAGCCCCAGCTTGCCAGCACACCCGGGCGCACATAAGCCCGTGCCAGGTCCCAGCTGGCTCCACAGCCCAGGAATCTTGGCAGCTGGTGCCTGAGGGGGCTGCCCTGCTGCGGTGCAGCATGTGGGCAGCTCAGTCAGTCCTCCCGATAAGCTTCGAAGGGCCCCGGGACGGGTCGTTCTGTGCCGAAACACTCCCAGGGATGTGTCAAGTGGTGCCAGGCTTGGCCAGTGTGCTGGGGGAGGACCTGGCAAGCTCCCCAAATGACCTGCCGCATCCCCACTCCCCTCCACAGCTGGAGAGCTACATCCAGATGAGCATGAAGCCGGAGATGGCGCAGCTGCGGCAGACGGCGGTGCAGAACCAGACAGCCACGATGCTAGAGATCGGCAGCACCCTCCTCAACCAGAGCGCCGAGCAGAGCCGCAAGCTCACGAGCGTGGAGGCCCAGGTAAAAGGGTGGCTGGGGTGCACAGCACACGTGTCCCCATGTCCCCACCACCCCTGGGACTGTGGTGGGTGGCATGGTTTCTCTACTGCTAAAAGTGGGGCGATTCACCAGGGTGATGCATGGTTTAGTGCCCCAGTGTATGGAGGTACTGGGGTTGTGTGCCAAGAAGCGTGAGCCGGGTGACATCTGGGGACATGGGGTGGCCCTGGCTGCTCACACCGACACTCCCCTCTGCTGCTGGGGCAGGTGCTGAACCAGACATCACGCATCGAGATGCAGCTACAGGAGAACTCCCTGTCCACCACCAAGCTGGAGAAGCAGCTGCTGCTGCAGACGAATGAGATCCACAAGCTGCAGAACAGGAACAAGTATACTGGGCCTGGGGTGGCTTGGGGACCCCCACAGCCCCCGGGTGCCTCCCACCCCAGAAGTGCGGCTGCACTTTGCTGGGGGGGTGCTTGAACTCCTCCAAGGGCTGGCTGGGGTCCCTGGGGCATTGCCCAGCCCCAGCACAGCCCCCCGGGCTTTGGTTTCCCCTAGCTAAGCGCATCCCAGAGGTGCCAGGCGGGGTGTGATTTGGTGGGCACAGCAGGGGATGGGGACAGTTCTGGGTCTCCACAGACATCCTGGGGCACAGCAGCTGGAGCTGGGTCCACTGTGCCACCCACTCCCTGCCCAGCTGCTGAGTGCAGACACAATCCCCCATCACCGCTGCCTCCCCCTTTCAGCATCCTGGAGGTGCGGGTGCTGGAGATGGAGACGAAGCACCAGGCAGAGCTGGCGGGGGCCCGCTCAGAGAAGGAGAAGCTGCAGCACCTGGTGAGCCGGCAAAGTGGCACCATCGAGGAGCTGGAGAAGTCGCTGCTGGCTGCCAGCACCAACACCAGCCTGCTCCAGCGCCAGCAGCTCCAGCTCCTCGAGACGGTGCAGAGCCTGGTGCGCCTTGTCTCGCAGGGCAGAGGTGAGCCGGCAGTGGTGCAGGCAGGGTGCAGGCAGCAGAAGAGATCCTCGCCCTCCCGAGAGGGTGCCAGGGTGCTGTGCCAGCCCCTGTGCTCAGCTCAGGCGTGGGTGACTTCGCGCTGAAAATGAGCCCTGCATCCCAGCCGGGGAGCAGGTCCGAGCCCCAGGGGAGGGTCCGTGGCCCAACGCCGTCCCCAGCTGTGGCAAATCCCCAGGCTTAGGCTGGAGGCAGCCCCAGCGCAGCACGACCCCTCACCCAGCCCTAGGGAGACAGCACAGAAAAAAGAAAAATAATCTGTGAGCACAGAAGTATCCGAAGGGAGAGGGAAAGAGCAACAAAACCAGGCAGGGCTGCGGGACCGGTGGGGTTTCTGCCGTCTCACCGTCCCCTCTGCTGCAGCCCCACTGCCGGGGCAGCAGCAGCTCTTCCAGGACTGCGCCGAGGTGCGCCGGGCAGGCATCCACGCCAGTGGTGTCTACACCCTCCACATCACCAACCTCAGCGAGCCCAAAAAGGTGAGCATGGCCTGGAGGGAGCACCTTGGGGTGCTGCTGAACCCAGTGCCACCCAGTGCACGCTGGCCCTGGAGCAGAGTGGGTGTCCCTGTTGCATGGCAACCCCATCTCCCCTCACCGGGGCACTGCCCCCTACCCCATTTGCCCATGAGGGATGAGGTGTCTCGGGGGCTGCAGAGGGGGTAAAGGCAGCAGCTGCCAGGTGAAGGCAGGGCTTGCACAGCCCTAAATTGATTTTAGAGGTACCCCCACTGATGGGTGCTGTGCCCCAGCCCCTGCCCACAGAGGGAGGAGAGACCCCCCAAGCCAGACACTGGGCATAGCACATGCTCACCAGCCCCTCAGCAGCCCCTAGCACCCACGCAGCACCCATGCTGGGCTGCCCAGCCCTTTGGAGGTGCACCCAGCTGCCCACCCCAAGCCAGCCCTCATCCCCCCGCTCTGCAGCCCACCCTGGCTCTCCCCACTGCAGGCGTACTGCGACATGGAGATGGACCGAGGGGGCTGGACAGTCATCCAGCTTCGTGCCAACGGCAGCCTCAGCTTCCAGAGAAGCTGGAAGGAGTACAAGCAGGTCTGTACCTGCCCAGCGAGGGGGACACCCTTGGGGGCACCCTGTGCTTACCCACCCCGTTGCTCCCCCAGGGCTTTGGGGACGCAGCAGGCGAGTACTGGATGGGTAACGAGGCTGTGCACCTCCTGACCAGCCAGGCACCCTATGCCCTGCGCATCGAGCTGCAGGACTGGGAGGGCGGCCAGGTCTATGCCCACTATGGGAAATTCCAGCTGGGAAGCGAGCAGCAGCTTTACAGGTAGGAAAGAGGAAATGTGGGGGCGGCCGCCCAGCTCACCCCATCTCCAACTGTCCCCGAGCCCCACAGGCAGCCATGGCCATGGGCAAGAGCTGACTGTGGTGCCCCAGGGAGGTGCATGGCCCTGGAGGGGTGCAGGATCACACGGGGCTTTGCTGGGAGTTCCTGGTGGGGTTCTGCCTAAGCAGAGCTCCCTCCAGGCGTTGCAGGAAATCACTGTGCCACCCGTTCCTCCTCTCCCTGGGCTCCTGAGAAGTAGATTTTCAATGCACAGCATTGCATCAGGGCAGTGGGATTTCCCATCCCACCTGGCAGCCCAGCATGGTGCCAGCCAGCAGCCAGAACACTCGCACTGTGGCTTGCTGCTTGGGCAAGTGGGGGTGACATGACCATGGCCACCAAGTGTTCCCAGGGATGCTGGGCATCCCCAGGCTGCTACACCCGTGTCCAAGGAGGGGTGCTGCGCTCCTGCTGCCAGGCTTGTGAGGATGGTGTATGCTCCGGGCCCCTCAGCACAGCCACAGGCAGGAGGGTTGGCAGCTGGGTGCTTTGGTGCTGGGCTGGAGATGGGACCAGACCCCAGAGATCCCCTGCACCATGCATCCTGGGCATGCACCAAGCTGACCCCAGCAAAGACGATGGCAGGAGCCTTGGGGAGGTCTCCCCTGCCCCAATACAACATGACCTCCACCCTTGGGGACCCCAGGACAGGCCCTGCAAGCCAGCAGACCCCGGCCAAGCTGGAGCTGCAGGATTTCTGCCTGCATCCCTCCGCGCCAGGCCTTGCTCAGCATGTGGCACCCATGGCCTTTGACACTCCCCCCCCCCCCCCCGCCCCGAGCAGGGCTGAGGGGCTTTATGACCCACCCCCAGCAGCAGCCAGCTGTCACTGACGGTGGCCATGGCCATGCGGTGCCGTGCTGGGCGGCAGGCTGTCGCTGCAGGACTACAGTGGCACAGCCGGGCAGCAGAGTGGAATGGCGCTGCAGGGCACCCGCTTCAGCACCCGCGACGCCGACAATGATAACTGCCTCTGCAAGTGCGCCCAGATGCTGTCGGGAGGTGAGTGGGGCGGGAGAACCAGACAGCACCCATGGGTGCCCACCTGGGATGCCACCCTCCCACCCCGCTCCTTCCTCGCAGGCTGGTGGTTCGACGCCTGCGGTCTCTCCAACCTGAATGGCATCTACTATCCAGCCCGGCACAACATCCGCAAGCTCAACGGCATCCGCTGGCACCACTTCCAGGG
Organism: Falco naumanni; assembly: GCF_017639655.2. NCBI lineage: Eukaryota > Metazoa > Chordata > Aves > Falconiformes > Falconidae > Falco > Falco naumanni. The sequence goes on along the minus strand of NC_054063.1, from coordinate 22,184,151 downwards.
GCCCAGCTACTCCCTGAAGGGCACCCGCATGCTGATCCGACCCACCAGCTTCTAGCGTGCTGGCAGTGGGGCAGCACCGTAACCGGTGCCAGCCTGGCACGGAGAGAGGGCTCCAGGAGAAGGGATGGTTGCAGGAGACTGAGCCCTCCCAGCCGCCGCAGGGGAACTTTACCCCCAGTTATATTTTTTACTCTTGTTTATCCCATCTTCCAAGAGCCTGCACATTATGGAGAGGGGCAGTGGCACCTTGGCTGTGCCAGAGGGACCCACAGGCAGTGACAAGGGGCTCTGGTGCTGCAGGAGCTGGTGTGGGGGCTCTGCCTTGAACCAGCCCCTCTGCAGTGGGCTTCGGCACATGGAAACCACTAGATCACACCTCGGTTTCTCTCCCTGTCCTGCAGGGCCTCCGATTTTTGTTCTGGGGACAGGGGTCCGAGACCTGCCGGGCCCCCCTGCACACTCAGCTGGGCTCCAAGGCACAACAGGGGCTTTGCCTTATTTTTGGGCATTGCAAAGCGCCCACCATCCCGCTTTCCCCATGGGATTAGGGGAGCTGGAGAGGATGGGTATCCTCACGAGTGCAAGAAGCCAGTGCCATCCCTCCTGCCCAGGCATGGCTGTGCAGGGGGATACAGGCCATCCCCTCTGCCGTGCATGGCCCAAGCCACTGTCCCCATGCAAAGCAGCACAGGCACTGCTCCTTGCAGGATGGGACTGAGTGCCTCCAGCCCCCAGGGTGCATGAGATGAGCAGGAGTTGTCTTTGGGGACCCTGGGGGGACCAGCCCTAGGCTGGAAGGTGCTCGCTGCAGGGGGGCTGCACTGGCAGGGGCAGGCAGAGCCCCAGAATGGGCAGGTTGGGGCTGAGGGGTGGCAGGTGGGGAGGGGGCTGCAGTTTGTGATGGGGTTGGGGGGTGGGAGGTGGTGGGAAAGGTCCTGGGAGTGGCTTTCAGGAGGATCTGAGCTGGGCAGAGGAGGGAGGAGATGGGCATGCAGGAGGGGGAAGTGGGGCATGGGGCAGGGACCTCTTGCCCACGGTTGCATTCAGACAGCAAACCCACGCTGAGGGCACTTTGGGGAGCAGCCTGGGAGGAGCAGGGTGCAGAGCAGCTGGGTGTCCAGCTGGGGCCCCCCAGCCACCCCCCCAAATGGGAGGCTGGAGGCACTTTTATTTTTGTACTAAGACATATTTATTTTCCAAGCATCAACAGGGCATGAGTGGGTGGGGGGTCCCTGCATCCCATCCCCCCAGGGCAGGCATTGATCCCCTCTCCTCAGCAACTGGGACAAGGGTGGGCAGAAGGGCTGTGGGACAGGGCAGGACAGACAGACTCTGAGCATCCCAAGGGGACCCTGAGCCCTGGGCAGCTCAGTGCATGGGTGAGCCCACAGGAGGCAGGGCTCAGTGACAGCCTGTCATTGTCACCCTTCTGCAGGTAGTCCTGTCCCCCTGCACTCCCTGCCCCCATCTCTCAGGCCCATTGCTACCGGAGGTCCCACGCAGCCCGGTGGCAGCCCCCCGCAGCACCCTCACCCCTGGGAGACAGCATCGCTCCACTGGGTCCCCAGGTCACCTGTCCCCCTGGTACCCAAGCCCTGGGGACCAGTGGCAGCTGCCAGGGAGCCACTGCCTCCATGACACCCAATTATCCCTGTGTCTCCCTCCCCAAAATGGGTCCCTGTCACCCCATGGAAGTGGGTGGGTGGGTGACAGCAGAGACCCCGTAGAGCTGAGGAGCAGAGGTGCCGGGAGACCACCCGCTGTCACCTAACCCAGCCCCACTGTGGCTCCCCAGGGACAGGGCCAGTGGGGTGAGGGACACAGGGACACGCTGTCCTCCCCGTGGGGACGGTGGGACCCTCTGGCAGGGTGCTGGCACTGGCACCAGCTGCACCCATGGCAGCGGTGAGGCTCCTGATGCCCTGCCCTCAACGCTGTCCTGAGGCATTCACTAATTAACAGTGATTAAAGCACGTGACGTAGTTGGCACTTCCAGAAGATGCTCGTAAGTGGGGTTGTGCGGAATAATTAAAAAATGGAAAATAAGGGGCGGGGGGGCTGCCTGGGAGCCTCGCCCCACTCCGGGCGAGCAGCACTGCAGGCAGCAACCAGCACAGCACAGCCGCGGCCCCCCGCAACGGCTGCACCTGGGCATGGGGCCCCGTGCCAGGTGGGGGGGCGGCCCCCACCCCGGGGTGCTGGGCCTGGCTCCCAGGCTGGGGTGCTGCCGGTTTTCTCTCTCCCAGCTGCCTGCCTGCAGCGCCTGCCTGCACGTGGGGCACCCATGGGAGACCCCAACATGCGGGGTGAGGGCGATGGACACCATCCCCTGCCGTCCCTCCTCCCTGGGAATAACAGACGGGCTCAGCTGTGGCTTCCCACCGAAACCGGAGCCACCGAAAGGCAGCTGCCAGGGAAAGCGATAGGGAGTGCTGGGGCCACCCTGCTGTCCCCGGCAGGGACATGCGAAGGTGGGGGCATTCCCTGGGGGGCACACGTCGCCTCAAAGCATCTGTGCCGGGGTTTCATGCAGGCAGCCCCATGGGCGCAGGGTCAGAGGAAGACTCTTGGCTCAGGATCATGGTTCCTGCTATCTGTGCATCTGCAGACATGCATGCACACAGACATGCATGCACACAGACATGTGCACAGACATGTGTACACACAAGCATGCATGCACATGGACGTGCATGCACAGAAACATGTACACACAAGCATGCATGCACGTGAGCATGCATGCACACTTGGATACACATGCACACGATCACGCATGAGCACACAGGGCTTTGGATGGCCATGCAGCCACGGTGGGTCACAGGACACCAGAGCCGAGCTGAGGGTCCGCAGTGCCTGGAGGGCCATGCCAGCTGCTTGGCCCCAGGCCTGGCAGGGGCCGGTGGGTGCCCCCCCTCTCCTCAGCAATAGCAGCATATTTAGACCAAGCCCTGGGACACGCCAGGCTGAGGAATCCAGCAGCACAGCCGGTCCCAGTCACCAGCAGGGATCCATTACCCGCAGAGCTTTCCCCCAGGGTGAAGCCTGTCCCCAGGTGGGTGCCTGGGGTCCCTGTCATCATCATCACCTGGTTTCCGGCTCCTCGGGGAGGCACTCAGCACCCCACATGCCATCATTAAGGATCCCTTAGGTGTGCGCTTCCTCCCCAGCCCACTTTGTCAGTCTGACTCACGGGCTCACATCATGCCCCCATCCTGCCACCGCATCCTGCCACCGCATCCTGCCACCGCCTCCTACCACTGCATCCCAGGCGGCTGGACCTGCCTGGACCCACAGGGACCTGGATGGATCCTGCACCCTGTGCACTGGTTCTGGGCAGAAACACACAGTGCAGCAGCCAAGCTGGGTGGGAATACTTCATCCCCATGAGGGCTTTTGGGGGGACCTCAGGTGCTGGGTGGAAGCACTGGTCAAGAGGAGCCCTGGTGCTGCTCTGCCAGCAGCTGCCAGGATGGGGCTGAGCAGGGGGAAGCACTGGCTGGAGCAGCACAGGGTGGCAGGAGCTCTGCTGTGCTCAAAAATGAAACCTGCTGCCCTGGGGTCGGTGGCTGGACCTTGCCCATGGCCTGTCACCACCCCCGTGCATGCGGTGTTTGCACCCACTCCAGGCAGGCTGGCTCCCCGCACGTGTGGAGCCATTTGCAGCCACCACCACAGCTGGAGCCGGAGGGAGGTAGTGGCAGGGCCAGTATCCAGGCAGGGTCCCCTGGGTGCAGGCAGGTGGCATTGGTGCCACCTTCCCCAGCAGCCCCCTGCCCACATGGGATGCATCAGCACTGGAAGGAGCAGGGGGACCTCATCAGTGCAGGCAGCACCCACAGTGCTGGGAGGGCCACGGTGCTGCGCGAGGCCGCCCGGGGATAACGCACAGGCGCTTTTCATCTTCAAAGCACTCCCTGCATCAACTTTCATCCTTGCACCTCCCCAGCTCGCCTGGGAGGTCTCCGCTATCGCCGCCCCCATCTCACAGTCCCAGAGGAACCAGGACTCGGCCAAGATCAACAGGTGGGGCGAGGAGACAGGGGAGGGCTGCATGGTCCGCACGGTGCTGGCTGCGGCACAGAGGGGAATCCTGCCAGCTGGGGCTCTGCTGGGACCTGCCGGACCCAACCGCCACCCCCACCGTGCCCGCTGGGCCCCGCGCTGGCACACCATGGCACAGCACCCATCGGTTCTGCCCGCACCCATCCACTCAGCACCATGAATCCCTGCTGAGCCATGGGCACCCCAAGGATCCCCATCCTGACCTCCACTGCCTGGAGAGACAGCAACACACACAGCCTCCAAAGCACAGACATTTAATAAAACTAGCTGTATTATTATTATTGTTATTTACAGATCAAACATCAGGAAAAACAGTGGAAATGAGGAAAAAACAACCATCATCTTCATAAATACCGGGGCCCAGCGTGCTGGGGGCTGTGTGCCCACTGGCACCTGGGAGGGGACACAAGCACCCACAAACACACACGCACGCACACACACGGAGCCCTGGGCTGAAGCAAGGGGCTGGATTTGCCCCCCCAAAAAAAAACCACCCAGCTTCTCCCACATTTTCAGCATTAAGACAGGTGTCATCAGGATACAGCCCCCACCGCTGGCAGTGTGGCCTCCCACGGTGGAAGCTGTAGGGGGCAGCTCCTTCTCTGGGGCTGGGTCCCTGCTCCGCGCAGGGGGAAGCAGCTTCTTGCCCCCCACGCATGGGTGCTGGTGAGGAGCAGGGCAGGCAGGAGCTTCTGGCAGCACAGGGAGGCCGACCGCACACGGATGCCCACGGGAGCAGGTGAGGGAAGGGTGCTAGGGACCCACCACACACCCGGGGATGTGTCCTCTGCCCTCCCACGAGCTTGCAGGGACCTGGCTCTCCAGTGCCGGCATGGGGCTCTGATGGAGCCAGAGTCAGCAGGAAGGGTGCCTGGCCACCACACCAGTGCCGCCGTGGCACAAGGCAGGGTGCTGAGTTCGAAAGTCACCGCTGAGAGGTCTCTTCTTCTCCTAGGGCACAGCCTGTGCTCCCTCCCCAGCCAGCATTGCCTGCTGATGAGCAACCTGTCCCCAGCGCCTGCTGCCACTGCTACACATTGGAGACCTGCTCAGGCTCCCTGGCCTGGCGCAGCCCATACAGCCACTTGATGACACGGGCGTTACGCTCGATGATGGAGATGCCGTAGGGCACGCGCTCAGCTGGCCGGCCCTCTGGCGTGGCAGTGCTGGGCGGTGAGCGGCCGCCCTCCGAGCTGGCCGTGCTCACGCTGTGAAACTTGAGGGACACGATGTCAGAGCTGGCACGGGCAAAGCGCTCGGCGCCCATGTCCTGCACCTCCTCAGGGTCGAGGCCGCAGTAGTTGAAGAAGCGCTCCAGGTCAGCAGTGGCCCGCGAAAGCCGATCGCTCAGGTCCGACTTGGAGCGATGCAGCAGGGGCTGCCGGCGGGCACTCTCGGGGCGGGTGGGTGAGCTCCGTGCCGGGGCTGCAGGCAGCCCGCCCGGGACAGGGGATGCAGGCACCAGTGTCACCTGGCCCCGTGGAGCCCCGCAGGGACGGACGTCCACCCTCCGCACAGCCATGCTGCCAGGGGGCTTGGCAGCAACGGGGCTCTCCAGTGGCTTGCCGGCACCATCCGCCCCATCACCCAGTGCTGCTGGCGCTTCCACCCTCCACTTGTGCTCCCTGCCCAGCGGGCTCTCTGCCTTGGGGAAAGGGCTGTCGCAGAGGTTGATGAGGTTGTTCAGGATCTCCAGATCAAGGGAGGTCTTCGGGCTGCCAGCCTCGGTGCGGTGCAGCCCTGGGGGTGCCCTTCGGCTGGAGGTGAGCACAGCCCGGCGCACCCCTGGGGTGAAGAGGGGCTGCTTGAGCAGCAGTGGCTTCACTGGCTCCTGCTTGGTGCTGGCGACCCTCTGGCTCTTCACGTACTTGGCTTTGTCGGCCTCCAGCCTCTCCACTGCGCTGGGCTTCCCAGCACCTGGCTCGGTGCGCCGGCGGAAATACGCAGGACCCTTGCGAAGGATGCGGATGGGCATGGCCGAGGTGAAGGGCGCCGTCACCGTCACCCCCTTCATGGCATCACCAGCTTGCAGTGCCTCGATGGGCATCCTCGGTGCCAGCACCGGGGCACAGGGTGAGCGGCCACCCCGAGCAGCGAGGGGCTCACGTGCTGTTGGCTGCAAAGAGGGGCTGGAGTAAGGGGTGGTGGCGGTGGCCAGTGGGCACTGCCGGCTGCCTAGCCCCTGCCTGGCCCTGGCCCCACCAGCAGACAAAGGCTGCCCAGGGCCGTGCGGTGCCGCACTGTCTGCGCCGGCTGCACCGGGACTCCTATTTATTCCTATTTGAAGGCAGGAACCACGCCTCCGCCGCCACCGAAGCCTCCCTGAAACGTCCCCTGGCCAATCCGCACAGCAAGCCAGCTTCAAACCGCACCGGGCCGGCGGGGCCAGCAGGGAGGGTGCCTCAGCATGGCGAGGGGCACTCTGGCGAGCGAGACCGGGGTGCAGAGGGTTGGTTTGGCCCAGCACCCCTTGCCGATGCTCTTCCCACATCGGCTGCCCGCGGGGTGCACTACCCACACCAAGGGGTGCATTGTCCGCTCCTGGGGTGCACCACTCACACCTGGGGGTGCATCACCTTCACCCACACCAAGGGGTGCATTGCCCCTGCCCAGAGGTGCATCCCCCACCCGACTCACTCCCCACCCCACCAGGCTGGGGGATTCGGGGCTCCACTCCCTGTGCTGCTCCCTTGGCTCTCAGCCCCCTCGCAGGTGCTGGGGCTGCTCCCAGGCTCCCCGTTCCCACCCTGCAGCCCCTTGGAAAGCACCAGCGGGGGTTTCCACCCGTGCTTGCCTGGCCAAGGTGTGCCTGGAGCCACGCTGGGGCCCCGTGCACCGCATGTCCTTGGGACCCTGCCAACCCCAACAACCGCAGCCACCCGCCCCAACGGTCGGTCCTGCAGAGGCACTGGCCCGCCCACAGAGGAGGGGGGGGGGCAAACCAGCCCTGCACCCCCCTGCAGCCCCCTGCTCAGAGGTGGGCACAGCCAGAGAGGTCTCAACACACAGAGGGGCTCAGGCAGGGTGCGTGCTTTGACCTGCCCCCACCTCCCCATGCCCCCTCCTGAGCTGCTCTAAGACCCGCCCCCCCCCAGGGGTCCCCAGCTGCGGGCACAGGCAAGCCCCGGGGAGGTACCGGTGAACCCCAGCACTCACCGGGTGGGCACGGTGGGGGCCAGTGTGCCGTGGCCCCACTCCGTCCCACGGTGTCCCTGAGCAGGCTGCTGTCACAGTCACTGCCAGCCGCCCGCCAGTCCCGCCAGCCTGCACAACTTCCTGGGTGCAACCCAAGGGCCCGTCCCAGCGTCAGCCGCGGGCGGCAGGAGCCAGCCCCAGCACCCACAGCACCACGCCACGGCCATGCTGAGCCACAGCTGCACCATCTGCAAGCCAGTGCTCACCAACATGTCGGCCCAAGCCCCCCGGAATCTGTACCCCAAGGGGGTCTCCACTCCGCAGCCACCCCGCAGCACACGGTGCATTCGCCTGATGTGCTCTGACAGGCGAGCAGCCTGGGGGAGACTGGCTGCCCCTGTCCCAGTCCCCGGCTCCGGGAGGGGACATGCTGCCTTCTGACCTGGAAAGTGTCTGCAGGGGGCCGGCCAGGCGTGGGGACAGCTGGGGATGGTCCCAGCACCACCACAGACCCTCCTGCCTCCCCCCTGGGGACAGCTTTCTGCACCCCTCTGCAGGGAGCCCAGCAAAGGGGCGATGTGGGGACAGAGCCAGCAGTGCTGGGCACCAACGTCCTCACTGGGGCAAGGGCAGGGACAGGCAGCCCCCCCCCAGAGCTGTGCTGACAGCCCCCATGGGAAGCAGGGCCAGGCTGTGCTCTGCGCTGCACAAAGACACAGGCAGAGGCAGCCCCGGGCTGGTGGCAGAAACCCGGGGTGATGGGGAGCTGCCAGGTGCCCATGCGGCAGCACCCCATGAGTCCAGTGGTGCCCAGACCCCATGCCCCATGGTGGCACCCTGCCAATGGCTGGCCCCACTGCCCTCAGACCCTGTGCCTGGTGCAGGGAAGGCTCCCTGGCTTGGCACAGAGGTGCAAACGTGCCTACCCAGGCAAGGCAAAGCAGGGATGCATCCCCATGGTGGGTGCTGGAGGTCAGCTCAGTGCCAGAGGCTCGGCCCTGGGGATAAGCCACACAGAGGCGGCTGTTGGGGCACAGGGACGAGGACATAGGGTCCCCCCCAGGACAGCCACTGGTGCCCACTGTGGGCTCCCATCCCTTTCCTGGCCAGCAAGGACAGCCCAGCCGAGCACAACCTGCTGCTCCACATTCCTGCGGTGCTGAGCTGCCTGCCCTGGCATGGCCGCGCTGATCTGGGCTGCACCGAACCATGATGAACCACCCTTCAAACAGCCCCAAAAACACAGCCACGTTATCCCATGCTCCAAGCCTGGCAGGAGCATGGGGATCCCAGTGCCAGGGCTGACAGCCCTGCTTATGCCGGACTATAGCCAGCAGTGGCCCCAGCTCCTCTCCCTCCCAGTGAGGGCCGCCCAGCCAGGCTCACTTGGCACACGGATCACCTCCTGCCTGGAGGCAGCTACTCCAGAGACCCATCCTGGGAGGTGTGTGGTTGTGCCTCCCCCTCACTAGGTGACCCTGCTCCGCGCTGCTGTAACAGGACTGGCACAGCATTGGCACCAACTCTGCCACCTACCTGGATCAGCCCTGAGACGTGGGAGCCTCCTTGGCACGGCTCAGCTGCCACACTGCTTCTCCCTGTGCTTGTCCCAGGGGTGTCCTGGTGTCCTCCTGCCTCCTTCTCCTCCTCTCCAGCCACGTCCTCCCCTTCTCCCCACAGGACGGCGGCTGGTAGGGCGCTGGAGCAGCTTGTGCTGCGGCTTATCCTGCTGAGTCAGCGCCGGAGGAGGACGCTCTCCGAGGCAGCTCAGCGCTCACATGGGATTAAAACCACAGGGCATTCTTCCTCCATGCCAGGCTGCGTCACACAGCATGACGGTAGCTGGTGACGTCCTAGTGTGGGTGCTGGTTCAGCCCATGGTGCTGGCCAGGCAGCGTGGATGCACAGTCTGAGATGCTCACACCGCCAAAGCCAAAATGCCTCTGGACACCCCCTGCCCGCTGCAGGCAGGGGGTCCTGATGCGCTGCCAGGGCTTCAGGCAGAGGGAAAATTCCCAGCCCTTGCACGGGCAGGAGCTGCCGCCCAGCTCCCTGTGTGCCACTGGCACAGCCAGCTGGCAGGGCCTGCTTTGATTTGGAAAAATCACTTTGCTTCCCCATGCACCCGGCAGCAACCCTCTGCAATAAACTCCAAAATGCAGCAAAATAACCCAGATAGCAGGAAGGGAAGTGCCAAACCGGAGAAGGGTCATCAAACCCACAGCCACGTGGACGTGCTCGTCTGAGCCCAGCCCCAGGGTGGCTCCTGCCCTGTGGCATGGGCATCTCCAGCAGCAAGGACCAGCTCTGGGTGGAGGGACCAAGTGTTTGGCCCGTGCAGCATGGAGCTCAATAACAGCCGTGCATTTTTCAAATTGTTCTTGGAAGCAAGACCAGGAGCTGGCAGAGAGAGAAGAGCAGAGCAAAGCACATGGAAAACAGCCACCCAGGCGCCGGAGGGCTGCCCTGGGCTTGGGCAACGGCAAAGGTGGATCCGCACAACAAGCTGGGCTGGAAAAACGCTGCCCGGTGTGGCAGGTGAGGGCAGAGCCTGCAGGCACCTGCCCGGCCGGGCTGCGTCCCCACATGGCCGCTGAGCCTGTGCAGGGTGCAGGTGCTGCCTGGGCACGCCTGGGCAGCTGGGTGCCTTTGGAGCTGCGCGTTGGAGCCAGGCAGCGCCCCGGAGCCTTGCCCTCCCTGGGAGCACCCTGGGACAGGTTTCGGGAGGGCAGCCCGCTGTGGAGGCGCTCCCCCAGCACCCAGCTCGGTACCGCCGCCAGTGCCCCAGGTATGGTCAGGGATGGGGGAGCGGGTTTGGAACAGAGGGACAGGTGGGTGCTGGCACTGGCTTCGCCCTCACCTCCCACAGGCACTCGGGGCTGCGCCCCCTGCCTCGTGCCGCTTCAGGGACCTCCCGGAAGCAAAATGCAGCCGCCAATGAGTAAAAAACACACTCAGAGGCCAAATCCTCCCTGGAAGTGCTGGGTGGAGGTGGCTGCAGGTGCCCAGCGGTGCCCACAGAGCAGCAGGGCCAGGGCTTGGTGCAGCTTGGGCAGCCCTAGGCAGAGGCATCCCCAGAGCTGGGAGCCCCCCACTGCCCTCATCCTGGTGGGTGCTAATTCCTGGTGTTTAATTACAGCCCCTTCCCTTGCCATGCCAGGCTGTGCCCAGCTTTGCAGTGGGGGAATTGCCCCTGTGCCACGTGCCCCGGCCCTGGGTGAGCCGCCACCTGCTCCTGCCTCAGTTTCCCCAGCTGTGGGCTCTGCAGAGCAGCTCTGCTGGGGGAGGGCAGCTTCCCAAGGGATTTGGGGACTCGACAGGGAAGCTCTCTCTGCACCCAGCGTTGCCTTGCTCCCCACTGCCTGTGGGCAGAGGGAAGGATGCTGCCCGCACCCGCCTCTCCCCACACATAGTCTCCGCAGGTGGCAGCTCGGGGCCAGGAGCCGGGGAGGTGACAGATGGGGACATGCTGGGCTCGAGGCCTTTGTCTGCACGGTGGCGGTGGCGCGGTGGCACGGACCCGCAGATGGCGGCTGCCGGCGGGGCCGTGGCCACAGCCCGTGGCCAGGCGAGCACCGGGCCCTGGGGATCCGGCCCTTCTGCCGGAGCCTCACCCCGGGCAGCGGCCCCTTCCCGGCCGCCCCCCACCAGCCTTTCAACTTTCAACTTGACCTGCTCCTTTCACATGGAAATGGGATGCAAATGAAGCCGGGGAGCTGCCAGGGGCCAGCGGCTGCGACCGGCCAGCGGGTCGCAGCGCCCAAGTCTGGGGGGTCATACCCACTGACCTGGGGTGGCCGGTGATCCCTGGGCTGAGGGGCTCCACCTTGTCACCCAGCAATGGGGCAGCAGCCTTCCCCTGCTCAGTGAGACTGTCCCCACTGCTCTCAGCTGGAACCAGATATTCGGGGATGGCTCTTGCTGGGGCTGAGCTCCAGACAGATGCCCACTCTGCTGGGCTGCCAATCCCCGCATGCCCTCCCCCCCCCCCGGCAGCCCCACCGCATGGGGCAGGTGCCCCCCCCCGGGGAGCCCTGTGCACACCCTGCCCTGCGCTGTGTGGGTCCCGAACCCTGGCCCGGTGGGGAGGGGGCTTCCCGCTCCCACAAAGTCCAGTGGCCAGGGACCACTTGGCTACCAAATGTTGCCATCTGCCTCTGGGGCCTTCCGTCGCATCTGCCGGGGGTGAGGGGGGGCAAGGGGCCAGGGTGCTGGGGGCTCAGCTGCAGCGCGGGGAGGGGGCAGAGGAAGCACAACCATCTCACACTGGGCAGGCAGGGCAGGCAGCATGTGTCAGGCAGATTTGGGTGAGGAGTATGAAGCAGCGGCATGGGGGTCTCGCACCCAGCACCCCCTCGGGCTCCCCTGCCCCTGCCCCACAGCCATTTGCTGTTGGGAAGGGTCTCACCACCGGCAGCACTCCTCCTTTGTGTTGCCAAATTAAACAGGACAATTGTTGTTCCCTCCTCATCCCTATCCCCATCCCCTCCTCATCCCTGACCCCAACCCCTCCCTATCCCAGTCACCATCCCTGTCCCCATCCCCATCCCTGTTGCCATGCACAGAGATCTCAGCTGGCCTTGGCCCAGCCCAAGCCCCCCATGCCTGCTTTCTCCTAGCATCTTGAACCTACTCCCCTCCCAGCTCCCTGGGCACTGGTACTGGTTTTGGCTGGGATAGGGTTAATTTTCTCCATAGGAGCTGCTATGGGGCTGGTTTGGATTTGCGCTGAAAACAGCACTGATAACCCAGGGATGTTCTAGTTATCACTTGCACAGCGTCAAGGCCTTTTCTGCTTCTCGCCCTGCCCCACGGGCGAGCAGGCGAGGTGCGCACGAGAAACGGGGATGGGGCCGCTGGCCCCCCTGCCCAAGGGATATCCCAGACCATAGGACACCCAGCTCAGCAATAACAGCTGGGGAAGAAGGAAGGGGGGACATTGGGACCGATGGCACCTGCCCACCATTACATGAGCTGGAGCCCTGCTGTCCTGGGCATGGCAGAACACCCGCCTGCGTGGGCAGCAGAGAAGGAATGTCTTGTTTTGCTTTGCTTGCGCACGCAGCTCTTGCTTTCCCTGCCTTTAGCTCAGCCCTTCCTGTTCTCTCCTTCATCGAACCCCCGGGGGGGGGGGTGAGAGAGTGGCTGGGGGTGCTGAGCTGCCTGCTAGGTTTAAACCACAGCAGCACCTCAAACCCAGCTGTGCCAGCACGGTCCCTGCAGCCCCAGGGGCACAAGGACACTCTTGTCCCCGCTGCACCCGATGGGCCCGACTACCCCGTGGTTGGGGCAGGGATGGAGCCAGGAGCAGGGCAGGGGGCAGGGGCTGGCTGCAGCCCCCCCGGAGGCACAGGCAGAGGCAGGGGCAGGGCAGGCAGGGCAGGCAGGCCACGGGAGAAGGCAGCCCCATGTTTTGCAGGGCTGCAGCCTGCTCTCCCAGCGACACCCGGTGGGTGCTGGGGGAAGAGCCGCCCGTGAGGCATCCTGGGGCAGTGGGTGCTGTGGTGGGATGCGGGGGGGGGGGTGGGTTGTGCTGCTGGGGGTGAGCCGGTGTCTTTCTCCCACCTGTGTCACCTCCTGGCCGATGCAAGTGGCTCATCCACTGCCTCACGGCTTGGCTGATCGCCTGGACGTGGGGTCGGAGGTGCACGGCCCCGCAGTGCACCACTCAAGGTGGGACAGCCACCACACTCAGGGGGTCCCCAAGGGCCCCAGCCCAGGACCCTGCAGAGATCCCTGGTGGGGACAGACACCTTCACCTGCTGACATTCACACCTGCAAGAAGCAGCCTGAAATAGGTGGGACACAGTTCAGCTGGGGACAAGTACAAAGTCCCGGACATGGCCAAGAATAGCCACTGGCACCCAGCCAAGCTGGGGCTCACCGGGCCAGCAGCGGCACTGCGGCGAGCACCCAGGGCCACGGGCATGGGACTGTCCCTGACACCAGCGGTATGTGGGGACGGAAGGCAGGTAGGGAGTAAGCTGCCCCCGGGCTGGCAGGGAGGGGGCAGGAGGTGACCAGGAGCTGGAGATGGCACGGTTGGACTTTGGTCACTGGGATGGAGTTTGGAGCTGAAAGGCCCCAGCTGACACCCGGGGTCAGGCTGCGTGGTACGAGCAGGTGGCTCGGTGGTGGGGAGAGGAGAGTGGGACCCCATGCCCGCCCGGGGCTGGGGGCTGTGCTGGCAAAAATCGGGGACAGACCGGGAGGGGAGGCAGAGTCAGGGGGGTCCCAAGCCCCTGCCCCCTCTGGCCGTGCCTCCATGCCCAGGGTGACACCAGCCCCTGCCCTGCCCCACGGGTGGGGGGGGTGTCTGGGACCGTAGCTGGTCCCTCTGGTCCCTGGGCACTTGTCCCTCTGACCACAGTGGTCCCCTCAGGAGCAGGACCCCCTCTCCATCCTTCCAGGGACAACAGTGCTTTTCCTTAACGCTTTGTTACCACTTTTATCCCATCACACCCTGTGCCGGCAGCCACCCAGCCCCGCAGCTCAGGTGCCCCCTGGGGACCAACTGGGACCCCCCCCAGGACAGGCACCCTGAAATGCAGCTTTGGACCCTGCTGCTGAGCATGTGGCAGGAGGGTGTGGGACCCCCCGGCCACCCCCAGACCCAGGGTCTCTGCCAGCTGGGATAAGGACAAGCACGTGGCAGGAGGGTGTGGGACACCCCGGCCACCCCCAGACCCAGGGTCTCTGCCAGCTGGGACAAGGACAAGCACGTGGCAGGAGGGTGTGGGACCCCCCGGCCACCCCCAGACCCAGGGTCTCTGCCAGCTGGGACAAGGACAAGCACGTGGCAGGAGGGTGTGGGACCCCCCGGCCACCCCCAGACCCAGGGTCTCTGCCAGCTGGGACAAGGACAGGAGCAGAGCGGGGCCAGGCTCTGAGCCGTCGCATCCGGAGGTGGTGACGCGGGGCCTCACGTCACCGCTCCGGCAGCCGGGACTCGCTCGCGCCCGCGTGCTGCTGCCGGGCCCCCACAACGCAGTGAGTCCCCCCGTGAGGGATTGCCGAGGCACCGGCAGGCAGGAGCCCGCTCCCTCCGGGGTTCTTGCTCCGCACCGGCGCCCCCCGCCCCCCGCAGGGCCTCAGCCACCGTGGGTGGCGGCCCCCGCCGGGCTCAGCCCAGGGAGACGCGGGTTCCCTCCGCCGGGCGCAGCGCTGCGGTCAGGGCCGGGGCTGGCGCTGCGGGGCACGGGGCACGGGCCGGGAGGGTCCTTCTGGGAGCGGGATGGGGGCTGGGCGGGTGGCGGGAGGGGATGGGGCCGATCCTGGCTGACTCAGCCCCCTGGTATGAGCCGAGGCTGGTTTGCAGGTGGGGCTGCTGGGGCCCTTCTCCCCGCGGCGCCGGAGCTGGCCGGAATCGCCCGGCGCTGCTTTGCCCGGCCCTGTGGATGCGGTGGGAGGTACGAGGGCCCCGTTCCCTGCAGAGCAGCTGCCCCGGCCTCTCGGCCCCCAGGTGAGAAGCCATCTTCACCCCATGCCAGGCTGTGCCGTTGCTGTGCCAGGCTGTGCCATGCCATGCCAGGCTGTGCCATGTCATGCCGGGCTGTGCCATGCCGCACCAGGCTGTGCCGTGCCACGCCAGGCTGTGCTGTGCCACGCCAGGCTGTGCCGTGCCACGCCAGGCTGTGCTGTGCCACACCAGGCTGTGCCGTGCCATGCCAGGCTGTGCCATACTGCACCAGGCTGTGCTGTACCATGCCAGGCTGTGCTGTGTCATGCCATGCTGCACCGTGCCATGCCAGGCTGTGCCATATCGTGCCAGGCTGCACTGTGCTGTGCCAGGCTGTGCCATGCTGCACTGTGAGCTGGGGCAGGTTCAATGCCCTGCCGGGTCCGCTCCCAACTCTGCACCTGGTGCTGCCAAGCCCCAGCGTTCCGGGACAGAGCACAGGTGGAATCCAGCAGGTCCTGCACCTGGTGCAGGAGGACGCAGCGTCATCCCTGTGGGGAGCAGAGGGGTCCCCAGGGCTTGCAGGGGGCAAAGTGGTGCCAGGCTGTGGGGAGGTTGGGCTGCTCTGCCAGCCCCACACCCTCATGGCATGTGGGAGAGGAGCCGCTCTGCCTGCCGGAGCGGGAGCACAGGCAGCGGTCACAGGGGGCAAGGCTGGTATGCAGGGGGGTCAGGTCTCACTCCACCACTGATCAAAGCTTCTCCCCACAGCGTGGCAGTGTCACCCCCAGGCTCGGGCACCCAGCCCTGAGCCATGGCGCTGCTCACCCATCTCCTCGCCTGCACCTTCGGCACGGGCTCCTGGGTGGCCATCAACGGGCTATGGGTCGAGCTGCCACTGCTGGTGACAGTGCTGCCAGAGCAGTGGGACCTGCCCTCCTACATCACCATCATCATCCAGATGGCCAATGTGGGGCCGCTCTTCGTCACCCTTATGCACCGCTTTCGGCCCGGCTTGCTGAATGAGGTGGCTGTTATCTACGTGGTCGTCTCCGTGGGTGTTGTGGCCTGCTTGCTCCTGGCCTTCCTCTGGCAGTACACATCCCTCATTGCCGAGAGGCCCCACAGCACTTCCTTCCTCATCCTCACCTTCTTCCTGGCCCTGGTGGACTGCACCTCCTCCGTCACCTTCCTGCCCTTCATGATGCAGCTGCAGCCCCAGTACCTGACCACCTTCTTCATAGGTGAAGGGCTCAGCGGGCTGATCCCTGCTCTCATTGCCCTGGGACAGGGCTCGGGCATCTCCAGCTGTGCCAACATCACCCGCGTGGTCAATATCACCACCGGCAACGAGACCGTGGAGAACACAGTTTTCCAGCTGGAGACCCGCTACCTCCCAGCCAACTTCTCCACCCTCCTCTTCTTCCTTCTCATGACTGTAATGATGCTGGCCTGCTTGTTGGCCTTCTTCTTCCTCACCAGACAGCCCAAGGTGTGGGAGCTCTCCCAGCAGCAGCTGTTTCCCAGCAACATCATGCTGAGCTCATTTGACCAGATCTCCGATGAGGGACCTGGCTCGCGGCTGAGCGGAGGCTGCCCATGCCCAAAGGATGCCAAGGGGCCCAGGGACATCCTGTCAGAGAAGGTCTCCTACCCCCCAGCCAAGCTCACCTTCATCTACCTCCTCATCGCTTGGGTGAGCGCGCTGACAAATGGGGTCCTGCCATCTGTGCAGTCCTACTCCTGCCTGCCCTATGGCAACACCGCTTACCACCTCGCAGCCACGCTCAGCTCCATGGCCAACCCGCTTGCCTGCATCGTGGCCATGGTCCTGCCCAGCAGGTCAGTAATGGGGCACTGGGGGCTGCGGCAGGGTGCACTCCAGGGCTTCTGCCCCAAGAACAGCCCCCGCTTTGCACTGGCGGGGTGGGGAGAAGGCACTGGGTGGGAGCAGGTCTGTGGGGTGGCCGTGCCGTGTCAGCAGAGACGCCCTGGGAAAGGAGGGTGCAGCCAGCATGGAGCTGGTCAGCCTGTGCCATGGCTCAGTGCCCCTCACCAGGGACAGGCTGGCAGTGTTCCCCAGTGTCACTTGCATGTCCCTTCCAGGTCCCTGGCCCTGCTGGGCACCCTCACCATGGCGGGGACAGGCTTTGGTGCCTACAACATGGCCATCGCAGTGATGAGTCCCTGCCCACTCCTTCAGCAGTCCCAGTGGGGCGATGCTACCATCGTAAGTCATGGGGTCCCTCACCCAGGGAGGTCACCCGGGCCTCCTCCAGCTCTGGTCTCACCACAGTGTCCCCCATCCCCCCTGCAGGGAACCCCCCCCTGCCCTGCTGACCGCTCTCCTGCCCTGTGCCACCAGGTTATCTCCTGGGTGCTCTTCACCGGGACGCTCTCCTACGTGAAGGTGATGGCCGGGGTGATCCTGCGGAGCTGCAGCCACAGTGCGCTGGTGTGGTACGGGGCAGTGGAGCAGCTGGGCTCCCTCCTTGGTGCCCTGCTCATGTTCCCCCTCGTCAACGTCTATGGCTTCTTCAAATCCGCCGACTACTGCAGCCTGCAGTGCCCAGCGTGAGCGGGTCAGGCACCCCTGGACAGCCCTTCTTGCCAGTATGCATCCCCAAAAACAGCGAGGGCCGGTGGGCTGGGAAGCAGCGCTGGCACTGGGATGGCTGCAGGCACATCTCTGCACCGGGCTCTGCCAGGTCCCTGGGCATGAGCAGCTCCATGGTTTTGTCCCCAGCCCAGGCACAGGGCACCCCCTGTCATGTTCAGAGCAATAGAAGGTGTTTGATCAGCTGTCAGCCTCCCTGCTGCCTGCGCCCCCCCATGCCAGCAGGCAGGGAGGGGATGCCTGTGCTGGTGCCCCTCACCTGGGTACCACTCAGCTGGGGCCACAACCCACCCTTTCCTGGGGGGTTCTGGAACCATTTGGCATCATCCCCCATGGGTTTGCAGCCAGCTGCGGGGAGCGGGGACAAAGGCGGCATGGGCAGGGCTGCGCCGGAGATTCCCCTGCCCTGGCCATGGGGAGAGGGACCGTGGGGGGCACATGGGGCAGGGGGCTTTCACCAGTGCCCCAATAGCAGCTGGGAAAACTGAGGCATGGTGGGACTGGGGGGACCTGTCTCATGTTTGCCAACCTCTACTGTGTCCCTGTCCATGCTTTCGGCTCCCTCCCCATAGCCCTGTGCCCCACTGCACCCCATCTCAGCCCTGCTGCACCCCAAGATGGGCAGCGCTGGAGGTGCAGAGCCGGAGAGGGGCCACAGCAGAGCCCCGCACCCAGGGCAGTGCTGAGCACAGTGCCAGTAGCAGGGTGGCGCAGGACCAGTGCCAGGGCTGTGCCACCTGGTATCCAACTGTGCCCCGGCCGTGCCAGACAGGGTGAGGGCCAGGTGGGCAGTGGGGCATGGTGGGCACGGTGGGTCAGGGGGCATTGGGGCATGGCGGGCATGATGGGGCAGGGGGCAGCGGCAGCCCTAGCCCAGGCCGGCACCCGTGCCCTGCACGCGCCTGCGCCCCTTCCCTGGGGCACGAGGCAGCCGGGCCTTTGTCCCCGGCCCTTTGTCTGGCAATCTGCTCCCAGAGCCGGCGGCAGCGCCAGACCCACGCCTGTCATGCCTCAAAGCCACGGGCTGAAACCACTTTGGGGCTCCGGCTGTGGCCCGGCCACCTTCGGGAAGGACGTGGCTGGAATAGCTAATGGCCAGCAGCCCCCCAAGCCAGCGACACTAGAGGGGTCCCACGACCAGGCAGTGAAGAAGGCAGGAGTGAGGGCAGTGGGCTGCCTCCTCTGGCATCACCAGGCATCCCCCCGGGCTCCTGGCTGACCCTACAGCACCACACAGCCAAGATCCGGCCCAGTGGGGGACAAGGGGCAGGAGGGGGGCTGAGGACCGGTGGGAGGTGTAGGGATGCTGCAAGGCGGCTTGTCTCATCGCAGGAGCACGATGCATCCCATAGCCCTTGTGGGGAGACTGGGAGCTGAAGCAGGGATGTGGCCCCTCTCCCCCTGCACCCCGAGAGGATGCTCCTGCCTTTGGCAGCCCACAGAGACCCTCACCCACCGGACACCCGCAGCCCCCTCCTCTCGGCAAGGAAACAATTGCCTCCGATGGGAATTATTTCCATACAGCTGCTCAGGGAGGCACAAACCCGGCCGCAGTGGAGGAGAAAGGCTGAGTCTTTCTTCTGGCGCTCCCCTCCCTCCTCCGCCACGGGGGGGGCAGGTTTGGGGGGGCCCAGCCGCTGCAGTCAGCAATATTAGCACAGCTCGGCAGGACTGATTGCAGGTTATTAACATACATTATCTCAGTCCCCTGCCTCTGAAAGGAGCCGGGTTCCTATTCCCCCTCTCCCAGCCCTCCCTCCCCCTGTCTTTTACACTTAATTACCTCCCTTATTACACCACAGCCTGGAGAGAGACAAAATCCCAGGGCAGCGGGCAGGCAGGCAGGCAGGCAGGCAGGCAGGCAGGCCCGACCCAACTAGGGCGTAAGTAATCGCCCGTTCTGCAAACGTGCCTTCCAGGAGAGAAATGGCACACGTGCGGATAAATAAATCAGGAAGCGGAGGCCAGGAGCCCGGTGTGCGGCGGGGGGACACTGGGAGCAGCCTGGCAGGCGACATCTCCCTAGGGCCGCAGCCCTCCGGGAGAGGTGACCTTGAACTTGGCACAGCCCTGACGTCAGGGCGGCGCTGCGGGGCCAGATGGGACTCGTGTTGCTGCCTGCGAGCCCTGGCTGAGCGCTGCGGGAGGAGGGAGGCGAGACCCCAGCCCATGTGGGGAGCAGCCCCAGGACCCCCACCCCTGGGAGCTGGCCTGATGGGGTGGGCTGCAGGGTGCCCTGGGCTGTGGGGTGCTGCGGGATGCCCTGGGGTCTAGGATGCTGTGGGATGGGGGATCTTGTGGGATGTGGGATGCTGTAGGTTCTGGGATGCTGTGGGCTGTGGGATCCTGTGTGATGGGATGTGGGATGCTGTGAGCTATGGAGTACTCAGGGCTGGGGGATACTGTGGGCTGTGGGATGCCCTGTGCTGTGGGATGCCCTGGGCTGTGGTATGCTGTGGATGCTGTGGGATTCTGTGAGATGCTGTGGGCTGTGGGATGCCCTGGGCTGTGGTATGCTTGGAATGCCCTGGGCTGTGGGATGCTGTGGATGCTGTGGGAGGCCATAGGGTACCACACAAAGCAGTGGGCAGGGGCCCACTGGCCTGATGTGATGCAGGGATGGCCCCAGCCCAGGCTCTGCGCACGACTGAAGCAGCAGACACAGCTGTGAGCAGGCAGGCCTAGGGTGCTGGCCACTGGGATGCTGCTTTTGGTCCCCAGGCCCAATGCCACATGCTCGGCCGAAAGGGTTGGTGCCTCCTGAGGCCAGGGGTGCCCAGGGCTGCCCTGCACCAGCCGTGCCAGCACTCTGCCTTGCGGTGATAGATGATGGACTGTCCTTAGTTAAGTGCTGCAACGCTCTCAGTATAGCACAGGGCTCAGGGGAGCAGGGCCCACTGCCAGCCAGGTGCCGGTGTCACCCGCCAGCCCCAAGCTGGCACAGCCCCAGGGAGAGCCAAGCACCAGGGCCACCGACTGCCTCAGGATCGGGGCCTCATCCTGCTCGGGGGAGGGCGGCGGTGGAGCATCAGCGAGGGGAGGCGGGGAAGTGGGGGCTCAGGCAGGGAACAATGCACCGCCACGAGCCCAGCTATTGTTGTGGGCTGTGAAGGTCACGGTGCTTCCCTGGGGACTGGGATGGGGATGGGGACACGGGACAGGGAGAGAAGGTGGGAACAGGGACAGGGAAGAGGAATGGGGAGGGGGAAAAGGACAGTGGCCAAGTATGGGGACAGGACAGAGGTGGGACAGGGATGAGGGCAAGGGAGAGGGAACAGGGATGGGGACAGAGAACAAGGGACAGGGAAAGCAGTCAGTGGAAAGGGACAGGGGACGGAGATGAGGACAGGGAAGGTGGGCGGGAATGGAGACAGGGCACAGGGATAGGAACAGGGAGCAAGGACAGGGAGAGGAGAAAGGGGCAAGAAACAGGGACAGGGACAGGGGTCAGGGATGGAGACAAGGGACAGGGCACAGGAATGGGGACAGGCACAGGGACGGGGATGGGGATCCCCGCCCCGCAGCCCGGTCCTTCACAGGCCCTGGGGGCTGGCAGCAGGGAGACAAAGGCGGTGGGAGGCAGTGGTGTGTCCCACCCCCCATCCCCGCGTGTCCCCATTGTCCGTGGCCGGGGTGGGGGAGACCCCGGGGGAGGGCCGGGGGACCCCACACTGCCGTGGTGCCGGGGGCACCCCGCGCTGCCGGCGGCTCGGGGGGCTCCGGGGGGGGGGCCGGGCGCGGCCGGGCGGAACGGCCCCCTCCCCCCCCGGGCGCCTGCCTTCCTCCCCCTCCTCCTCCTCTTCCTCCTCCCCTCCTCCTCCACCTCCTTCTCCTCCTCCTCCTCCTCGCCGCCCTGCTGCCTCCTGCCTGCCTCCCCGCCCCTCGCACTCGGCTCCCCGCGCCTCGCTGTCCGCACCGCCGGGGCCGGAGCGCAGCGCGGGGCCGGGCCGGGGCGCGGCGGGGGCCGGGGCCGGGGCCGGTGGCGGTGCCGGTACCGGAGCTGTCCAGTGCTGAGGGCGCCGGCCCGGCCCCGCCATGCCCCGCTCCTTCTTGGTGAAGAAGCTGAAGGCGGAGGCGTTCCCGGCCGCCGGGGCCCCCGCGCCCCCCTACGCCCCCCTGGAGCCCCCCTACGCGCTGCCCGGCCCCGCCGCCGGCGATGGTGAGTGCGGGGCCGGGGGCTCCGCGGGGACCGCCCCTCGCCGCTATTGTGTGTGCGCCCGGCGGGGCAGCGGGGGAGCCGCGGGGGTGGGACACGGGGACGGGGTGAGGGTCCCCGGCGTTGTGTCCCGCAGCCGGGCGGCGGGGGGCGGGGGGTGCAGCGGGGCGGCGGGGAGCGGGGGCGGAGGAGCATCCCTCCTCGCCTTGGCCTCTGCTCCGGGGCCAGCGGCCCCTGCCGAAGTTGGTCCTTGGGGAAACCTCCCCTGCGTGACAGCAGCAGACCCCGTGGGCAGCTTCCGCTGCCCCGGCCCCGCTCCCCCCGCGCCCAGGGTGCAGCGAGGCCGGCTCCTGCCCACGACAAGTTTTGGTGGGGAGGGGGCACGAAGCAGGCAGGGGGGGCCGGCGGGGGGAGCGGGAGCCTCGTCGTGTGCCTGCGGGTTTCATTGTTCGCAGCGGTGCCCCGAGCCCCCCTCCCGGGAGAGCGGGGGAGGGCCGTCCCCTCCCCGGGGCACGGGGAGCAGGTGGGGGAGAGGCGAGGGGCAGTCCCCACTGCGCCACACTGGGGGAGGTGGGAAGAGCTGGGCTGGGGGGGCTGGGGTCCCTGGAGCCCCATCCTGCCAGGGGACATGGGGGCAGACTCTGGGACCAGGCTCGGCAGAGACCCCCGACGGGGCGGCCCAGGGTCCTGCCCTAGAAAAGGAGGTCGGGGGTGGGGTGGGGGGTGTCTGTCCCAGGCCGTGGGCTGGCGGGTCCTGGCTCCTCGGGGACCGGGAGACTGAGCTGGATGCGGGAATGGGCCTGATCCAGCCACACACAAGCCAACATTGCTGCTGCGTTGCTTGTGCCCCCCTTTTCTACTGCTCGCTTCTCCCAAGCCTTTGGTAGGCTTTCTCTGCTGGGCACAGGGGTGCGAGGCCCATCGGGCACAGGGGTGCGAGGCCCGTCTGGCCCAGGGGGGTCCTCTGATTCCCCCCCGCACCATCAGGACCCAGGAGCCAGTGGGGGAGGGATGCGCTGCAGCTGGGCAGAAGCTGCCGACGCTGCTCTCCTGGAAATAACCTTGCTGCATGCTCAGAGGCAGCGTGAGAAATTGCTGAGCAGAGCGCTTTCTGCACAGCCCGCGCGACCGTGCTGTCAGCACGGCGCAGGGGGGATGGGGGGGGGCCCAGCCCTGCCCCCGCCACACAGCCCCCTCCCCAACGCAGGCATCCCCAGCCTCCATGGGACAAATGGCAGCAGCCGCTCACCCTGGGCAGGGAGGCCCATGGGCATGGGGGTGCATGGGTTTAGGGGATGCTCAGGCGCAGCTGGGTTGGGGTGTCCACGCTGCCCCACTGGTGTGCACGACTGAGCCTGGATGTGCCCTTGGCCCCCAACAGCCCCTGCTGTCACCAGCAACAGGGACATGTCCTCTGAAGCAGCTGGCAAGGGCCAGTGTGCACAAGGCAGGAGACCGCCGGGACCAGTTTGGGGGACCCGGGGTGGCAGCATGTCCCACAACATCTCTGACCCAGCAGGGAGAGGGCTGCGCTGCTCCTTCCGCGGTGACCTTCATATGCCAGCGTGGAGGGACAGGATGCCCACACAGCACCCACTCTGACCCGGGCCAGGAGTCCCTTACTTGGAGCTGAGCCATGGGCAGACCAATGTCACACAGGGGTGACACTACTGGAGCGGCACCCAAGCCCCACTCCGTGGCTGCAGGACTGTGGGTCCAGCTCCTTGGCAGGACCCCAGGGCCCCGGTGCTGCTGCTCTCCAGGTGCTGCCCCATCCCCGGGGAACAGCCCCTCCGGGGGACAGGAGGGAGGCGGGGGACCTTTCCCAGCCCCTTTGCTGCGGAAGGGAGACCTGGGGCAGCCTCTTCGCCCGCACCTCAGCCACCCCAGGTTTCGGGAGGCGAGGAGGTGGATGGAGCAGAGCTCATTACCGGCGCCTGCCCGGGTGAACAATGAGGCTCTCGGCACTGACAGCTGTCTGGCGGCTAATGGCCCCCAGGGACTGCCTGCAGCCGGGGCACCAGGGCAGCACCCGGGCAGGCACAGCTGGATGTGCCGCAGCCCCATCTACAGCTCTCACCCAGGGCAGCCTCGCCGGATGGGACCCATTCTGCCAGCAGATGTGGACAGGAGCTGGGGGAGACTCAGCCCCGGTGTGGACGAGGCAGCTCCAGTGCTCGGGGTAGACCCCAGGGCTCAGCACGGACAGGGACCAGTGCAGGGGGGACAGCTCTGGTTCTGCCTCAATGGGCATTTTTGGCTCATGGCTTCCCCTGTCCCCGGTGGGGCTGGCCAAGAGGGATGGTGACCCTGCTGTGTTGTCCCTGCAGGGTACCTCCAGCACTGCCTGGCACCAGCTGGCTACGACACTGACAAGAAGCAAGGTCTGCCACCACCACCACCAGACCCAGCCTACGCACCCAGCCATGAGGAGTACAGCGACCCCGAGAGCCCCCAGTCCAGCTTTTCTGCCCGCTACTTCAATGGGGAGGCGGCAGTGACGGACAGCTACTCCATGGATGCCTTCTTCATCACAGACGGGAGGTCACGCAGGCGCAGCGAGAGTCAGCGCCGTGGCAGCCACCGTCACTCCTGCCCCGAGTGTGGCAAGACCTACGCCACCTCCTCCAACCTCAGCCGGCACAAGCAGACCCACCGCAGCCTGGACAGCAAGATGGCGAGGAAATGCCCCACCTGCGGCAAGGCTTACGTCTCCATGCCTGCCCTGGCCATGCACGTCCTCACCCACAACCTCAAGCACAAGTGCGACGTGTGCGGCAAAGCCTTCAGCCGGCCCTGGCTGCTGCAGGGCCACATGCGCTCACACACCGGGGAAAAGCCCTTCGGCTGCTCCCACTGCGGGAAAGCCTTCGCCGACCGCTCCAACTTGCGTGCCCACATGCAGACCCACTCTGCCTTCAAGCACTACAAGTGCAAGCAATGTGAGAAGACCTTCGCCCTCAAGTCGTACCTCAACAAGCACTACGAGTCCGCCTGCTTCAAGGGCTCCGAACACAGCTGTGCAATAGGGAACTAGCCCCCCAGCCCCTTGTGGCGCATCCCCATCCTCATCCCCATCCCTGTCCCCATCCCCTTTCCTATCACCACCCCCATCCCAGTCCTAGTCCCTGTGCCAGCGCTCCTGCAGCTGCAGCCAGTTGGGTTGTGGCTGCACCGTGGCCAGAGGGAACATCCCCACAAACTCACTCCCCACCTGGGAGGAGGGTGCCCCAGTGCTCCCCAGGAAGGGCTGGATCTGGCCGGGCCCACAGCGGGACCCAGCTCCTTGCCCATGGGTTCCCAAGCCCCCACGCAGCCAGGCAGGTCTCTCTGCGGGGGACATGCCTGGGGACCTCTTCCAGACCCAGGAGAGACTTTCCTCCCCCAGTTCGTGACTTTCACCTCTATTTATTTAATTTATTACTATTATTTATTTAGAGCTGCTGCTTCTCCTCCCGGGGGATCCCAGGGGAGAAAAGACACTTCTGCTCCCCCCAGGAGCAAAACCTCACCCTGACCCTAACACTGATGGGACCATGGGCTGGTGCCACTGACGGCTCGGCGGGATTGACGGAGAGCACGGCTGACAGGAGGACAGGGCTGTCAGTCACCTTGGAGGCTGGGGTCCCACTGCCTGGGCCCTGGGGCACCCTGATACCCCCTGCCCTCACGGTCCCGTGGGACACAGCCCCATGCTCACCCTGGCATTGCAGCTCCACAGCCCACAGGAGTCGGGGGAAGAGCAAGGGGCTCCCAGCAGAGACCTGTGGGACACATCCCCCACCAGCTCCCAGTTTGGCCAGGCATGACTGGCCTCCGCCATGGTGATGGGCTGAGGAGCAGACCCCTGGGCAGTTGTAGTCCCCCGTGCTGTGCAAACGGCCAGGCTGGAAGCTGGGCTGGAGACCCAGCCCTGGGGCAGCAGCCAAGCCCCCAGCTGCCCCTCCACGTACCTCCAGCCTCTGCCTGGCCCCCTGCCTGGCCAGCTCCCGGCCCCCTAACCATCACCCCTGCCTGCGCTCAGGAGGAGGGGGTCAGTGTAGCCGTAAAGTTTGGGTGAGTCTATTTAAATGTTCTTATTTATATTATTTATAACTTATGCTTTTTACTATTTATTTGCCAAGATTGGCAGAGCCGTGCTAGCACTGGCTTGCAGGAAGTGGCAGCGCTGCAGCAGAGGCGCTGTGCCCAGGACACAGCCGTGGTGACATGGACAGGGACAGGACCCTGAGAGCAGACTGTGCAGCGGGCACAGAGGCAGGAGGGCACGAGCTGGCCCAGCAGCCCAGGCTCCGTGCCGTGCAAGCCTCCCCCAAAGGCAAAGCCCTTTTCCTTCGTCTTCCTCGCTGCCACAGGCTCCTGCTCTGCTCCCTGCCCTGCGCCAGCCCGGTGGGGACAAACCAGCCATTCTATGCAACCTCCTGGCGGAGCATCCCCGCACCGGCCCCGGAGCAAGCACCGTGCACACGGCATCCCGGAGCGGGGCCTGACCCATGCCTCCGCTTCCTACCTCGGGCTGCGAGCTGCCACGGCCCCATCACCCTGTGCCGGTCCCTGACACCGTTGGGGTTCAGCCCGTCACCCCATGGGGCTGCACTCGCATACCCCCACACCGTCTTCCTGCGCTGTCTTCCTCCCTACACCGTCTTCCTCCCGCCGCCTTGGTTTGCATTGCCACGGCCGCGGCTCATAGGCTCAATGCCTACCGGGGACATCCCTGTCACGGTCCTCGCTGCCGTGGTATGGTGGCCACGCACCTGCCCCCCCATGCAGGGGAAGAGCATCACGCCAGCCATGCAGGCACCCACCAGCGAGTATGCAGCAGTTCAGGCTTTCCCCGCGATGCCGGTGCCTTTCTGCGGCAGCACCGCGTCCCTTGGCCAGGTGGGCATGGAGCACCGCGCCTCTGCCCCTGTCTATACTGTAAATAGCAGATACTACAGCAATAATTTTCCGTGCATGATAGATTTTTTTCTGCCAGGTTTTGTACTCGCCAGCCCCCAGTAAGACAAGTCTACTGAGAACCGGCCGCCCGCAGTATTACTTGTAACGCAATTCAGGGATATAAAAGGGATTTCTGCCACTAACCATGTGTCTCGGGGGATTTGTACAGGGGTGTGGGGGGTGATGGCACACAAGCTGATGGTCTTTCTGTCCCATGGTGCCCTGTGCCTGCATCCAAGGGCATTCCTGGGTAGGAGCATTGCAGAGAAAACATCTACCCCCAGACCAAAGTGGGGAGATATCCCAGCAGCTGGTTGTGAGGGGGGCGGCTGATGCACCCAGAGCATCCAGCGCTGCCTGCTCTGCCTTGCCAGCAGCTGGTGGGCAGCAGCCAGACACTCTCCTGCCGAGGTGAGCAGTGGGTTTGCAATGCCACCCCGCTTGCAAAAGTGCCGGAGGTGCTGCGAGCAGCAGCAGAGCATTGACCTGGAAGTAAAGCACCGTGTAAAATCCCAGCAGTGTGGTGGGGAGCCCAGCGTGCAGCCTGGGGGTGCCCAGCGATGCTTATGCACCCCCAGCCTCACCCCCTGGGCCTGGCTGCCCCACACTGCAAGGATTTGGTGAGCAGATTTTATTTCAACTGCTGTCATGTTCACATCCACTCCCACCCACCCAGGCACATGCTGGGGGCAGTGGGAACAACTCAGCAGAGCCCTGGTTCCCAGGGGGCAGCCAGGCACTCCTGCCCCCACACTCCTCACTGCCTTTCTTCTGCACAGACGGGTGCCAAAGAGGGAGGGCAAATTATTTTCAGCCTCCAGCTCATCAGCAAAGCCCTCACTGAGCCCTGCACTCCCGGTGACATTGGTGCTGTCCCCCAGCTGAGAGCTCAATAATTCACCTACAAAGTTATCACTGGATTCATCCTGTAAAAATCTCATCCCAGAGCCTCACAAACCTGTCCCCAACCATCACCATCACCAACTCTCATACTGGGCAGTGAGTCACCCAGTGTGCCCCATCACACTGGCATGTTTCTGAGTCAGAGCTGGGGCTGGGGACCTACCATGTCCCCCAGGAGCCAGGGTGAGGGAATGGGAGCAGCCATTCACTGGCATCACAGTCCTGCTGGGGATCCAGGCTGCCCCAGCTGTGGCAGCCGATGGGGTGGGAGACCCAGTTCTTGCTGGGAGCCTCTCCACCATTTGGGACACTGGTCTGGAGAAATGACCTAGAAAGATCCAGACCTGGAGTGCCGCGGTGTCTGCCCAGCTGCAGAGTATCCATGCTTCCCTGCTCAGCTCTGGGGCTGTTTCATGCCTCCTCTTCCTCGCTGAGGACCCCGTGAGTACCAGCACAGCAGGGAGGGGGCTCTGGGGTTGGGGACCTGTTCCTGACACAACCAGGCAGGCAGGGGGCACATCCCAGCTCCCAGCTGAGATGCCACAGATGATCCTTGGTGCTCTGGCATGGCCAGGTGGGAGCAGAGACCCCCAGGCAGCCACCGGGGTGGGGAGCAGGACAGGGATCCCCAGCACCCCGAGCAGCCCCGGTGGGAGGCCCAGCCACTGCGTGCTGAGGGGTGTCCTGTGCGGACGAGGAGCTGAGGGCAGCCCTGACCGCAGCCTCGCCAGTGGAGAGGAGCAGGCAGCAGGCCAGCTGGTGTTGGCACCGGTCCCGGCAGCCTGTCCTGCCCCTTCACTGTGACTGTGCAAAACGGTGGGGCGGTGGCGATGACGATGGCGCTGGCCGGGACAGGAGGAAGCAGAGGGGCCCGGCTCGGTGCTGTGCTGCTCGAGGCGAAACGGCAGGCTGAGACGGGCAGGCAGGGGGAAGGACACGGCCAGCTCCTGGCTGCAGCCATGGCTGAGGCTGGGGACCAGAGCATCCACACGCAGCACATCTCAGCCGTGCACAATATTCCCATGCATGTCCTCATCCGGCCTATCCCTGCGGAGCTGGAGCCGGACAAGGTGCAGAGCCTCATGCAGACCCTGCAGGTGAGCATGGCCCCGCTCCCCCCAGGTGCTCGGGGCTGCCACCCCTGCACCAACCCCTGCCACCCTGGGGGCACTGCCAGGGAAGAAGCTCGCAGCAGCACCGAGGCCCTGGCACAGGCGGGTCGGGGGGTGCCAGGGCATGTGTTGCTCTCGGGGGTCTCTCCTTACCCAGGAGGAACCCGAGCGGGTGCCCCCCATCGACGTGCTCTGGATCAAGGGCAGCCAGGGTGGGGATTACTTCTACTCCTTCGGGGGCTGCCACCGCTTCGCCGCTCACAGGGCGCTCAACCGGGACACCATCCCCGCCAAGATCGTCCCCTCCACCCTCAGCGACCTCCGCACCTACCTGGGCTCCTCCACGCCGCACCTGCGCTAGCCCGGCCCTCCGGGGGCTGCACGGCCCCCCGCAAGCCCCCGCCCCCGCCTGTCCCCGAGCGCTGGGCTGGGGCTGAGCCGCGGGGCCCGTGAGCCTCCGGTGAGGATGGGGTCAGGGTCCCCCCCAGACCTGGGGGCTCTCCCTGCGGGGCTGGGGTCTCCCCGCGCCCCTCCGGCCGGGCCGGGGTCGGGGTCCCGCTGGCAGCGGGAGGAGCCCGGCGCGGGGGCGCGGCGGGGCCGGCAGGTGGCGCTATTGTGCCGCGCTGCGCCTTGGCGATCGGCCGCGGGGACCGGGACGGGGCGGACAGGGATGGACCGGGTCAGACCGGGATGGGACGGGATGGGACGAGATGGGATGGACTGGGACGAGACGGGACGGGACGGGATGGGATGGGACGGGATGGGATGGACTCTGATGGGCCGGGACAGACGGACAAGATGGGATGAACCACGATGGGATGGGACGGTATGAACTGGGGTGGGATGGGATGAACTGGGACAGGCCAGGACAGGATGAACCAGGACAGGACAGGATGGGATGGACTGGGATGGAATGGGATGAACTGGAATAGGGTGAACTGGGATGGGACGGGACAGGATAAACCAGGATGGGGCAAACCAGGATGGGGCAAACCAGGATGGGACAAACTGGGATGGGGAGGGCATGAACTGGGACGGGCTAAATGGGGGCATAGCTTAACCGGGAAGGCTGAACCGGGATGGAATGGGCTGAACTGTGGCATGGCTCATCTGGGAATGGCTGAACTGGGACAGGATGGGCTGAACCGGGATAGGATGAACTAGGATGGGATGAACTGGGACGGGACAGGGCAGGATGAGCTAAACCGGAGCACAGCTCAGCCAGGAATGGCTGAACCAGGACGGGCTGAACCGGGGCACACTGGAACTGGGCCAGGTCACAGCCCATCCAGGGCACAGCCGAACCAGGAAGGGCTACAGGCAAACCGGGACACAGGGGAATTGGGACAGAGGCGTACCAGGAGGAGGCACATCTGAACCAGGCACAACTGATCCTCAGGCCTCTCCCAGTGACTCTGGGCTCACCCTGTGCCCAGATCAGGAGGACCCTGAGCTATGCCTCCCCAAAACCACCTACCTCCATCCCTGGACACATCCTGTGGTCCCCCTCTCCATGAGGGACATCACTGAAATGGTGAGGGGGGGACACCTGCTGTGGCGCTTGGAATAAAGGCAATCAACCCCCCCACGGCTCTGGGGCCTGGTGCTGAGGGATGCTGGGGTCAGGGGTATGAAGTGGTATGGCATGGCACGGCATGGTGTGGAGGCCTGGCACCTGGGACAGGTGCTCTGTCAGGGGATGGATGCTCTGCAAAGGACCAGATGCTTTGCTGAGGGATCAATGTTCTGCAAGGGAATGGATGCTGTGCTGGGGACGATGCTCTGAGAGGGGATGAATGCTGTATTCAGTATGGATGCTGTACTGGGGGATGGATGCGTTGCTGGGGACGATGATCTGCCAGACCACACTGGCACGCAGCTGAAGTCAGGGTCAGCTCTGGCTTAGCTGTGGAAGATGTGCATCCCAGCACCATGCCGGAATGCTGTCATTTCTTCAAATGCCACATCTTCAACCTGTGTGCAGGCTGGAAAAATCGCCTGGAGCATCCCCCAGGCATCTCAGCATCCCTCTGAGCTGGGAACCTCCATCCAGGGAGCGGAAAGGCCACTGACTCACCCCACCACACTGTGAGTCAGCAGCAGGACTGGGACAGGAACCACAGTTGGATGCTTCTGCCCTCACTCTGCTCCCTTGGCCACGCTCCTCCCCAGATGATTCCTGTCTTCCCAGGGCAGAAAATGGGCTGGGGAGAGGGTCTGGGAGGAGGGCACGGACCCCTTGAGCGGTAGCTCTGCAGGGCAGCGTGCACGTTGGCCACTGGCAGTGCTGCCCACGGACAGGGCACGCTTGCAGCTGCCTGCCAGCACAGTGTTTCCGCAGAGGTCACTGGGGAGGAAGGGCAGGGTGGGCTGGGGGCTGCTGTGCCGGAGGGTGACTGTGGCGGCCGAGCTGCATGTGCCGCATCAAAGCTGCTCTGTGCCGGGAGGAAGCCCTGCAAGTGTTCACGGAGAGAGCAGCCCTGGCCTATGGCTCCCTGATGGGCCATAAATTTCTCTGAAGAATTGTGGCGTGCTAAAAAGTTTCCTCTTGTTAGAGAGCCAGGAGGGGGGAAAAGGAGGAGGTGGCAGCTCCTGCAGCAGCACGGGACATCGCCAGGGCGCCCTCAGATGGGTGCCCCATGGCAGGCACTGGGTTTTGCCCAGGCCCTGGGCTGTGTCCCCAGTGCTGGGCATCTCCTACGGGCTGTGCTCACCCCCCTCTCTCTGGGTCTGTGCCCCTTACAAAGGGAGCTGGATGTCAGGCAGCTCAGCAGAGCTGGGACCCCACGAGTGGGAATGAACCAAGGCTGCCTGGATCCTGCAACCCTCTTCCTGCACCCCACAGGGGCTTTCTCCAGCTGAGAGACCCTCTGCAGGATCCACTCTTTCAGCTTCCCATCCCCTGCAAACAGTACCAGAACATCCGTGCCAGCCCTGTGGATGCCCTGTGACACTGCTCCCAGGGCTTGGGGGCACAGGCTGGGAGCCAAAACCAGCCACTGTGTCCGTGGGGCTGTGTCAGCATCTCCAGGGCTGACGGCACATCCCAGGGGCTGGCACAGTGCGGGCAGCGTGACCTGGTCCCCAGTTGGTGCTGCCGGTGCCACAACCCACTGGCTGGCACAGGAGCTGGTCTTGCCAGAGCCAGCCATCCCTGCATCGGCCTCGTCCGGCCATGTCCCTCCACCTGTCCCCCTTCCCTCTGCCTGACCCGCAGGGTCTCTAGTGTCGCCGGCTGACAGCCGATCCCGGCTGCCTCCAATCCATTCGTTCCAGGGCAGGAACAAAGGCGCTTTGTGGGCTCCCCCCAGCCTGGGCTGGGCCACGGGGGGGTCCCAGCTCCGGAACTGGGACAGACTTCCCCGCGTGACAGGCGTGTAATGCCTTCCAGACCAGCAGCCCCGGCCTGCAGGTACAGCCTGGCTGGCGGAGGGGGCCCGGGGCTCCCCACACTGCCCTGGGGACCCCTGCCACAGCCCCGACCCCCGGGGTCAGGCTGGGACCTGTCCAAGGGCAGGGGCTGCCCTGGTGGGGAAATGCTCCTGCTCCCCAAAAGGTTTCACAACACCCTGTCCCCTTCAGCCCATTTTGCAGTGCCTCCCCAACCAGGGGGCTCCCAGGTTTGCCAGTCCTGGTCTCCCCATGTGGGTAAGTAGGAACAGCTGCCCCTCAGGCCTCGGCTGGTCTCAGAGCCGGGTGCGAAGCGGCTGGACTTGGATGCTGCACACACCCGGCTGGCCGGGGCAGAGCGCCCTGAGCTCACCTTCAACCGGGCAGCTCCGCAGGGCTGCAGCCTTGCTGGCCTGAACTGCCCCAATACTGGGGAGCCACGGGCAGAGGGGCCAGTCCCAGACGTCCCCCTGTGCTGGGGGGCTGGTCTGGGGCTGTGGGTGAGCAGGGCCAGGCAACACCCTCAGGGGTCTCAGTAGGATGGAACTGGATGGATGGGATGGGATGGGATGGGATGGGATGGGATGGGATGGGATGGGTTGGGATGGGGTGGGATGGGATGGGATGGGATGGGATGGGATGGGATGGGATGGGATGGGATGGGATGGGATGGGATGGGATGGGATGAGATGGGATGGGATGGGAAGGGATGGGATGGGATGGGACAGGTCAGTCCAGAGCTGCTTCGCTGGGGCTCTGCAGGGTCAGGCCTGGTGTCCTGGCAGGCACATGTGCCGGCGTTACCGCCGGTCTGGAATCCATTTGCCTCGCCGGCAGCAGTGTTTTCCCAGCAGGGCTGGAGCAGCCCCGCGGGGCTGGGGGCAGCCCCGGCCCCCTGGCCCATCTGCTCTCTGTTTATTTTCTTACACTTAAGTATCACCTCGCAGATAAACACTCCCTGGAGTGCGGGGCAGGGGGCATTTACCCCGCAGCAGAGGTAGGACCAACACCCCAACTCTAGGGATGCTCCCCAGGGCAGCCTGCACCCAGGGGGTGCCTAGTGAGTTGGGCTGGCGTCACCTGCAACCCCATGCTCAGGAAACGTCCCCTCCATGCCACATGTCCCATGCTGGGTCCCAGATGCCCCAGGCCCACCATCCATGCCTGACCCACCACCTGGTGCTGCTTTCCCAGTGCCCAGGGCTGTGCAGCACAGTGCCGCTGTGCTGGGACAGCAGCCCTTGGCTTGGTGACTGGTTGGTTTGGCCAGATCAGCTGGGAAAACCGTGATGCCAAACACAACCATGCCCTGACACCCACTTAGGTCAGCCATGTGGTGCAGCACCAGCCGGAGGTTTGCGGTGCCACAGCCCCCCAGCTGCACTTCGTGCCACTTGGCTGAGTCAGACCTGAGGCACTCAGTGTTGGGGGGAACAAGGGGGTCTGGGCACAGGGACACACGTCCTGTCCCACGCGCCTGCCGGGCAGCACAGGAAAACCGGGCTGCTGCCGCGCGTCCTCCCACCCCAGCGGCAGCAGCATCCGCAGGCAGCTGGCAGCCGGACAGGCAGGGAGCCGGCAGCATTCCCTGCTTCCCGTGGCTCCTGTTGCTCTCCTGGCCGGGACTTGTGGCTCCTTCTGTCTGTCCATCCGCCCGTGTGCAGGGCCTGGCAGGGCGGTGGTCTCACACACACATGTGCCAGCCTGGGGGCTCTCTGCAGCAGGAGGTGCTGGCACTCGGGGTGTACATGGCACCCTGCGTGCACAGACGTGCTGAATGCACCAGCACACACATGCACATGCACACACATGTGCAACTGCATAGACACATGTGCACACACCTATACTCACCTACATCCACACACACGTGCCCATACATGCATGGATGCACATAAATGTGCACAGCTGCACATCCATGCACATAGCTTGCATGTATATATGTGCACACACATGTGCTGCCCCTCACCCCACACTGAGCCATCTCCAATGCCTGCTGCTCCTTCCCTGCCTGTGCCCCCATGTGTCCCGTCCTCTGCAGCAGCAGCACAGGCCACCAGCACCCCACATGTGGCTGTGCCCCACAGAAATTCCCGAGGGCAGCTCGGTTGGGCTGGGGGACCAGGCTCTCCCCCTCAGCCTGTCCCTGTCAGCTGGTGGCCATGTGTGGGGCAGCCACAGCTGAGTACACAGCCCCTGCCATCCGTCTTGCTGCCTGTCAGGGCTGGGGGCTGCTGTGGCCCCCCAGCCACAGCCCAGAGGGGTGGCAGGGCGAGAGTGGGGCAAGAGCAGAAGCTCCCCTCTCTGTGCAGGCACCTGCCTGCTCCCTGCCTGCCGTGTCAAGGGCTTGCCCACCCCCAGCTCTGCCCCAGGCACTGCTTGCCCCCCCCCCCCCCCCCCCAGGGGTAGAAACAGCCCCTGGTCTGTGCCCAGGCAGGGGCTATCGCCAGGAACAGGAGAGGGTCGGGGTCCCTCTTGGGGACTGATGCACAGGGAGGGGTGGCAGGGAACAGAGCCAGCAAGGGACATGTCCCCATGACAGCACAGACACCCGGGACAGCTCTGCCCGCCCCCAGACCCAGCAGGACCTCCAACCCCCAGAACGACACTCTCCCTCCCGCTGTGTGATTTACAGGCTCTGCACAGCAGACAAATGGCAAAGGAAAACAGGGCAGGGGGGTCCCTTGGGCAAGGGGCTGCCTGTGCCCTGCGGGGGAGAGAGGGGCCGTTTGCTCACAGCCAGCAGGATGGGTGGGCAGCGAACTAGTGCTGGTGCTGGCGCTAGGCAGCACAGCAGCCCCTGCCACAGTCCCAGCAGCACACACCGGGACAACCCCAGTGGGGGAACTCACTGGCTCAGCCAGTGTCCAGTGTCACAGCCATGGGGTTTTGGCCATGGTGACGTGGTGACATGGTGCCACCCCATCCCATATTCCCCAGGCTCCCCTGTCGACCACCTCACTCTGGGGTTTGCAACATGCCTACTGTGTCCCTTGGCCACCATTGGAGCACCCAGCAAGCCCTGTCGCTGGCTCTTTTTGCTTCATTAATGGAGGTTTTCCCCAGCGTCCCCCTCCGGCTGCGGGGCTGCCGGCCAGACAGGGGCAGCAGCTGGCACGGGTTGGCACCGCGGGGCCAAGTCCTCAGCAGCCAGGTCCTGCCCTCCCGTTTGCCTTTGCCACTTGACCTGCCGTGCCTGCAGCATCGCCGAGCTGCCAAGTTCCGCTGGGCTCAGCCACGGGCCGGGAGGGAAGGCAGCAGGGAGCCTCCTACCTGCCTGGCTCAGCTGCCCGTCCCCCTGCCTGCTCTCGGGGTGCTGGGCTTAGGGCCGGGGGGTGAAGGCAGAGCAGGACCCACACAGATCTCCCCAGCAAGGAAGAGCAGAGGGTGGCCATTGCCTGTGGTATCGGGTGCCCAGGAAGGACTGGGAGCCAGCCACGGGCTGGGGGGACACCTGGACCCTCCCCGGGACACCAGCAGCTGCCACTGCTGCCAGCTCAGCTCTCCCCTTGCAGGAAAAGACTCCGTGTTTCCACTACCGGTGCACACCTTCCTCCCAGGCAGGAGGAAACGCTCCTGGCTGCCTGGCAGCGCTGCCTGCAACGCTGCCCGTGCTCCTGACCATGTCCCCCTGTACACTCCTGTGGTGGGCATGCAGGGTGCCAGGCCCTGGGGACAGAGGGATGAGGGGCATGGAGCATCCCTGTGGTGCTGCCTGCCCTCACTGCTCCCTGCCTGCCCCGGGCATCCTCCCGGGCACAGCCCCAGTCCCAGTGGGACATGGTGGGATGTCAGGAACAGCATGTCACCCATTGCCATCCCCACCGACAAACACCCCAGGGACCACAACAGTGCCACATAGTCCTGGGTACCTGCCCCATCCCCGGCCCCACACCCCATGTTTTCCCTGGGCTGCCCTGTGTGGGACCCAGGGCTGGCAGGGGACAGCTGGGCAGGGGCTGGGGACATGCTGCCCATGGGCTGGCACTGTGTGTGGCATTGCCCTGCAGGCACCACAGACTGGGGGCTGCAGTACAGGGAGCACTCAGCATGCAGTGACCCTGGCAATGTCTGTGGCACTGCCGGGGTCCGGCAGCACCAAGGGCACAGCCTGGAGCCCGGCCCTGGGTGCAAGGTGCCTGCGGCCAGGCTGGCGTGCCGGAGCAGGGCCAGGCCCATGGCCAGAGCCAGCGGCGGTTCCCGCAGGCTGGGCGAGGACGCTGGACGCTGGACGCTGGACGCTGGCCGGCAGCTGGAGGGGCCGGCTGGGGGTGGGCTCCGGCGCCAGCCCCTCCCCGGCCATATAAATTCTGATTCCCCCCACAGACAGTCGTCCCAGCCCTGCTGTGCCGCTGGAGCGGAGCAGCAGCGGGAAGACGTCCGGAGCCGGCCATCACAGCCGTGCCGGCGGGGGAAGGCTCCCCGCAGCCCGGGGGGTCCCCCCAGCAGGGCCGGGGGCACGGGTGGGCACCCCGCCATGGCCTTCACCATGCTGCGTCCCGTGGCTGCCCGCGTGCTCTACCCCGACATCAGCATCCTCTCGGAGGACGAGGAGAACCGGAGCGAGAGCGACACGTCGGACCAGTCGTTCGGCTGCTGCGAGGGCACCGAGGCTCGCCGCAAGCTGCCGCGGAAACCGGGCCCGATGGTGATGGTGAAGCAGAGGCAGGCGGCCAACGCACGGGAGCGGGACCGGACCCAGAGCGTCAACACGGCTTTCACTGCCCTGCGGACCCTCATCCCAACTGAGCCGGTGGATCGGAAGCTGTCCAAGATCGAGACCCTCCGCCTGGCCTCCAGCTACATCTCCCACCTGGCCAACGTGCTGCTTCTGGGCGAGGGCTGCGAGGACGGGCAGCCCTGTTTCAGTGCTATCTACGGGGCCAAGGGCGACCTGGACAGCAAGCAGCCCCGCAGCATCTGCACCTTCTGCCTCAGCAACCAGCGGAAAGGGGTGAGCGGTGGGGCAGGGGTCCCTGGGCTGAGCGGGGCAGGAGGCTCAGCATGTCCCCAAGGGATGGGGGGCGGCAGTCCCTGCCTGGGCTGAGTGGGGCAGGAGGCTCAGCACGTCTTGGTGAGAACAGCAGGCTCTGGCTCCAGCTCCCGCTGGAGGTTTTGGCTGTTCTCGGCCAAATCCTGCTCGTAGCCACACGCCCACAGCTCCTGCTCGCGTCAGAGGGCCGGGCTGCTCCCCCACGTCCATCCGGGCTGAGAGGTCTCAGGAGGTTAAAGAGTCACCCCAGTGCCGGGGGCACTTGGCTACCCGGCGACAGGGAGCTCAGAGCTCAGAGGCTGACCCTGTCCCTGTCCCCAGCCCTGCCAGGCTCCCGGGGCACTGCAGCAAGGCTGCCCCAGGCAGCTCCCTGATGCGATGGAGACAGGCAGGGTGCAGCCCACACCCCACATGGGTGGGCTGGGCAGGGGTCCCCACCCAGCAGCCCCACACAGGGTCTGCCAGAAGCACCAGCACGGCTCCTACGCGGGCCAGGGGGCTGAGATGGGCCATTCATGGCAGCACGGCACCGCTGCCCTGCCCAGCTGACCCCCCCAGCACCCTGTGACTCAAAGGTGTGAGCTTGTCCCGCTGCCCAAGCCAGGGTCCTGGGTGCCCCTGCCCCAGTGTGGGCTGTGCAGGGTGAGGGGCTGGCAGCTCCCTGGCTCCGTGGGCATCCCTTGGTAGGGCAGTGAGCAGGGGTTCCACAAGACCCCCAAGCTGTCCC
Source organism: Falco naumanni (assembly GCF_017639655.2). Classification (NCBI taxonomy): domain Eukaryota; kingdom Metazoa; phylum Chordata; class Aves; order Falconiformes; family Falconidae; genus Falco; species Falco naumanni. The sequence goes on along the minus strand of NC_054063.1, from coordinate 22,146,719 downwards.
ACGTGCCATCCCAAGCAACATGGCCATGGGGCTCACTCCGGCCCTTGGGGCTCTTTTGGTTTCTGCTGCTCCATTTTTAGTTGCTGCTCCTGCTCCCGTGCCTGCCCCCCCCTCGCAGTGGCTGGACTCTACAGCCTCCTCAGCCTTCCTGGTGGGACCTCCAGCCCCAGCTCTTGGCATGGCTGGCCCCAGCTGGGACCCTCCGGCTGGGGTAGAGCTGTGTCCCTGTGCTGCTCCCCAGGGCTGGAGCTGGGGGTCTGGCGTGGTGCTGGGTCCCTGTCAGGGGACCCTGTGGAGGTACAAGAGCCAGGGAGCTCCTGTTGCACCCAGGACCCTGGGGGCAGTGGCAGGAGCTGGGCTGGCACCTAGCTCTGCATCTCCTGGCTCTGGGGCTGGGCTGGAAAGGCGCTTTACTGGACTGGGCTGGGCTGGAAATGGACTGGACTGGGCTGGAAATGGGCTGTACTGGGTTGGAAATAGGCTGGGCTGGGCTGGGCTGGGCTAGGCTAGAAATGGGCTGTACTGGGCCATGCTGGGCTGTGCTAGGCTGGAAGTGGGCTGAGCTGGAACTGGGGTGTGCTGGGCTCTGCTGAGCCATGCTGGGTTATACTAGGCCATTCTGGGCTAGACCTGGGCCATGCTGGTCTGCATTGGGTTATACTGGGCAGTACTACTCGGAAGTTGTGCTGATGCACTGGGAGGTTGGGATGAGCCTCCTCACCTCCAGTGGGGCCGTGGGTCTGTCCAGGGCTATGGGTCTGTCCTGAGGTGGCACCAGCCCCCAGCCACAGGTCAGTCACAGTGGCACTGAGCAGCCAAGGGGGCTGTGTCCCTGCAGGTGAAAGAGCCACAGAGACTCACCTTGGGGGTCTCACCGCAGCACCCACACCCCAGCCACCTACCCAGCCACTCTCCAGGCACAGCCCCATATGTCTGTCCATCCTGAGCAGCACTGAGCTGCCCCAGGACCATGGCACTGGCCATTTCAGAGCAAATTCTCCATGCAGAGCCAACACAGGGTGGACAGCGTGGTGGCGGGCAGAAGTGGGGCACCCCCCAGCTGGGACCCGCTCCGGTGCCTGCAGCTCTCCCCTCCTCTCTCTGCAGGGTGGCCGGAGGGACCTCGGGGGCAACTGCCTGAAGGTGCGGGGAGTGACCCCCCTGCGAGTGTCACGGAGATGAGCCGGGGACCAGCAGCACCCGCCTGAGACAGCGGCAGAACCGGCCAGACCCCACGCACGCACGCCAGCCCCAGAGACCAGATCGGGGAGGGAGGGAGCTGCCCGCCCGAGGCGACGGCAGCTGAGCCCAGGGCCGAGGGCTGGCACCACACCGACACCGGCCCCGGAGCTGGCAGCGGGGTGGGAGGACGCTCCCATGGCCCAGGCTGCCCGTGCGGGGCAGGGCCGGGGAGGGGGGTCCCCGCGCCCCGGGGCTGGACTGGAAGGGGCCCGTGTGCGGCCGGCATTGAGGCGCTCCGGCGGGGGACGGTGTCGTGGCCCCGCAGGCACTGGTGGTGCACATGCAGCCGCTTGGAAAATAAATCTTATTTTTCTGATGGGCCGGTGCCTGCCTGCTGCCCTGGTGTGGGGCAAAGTGGGGGGCACATGGGGTCCCCAGGATGTCCCCAGCTCCCCAACCCTGCACCCACCGCTTCTCTGTACCCCCAGAGCCAGTGCGACCATTCCAGCTCTCTCCGTGGACACACCCGTGGGCCCCAGTGGGATCCACGTGGGGTGAGATCCCCAGGCACACACTGTCCCCATGTCCCCAGGCCCCGCCAACAGCTTTGGCCCTCAAGGGCCATGGGACCCCCAGTGCGGTCAGCACTGTGTTGTGCCACGGGATGGGGACAGCACTGCCAGCCCCGTGCCACAGCCACAAGCACCTGGGCGGTGGGTCGGGGTTGGTGGCTCTGCTTCTGTGCCTTCCCCTCCGCCCGGTACATTACTGTCGCGACTGCCACCACCGTCATGACCACCACCGCCGCCACGATGGCCATGCACGGTGGGGCTGCGGGCAGCAGCACCTGTGCAGGGTCAGGTGGGGACGTGGGGGGTTCCCAGGCCGCGCTCCCCCCGGGACCCTGCTCGGGGGGGCCGGGCTGGGCTGGGCGGCGGGGAGTGCTGAGCCTGGGAAAGGTGCCGTGCCGGGTCCCGCAGCTCCCAGGGGCCAGCGTGTCCCACAGAGCAGAGACAGCTGCGGATGGGGCGGCTGGGGGCTCCCAGGGCAGCCCCCCAAGGACTGTGGGGCTGGACCTGCTCCATCTCTCCAGGGCGCTGCAGCCAGCAGAGAGCAGGGGAAACACCCTGGGGGTCCCACAGGAGTCTCCCCCAGCCCAGCTCAGGGAGGCAGCGAAGCAGGAGCCCACCGGCACCTTTCGGCCCCTGCTCAGCCGAGGTGAGCCTGCCCCGGGCTCCCTCCCCCCGGGGTTGATTTATGGAGCTGACAGCGCAGCGCAGCTGTGAGAGCTGGTCCCAGGCAGGGACCGGGGTGGGTGGGAGAGGTTTGTTCTCAGCGTGGCTAATGTGTCCCAGACCCCAATAAACAGCCGTGAGATTCTCCAAACAGCCCAGGACACAGAATCCCTGCCCCCGGGTTTATCGGGGGGCAGGGGCAGTGGAGGAGGGGGCTGCGCTGTGCAAACAGCCCAACCCGCACATGAAAGGGGACCATCCCCTTGAAGCAGCGGCTCCAGAGCCCCAGGGGAGCCAGAGAGGGCTGGTGGTCCCAGTGCTGGGGGCACAGCAGGTACCAGCACTGAGTGCACGGGTCCCAGTGTGTCCCAGGGCTGAGCATGAGCGTCCCAGCATGTCCCAGTGCCAGTAACTAAATTCCAGCAAGCATCATAAACACCATGGGTCCCAGTAAGTCCCAGTGCAGAAGCTGTGCACCCAGTATGTCCCAGTGCCAGGGACTAGAGCCACAGCAAGACCCAGTGTAAAGTCCATGGACTCCAGTGTGTCCCAGTGCCAGGGACTAGGGCCCCAACAAGCTCCAGTGTAACAGCCATAGGTCCCACTATGTCCTAGCACCACAGCTGTGTACTCAGTAAGTGCCAGTGCTGGGACTGCACACCCAGTAAGTCCCAGTGCCAGAGCTGTGCACCCAGTAAGATCCAGCGCTGGGGTTGTGCACTCAGTAAGTTCCAGTACCGGGGTTGTAGAATCCAGCATATCCCAGTGCTGGGGCTGTGGATCCCAGCATGTCCCAGCACTAGGGCCATGGGTCCCAGCACGTCCCAGTGGCAAGGCCATGGGTCCCACCATGTGCCGGTGCCAAGCCCACGGGTCCCAGTACATTCCACCCCTCCCAGCACCACAAGAGGGAAACGGTGACTCAGAGGCGCTGGAGCCTGCTGGGCTGGTGGGAGCCGGGTGCCCCTTTGCCCCGTGTGGGGCAAGCGTCGCGGCCACCACAGCCCGTCGCCCACGGATGCTGCTGGCTCGCTGGCTGCCGCAGCCCCACGCTGAGCCCAGCCGCACCGCCTCTCTCGTGCTCCCCTCCCATCCTCTCCCCTTCCTGCACGCGGACACCCTTGGAAAGGCTCTTGGCCGCTTTCTCTGAGACAGGAAGGTGTCCCCGAGTCTCAGGAAGGAAAAACACTCAGTGCTGAACCCACAAAGACCGTCTCCGAGGGGCCGGGGCTGGAGAGGCTCCAGGCCTGACATCACCTGGGAACTGGAACCAGAACCGCAGCTGCACTCCGCGCCTGGTATTTTTTTCTTTAACTTGTGTTTTTAAACTTTCTTTTTATAGATTTTTTTTTTTCCCCTTTCCCTTCTCCATTCCCCTCCCAAATATTTCAGCCTCTCGGCAGGCTGGCCAGCAAGGCTGGAATGCAGCAGGGCTGCACCCGTGAGCGGAGCCCGGTGGTGCTGAGCTGCTGTGCCGGTGGGAGAGCTGAGCCATGGGCTGGCTGGGCAGGAGCTGCCGAAGCCACGGGCAGGGGGCTTAGGCAGGGGCTTGCTCCCCAGTGATGGGGGGCCAGGACCCTATAGCCCCCAGTGCTGCTGTGGAGAGGGATCTATGGCCACACAGGGACCTAGGAGGGTCTATTTGATTATGGGGACGTGAGGGCAGAGGGCAGAGGGGTCCAGCAGAGCCTGTGTTCGGTGGGCAGCGCTGCTCTCCCGACCCACAGCCCCCAGGATGGGGCAGTGGAGTTAAGCCGTGCCTGAGCCTGTGCCAGCAGGGGGTGGGGGACACGAAGGCAGATTTCAGCCCCACAACCCAGACTTCCTCATGCCTTGTCCTTTAGCAACACCTTTGGGTGCTGCCTGGCACCCCCAGGCTCCTCCCAGAGCAGAGGGTCAGGACAAATACCCCAACGTGTCCTGCAGTGGCACTGGAGCAAAGCTCAGCCACGTGCTGCCCAGGGAACCCTCCCTGTTGCAGGGACCACAACAGTCGACTGAGCATCCCAGGTTATCCCCGGCCCTGACGGACCTGGGGGCGAAGGATTGTGAAGTGACCCACAAGGTCTAGATGGCAGCGGCGTGTGGACAGGGGGACAAGGCTCTGCTGCCCAGAGGAGGGGGGAGGACCAGGGAGGAGTGGGCATCCAGGGCTGGTATGGGAGAGGGTGTATGGGATGCGATGGGATAAGATGAGACAGGATGGGATGGGACAAGATGGGACGGGACAGGACGGGATGGGATGGGATGGGATGGGATGGGATGGGATGGGATGGGACGGGACGGGATGGGACGGGACGGGACGGGACGGGACGGGACGGGACGGGACGGGATGGGATGGGATGGGATGGGATGGGATGGGATGGGGTGGGATGGGGTGGGACGGGACGAGAAGGGACAGGACAGTCTGAGATGGGATGGGATGGGACAGGACAAGATGGGATGAGATGGGACAGGATGGGATGGGTTGGGATGGGGTCAGTGTGATGGCCCCCAGGCTGGGGTGCCAGGTAGTCCCTGCCTCCCTGTGCCAATAGACACAGACTGTACTGACCCTCCCTGGGGAAGAAACAAGGCAAAGGGTCTGCTTGAGACCCCCAGGACATCCATCAGCTCCTCACCACCCTACCAGGGCCAGTGGTGGCCCTGCAGCCTCGCACCATCCCCAAGAGATGCACAACCCCAGTGCCCCGAGGTCCATGTCCCAAGGGGCGCAGGGGACACAGGTGCAGGGCTGCCAGCCCCTGGCACAACTGCCCACCATGTCCCCCCATGTACCAGACCCCTCGGAGATGTTCACCCCACCGGGACCCTGTGCCGGCTGCGGTCCCTGGGGACGAGGTCCCTGCCAGCAGGGACAGGGTGTGAAGCCGCGGTGCGGGGTGAACACCAGGTTAATCTCCTGCTGGAGCTTCCCTCTGCAAACAATAAGACAATGCCCGGCCGGGGCCGCCTGCGTAACCAGCAGCGCGGAGGGGAAGTTGTAATATTTGGATTTAGCACTCAGTAAATTAAGGAAGAAAAAGGAAAAAACGCTGGGGGTAATCAGAGTGGGGCTGGCCTGGTGCCCTGCCCCATGGCCAGTGGCCCCGGGGGGGCTCAGCCCAGCCTGGGGACGGCAGTGCCAGCATCCCGGAGAGCCAGCACAGCTGTGCATGGATGGGAGAGGGAGATGTCCCCACTGTGGGGACACACAGCCTGGAGGGTCGAGGGCCGGGTGCTCAGCAGAGCTGTGGGCAGTGCTCATGGCAAACATGGCATCTCCTGCATCACCAGAAAAGGGATCTGGGCCAGGAGTTTATTTTAATCCAGACCTGCTCACACTCCTGGGAAATAAAATCTTGTTTCTGCAGCTGGGGTGGCTGGTCAGGAAAGGGCCCCGGGAGGGACAGTCACTGCCAGCTGACAGCAGGGGGGGGGCAGGAGGTGACAAGTGAGGAGGCTTCCCCAGGGTGCCTGCACGGTGCAAGGGGCCCCTCTGAGCGGGTCCAGGGGGCTGCGGGCATCGCATCTCCCAGGAGCAACAGGAATTAGCACCGAGGAAGGTGTGTCTGGGGAGCTGTGCCCCGTCCTGCCACAGCACAGCCCCTTCCCCAGCACCAGCCCTGCAGGGGTGCTGGCCCCCTGGGCTGCTGCACCAGGGGCTCCCAGCAGCACCATGGGGCTCGCACCACCTGGCCCAACAGGCACCGTTGGTGGAGATGGGGCTGTCACTGGGGGCCAGGGAAGGGCCATGCTGCTTGTCACCCCTGTGGGTGCCTGGGGCAGGGACAGCTCTGCAGGGCCAGGCTTAACCCCTCCGAAACATGGTAGGGGTCCCAGCTGCCTTCCCATCTGCCAGCAACCCTGCTCCCTGCTAGGGCACACCACTGCCTGCCCTGGCCCCACTGGGGTGAGCAGGGCAGGGGGCATGTGGGGAGCCCCAGGGTGCTGGCTGGGGGTGCGGGGTCTGCACCAGGGGCTTGGGAGGTCTCCATCCCACTTTGTGTGCCCTGGGCAGAGGCCTCCCCTCGTTTGGGGACCCCAGTGTAGGGGTCTGGTGCAGAGCTGGCAGAAGGGCTGGGACAGGTGGGGGAGAGGTGACTAGTGGGCAGCAGCAGGCAGCCGCGGGCAGCGGCACGGGAAGGCCTTCGGCACGCAGCCCTGTGCTGGGAGCCCATTTCCCCACAACAGGGGCCGTTATCAGCAGTGAATACTCAGAGTGGTCCCAGGAGGGACCTCCAGCCCTTCCCCTCCACCTACCCCACCACTCTCCTGCTCCAGCCCACGTCAATGCAGTCGCGAAGGTGTCGGAACAATCGCCTGACAAAGCGCTATTTTTAGGGGCCTGGGCTCAGAGCGAGGATACAGCCCAGCCGATGACAATGGGGGGAAGGGGGCTGGGCTTCCCCCGTGACCACTCGGCAGCAGAAGGACCTGTAAGATTTCCTCGATGACCCAGGCCCGTACAATACAAGGAAAGCGCGAGAGGGAGATACCCCCGCCAAGACGAGCTGCTCCTTTACCTAATGGGAGTGACCCGGGGTAAGGGGCTGTGAGATTTGGGCCAGCAGCCTCCCGCGGGGGAGACTCCCACACCAGGAGGGAAGCAGGGTGAAGCGTGGCCGTGCTCAGCTTTCCATGAGGCCGCAGCTGGGGAGAGTCTGGGGGGGGGCCCAGGCTGGCTCTGATCTGCTTGTGCCACACATCCACGTGCTGAAAGGCACAGGATCTGTGCAGGGGGTGGCTCTGGGGACACGCCTGAGCACAAATCCCCCTCCCCTCCGGGCTGGCTCACAGCTCCAGGCAGGTTGCAGGCGCTTGGCCAGAGCCCAGCTGTAGTGGCCACAGCCCAGGACTGCGTGTCCCTTGTCAACCTCGTGCCCAGGGTGCTGCGAGCCGGGGCAGCTCCCGCCGTGGTGCTGCGAGCTGGAGGCACGCTGCTGCCGCGGTGCTGTGAGCAGGGGCAGCTCCCGCCGTGGGTGGGGGGCTCCCGCCGTGGGTGGGGGGCTCGGTGCAGTTTCAGAGCAAGCAGCAGAGGGGTCCGGCTGTGCCCCAACACGTTTCCTCCACCCCAGGCTCTCCCCCGGCTCAGCCTGCGATGAGGGCTCGGTGGATGATCTGCCTGGGCCAGCCCTTGGGGGAAACCTGGGCCACACCACCGGGAATCGGGGCTAAACACTCGACAGGAGATCAGCGGGCCCTGCAAGGGGCCGGGGCTCGGCCCCGCCGGGCCCAGCGCTGCCGCAGGCACTGCTGGCACTGCGGAGGGCACAGCCTCTTGCAGCAAGGGCCCCGCAGCCGCCCGGCTCGGGGCTCCCCCGCTACGGGGACGGGTGGGCCGGGCCCGGGGTAAGGGCCCCCCAGACACGGTGCACGGGCGGACCGGGGGCGCTGCGGACCGCGCTCGGCTCCGCAGGCCGCAGTTGCCACCTGGCGGCGGGCCCCGCGCACAGCCCAGCCGAGGGGCGGTCGCCGGCGGCCCCGCGGAAGCCCCGCGGAGGGGAACCGGGAGCTGGCGGCCGCCGCGCACGGCCAGGCCTCCTCACCGGGGCCGCGGGAGGCCGACACGGGCGGGCCGCGCTGGGCTGCGGGCCCCGCCGCGCCGCGCCGCCCCGCCCCGCCTCACCTCACGGGGCGGCCACGCTCCCCGTGCCGGGACAAGACCCGAGGCCTCTCCCGCCACCCGGCCGTGCCACCAGCACCGCCGCCTGGCTGCGCCGCGGACTACGGCCCCCAGAGCGCCCCGCGGCGCCCCGCCCCCGCCGTGCCTGCGCGCCCCGCCCCGCCGCACGTCGCGTGCCCGCGGGGCTGCGGGGTTTCCGCTTCCGGCGCGCCTCGCTCTGGTCCCTGCGGCTGGCGGCCGAGCCTTGTGCCTCCGCCATATTGTCTGTGTGCGGCCGGCGGGCGGGCGGCGAGCGGGTGGCCGCGGCAGGTACCGGCGGGCTTCGACGGCTCCGGCGCCCCTCCTGGGGCCCGGCGGCGGGGGTGGGTGGAGGGGGCGACTGGAAGGAGGCGCCACCGTGTCTCTTGCGCCCCTCTGCCCCGCTGCGGGCACGGTGTGGGCTGAGGGGCCAGGGCCGCCCCTCAGGAGAGCTGAAGCGCGGCGGGGGGCCTGGGCCGGCGACGCTGAGGGGGAGCGGGCGGCGATGGTGGCCGCGGGGGGGGAACGGCTGGGCCCAGTGCGGCGGGGAGGGCAGCGCCCGCCGCCTCCTGCCGACGGCAGGGCCTCCGTGCCCCCGAGGGGGGAACAGGCAGGCCGCTGCCGGGGGGCCGCTTCGGCTGCCCTCAGCCTGGCCTGGGGCCGCCCGCTGCCACCGGCCGCGCAGGAAGGGCAGGGCCCCACGGAAGAGTAGCCTTCCCCTCCCCCTAGCTCTACGACTTCGCACGTTCAGGCGGTGTAGGTGTTATTTACTTAAAAGGCTCTGTCTTGTTTTTTCCCTGCCTTGCACAAAAAAGCAGAGGGATGTGAGGTGTGTGGAGGGGCAAGGGGAGGCCTGTTTCTTCTTGCTCCCACCCTCTGCCACGCAGGGACTCTGTTCTGGGCCTTTCTGGGTGGAGGAGAAGGTCGTTTTCACAGATTTTCATACCAGTCGCTCTTATCTTTGGAAAGCAATGGTGGTCAGTGTTGCCCTTGCTGTAATTTAGTTAATTGTGCCTTGGGGCAACAGGCTGTGTGACTGTTGGTAAAATGTGCTTTGTAAATGTAAGGGCAGATAAGGTTATGAAATCCCATGTATGTCATTTATCAGATGGCTTTATTCTTTCTTACTAAGGACTTTGGGTACGACTGATAAAGTTTGCATTATAAACACTCAGTCATTGGTATATTTTCTGCTGACAGTAGTGGTTGATCTATGCAGAGACTCACAAGGACATGTGCCTCACTTCTGCAAGCTAAATTTATGCATCCTGAGCCTGTGTTGTTTGGTGGTGTGGTCCTTTGGGCCTGTGCTGATCCCTAGTACCTGTGAGAGAGGTCTGCAGTAGCACAGGGTTTGTGCTGTTCAAACCTGCCACAGGGTTGGGGTCTTGGGGAGCTGCTGTCATGCTGGCTGTTGATTCCAGGCTGCAAAAAAGGGTGCTGCACGTGTCTCTTTGGAGGTGGCTGTGCTGTGTGCTCTGTGTGCACTCACCTGGCTCATGCAAGCTCTGTCCTCAGTGTGCTCCATAAACTCTTTGGGAAGAGCAGCTCGTTCTGCATCTGGGGGTAAGCACCCATTGGAGGTGACTGAGCGCAACACCATCTTTTTAGAGAGAAGCACACGGAGGCAGCAGTGTTTCTGCTTGGGGACAGGTAGCAACTTAGGTTTTTGTTCCAATGTTCTTTTCAAAGACATAATAGTTGCTCAGAATATTCAGACTCAAACAGCACTGGTGTTCACGTCGTACCACCACTTGACCTGGGTGTTGGATGTGACTGCCAGCATGGATTCTGGGTGTAGCATAGGTAGGTGCAGAGAAATCACACATCCCATGCATAGCTCATGTCAGCATGATGTAGAAAAGGGCAAAGATTATGCTAGGAGAGGGGAGACTGAGTGTGGGAAGGCTTCAGGCAGCATTTGGGGAAAGTGTATAGCTTGATCAGCTCCTTCTTGAGCCCTAAGACTAGGGTTAGGGTAACATTTCAATTCTTACAGCACAGTGCAATGTCTGGGTAAAACATACCAACAGCAGTATGTCTCCTGTGGAGACACACACTGTGTCTATAACTGGAAAAAGAAAACTGGAATGGGATGCACCTCCCACCAGCTAAATAGTGTTGGATCCCATGCACAGAGCAGTCTGTGTTCCGCCCCTGGAGAAGATCCACCTCTTGTGGCTCGAAGTCTGGCTCTTTGGATGCCTCATGGCAGAGAAGTTTATCGTAAAGATTCAAACCTTTGCCTGAGTATGAAGTATGTAGATCTTTGGTGGTAGGCAGTGATACATCCCTTTCATCTTGGCATTGGAGAGAGATTTCCTCATTTTTCACCTTTCTCTGTTACCTGGTGGTATAATTTCTATCATTTATGCATTATTAGTAAAACCTTGCTGTCTTCTAGTTCCCAATGTGGGTGGTGGCAGGGAGTTCAGTGTATACCTCCTGCACCTTAGACCACTGAGCTTGCCAAGTTGACCGCTGTCCACAAGGAATTGAAACAAGGTTGAGGAAGGTAACATCAACCCTGGAGCAAGGAAGGTAACGTTTTGCTACAGCCAAGGCCAAGGCAGGAGGGGAAGTTAATGTAGCTGAATAGCTAGGTAACCTGCTGCAGTGGGAATAAAGCACAGAGTATGGAAAAATGTGGTGAGAGAGTCCAATGCTGGAGGAGAAAGCAGAGACTTCTAAGTGGGAGATTCAGAACAGGTTCTCTGGGTTTGGCAGGGCACAGGAGTTCATGGGTTGAGGAGAAATGGGTTTTGTTGGGAATATGGCTCTTTGGAAGAGAGACAGTAAAATTGGCGGTAGGTTTCCAGCAAATGTGGAGAAAATTTGATCGTGAAATGTTTCATGATGTTAAACAGGGTTTAGTTTTGTGCAGGGCCGGTTAATAGTACTAGTTTACTTGAAAAAAGCTGATGAAATGTGAGAACGAAGATGCAGACCTGTGAGTGGGGATTACTGGGGAAAGACTTGGTAAAATACTGTTTCCTGAAGGTGAGACACGGAAAGACTTTAGTCTTTGAGATTTGAGGTATTTTCAAGTAGTGCAGCTTAGGTACACAGGCATGAAATGGGTTTGAGGTAGAAATCTTGAGAATATGGGATGCGGAAAGGGGGTTATAGATTTGTGGAGTTTTAGAGAAAGGAGCTGTTTCTGCTGTGATAAGAGGGGTGGGAATGTAACTTTTCCCAATTTTATTAAATGGTGGGTGTCTTTACACCTTCCACTTGAATACTTTTTCTGCATTTTCTCCTTACAGAACTAATTTTCTCTTTTCATCTTTCCTCGTGTCCTCTGAGGAATAAGGGAAAGGAATACAGGAGAAGCAAATGGGTGACATTGTGGTGGTGTGATTAATTTCATGTCACATTTCTGAAGAGGCAGGGATTTATTTCTGGGTTACCAGACCTGTCACCTCCACTGTTCCTCCATTATTGAATTGCTTACACTAAGGTATCTGTTTTATAAACTATCTGTTTTATAAACTATCTGGGTGACATTGATGCCACATTAGATTTTATTGTTCCGTAAGGGTCTTGAGAGAATAAACTCCACAGATTTTAAGATCAGGAAGGACTGCTATGACTTAGTCTGGCTACAAACATTATCTGGTTTTGATTGCGAGACGACTCTTGGATAATTTTTCTGAGCTTGGCTATCTCCTTCCAGGGGCTTCCAAGAGCTGACTGTCATGGAATTTACAGAGCCTAGTTGGAGAAAAGGAGTTCTCCTTTGGACCTAGAAAAACTGTTTTGAAGAGGAGACTGCAGCTTTCTGAACTAGCATTAGTGCTCTTGCTGAAAGCAGAGTGTTTTTACAAGCTGGTTTTTGGACCCAGTTTGCCATCAAGGTGCCAAACCTATCTGTTGGTGAGAAAGGTTGATAAGAAAAGGGGTTGTTGATGTGGTCATACGATCAATGGTTCATGGAAATCTTCTGTTGATTAGATGTCAGCAGTAGAGGAGCAGCAAGCCTGGCACAAGTCCTACCTGCTCCTTTGTTCAGACTGTTCTGGACAGTTTTATTCAGATAAATGATTTTATTATCCATTTCATGCTGCTGCTTTGGGAAGCTGAAGAGCAGAAAGGAGATGGAGTTCTTCACGGATTCAAGACAATACCACCACAGACTCATATTTGGAAGGTTACAATTTCAGTATTTCTCCACAGAGTTTATTTCTGAGAGATAGGTTCTACCCACCTTACAACCAACTCCTAATTTTTAAGGAATATCACCATTTGCAGGGAGGTGCTTTCTAAAGCAGGCTGTTGAGCCTAATGGCTGGATTATACTATGGCAATTTACTTGAAGTGAATGGTGAATAAGATGTCCACTAAGTGGAAGTGGAAAATAGTTTTGGGCCAAGGTGGAATTTGGCTGCAGGTTGCCAATTGGATAGTCATGTCTTCGAGTGTTAAGAGCAGTCCTAGAAAAATGAAGTTATTCAGTCTATTTTGGCAGAGAAGTAGGTCTCTGCCCTTGCACCTACTGGAACAACTGAAGGGTAAAGTAGTCGTCTTTTAATTAAGCTAAGTGTAGGGAGAGTCCAGCATGTTCTGCGGTGTTAACACAGAATTATTTGCCAGAACTTGCTTTCACTGCGTGGGAGAGGCCTCGCCATGTCCTGAAGAAGTGCTCCCGAAGTCCTCGTATGTGTCCAGGGAGGTGAAATGGTGTCTGTCCTGTGTTCTTGCCAAAGCCCTCAGAGAAGACAGTTTCTCAGTGCATCTTTGCACACATGTGCATGAGTTGTCAGTAAATATTTTTAGTGATCTGAAAATGGTTGAGTGTGGATGCACACAACAAATTAATTTCCAGTGTAGAAAAGCAAGAACTCCTGCAATGTTTCTTCTCTTACAAGTTTTGTCACAGATTTCTTTATCTGTTACCTGTGTGCTGTTAAATTCCAGCCTTGCCTTCTGCAGATTAAGCAGCACTTTGATTGTACTCCAGAAGGAAAAGGAGGGCTTTTTGCTCACAGAGGAAGTTGTGCAGCATTCAGATTTATTTCAACTGAGTTTACAAATTAAGTTACAAGTTTTGGTATTTTAGAACGTCTAGCATCCAGGCATATGTCCAACGTATGCATCTTACCAGGCATATAAATATATATTCGTCCTAAGCCATGACTTAGTGCTGCACAGTGGCTTTGTTGGGTGACTGCAAGGTTTAAAGATGATGCTGTGGAGATGGACAAACTTGTCTTTGTATGTGGCCAACAGTGGTGTGGGTTTGTTTGGTGTGGCAAGGGTGGGTTCAACATTCATGTCGCTGCTGGGTTACACTGAGTGATGAATGCTGTGGTCATCAGGCTTCAGTTAATCTCCAAAACACGGGTGTGAAATATTAAAACTCTAGTCAGTACATTTACATCACCTGCAAGGTCTGGGAGAACTGCCCTTCTGACTGTAGCTGTATAAACCCAGCACTCGGTGTGTTGTGTTAGGGTACCCAATGCATAATAGATACTGATTTCTGGAGTTTAATAGCAGGCTTTTTCCATTTGATTTTTTAGAACAGTTGTGGCTAGGTTGGTCTTGTGTTAATAATGATGTATTTTTGGAGAATTATGTTAGAACTTTTACTTTCCGGCAGGGATTTACACCGGGTGTCTCTTGCTGAGCCTTCTGGATGCCAGCTGAACAGTGAAGATGGTGTGCAGTGCATTGCCTACTCGGTGGGAACAGCTGATCACAGGGATTTCCTGAAGAAATAGTTACATGCAGTGTACACTGGTTTATCCTTTGGCTCTGATAACTGTTCCTGCCTCTAGGAATCACATGATCAGATAAATTGAAAATGCTAACTTTTACGGATGGTAGGTACAGTTCAGTTGTCTGAGTTACAGCTAAATCACTCACTGGACATGAACCGTAGGAGTCAAATCAGCTGAACAATTGGCCTGTCAGTACTCTGTGTGTACTAATTAATGAGGAAAACAACTGTGTCACTTAGCAGTAATTAGGGAGGTAGAACTTTCCAGAGGACACTGCCAGTTGACATGTCAGCTGTAAAGAGCCTGTAGTGGTGCTGAAACATTCCCCTCCATGAGCCTTCAGGACCAGTTGTTGCCAGGATCTCAGAAACTGTAGTTTTTGGCAGCTGATTTATTGGAAAATACTGTCCAAAGCTCCAGTGGTAGGAGCTTTACTTTTTTTAATGATCCTAGAAGAAAAAGAATCACTTCCTGTTGAAGTCTTTGCAAGCGCTCTTGCTTTTTGGCTTTAGGTCAGACCTAAAGAGATGTGCCTCCCAGAAAAACCCTACCACCTTGCCTGCACTCCATGCTCAGCCTGAACTGTCAGGGCGGGGAGGAGATGCCAGCAGAAGTGGATTGTCATCAGTTTCTCTTTTGGTATGTGTGTGCGGCCAGGTTAGATTGGCAATTCCTGGTTACATTTGTAGCCCTTTTTACTTGATAGTGTGAGGAGCCCTTAGTGCTGGCAGTGAGGATATCCACATTGATTTATGAGAGGCTGGGAATGGTGGCAAGGGAAGCCACAGGCATGGGAAAGCAGCAGAGCCTGCACTGAGCTGCTGGGGCTTGGGTGCCTTGCCGGTGTGGCTGGCTACTGCAGCTACACAGCCTCATCCAAGACCAGTCTTGGTGGTTTTTGTGTTAGGGAAAGCTTTGCCTTTGCTCTGTGTGCTAGCTTAGCTCTAAAAATACAAGGGAGAGTCTGGTTTTTGGGGAGAAGTGGGAAGAGAAGAGCTTTCAAAGTTGGCTATTCTGTATAAAACTCCTTAGGAGATGGAGTGAGGAGTGCTCCCATCACTGGCAGCTTCCTGTCTGCTGGAGAAAATCCCAGCTCTTCTGGCCCAGGTACACTTGCTGTTTCCCACAGCGAAGGACAGTAGTCCAGCCATGCGGAGATACTGAAGATCTGTAGAGGGTCTGTGTAAGCGCCACTAAAATTTAGCTGTCACAGGTCTGAACAAAAATGGAGACTTAACTGTGACAAAACTTTTGCTAGGAGAGCACGTGGGCACCAGTGATACTGCCAGGGCAACCTGGAGGGTGTCAGACATGATAAGACATTCCTTTCTGTGTTTGTAGAATGGGAGAGTTAAGGTTTCCCCAAGACTGTGGAGGTTATAAAATAAGGAGTTGCAGTAAAGCCATTTTGTGGCCTTTATATAGATTGTGATCCTCATTACAGGGGAACGATTTCTTCATTGGCAGGAGCTGTGAGGAATTCGGAGGAGGAATCGGTGAAGCTGATGAAGGGAGAACCAGTCTCAATTTTAGTACGTTGCTAGTACAGAATTACTCCAAGTCTTCAAGTTTAACTAAACCCTTCAACTGTTTTCCCTAGTGACTGGTTATATCTTATTTTGAATTAATCACAACTGTTCCTGTTGCTTTTTTAAGAGAAGGTTGAGGTCATTATACATCATGATTTGTTATTTCTCCACAGCTAGACACAACCAGCTATTTAAAAGAAACCTGGAAAATAATTTGGTGGAAAAATGTGCTTAGAGCAGACTGTGCTATTCCAAAAAAATACCAAGAGAAAAGTTTGATTTCAAACCTAAGCTTTTTTTTTTAACTCAATTAGATTTTAAAATCTGCTTTTCTATTGATGTTGTCCTTTTAGTAGGTGGATGGTCTTCAAGAAAGGGTATAAAATGTCTGGTTTGTTAATCCAGGTTTGTTTCTATTTCAGCTATAAAAATCCTAGAAAAATATAGGTTGCAAGGGACTTCTGGAGGTCATCTGTTCCGTACTCATATTGCTGCAGTTCCAGTGTCATGAAAATACACAAATCAGATTTCTTTTGTGAGATAGAATGTATTTTTTTATGAAGTTGGTTACTGTTATTCCTTCTTTTAAAGGTAAACTGTGTTTTGATTAATGTTGGCTGCCAGCAGGCTGTACTGTAGTATTTAAGCATGCCTTGATCTTTTAACTTCAGTGGCATCTATCCAGTATTAGTTATTCTCCAAACTCTGAAGAAGTGAGTGCTCTTTCCCTGAGAGGCTTACAGGCAAGGGATAAATGGCCTATGTGAACGAAATCATAATCAGTTTTATCTGATAATTGTAATGCTTCCTCTCACTAATAAAGCACATTGTACACTCGTGATTTCAGAGGTTGAGTTTCAGCCATTCAGGTAATGTCTCACTTCCAGTTGTGGATAAAAGCAAGGAATAACCTTTTGATTCCAGACTACTTACTGTAATTCTGCTCTTCTCAGCTGACAGAGAGCTTAGGTTTTTTCAAAATTAATCAGCTGCTGTCTCTCTTAGCCTGTTTACAGTCATAGTCTGTAATAATCACTGCTGGTAATGAGCTTACATAGGGAAAGCAGAAGTGAGAGTAAAGTCTCTAGACCTGTTTGACCAATCTATGCATCTCGCTTCCTCCTTGAGAGGAAGATGAGGTTGTCTGGGACAATCTATCTGGAATCAATAAAGTGATGGAAATATTTTCTTGACTCTTTGAGTTTGGTTTGGTACAATTTGGGGCCTCTCACCCCTTGGGGACTGCCCTCTACTAATTGAATCTGAGTTCGGGTGGGTCAGTGGTAATAACACTGTGTATGTGCTGTTGAACATAGTGCACTGGGTTCATTCTGCTCTGGGTGAACTTGGAACTGCTCACGCTGACGGCAAGTTGTCCTGTTAACAGCACTCCACAGGGAGGCCACTGTCAAGCAGTGTTCGTGTGCTTGCTTGCATTATTTATACTCCAGACCTCATCCACAAAGGTCATCGCTTGGATGGCACTTGCAGGTTCCTCGGGACACCAGTCTTCTGGGAAGCTCTTGGCTTCCAGCTCACTGGGAGTCTGTATGTGTGCTGCGTCATACTGGTGCAACTTCTTAGGTTGAAGGTTCTGAGTGAGTAGCTGCGTGCTTGAGAGAAGCTCCATGCCAAAAACATTTCCATTTAAAAGAGGGGGTGGGGAAGCTTCCAGTGTTTCAGTTATTTTTGACTAAAAAAAAAAAAAAGAGGGAGGTGAATTTTACTAGAGGCTAAGTAGGTGATGTTTCTCAGAAACTAACCTGCATAGATTTCTTAGCTATGTTTCGTTGCTACTTGCTGTAAATGGATACATCTGGAAGGAACAGAGGGTGCAGGAAATTCCTATACTAATTTAGTATAGGTGCTGTAAGTATTGGATACCTCACAAGAGATCAAGTCCTCTGTGGGGGCACAGGTTGCCATTGAGATTAGAGTGCATTCTAAGGATGATAAAATCCTTTTTTAAAAAGGAGGGGTTTTGTAACAGTGGGTTAAATTAAAGAGAACATTGAGAAGCTTTTTACCATTTTACTGAACTTTAGGCATAAAAAGTCTAGCTTTCCAAGCTGCTCAGATAATAGGCTACTGTTGGAATAACTCAAACTTCTAAGAATGGGCCTCTTTAATTAATAGATCTTCCAATTAATAAATTTCTATATGGTCGTAGCAGGATTGTTTTTGTCTCTTGACTGGGGGCTCTTGGGCGCTCCAGTGGAGTAATTATCGGTAGTACATGCAGTGCTGTATTTGACTATGTTCTTTTGATTTTTTTGTACGCAGGATAAGCAGAGTCCTTTGGGGTGCTCTTGATAAGGATGCTGTATAAGAGACTAGCTAATTATCAGTTTGCTGATACTTAAATGACATTCTTAAGAGCAGGCCTATGTGGGAAAACCAAGCATTGAAAATTTGCCTGGTGCTCATTTGCTATAGCTACCATGTGAATGCTACTTGGTCACATCTACCCAAGGGCTGTCACCAGAAAAGACCCATTTTCTGTCCTTGCACAGGCAAGCCTTAGCATTGAACAGCATGTGTCAGATGGTGACTGGAAGCTTTGTCTTCCTCTCTCTGTATACCTCTGGTATATTCCCTAAAAGCTCATGGTTATGATTCATATTTAAGCACTTCTAGAGAAATTAAAATTTTCAGAGATTCATTGTAGTTTTTGGAGATGCTAAAGGCTACATTGGAAACGGCAACCTGATCTAGTTAGATCTACTTTGACTAGATTACTTTTATCAGTTTCTCCTAATATAAATTATTCTACTATTCTGTTGTTAATGCAGGAATTCATAAATGACATTTTCTGTTTGAATTTTGCAGGAACAGAACTCATCTTTTGTAACATGCTCAGGACACTAATCTCATTTAGGCGTAATCACGGCTCATACTGTAGATTTTCCACCTCAAAACTGCAAGCTAAATGGACTTTTGCATGACCACACCTATCATTATTTGTCCCTATTTGTGTCAGTCCCTTCTGTCAAAGAGCTCAGATCCACTGCAGAATTGTCCCCCCTTCTAGGGACAGTGAAAGCAAAGTATATACAAATTCTTTAGTGGTTTGGAGCTGAGAGTGAGAACCTTTCAGGCAGGGTATGTTTGTATGTGTGTGTAACTTTGCTTTAAAACCAAACTGTGCAGACTCTCCCCTGTCCCTGTATAAAGAGCAGTAGACGATAATACCTACTGTTGTAAATACGCATTGTGTGCCATTCTTAGAAGCTGCAGTCAATGATTTCCTGCAAAAGTCCTCTGAGCAGTCTGTTACAACATACAGCTTGTGCTAGGCTAGAGCTATGTGACAAAAAATACCCACTGTGAAATTTGATCTATCTTTAGATAATACGATTGATTTTTCTTTGTTATTTTTTTCCCATGAAACTGATCTTGTGAAGCTGGCTGAGGTGGAGCAGTTGCATGTTCTTTATTGATACTGAGTTGTGCTTAAAAATTAAAATTTCTAAAGTCATCTTATATGTAGGTTCGGTTATTTCCTACACGAGGAGTATTGGGCAGAGGAAGTTAGCCAGTGTCAGAAGTGCATGGAATGAGGAGAAACAAATACACAGTGATTAAACTTTGAAATCTGATGAATTTTGCTGTACTAAAAGTGTTGTAGTAAACTTGCATGCTCTGTTAATGCCCAAGTACATTTTTTGAATATACATGTAACTTCTAAGCCTCTGAGTCAGGCCACATAAATGGTTTGAGGTCTTAGATGATTGCTGCCTAATCTTCTGAAAGTGTTACTTTGTTAGAGGACCAACACTTTGCCCAAGAACAGACTCTGTATTTATTTTTTTTCTTTTTTTTTTTTTCTCAGTAATACTGCCTATTCTTCTGTTAGCTGAACACCTGGCTGAAGTGCCTCATCCTTTCTTTACTGGGCCACAGCCTCAGTCACAGCTCAGTTGTGGACTTTGGAACAGTGCCGCATCCCTTTTTAACCTTGGGGCTGGATTACTGCAGCTCTGCCTACCTGGAGCTGCCTTCAACACCGTTTGTGTGTCAGTAGGTCAAAAAACACCCCCATACTGCCAAGGTCTTGTACCACCTGAGGAGGCTCGGTCCGCATCAGAAAAAGCTCACGTGGGTTTCTGCCTCCAAATGCAGAACCAGCTGCTGGTCAAGTTGTGTGACACAGTGAAGGACATCAGACCTGTGTCCCCCAGGTCCTCCACTGTTTTCATAGCCAGTGGTTCTTGCTGTGGTCCTTGGAGCAGACTGAAGTGCTACAGACCTTGAATAAATGTCAGGATGCTGCCAATAGAGCAGGATTTTGCTTCTAGAATTTTCTTCTGGTGTAATGTATCCTGATAGCCTACTCTGAGCAGATTTCTAGATCTTTCTGATTAATGGGGTTATTCCTTCCTCCTGCAGTCTGGCAGTTGCCCTTTTTCTGTGAAGGGGTAAGATTTGCATAGCAAATATACATTATATTTGTTCAGATTATAGCATTGCCAACTGATTAAGTGCCTTTCTATAAAGAGGGTCGTATAGTCTCTGCCGTATGCTACGCAGCAGGCAATACTCTTTCATGCTCCGATACAGCTTCCTTCCTTGTAAGTGATCTTGAAAGCTGACAAAGAGGTTCTTGTACTTAAACATTTTAAAGTGTGTCAACTTTCACTCATGAAAGGTTTGAATGGTGCAAAGACACTCCTTTAATTTTAGGTAGAACAGTATTGGTATAAAAACTGGAGTGAGTTACTGTTGTCTTAAATATTCAGAAATTAGAATATTTGTCTATACAGTAAACTACTTTTGAGTTATTTTGATCAGTCTCAATACTGATAAAAGAATTTTTGCAAAAATCACATTCTAAGGAGGAAGAAGTAGAGGTGCTTACCAAATCCTTTGGAAAAGCAGAATGCAAAGAAACATCTTCTGACTGTTGCAGCAGAATTTTTCTTCCGTATTTGGGTAAAGCATTGTATTCCAACACACATGCCACTGTTTTTCGGACAGTCAGATTTAATGGCTTGACTATAGAAAGTTATGACCAAAACTGGTGCCCCATCCCAGCAGAACTCTGGCTGCCTCGGTTTGTCATGAAGTCTTCTGAGCATTGAGCCATTCAGTCCCTGAATGGTTTATGACAACTGGCCTCTGATATCTTCTTAATGTCCTTTCTTGTCTCCGTGCTAGTTGGGAATGTACTTTTCCTCATAGTCTAATTAGCGTGGATGTATCTTATCACAATAAATGTCCTATATCTGGACAATGCTATAGTTGGTAGGACTTAATTGCATTGTACAGGGTAGTGCTGCTTTTTTAAGTAAGCCCAGAGATGAGACCCCATGGCTGCCTGCTGTGTAAGTCTTGCTCACTTTCAGGTGGGCACTGGGTTATATATAGAAGGTATCTGTTGTGACATGGTGGAATGAGATGTCCGTGCAGGAGGGCATGGACAGAGTAGCCAAAGCCGCCTTTAGAATGTGGAAAAATGATGTAATATGAAAATCCCCAGTGTGCTGTTCAGACTTCAGCAGTCTTACCTTCACATAAAGTTTTAATGAAGTTTTGGTCCTGATGCTGGTTTCAGGTGAATACATTTAATATTTTTTTTTTTTTTTTTTGTGGGGAAAGCAGCATTGGCTTATTGTGTTGAAATGCTGTTAAGCTCTTATATGAGCCTGTAAGTTAATATAAGGGTGGGATGGTACTTATAACTGAGAAGATCCATGCTCTGACATAGTGTGTGGATTCCTCTGCTCTCCAGAAACCTGCTTCTGAGCTGACTGGCCTTACTTCATATGTAAATGCTTCAGTTAGCGCCTGCATTTGGGTGGAAAGGGCATAGTAGTGGTGGATCAGTTCAGGTGTTTTTTTTCTTTCCACAGAATGGATCAATGTAAACCACGCAAGTCTCTGTGTGTGAGCACATGAAAGGCTTCAGTCCTTTTAAGAATCACAAGTAAATCCTGAAGTTCTGATTTAAATGAAAAGTGGTGTTTCTACAAGTTGAAACTTCAGAAAGTGCTTAATTCAGGTTGTATGGGTGACCTTGTCAGTCTGTCAGCTCTGTTTGCAGCATCGTTTGCATTGCAAGAGGTGATAGTTGTGCAGCCTTAAGTGAATGAAGTGTTGTGGCTACATGGGATGGCGCAAGACTTATTCCTGGATGGGGAAGAGATTGTGGCTGATGGCTGTTGCTTTCACTCTGGAGCTGAAAAGAGGGAATCTGTCTGCAGAAACAGGGCACGTTGCATTTCTTCCCTTTTGGAAAGTCATCTTTGCAACCGTAAGTTGGAAGCTACATGCTGAAAGTTGCAAGGTCAGGGAAGAGGAGGGTGTTACTTTTGCTGGTGGGGCCAAGTAGTCCCATCCTGTGTGAGGGAGAGCAGGCAAATTGTTTTCAAGCTCTGACAAATGATCCCAGGCCTGTGGCTGAGCTCCAGCCTCTGCTTCTCAGCAGCTTTTAATGATTAACTTAAATATTTTTATAGTATCTTGAGATTTTAACCTCTGGTTTATTTTCTTTCTGCAGGTGGAAGAATCCGAGGCCTCTATCCTCTGTCCAGCTTTGCAGTTTGAGTAGCCTCTGATTTCAAATATCTCATCATTTCCGCCTGCCAACCTGTCTGATATGTCGGGACCCGTGCCGAGCAGGGCCAGAGTTTACACGGATGTGAACACACACAGACCCCGGGAGTACTGGGACTATGAGTCACATGTTGTTGAGTGGGGGTAAGTCTCTGTGCTGCCTGTGGATGTCCCTGGAGTGGGATCAATCCCTGTAGGATCCTGCAAACTGGTACACGGGGAGTTCAGGCACCTGTGCTGTGTTAGGCTTTTTCGTGCTCCTTGGCAGAGGTCTAGTGAGCATGGCAAGTGTTAGGATCGCAACTTTTATTCAGAAAAGTGTTTCTTGTCAAAATCTCAGATCCCCAGCAATGCAGGAACATTTTTAGCAGCATCCTTAAGAGTTTGGTTTGAAGAATTTTTGCCAGGTAGTCAGGAGACATACCCTTTCAGAGGGAAGAAAATCTTTTCTGAAACAATGTAAGCAGCCCTGGGTGCAGGGCTGAAAAGCAATGAAAGACATCCGAAATTGCTTCTGACTTGAATGAGTGAAGAGACTCAGCAGACTTAAATAGGTACATGCTATTTTGTGACTTGTTGCTCAGCTCTCTGTGAGTGACTGGAAGAGACATGTCTGCTGCTTTTTGAAGGAAGGAGGTGTCTAAATTGAGCTCATGACTAAACCGTCCCAGAATCACAGCAGTGATGCCAGCCAGCTTCATAGCTCTGCGTTCCTTCTTTTGTATAGCAGGGCCCAGACTAAGTTTGGCCCTCGGCTTTGGTGCAGTTCCTGGCTTCTGAAATGTATACAATCTTCTGAGCATAAGTGGTGATTTGTGCCTAGTCTGTTTTTAAACAGGCTAGCACTTAAATTTTTGGTTTTGCTGGACTTGTTGATTTTTAACAATACTATACAAGGGAAAATATAGCTTCCGAAAAGAGAAGACCAATAGAAGGGATCACTTGAGTTTGCTGATGCTGAAATGCATAGTTGGGCTTATGTTACTTGCTACAGGAGAAGTAAGTTCTGGACTGAATGTAACTTGGGCAAGTAAAAGCTCCTTCTTTCTCTCCTAATTCTTAGTCATTGTGTTCAGGAGACATAAGACACTAGTTAATCCACCTTGTCTGGAAGGTGAGGCGGTGATTCAGTGTTACGGAGCAGTTCGTAAATTGTGATGGAAATGACTGAGCTCTTTGGAACTCTCTTTTTCTCCACAGAAATCAAGATGACTACCAGCTAGTTCGAAAATTAGGCCGAGGCAAATACAGTGAAGTATTTGAAGCCATCAACATTACAAATAATGAAAAAGTAGTTGTTAAAATTCTCAAGGTGAGCTGGGGATTGGGCAAAAGATAAAATATGTCTTGAGGTGATCAGGAGGCTAGAAAACGCAGTTCTTTGTCTAAAACCATTCAATGTTTTAAAACTGAAATCCTCGAAGCCTGGTTTTGGAGCATCATTCAGTGAAATAGGCTATCGTTTTGAGCCTCCTAATAGAAGCTCCACACTTGGATATTAAGTCAGATCTCTGCCTGTAAGGAATTAGCTTCTGTCTTAAAGAAGTCCCGATGTACAACAGATTTTTACTTGGAGCTAAGCAACATTGCAACAGCTGACAAGAACATTCTTACTTTCTCTAACTACCAGTGAGTGCCCTGGCGTGCTGTAATGTGTGAAGAGGCCTGTGTACTAATGGGACTAGTGTCATTTAAAGCCACTGATAAGATTTGGAGGCTGCTAACCTCAACATTTTCATTTCTGCTCTGCATGTTCCCTTACACATGTAATACCTTTCCAAACTGAGTCAGGATCTCCTGAATGCTGGTTATTCCACAGCCTTGATTGGTGAAATACCTTAGTTTAGTGGCACTCGGATAGCTCACGGACTTCTCATAGCTAGTTACACATTTACCACATGCCAGTTAAGAAGCTTGAACTATCAAATTATGTTCAGACAGCTTTAAAAGAAATAGGCCATCTTCCTAATGAAGCTCATTCACATGAAACTAATGTTTGTAGCTGTCAGGGTTGTATGGTTAGAAAGGAGACTGCATATATGTGAGCCCTTACTGGAGTGATGCATAGTTGGGGTAACAAAAAGTTCTAGCTGTTTGAACTTAACTCGCAAAGGCTCTGATGTAAGTTGCTGACTTGCAGTCACCTACCTTTGTCATTTGGATGTTAAGCTGTCTATTAGCCTCACTTTACTGCAGTAAGTACTCTTACACTTTGGGTTTTTATTCTTCAGCCTGTTAAAAAGAAGAAAATCAAGCGTGAAATCAAGATCTTAGAGAACTTGCGAGGCGGTCCCAATATAATCACTCTTGCAGATATAGTAAAAGATCCTGTGGTGAGTATGGAAGGAACTTAAAGGGTACACTGGGGTTATGGATGAAGTTGCTGTTCAGCTGTGATCTGGCTTTTTGTTGTTCCCACCGCACACACACCCCCCCTTCTTAAATCCTGCTTTTAAATTGCCTAATCAGATCAGCTCTTAATCTGATTAACTTCTTTGAGAGGGCCCTTCCCCCGCAGGTCCCTTTAGCCCCACGATCTGTAAGGATGAGATACCAGTGAACTGAGACAAGTTAATTCATTCTACAAACAGTGCTGCCAGGGGCTGCAGGCTTTGGCTGTGCTTTCTCTGAGGGGAATCAGAAGTATATTTGAGGCAGAGGGGCTTCTAGCAGTTTTAGGTCTAAAAATAGTTTAATTCATTATCTTAGATGAAAATATATTATCTCAACTTAACGTGACTGAACACTTTTCTCTCTGTTTTAGTCTCGGACACCTGCTTTGGTTTTTGAACATGTAAACAACACAGACTTTAAGGTACAGTGTGGGATGTGAACTTCTAATGTTTTCCATTTGAAAGCTGCTCATAATTTTTTTCTGGGGAAAGGCAAGTATGGAGGGGGCAGGCAGGTTATTTAAACATTTCTTTCCAACATAGCAACCATCTTTAAAGATAAATACACTTGGGGCAGAAGTTTGTAATTAGTCCTTTAGCACCATTTTGCCACAGAAGATACAAGATGAGAGTCCAGATTCCAAGTGGTATTCCAGCCTTTGGAGCAAATTAATCTGCTATCTTGTGGACCATCAGTGCCTTTTTGGAACATTTTGCTTTTATGTTCAGTGTATAACTATTTATTTGGACCACTTTAAATGTGGGCAGCTGTTTCTGTGGCTTTCCATACTTACGGGAAAAGGGATTTAAATGTTTTTGTCCTCTTCCCTACTGACCTGCCTCAGGAGAAGAATGGCTGTGCAATGCAATCTGGAATAGCCGCTTAATGTTGCAGAGCACCCTTGGTCTTTTTGAGACCGCATCTGCAGACAAAATACGTCATGCTGGTGGTGGGCAAGTGCCACCTGGGGGAGTTAGTGACAGGAATCAGAATGTACTGCCTGAGCAGAGCTGGAAGTAAACTATGTGATTTGTAAGGGGAGAGGAACAGACTGATCAGTCTCGGGTGTGGGATCAGAGTAACTTGGGAAACTTTTACTGTTCCTTCAAATGGGTTTGGAGAACCGTAGCAGCCGAGAACAGGGCTGGGTTGTTCTGGATTGGCAGGGATGTGATGTGTTTCTTGGGTGTTGAACACTGATACAATGTGTTTGTGTCCCACAGCAATTATACCAGACATTAACAGATTATGATATTCGATTCTACATGTATGAGATTTTGAAGGTAAGTTGGTGCTTTGCTGTTTTGTCGGTTCATTTCTAGGATTTGCACTCAGTTAATCCTATAGAGATGGTTGTCACTTCACTAGTGGGGATGATCGGGGAGGAAAGCTACAGAAGAATTAGGTGGAAAAATATATATCAAGTCAGAATCAATTGTTCACCCTTGTTTCTGCAACAAATTCTAGTCCTGATGGGTTTTTTGAGGCTAGCGGAGCCTTTGGGTACACTGAGATAATTTAGATCCTAAATCAGAAGTACATGTAGCCTCTGAAAACAGAATACTGCAAGCTGTTACTGGCTGATTTTGCACTCTGATGTAATGCAAGTCAAATGTATTTGTCCATCTTTCTGAAACAAATATTTCCTCCTTAGGAGTCCAGAGAAGGGGAGGCTTGTTTGATCTTAAGTGCCCAGTAACTATGCCCTTAGGGACTCTGAAGTTCCATTTTTGTGAAGAAGCACATGAGGTGAAGTAAAAGCACTTCTGCTGCTGGCACCTCCCTTTTAGAGGGAGCTGTAGAAGCCTTTTCTGTGGTCCCTGAGTCTCATCCAGGATATAACACTAGACAGGTCTTGCTGCCTAATTAGACTTGATATATGTGGAAATTGTTCTGAATATGATTGAACTTGAAAGATTGTTGTGACTTCAGCATTTGTTTCTTTGTATGTCACCTACAGGCTCTAGATTACTGCCATAGCATGGGAATCATGCACAGAGATGTCAAACCTCACAATGTCATGATTGACCACGAGCACAGAAAGGTAATGTGGAGTGGCTGGAGAGTAGGGAGAGGTCCTGCTTTTCTCTTGGAAAACTAGGATCCCTTTTTGGTGCTTCTCTGTAGTGCTACTAGCATACATCTTCAAGGGGGGGGCTGGGCGGGGGGACTGCACTTATGTTATATGGAAAAATGTAAAATTAATTTCTGTGTGCTGCTTTTCTTTCTATGGGTTACATGTAACCCATAAACAGGGTTAGTAAGGAGAGATATTTTATTTAGTCTGGTTGCTGATAACAGGTTAGGGGAGAATACCTAAACAGATTCTCTGGCCAACTTCAAATTAATTGGAAATAGGAGACTTGTAAATGAAGCTTCAAACTTAAGTTCACCAGTAGTGTCATTCAGCCAGTGGAGAGCTGGAGCATCCCTTGAGCCTTTTTCCTTTGTTTTCTATCATTTCTAGCTTAGACTAATAGACTGGGGTTTGGCTGAATTCTATCACCCTGGCCAAGAATACAATGTCAGAGTGGCTTCCAGATATTTCAAAGGACCTGAACTCCTTGTAGATTATCAGGTAAGAATTACCAGGATTTCTCAGTGACTTTTGTGTGGAAAGTCTGTAGCAAACAAGTCTGTCAAGGTAGCAAACCAGAAATTTGTATATCTGGAGACCTGAAGCTAAAGACAGTCCATTCTAAAATGTATCACAGAAAGCAGTGGCTATAAAGCCTCTGAATTAAAGAAATGAGTAGTGTCAGGACCCAAAAACTTCGGAACTATCATCATGGATCTTGGAATACAAATGTCGAGTATTTTTTTTTAGCAAGGCTCCAATTGCAGTAAGGTGCAGGAATGAAACAAAGCCCTTATGGGAACAGCTAGTACTGCATGAACTTCTAAATTAAGGTATAAAAACAACGCCATATCTGATGGCAGTTTGCATTATGGAAATGCAGTGGGCTGGAAATAGTGTTACTGGTGACTTTCAGATCATGCTGGTTCTGAATGCACTTCCTCACCTGCCCATGTTCCGTGTGGAGTCCACTCCTTTTGTTGCTTGTGATGCTTCCCTTCTCAACATATCTTTCTGAATGATTCATAACTCTGAAGTCTGCAGTGAAAATAGAAAAAGCCACTGGTCTTTAATATCTGTATGGACAAAGATGGAAATAGGATACCTGCTGTTCTTAATTGCTGTATCCTAATTTGAGTAACTGGAACATTGGGCTGAACAGTGATCTTGCGGTGAAGATGCATGAAGATGTTTCAGTCTGTTCCCAGTGTAATGTGGCTGTGTTTGTACCACTGGAGGGAGGGGGGACCCTGTTAGTACTGGGGAGTCTGTTCTGCTTAATTCATTAGAAATTGAATTGTCCTTCTGGTTTTGTACAGATGTATGATTACAGTCTGGATATGTGGAGCTTGGGTTGCATGTTGGCTAGTATGATATTCCGAAAGGAGCCATTTTTCCATGGCCATGACAACTATGATCAGGTGAGAGCTGGTCATGTACAATCTCTGTTCTGTTAGCACAATGAAGGTTTCCTGATTACACTTCTATCGAGGGATCCAAAGAAGAATTTAAGCATTTCTCAAATGGCTTCTTTGCTCAGTTTGAAGCCACGTTCCTTCTGTCAAGCGTGCAAGGTTATTTAACCAATTAAATGGAAATAGATTTATATTGCTTTGTACTGATGAGCTTCTCAGTAGGTATCTGGAAGAAGTTGTAACAATAGTTATGTTAAGGCTTGGTGTGTTCTGGTACATAGATCGACTGTTCCTGAGGTTAGGTTATGTGGAAAATCCTCGCTGCTATCCACCGTCCCTCCCCTCTGTATAGAAACTGTGAATTTGATACAGTTTTATACAGATTCTGAAATCTTTGATGTGTTGCCTTTAGGCCAAGATTTTTATATTTAAACCTTTAACATGTACTCGGCATCTAACATTCAAGAACAGTGACCTTCTGTTCTCAGTCCTTCATTCTAGAGCCCTTCCAGCTTGGTGCTTCACCCATCGCATGCAAGTTATAGAGCTTCTGCTTTTTTGACCACTTAGCCTTGTTGGTTTTGAATATTTTCTTGCTACAAAGGGAGTTAGTGTTGCAAGGTCTCAAGTCTTAGTGATGTTAGGGCATGCAGCTCCCTCCTGGCTGCCTTGGGTTACGGAGCTCCGGCTGTGAGTGGAGGCGTGTTCATGATGCCTGTGATTGTATGTGACTGGGGAAGTCAGAGCCACAAGATGATCTTGTGGCTGCTGGTTCAGACTAGGTTCAAGCTCTCAAGGGAATATGCGGCTCATATCTTCACATGGGCTCTAGCATTATCGTACCCTCACAGTAGTGACGTATTTTTCTGTTTGTTCCCAGTTGGTGAGGATAGCCAAGGTGCTGGGAACAGAAGACCTGTATGACTACATTGACAAATACAACATTGAACTGGATCCACGTTTCAATGACATTTTGGGCAGGTGAGCCAAGGTCCAGAGTAGCTCATAAGCTCTTGATAGACCCGGACAGCTACTTCTTTGTCAACAGATGTTGAAGTAAACAAAAAATTACGCTTACGGGAGCCAAGATTCTTGAGAACTGTCACTTCGTGCCTTTCATCCCTTTTGCCAGTGCTTCCCATGGTCTTTTATTTGGAAACGGACTTGAGGAAAGGTTTTTAAATGTCATCTAGGCAGTAAATGAACTGCTGGAGCATAAAGCATGAAGGACAAATGCTCTCTCCAGTATTCTGGGGGGAAAAAACAAAATGGTCTTTCTCAGAATTACAGTGCAGAAAATCAATTGCTGTATAAGATGGCATTTACATATTTTTCCCCTCAGAGTTATTTTGTGTGACACATACTAAAACTACAAGGAACTAATGGTGGAGGCGGTGTAAAAGAAGAGCAGAAGCTGGGATTTTAGTTCTGTAAATTGGTTCTGAACTCGAGTCCTCCTGCTGTGCGGGGCTGTGGTGGCTGTGCCGCCACGTGGAGGCACGGTGTACTGCTGCCTTGTGCTCTAGTGTGGCTCGGCCCTGTTGCTGCCGCACCAAGCAGCAGCCCCTCTCAGAGATGGACATCTGCGGCAGTTCTTGCTCTTTTAAAAAAGAGGAATTTTGGCATTGAAGTCCTTTGCCTAGCCTGATTGGGGTATCTTTTTTTTCACAGACACTCCCGTAAGCGATGGGAGCGCTTTGTTCACAGTGAAAACCAACATCTGGTGAGTCCAGAAGCTCTGGATTTCTTAGACAAGCTGCTGCGATATGATCACCAGTCACGACTCACAGCGAGAGAAGCCATGGAACACCCCTACTTCTGTAAGTATCAGCTGCTGTCCAAAGAGTTCTTCCTCTGCCTCTGGGAAATCTCAGTTCCCGTAGGTTGTGCAGATATGAGCTAAGAACAGGAACATAATAAGCCTGGTCTTTGCAAATAATTGCACTGGAGCTGAGGCTGCTTGTCTCCGTGGTGGATAAAGTAGGCCACTGCCACCTACACCAGCCAAGCAAAAAAGTGTTGTATGCCCGTGTCAGGCCAGTGAATCAGCAGCACTGTGTTAAATAAGCTTTGGTGCTAAACTCATGCTAATTTCAGCAGGTGTTTGGGTACACAGATCCCACATTTTGATAAAACCAGGTAACTCTGGTTCATTGAGCAACAGGCCCTTTTAACTGCTTTTGTTACTAAATGTGTACCTGAGCAAATGGTATATTCAGGTCTTGGTTTTGCAAGCAAAAATGTAGTTTTCCCTAATAAATGTTTTCAAATGCTTGCTGTTTTTTACAAATCTTGATATAGGTTTCTGAAACAGCTGTAACGGTGCAAAATGAGTATTTGCTCAGGGTTGTGGGGTGGTGGTTTTTTTCTTGCTGCTGTATGGAGTTGTGTAATTAACAAACAGTATAGATCTGTGTTCTGTCTGTGGCAATGTTCAAGTGAAATGTTCTCAAGTATGAGAATTGGTAAAGCTGAGAGCTTGGAATGTGAGAGTTGGGCAAACGGCTGAATTAACTTGTGTCCAAATAGAGATGCAGGTTTTACTGAACTGAACATGAGGAAGGGCAAAATTGGAAATTCCCTTGTCTGATGCAGTAGGCTTGGGAGGCAGGAAGGGGTTGCCTCTATTCAGATGATATTGTTATTTACCTGCAGCTAAAAATAAAGACGCAGTAAGTTGGGAATGTCTTACAGAAGGCAACAAGCTCCAGTAACACTCATTACAACTCACAGGCTGCTGTGGGGTGTGTATAGAGACATGACATGTGATTGTAATTAGCGATAATCTTTCTGCTTGCTACACCCATTTTTCTGGGATTGGCTTTATGCAATCGTGCAGTTGCTTAGCATGGAAATGAAGTTGATCTCCTTTCTTTCAGCTTTTCCTGTCAAGCATTCCCGCTGAACTCCAAAGCACATAATTTAGGTGACTTTTTGCAGATCACGTTACCTTGGTACCTTCTTGGGTGCTTCCCACTGGAGTTGGTGGAAACTTCTGTGTTCCAGTAGATGATGGTTGATACTATTTGGTACAGGCAGCTTGCCAGGGCGGGCTGAGCACAGAGGTCGCGGGGCAGTCAGTGTGCTTCATCTGTCTGGCAACACAGCACCTAAAGGTAATTAATATGCTCTTCCTAGATCCCATTGTGAAAGACCAGGCTCGGATGGGCTCGTCCAACATGCCAGGTGGCAGCACTCCTGTCAGCAGTGCGAGTATGATGTCAGGTCAGTTCTGCTGTCAGCATGTTAAAACATTTTTATGTGCTGTGTGGATGTGAGGATCCAGGAGGGTGAGTTCTGCAGGTGGGGCGTTAGGTCATCTCCTGGGACTGATGACAAGGGCAAGGAGGGCTATGAAGAAGTGGGTGGGAGAGCGTGATAAATAAGGCCTCACTGCAACCTGACCTGCTTTTCTGGTCTCTTTTTAAAAGGGTTTTGCAGCTGGATTTTTTTGGCAGGTGTTTTAAGGACAGTGATGCTG
The DNA here is from genome assembly GCF_017639655.2 of Falco naumanni. Taxonomy (NCBI): domain Eukaryota; kingdom Metazoa; phylum Chordata; class Aves; order Falconiformes; family Falconidae; genus Falco; species Falco naumanni. The sequence goes on along the minus strand of NC_054063.1, from coordinate 22,115,505 downwards.
CTGCACATCTGCCTGTCAGTGACACTCATATGTGTACAAATCTGCGTGTGCTTCAGGGGCTGCAGAGAACAGTGACAGATCTTTAATCTCAGCTTGTTTTGGCAGCTTGGAAAATGTAACAAAGCGGCAGCAAACTGACCTGCAATGATACCACTTCATTTAAGAAGCTGAGCTGTCCTAGATAGAGATGCACTGGTTTCATGCTAATTCCTGCTTACCTGTCTCTCTTCCAGGGATTTCTTCAGTGCCAACACCTTCACCCCTTGGACCTCTAGCAGGCTCACCTGTCATTTCTGCCACCACCACTCTGGGGATGCCCGTTCCAGCTGCTGCAGGCGCTCAGCAGTAGTGATGGGCTCTGTCTCCTGCTGCCTGAGCTGAGTCAGGTGGGGAAGAGGTTTCCCCCTCCACCTCTCCTCAGGACGCAGCTCGTGCCTGGCAGGGGAAGGGAGGGGATGAACGCTTTGGAGGCACCGTGTCTGAACTGTTGCTTGTGGATTTATAGTAGTTCAGTCATTATATACAAAATTATTATAGGCTGATTTTTCTTTTTTTACTTGAACTTTTCGTAACTCAGGGGATTCCCTGAAAAATACCTACAGATGGAATATTTCTCGGACAGTTTTTTGGTTTTCCCCCTCCCCTCCCCATCCCCCTTCCCCCCAAAAAAAATTACTCTTCATTTAAGAACAAAGATGAGTCAACAGCATTTCCAAGCTCTTGCATCCTGCTGGAAATCTCTTCTCTTCATGTTCCCACCATTAATCCTCCACGAGCCTGCACCTTGGGGGATTGTGCTGTTCTCCAGAGACTACCAAACCAAGTCTTCATGAGGCAGGGGAGGGGGATTCTTAAAGTACCACTCACCTTTAGCCCCATGTCCTGCACATGACTCAGCCAGGGTACACTGAGGAGACAGTTCCAGTATGGAGAGGTGGTGTAAGTGCAGATAATATCTGAAACCCTAATTGGATTGAATGAAGTCTCCTTAGGAGCCAACCAGATTGCCAATTCACCCCTTTGCATGTAGTTTTAGTCTTAAAAGATGAAGTTACTGATCCAATTGGAGTCCTTGCCACCTTCTAGGAAAGGTGCTCCTGTAGGGTATCCCGTACTCTAATCAGCCCCTTTCTCATGGAGAGTTCTTCCTGCCGTTGCTTGGCTTGGATCTCTGGAATTAGTTTGTTATTGGGTATATTGTTTTTAAATTGTTTATATAGGTTTCAAGCTGGTGGCTACTTAAAGCTGGAAAAATCAGACTGCGCCAAGTCCGATACCACACCTTCACCCACCATCCCCTCCCTCACGTGCCATGTGGTGAGAATACCAGTTACCTCACAGTCTTGTAAATATGCACTGAGAGGAAGGAGCGAGCAGACGTTAACTTAAACTGAAATGGTAGATCAGTAATTGTGGACAAATATTATCATTGACAACGGAAAAGCACCCTTGTTACAGCCCTGCTACCCCTTGCTGTGTATATATACTTTGTCCTTCATATGTGAAAGATCCAGTGTTGGAATTCTTTGGTGTAAATAAACATTTGGTTTTATTTATCGAGGTTAGATTTAAGTTCCCTGTGTAGAGGCCTCCCTGGGGTTGGTGGCACACTTTGACACAGGAGCAGCCGACCTCCCCGCACATACTGGGAAGGCCGTGCCCCCGTTCACACGCACCGTGCATGGTGAGCAGTGCAGAGAAGCCTTACACAAATGCCACAAACCCAAGTATCTCCTGAGAGAAAGGTCTTTTGCCATAAAACCAAAAATCTCTCCTGTCTCAGCAGTGTGATGGATGGGGAGTGGAGGTACTGAGCCAATCCTTAGGTTTTTTTGTTTGTGCTGCTGTTGGATTTCATTGACTGGCTTTCAGTCACGGGAGGCTTGTGGGCCTCAGCCAGAGCGTCTGTAAGCACAAGGGCCACCTGTCCCTCGGTGACCTCCTGTCCTGGAGCCATCTCGGCCGGCGGTTGCTTGTCCTGAGCATTGAGTGCTTTTTCCTGTTCTCAGCAAGTGCTGGAGCCTTGGTCTCTGGCTCCTCCTCATCCTCTGAGTGCCCATCCCTCCCTTGTTCTTTGGGGACGTGGCTGGCTGCGAGCTTCCATGTTACCTCAGTTAATTTTGCCAGATAGGACGGAGAGAAATGGGGCAGGAGACCGTTAAACTGCCCTTCCCGTGAGGATCACTGGCAGGGGCGATGAGGTTTTCCATGTGCACCAGGGTAGCTTTCCTCCTCCATGGCTTCATCCAGTGGAAATGTATTGTACTTAAATCTTTTATATCCTGGAATGATGTGAAAGTTGGACCGTGTTGACTGTTACCTCGATGTGCTGTAACTTAAAAGCAGCCCGTGTGACAAAAATACAGCTTGTGGTTGTTTGCACTAGGTCGTGAGCTCCGCAGAACGTTTAACCCAGTTATTTTCTGTTGTTCCGAGCGAGGAAGGTTTGCAAAGCGGCAGGGGGCCCGGTGCCCGCCGGCCCTGGCAGGAGGAAGCGCAGGGCCGGGTGCCGAGGGACGGTGCTGGACGTGACGAGCCTTCGGGGGGCGCTTGGCCTCGCGCTGCCGGCGCCCGCCGGGCGCACCCGGGAGTTCAGGGTGTTCGTGGGGTGGCAGCGGCCCCGCGGGGGGTGCTGTGTGCCCGGGCCGCGCTGGGCAGGGGCTGTGCGGGGGGCCCGGGGGGGCTGTTGTTGGTTTTAGTTCTTAATAAAACCCCCGATGCCACCGGCGCGGGGGCCTCCACGTGTGGCGCCCGCCCTCTGCGCATGCGCTGCCGCCCCCCCGCGTGACCCGCCGGCCCGCGCCGCGCCTGCGCACTGGGGCACCATGACGTCCCGCCCGCGCGCCGGTGGCGGAGGGGCGGGGGAGCGGCGGGGGCGGGGCGGTGCTGGACGGCGCGGGGAGCGCGGAGCCCCAGCCCGGCCCGGCCGCGCTCCGGCCCGGCATGCGCCGCAGCGCCCGGGAACATGGCCCGGCGGAGCCCGCCGCGCAACGGCGTCGGCGGCCACGGTACGGGCTGGGCCGGGGCGGGCGGGGGGCACCGATTCCTCTCGGGTAGGTGGGGGCCGGAGCGCCCCCTGGCGGTGCGGCGGCGCCCCCTGGCGGCGGGGCGGGGCTCGGCGCTGCGCTCGTAGCCGCTCCGGCGGGGGGGGGCCGGGGGGCCCACCGACCCCAGCCCTCAGCTCGGGGCGGCCCGGGGCGCGGGAGCACGCTGGCCCCGGGGGCAGCCGGGGCTGCGCTTTGGCCGCCGCCCGCCCGGAGGCCGGGCCCCTCGGGCCTGCCGTTGCCAGGCTGACGGCGCGGCGCTCCGGGGGGGCAGTGCAGCAGCGCCGGGGTTGCTCGCCGTGCGGAGCCCCGGTGGAAGCGCCGCCGCCTGCGCGCTGTGCCGGCCGTTGGGAACGCGGGGCCGCTTCCACCCCGGAGCCGCGCTCGGGGGCGGGCGGGCAGCGCTACGGGCCGCGGGGGTCGGCGGCCGGCCCGGCCCGCGGGCGGGAGCGGCACCGGGGGCCCGCTCGGGAGT